>NC_089226.1:6033925-6633925 GCF_963924675.1 Phocoena phocoena
TAGATGTTTAGAACTGGTTGTCCCTGACCTGGGGGCTTGTCCCCGCTCCCAGCCAAACATGGCATCTGCTCCGTTATTGTCCAGAGGGTGAAGGGTCTCCAAACCCCTAATCACCGTGAACTCCTCACACCCTAGCTTCATGCTACCAGCATGAGTCCCTGGCAAGGGGATACATTTGCGACTTGGCTGTGATTCTTCTGCATCAGGACAGGTAAAGCTTGGGGCTGGAAGAGGTCCAGGGAGGCAGAGGGGGACATGGAAATACCTGGGATTTGGATGACACGACAGTGATTCTAAATCCTGACTTGCTGGCTCTGTTAACCTTTTGAGATTCAGTTTCTCCCTATGAATAATGACAGAGCGTCTCTGAGGTTCTGGTATGTTGCATTGCATAGGGAAATTGATCAATAATAGCTAGGGAAAAAAAAAAAAAGGAAAAAAAAACAGCCAGAAGCCCTTCTTAGAATCTAGTATAATTGTCTCCTTCACCCAGGTGAAACAAGAACCCAGACTGGCAATTCCCACAGAAGGGGGATTCTGTAAATACTTGTTGAGTAGAATTGACAAGCTATTGTCTCTGGACTCCAATTCAGGGCTCTTTAGAGTCAATTTCACCTTGTTCCTTTTCTGAACAGGCATCTTCTCCGCTTTCAATGCCACAGGCAGCAGAGGCTCCCAGAAGGTCCGTTTCCCTGAAACTGGCTCTCGGAGGATGTGACGTGGACCTAGTGAGTTTAGCTCAGGTTGCTTCTCTGGCACCAGCAGAAGCAGCTGCTTCTCTGAGAGGCTGAGCTGGGGGCCCCATCCAGAAGAGGAGCTGGCAGATTAAGCTCTCAGCCCTGCCGGTCTGGCGAGAGGTTGATAAGCGATCTTCAGAGAAGTGGAGGGAGCCGTCTGTCCCTGCTTCCTTGCAAAACCATGACTCAGGAATATGGTTCACATCCTCAGGATGGCAGAGGGGCTAAAAATAAACCATGACCAAAAAGACCCCGGCGACGGCCCGGGGGGGGGTGGGGACGGGAGAGGGAGGGGTGCCAGGGGAGCTGGGGGAAGGCGAGAAAGAGAAGGGGGAGGAGGGGAAGGTTGGGCAGGGGACCACACAAGAAGAGGGAGAGGAGTCAGAGCCTTGAATCAGAGCGGGGAGAGGGGGAAGGAAAGTCCTGGAGGGAAGATGTGTTTGTCTACTGCAGGGACACAGGCTGGACGCTTGGCTGATGGTCACCTCTGCTCCCTTTGTCCCTAAATAGGAACGTCCGCCTCTCAGCACTGGGCTCTATCTCCCTCAGTGATGTCCTGCATGTCTGTAGTTACCACTTCTACGCTGGGGACGCTGAAACTTCATCTCTGACTCTAATCCCACCCGAGTCTGGTCAGTATCTTCAGATGCCTCCTTTAATCTATTTTATGTATTAGTTTCCTCCTAAGATTTTTGTGGCCACTAAAAAAAAAAAAGTTTGGCAATCATTGACTTTTGGGTTGAAACTGTCTTTGTTGAAATTTAAAATGTCCCCGATTAAAGTGCCCCTCTCCCATCTGTCCGCCAGCCCCCTTTCTCCCTTCCTGTGGTGCTACGGCCATACTCCTAGTCATTCAGACTCTGGATCCAGGAGTACAAGCAGGGGCAGGGTTCCCGCCTGCTGCCTTGGAGATGTTTCTGGGATTCGGCACTTTCTTGCTCACCCGCTGTGACCACCCCTGGTCCCACACTCTTAGGGCCTAGACGGCTGTGACATCTAACTAGCTTCTCTCTCCTCTGCTCTGCGCACGTCACCCTCTGCCGAAACATCCGGTGCCCCCCTTTCAAAACCCTCAGTGCTCCTGTGGTTCCCTCATGGGAATCCTCTGGCCAGAAGTCAACGGGCTCTCCTGGCCGGGTGGCCCAATGGTTTGACGCATCACTCTGTCTGGTCAGCCATCCCTCCCCCATCAGGGTACAGACCTCCTGCAGTCCCCACCACCCCCCGGGAACACTCCCCACTCTTTTGAAACTGCCCAGTCTTGCCCATCTTTTGCTTTTCAAGTCTAACCTTCTCTACTTCCTTCTCCAAGACGCCCTCCCCCCAATTATTTTAGCCTAAGGATTTTTCTGAGTCCTTGCAATCTCTCCAGTCTGCAGTGCATAGCTTAGCATTTGTTTATACACAGCTTATCCCGATGGCTGGCCTAGCCCCTGATGCCCACATGCTGCTCCGGGCCCCTAGCTGGGAGGCCCTGGGGCCTTTGGCTCCGCAGAGCTGACTCCTCTTTCCCGCCCCACCTCTCCTAAGGCACAGCGGGCCTCTTAGGCTGACCGCCTTGTTCCTGAGCCACAGTCTCGGGAGAGTTCAGGCCTCAGCTTGACGTATCTGCACGTCTCTTGCTTTGGATTAGCTTCAACATCCTTGACCTTGATGCTACCAGCAGGAGTGTCTTCACGTCCCTGTCCCTAGCCTTTCTATTTCTTGTCCTCGGTGGAGTCTCCGGGCATGTTCTTATTTACTGCACTGGAGCCATCCCGGCCTCTTTGTCTCTCGGACAGGCCAGGCTGCCTCCAAACAGGGCCTTCCCGCTCCACCTCCCTTCCTGCCTTCTTTGGCTGGGTCACTCCTACCCACCCTCCACTTCCTGGGGGGCAGCTTCCCTGACTGGGTCAGATCCCCCTGACAGATGCTCTCAGAACGTCCTATGCTTTCCTCCACAGCACTTAGCACACATGTGCTTAGTTCCTTGTTTACACACTTTCCCCCAGTGGCTGTATGCACCATTTGGATGGGGTCCTAGCTGGTATTATTTTCTGCTTTGTCCCTAGCATGGAGAATACACAGTGTCTGGCTCAGAGTAGAAGATCTTTGTTGAAAAACTACAGAAGATGTGTTTTGGATTTGACTTGGGAGTTGGGGTCTGGTTGGTCCAGGACCCAAGGATTCTGCCTTCCAAGCACACTGTGAGTTGTTTGACAGAGTTGTTTGACTTTGTGTTGAGCCACGCGTCAGCTTGGAGAGGCCATCCTTGCCCTCCTACATTTTCTCTCATGCCTTGCAACAAAAAGTCCGGGTCTGGCTCAAACTCTCTATTCTTCTAATATCCATGGCAAAGTTTCCCCTCCTCCATCTCCCCACTGCCCCCAACTCTGGCACAGATTGGAGGCTGGCCGATGAACGGACACAAAAGACAATGCTTCTGCCAATCCCACCCGTCGAATCTCTGGGCCAGTTTCCTCTCTGTCTCCTGTTCTGCGGGAGCCTCTCACCCCAACAGGAGCACAGCCCTGGGAAAGGTAGCTCGGAGCCCCGGGCACAGGGGTGGTGTCTGAGACGTATCTGCAGAGGATCCGTCACGCTGGGCAAAAAAACTCCATTGTGCATCCATCCATCCATCCATCCTTCCAACCAGTGTTTACCGAGTACCCACCACCCCTCCTGTTCTCACCAAGCTCACAGTCTATCGGGGGACTCAGAACCCTGAAGAGGTCAGCAAACCACAGATTACGGGTGGCTCTTAGGGCCAGGAAGGAGCAACAAGGTTTGGGATAGGGAACTGTGTGGTCCCTGCTTTGGATCTGAAGGTCAGGATAGGTTAAGTTTGAGGTGATCAGGTTCATCTTGCCTCCTCACCTCCACCCCACCAGTTGTTCTGTCCTTCAGTGACTTTTCTTTCTTTGCTCATCTCTGATCCACTCTCATATATTCACATCCCGATTTTCTGTTTTCCAAGTTCTCTCTCTGTCGGTGTTTGGTCTTTGTCTTTGGTTCCTATTTATCAAGAAGTTTGAAAACCTAGAAGCTTTCCTTTTCTTTTTCACTTGGCTTATTCCAATGAAATCCCTGGAGTTCCAGGTTCTGGGTCATCCGCCTAAATCACTAGGTCTCACAAACTTGGAAGGTTGGAAGATAACTTAGAAGTAAGCATGCCCAGTCTTTTGATCTTCATTTTCTCTCTCTCTCTCTCTCTCTCTCTCTCCTCCTCCTCCTGTTTCTCATTTTCCATCGCTCCGTTTCTTTCTCTTCTCTGGCTCTTTCCTCACCTCCTGGTGTTTCTGTCCCATCTGTCTTGCAGGATGACAAGTGGTTACAAGATAGGAAGGAGAGCCTCCCTCCTAGGGCAGCTCATTTTTTCCAGACACGTGGACAGATCTCATTTCAATTATCACCTTTTTGATACGGGTCAAGCTGATATGCCACAGTTCTGTGCCTGTCACTTCATCATTCCCGGCTTTTGTCCTATAGTCTTTGTTCTATCGTGGGAGAAGGAACTAAGCAGTTAACTTTTTTTTTTTTTCTGCAGAAGGGAGGATGCAGAGATGGGAGGACCCAGAAACATGCGGACTGTGCTTTTTGGTAAGTGGTACCAAGCTTTGTTAAGTCCTCTCTCCCTTTCTTTCTTGATGCAGAATACTTGAGGAGTAGGAAAATTGCATGTAATGTGTGAATGGTCCTTCTCCCCTGCTTATGAGGGAATCTAAGCTCAGTGGTCAGCTAAGTTAGCAAGCCTGAGGGTACTGTGGAACTAGCATGGGCTGGATGTGAACCACAGTGTGGCCATTTATTAGCTATGCAACCTTGGGAAAGTTACTTCCTCCTTCTGAGTCTCATTTTCTCATTTGTCAAATGAAGACAGACTAGTACTGACTTCTGAGGCTGTGTGTGAGGATGGAATCTATGAAGGTATCTAAAGCACCTGGCTGGGTGCTGAATGTACACTTCTCATTTCAATTAGTAAACACGTGCCGAACCCCTCACATTTGATTCTGCAAACTGTATAGGGCCTGGGCCATGCCTTTGAGGGTGCAGTGAAGAAGCAGCCAGGATTGTGGAGATCAGGTTATAGACATGGTCCTTTCTTCTGCCCAGGGGCCTGGCTCTGAGCTGGGGCTGCTCAGCAGGGGCCCTCTCCCCAGGAGCTGTCCTACCTCAGGAACCGGCCGCTGCGCCAGCATCTGGATCTTCTTAGATCTCGGTCTGGACCCCTTCTGCTTGCCTTGTAGAATCAGTTATCAGCAGCGAGCACAGGGGGCTTTGGCTTTCTTCTCTGTGGCCCAGCCTGCTGCCTTCCTATCCATAAACAGCCTGGGGAGGGGCAGCAGGAAGCTTGCTCCTGGGGCTTCAGGTGATGCTGCCCTGCGTGCTCCCTCCGTACCTCTCTGACCTCAGATGCTGCTGTCTTGATGCTAAAGCAGGGCTTCTTTTCGTATCTCCTGCCCTTAGCTGAGAGGCGCGTAGGCATCAGATGGAAGTTTAGAAATTGTTCGGGAAGAGGGACTGTGGAGGTCTGTCTTTAGTTTCTGCTTTGCATCCCATTCCTATCAAGATGCTCCTGCCAGCGGCCCCATTCCCTCAGGCTTCTTTTCACTTTCTGCGACCCTCCTCCTTACATTTGTGAACTCATGAGTCCACAGACGAAGGCTGGTTGCAGCTTTGGAACAGACCTTCCATCAGCGGTGCCCCTTTCCCGGACTGGTGCTTCTGTGCCTGGGAGGCTTCTATGCTGGAGTGTCAGATGGGGGCGGGGAGGGTACCGCCAAGACTGGGGAGCTGTTTGCGTGGGAGGTTCTGGACACCCCTTCAGGTGAAAGAAGAATGTGAGTTCTCAGTCCTCGTTTTTGTTTTCCACTCAACCGCCGTGGGACACGGTCCCCCCCTCCCTCGTTGCTGTGCTTTCTTCCCTGGGCTGTCAGGATGCCCTCCCTCTGGGCCCCCTCCCGCCTCACTGGTCTCCACTCAGCCCCTCTGAGCTTCCTGTTGACTTTGGAGGGTCCCCAGCTCTCCTTTCAATCCTCCTCTCCTCCTCGGTGAATCCAGCCAGTCTCACGGCTTTGGAAGCATCTAGAGCTGGCCACCGCACACTGATAGCTCCAACCCAAAGTCCCTCTGAATCCAGGTACACGTGGAACTCACAACATGGATGTCTCGGAATTCCTGTGGCCACAACCGGACGCTGGTTCTCTCGACATAGCTTCTCCCTGCTTCTGGGTCTGAGCCGAGGTCTTCAAGAGCCCTGCTAACACCTCTGGTTCTCCTGACCCACATTCAGCTGGTCAGCTGAATGTTGCCTCTACTCCTAAGCTCTGTCCAGTGCCCTGCTGCTGTGTGTCCCCTGCATCACCGCCGCCCTCAGGCTAAGCCCCATCTCCTCTTGCTAGGAGCCCGACCAGGGCCTCCGCCACCTCCCTGCTCGGCCCCTGCTGGTGGCCTCACGGAAGAAGCCAGATTGGATGGACGTCCATTCTCTTCCTCACCTTCCTCCAGTCTTTGCCCCAATGTCGCCCCCACAGCCCATCTGCCCTGACCGTTCTACTGGTGAACTGGGAGCACCCCCGTCGCCCCGCTCCCCCATCCCTACCACGCGCTCTTATTTGCCTCGGGTGCTTAAGTCATTATTATCTTTTTTTAAAGAAAATTTTATCTTTCTTTTCAATCAAATTGTCTTTTTTGTTGAAGTATAGTTGATTTACAGTGTTGTGCTAATTTCTGCTGTAAAGCAAAGTGACTCGGTTATCCATATATATACATGCTTTTCCATCATGGTTTATCATAGGATATCGAATATAGTTCCCTGTGCTATGCAGTAGGACCTTGTTGTTTATCCATCCTGTACATAAAAGCTTACATCTGCTAACCCCAGCCTCCCACTCCATCCCTCCCAAGCCCCTCCCCCTTGGCAAGGCAACCAGCAGTCTCTTCTCTATGTCCGTGATTCTGTTTCGTAAGTAGGTTCATTTGTGTCCAGTTTTAGATTCCACATTTACATGACGTCATACGATATTTGTCTGTCTCTGTCTGACTTACTTCCCTTAGTATGATCATCTCTAGTTGCATCCATGTTGCTGCAAATGGCATTCACTACCACTCTCCCTCACCGGGAGCGGCAGGACCTTTGTCGTCCAGTCCCGAGAGCCTGGTGACACATCGCAGACGCTCTGTAGTGGACGGAGCTTTGCTGCTTTTGCAGGCTGGCCTCTTCTCACCCACAGGTCGTGGCCAAACACCACGTCTTGAGGGAGCATTCCCGATAGAGCAGGATCTCCCTCCCCCACCCCCCAGTGCTCTCTGCCAGGCCTTTCCTTCAGGCCTGTTGTCACAACTTGTAAGTTCACATTCACGGGTCTGCTCACGCGTTTGTTGTCTGTCTCCCCAGCTGTGACCCGTTACAGCGTGTTGGCTTTGTTCTCTGTGGTATTCACAGTCCCTGGCACAGGCCTGCAGAGAGTGGACTCCTGATACATTTTGGTTGAGTAAATGTGAACACACATTTCCTGTGTCATCTTATTTGATATGAGGCTCAGGGAGGTATTTGGCCCACAGGCATAGAACCAGGTGGATGAGCCAAGCTTGAATCTAGGTCTGTCCAACGTGTGTGCGTGTCTGTGTGTGTGTGTCTAACGTGTGCGTGTCTGTGTGTCTAACGTGTGTGTGTCTGTGTGTGTCTAACGTGTGTGTCTGTGTGTCTAACGTGTGTGTGTGTCTAATGTGTGTGTCTAATGTGTGTGCATGTCTCTGTGTCTAACGTGTGTGTGTCTGTGTGTCTAACGTGTGTGTGTCTAACGTGTGTGCGTGCCTGTGTGTGTCTAACGTGTGTGTATCTGTGTGTGTGTCTAACGTGTGTGTGTGTCTAACGTGTGCGTGTGTAACGTGTGTGCGTGTCTGTGTGTGTCTAACGTGTGTATCTAACGTGTGTGTGTCTGTGTGTGTGTCTAACGTGTGCGTGTGTAACGTGTGTGCGTGTCTGTGTGTGTCTAACGTGTGTGTATCTAACGTGTGTGTGTCTGTGTGTGTGTCTAACGTGTGCGTGTGTAACGTGTGTGCGTGTCTGTGTGTGTGTGTCTAACGTGTGCGTGTCTGTGTGTGTGTGTCTAACGTGTGTGTGTCTGTGTGTCTAACGTGTGTGTGTCTGTGTGTGTCTAACGTGTGTGTCTGTGTGTCTAACGTGTGTGCGTGTCTGTGTGTGTCTAATGTGTGTGTCTAACGTGTGTGCATGTCTCTGTGTCTAACGTGTGTGTGTCTGTGTGTGTCTAACGTGTGTGTGTGTCTAACGTGTGTGTGTGTGTAACGTGTGTGCGTGTCTGTGTGTGTCTCCCCAGTGTTGCACTGTGCAGGCAGCTGCATCCCTGTGTTGGGAGGGCTGTCCATCCACGCTGGCTTCTCCGGTGACCCCGGCCCAGTAAACACTGCCAGAAGAGACTCCTTCCCTACACTTTGGGTTCTTTCTCAAGAAACCTACTCTGGAGGCCCGGTGCCCAGCTCTGTGACGTCCCGTGACTACCTGCTGCCCTCTCAGCCCCACCAAACCCACGGCCTCCAAGGAGACAAAGGGCTAGAAGTCCCACCTCTTTGGGCACCGAGCACACGGCCTTGGGAGGCTGGGGACAGAGGCAGCCACCTGAGCCTCTTCCAACCACGGGATCCATCCTGTCCAGATCCCGCGGCCCAGGAGGAGCCAGCTGCCCTCACCCCGTGATGCGAGCCCACCGTGGGCACAGCTGAGAGGCCCCAACGGTCCCCGTTCCTTCCCGCCCACAGCAGGTGTCAGGTTCACACCTGCGTCCCACAAGGATCCGAGGCTCTTTTCTACAGGAAGGGAGAGGGTGAAGAGGGTGCACAGCGGGGGTTTCAGAAGCAGCAGGAAGGACACTGGCTGCTCTCCCCTCCCTGGCCAAGGGCAGAGAGACTGGGGGAGACGAGCCCCTTACCCCGTGCCCAAGGTCCAGTGCAGAGCTCTCACCTCACAGCAGCCCCCGGAGCCGCTTCTCCCGGTGGGCCTGGGCCTGTCCCTGGACTTCACGGGTGGCCCCCAGGCACCCCGGGTGAGTGGCAGTCACCATGCCACCTGCGGCAGGGCGGCTCACCAAGGCTCGCAGCAGGACTGGGACGATGACAGGCACTTGGGTTCAGAAATTGTGGCAAATCCAGGGATCTGCTGACTATTGCCCGACACTGTGGGTGATGCCTGGCCTGATACAGGGAAGCTGAGGGCTTGTCTTTTGTCTCCCTGGGCAGGCAGGTGAGAGTAAAATGGTAAATTAAATAGACTCATTTAAAAAATTATTATCTATGACGCTTTTCCCCCAGTTACAATGTGGGAGCCCCCAGTATGACCCATTTGACATTAAGCCACTTTCCTCTCCCAAGCTGAGCTGGTTTTGCTTAACTAGTAGATACGCTTTGCTCGTCAGTAACACTACAGAGAACCAAGCCCAGGTCCAGGTTTCCATGCTCAGTGGCCGGGAGAGAGTGAGGCGGGGGCTCAGGACCTGGGAGCACAGCCCGACTGAGTCTTCGCTGCTTCCCAGCTTGGCCCACATGAGTGCACGCACACACACACACACACACACGTACACACGCACGCACACACAGACTAAATTTGCATCAGGCAATCCCTAAAGCAGACAGTTCAATGCTGTCGCTTATTCTATCAAATAAATATAGATCTATAAATAGACCTCCCTCTTTGCCTTGAAAAGTGACAAGTGTGCAGAAACGATTTCACTCACAAGCCAAACGCTGGCTGGCTTCACAGCGATAGTGTGGGTGTGGCATCTCCTGGATCCTGGGCGCTCAGGCAGATTCCGTGAGGGTTTACAACTGAGTTGGGATTGTTTCTTCACCTGAATTGGCTTTTGGTTTCATCTGGGGGGATAAAATCTTAATCGATGTCATTTTAATTAAACTCTTCCCAGAGTGTTACCGATACCAACTGGCATCTACTGAGAGAGAGAAAGAGGGGGTGGGGAGAGAGAAAAACAGAAGGAAGGAAAGAGGGAGGGTGGGAGGGAGGGAGGAAGTAGGAGAGAAGAAAGAAAAGAGCGCTGCTTCCCTTTGGCTCCGTTCTGTGCTCAGGACAAGCCCACAAACCATGACAAGGGCACACATTTCCGGTTCCTGGTTCTGCTCTGACCATCCCAGACTTGGCATCCACCCTGCTGTGTCCACAGACTAGACAGGTCAGCCTCCACGGCCTTCTGAGCCCATCACAAATTCTGATGGACATGACACGTGGAATCTAGTGTCAGCCCAAACCTGCGAGGGCCATTCTGCCTAACAGAGAGTGAGCACACAGACCCACAAGGAACCGGATCCAGGGGAAGGGCCACAGCTCACCACCCCCAGCCCCCTGTCAGCCTTGCGCTACAGACTCCCCTCAGGCCCACCCACCCACACCTGTGCTTGCAGCTGGGTCCCCGGGCCATCTCTGTTCTGAGCTAGTCCGAAGGTGGCACTGAGTATCGCCTGTTTTAAGGCAGTATTATGTCTTGAGGCCAAAAGCGTGCGTCAAGGGAGGCCAGCAGACACACCATGGGTGAACCCTCTGTGCCGTGAACGGCAGGGTCACAGGTCCTCTCGCCTGTTGTTCCAACCGTCCCTTGGCACCAAGAGGCTGCCTTGATTTTTTTTTTTTTTTTGGTGACTGATCCTGCACTTGGCCGCACAGACTACAGGCCTCTCCTAGAGAGAGGAGGTGCCCCTGGCCGCCTCTTCCCCTGGGGGGCTGGATCGAGCTCTCTGTGCCCCCAGCCCCCAAGTAGGTCTTGTTCACGAGCTCTGAGTGTCAGCGCCCAGCGCGGCTAGCTATGCTGGCTCTGCCCAGATCGGCCCCTCGGCTGCCCCCCAGCTGCACTTGAGCCTGACCCCCCAGCTGCTGAGCTGAGCCCTGGGCCGCCTCCCCGACTGCGTCACCCCAGGCTTCCTCCTCTTTCCTCCGTCTGCCTTGACTGTCAGCCCCAGCGGCTATTGCACCAATGCTTGCTCACTTTAGAACAGCTCGAACCTCCTGGGTGAGAAGAAACACGGGGTCGGAGAGGTGAAATGCCTTGCCCAGGACCCTGGGCTAGTTGGAAGCATAGTCTGGACGGTGCCTACTAGGTCTTTAGACCTTGTGCCTGTGAGTTTCCCCCCTGGACCAGCAAACTCCCACGTCTGTGCCACACGAACCAGTGGGCGCCCCGCAAGTAGACAGAACCCAGAGCCAACATCGACGCCGACCTCCCTACCCTCTGCTCCCCACGCGGCTGTTCCTGCCAACCCGGGACCACATATCTGACATCTCTGCCCGCATCTCACCAGCCTGCTCTCGCAGGTGGCAATTTGCATGGGGGAGTGTACCCTCTCCCGTGAGGTTTTGCCTATGTGAGTCTCTTTTCTGCTCTTGGGAGACGAGCAAGAGATTTTCTTTCTGCCTCTTTAAAAAGAAAGAAAAACAAGACCCCAGTAACTCCCTGCTCAGAGGCAGGCCTTAAGGTGTTTCAAAGCCTCCCTGGTCTATTTCTGGCCTATTGTCGTAGGGGTCTGAGAGGAAGGCCTGATGGCAGTTCTTTGCTTTCAAGGCAGAAACAGAACATTGTTTCTCCCGGCTTTGATTTAATGGCCAAAAACAGTTATAGGAAACTGTTCAGCAGATGTTTTATGAAACTCAGAAAAAAATTGCGTCTTTGAGAGGGGCTATTTTTAGACTAATGCTTCCTACCATTGGGGGTTTGGTGCTCACAAAAGGAACAGAAAATGGGAGAGAGAGACAGAGAGGTGGAGAGAGCTTTGAACATTTAGACAATCACATTTTATTTTTTCTTCCATTTTCACCCTGAATTAAATGTACCTGGGAATCCATGGAGGATGGAATACGGAGGTGGTTCCAGGGAGGAAGGGTGCACTTTACCGTGTCCTTTCTAAAATGAAAGTTTACTGGGTGCAAGGAAAATCTCTCTGTTTTGTCATTTCCCCACCTCCTTCTTGGAGCAACACGGAAATGCTTTCTTCCTTGCCCACTTCGCTTCCTTGTGTCCCTTTGCCTGAATTAACCTTTCCTCCTCTATCCCACCCCTGCTTTCCTTCCCCTTCTTCCTCTTTTACCTATTTCACTCTAAGGTCTCATTCACACTCAGGCCAGGCGCTTCCTCCCCCAGGAAGCCTTCCCTGAACTCTCCAGGGTGGATCGCTGGGCCTCCTCTGTGATACATTGCCCGTATTTCAAACACTGCATTTACTGCCTGGCTTTACAATCTATTTATGTATCTAGCTCCTTCCTCAGGCTGTCAGCTCCACAAGGGCTGGGGGCTCTGTCTTAATTACCTTGTTGTCCTCAGTATCTAGCCCCATTTAGTTCAATACCATGTAGAGAATAAATGTTTCTTGAGTGGAGGGACTGATGAAGAGTAAAGGGAGTGAGCGAGCAAGGGAATTTTATCCAGTTGAAAAGATTTTACTTTACCTACAGAAGCAGAAACGAATCTGTTTTGGTCTCTGCTGTTCAAGTAGAACTAAAATCTGTTACTACTATAATGTAATAAAGTAATTATTATACTTCGAAGTGGTTATTACGATTTCCAGGAAACCAAGGCTTTGGGACAATAAACAAAAGAGTTGATGTGAGAGCGATCAGCTTCAGATATTTAATTAAAACCTTTGGTTTTCTCCACTCTATGGGAGGGAATCATATTTAAGAAAGCCTTAGATGCCTTGGTCCAGGTAGGGTACCCGGTGAGGGCACGGAAAAGGAAGGTGGGGAAACTAAAAGCAAACTTTTCCTCCTTTCTGGGGCCACTTCCAGTTGGAACAAGAGGACAAGCATGGCCCCAGGCGAGGAACAGATAACCTTCCACGTTCCCCTTTGTCCTGAGACCTTTGGCCAGTGTCTCAAAGTCAGGTGAACAGAATGAAGGCCAACGGCTTCTAACTTTCTGCAAAGTCCTGGAACTCAGCCCAGGAAAAATGAGGTTTTCCCTTGATTTGACCTCGTCATTCATCACGGTCTCCCTTGTTTCTCAAGACCTTATTGAGCACTTTCCAGAGAGCTGGCGGAGGTTGAGGCAAGCTCTGCTAGCTGAAAAAGCATCATCATCACCTGTGTGAGGGCCCATGGCCACATCAGTGCACTCTGGGCAAACGCGTTAGAGTTTCCTGGAGGCTGGACCCCGGCAGAGCACCCTTTCATGTGCCAGGGCCCTGGGTGAATGTTTCCATATCCTTTTTTATCCTAGAGCTGTCATTTTTTTTGAACACTTAAAATGCACTAGAAAATGATCTCACTTATCTTCTTTATTTAAGACTGTTTTAAAAAGCACATAATATAATTTTTTTCCTTATTAGTAAGGAACGTTATCTTCTGTGTCTTCAATTATCTTCTGTGTCTTCAATTATCTTCTATGTCTTCAAGAACTGGTTTCTATTCTTACCCTGTTTTCCGGATGAGGAAACCTGAGTGGCTAGAGAGGTTGAGGAAACGTGCCCAGAGTCACCCAGTAGGTGAATGAAATGCTGGGACTGGGCTGACACCATCGATTTCAGTGTCTCAGTGGGTCCTGACCAAGGTCCCTGGGAAGCTCTCTCTCGTGGAACCCTCCCTTTCCAATCTTTGCACACTCCTTCAGACAATCTCTCTATTTCTAACTCTCCCCAAAGTTCTTCTGCCCTCTTCTAGGACAATTTATGGCATTTCTTTATTCTGACTTTTAAATTCTGCAGGCAAAGACAGAGACCTTCCCTGCTAAGGGAAAGTAGCTTCAAAGAGGAAGACATGCAGAAAAATATGAAATGTCAGTGGCTTTGAAAAGCTATTTTCTAGAAACAGGACAAGGGCATATGAGGCAGACCTAGCAAAGTCTATTCCAGTGGAGGTAGCTTTCCCCAGGGCATTGCCAACCTAGTTTATTCACATCCTACTTATGGGCTATGATGGAGCCACTGGGACAGAGCTTAGGGGATAGTTGGGGAGCACTTCCGTACCAGTCGGGTCGGGCTTGGTGACACCGTGGTGACAAGGGCCAAACCTCAGTGCTTCAAGCTACACTTCCTACCAGGCTACTGGAGCATCGCAGGTTGGCAGGGAATTTGTGCCATGGCATCTGAGTCACTCTGGGCCCCTGGGTGCTCCGCAGCTGTCACCTGACACACGCACAAGAGAAAAGCAGAATGGCTGAAACTCTTCAGGCTTCTCCGGGTTTCTGCCAGAGGGCTCGAATTTCATCACTGAAAGCAAGTCCTAAGGCGACTCCCAATTTCCAGGGTGCAGGGAAGTGAGATTCTACCTCGTGCCCAGATTGGGAAAGAACCGCCATCTATATTTGGTGAATAAATTGGATGCACTTCATTTTAGGTTAGATATTGTTGAACAAAGTCCCAATCCTGTCCTCAGAAGCTTTGTATGGTGTTGGGGAACTAGGACTTATCACACATCAAATAGTTAAGGACATTATGAGTGGGTATAAAATAATATATCCTGGTAAACCATGGGGCATGGGGGGATAGTAGGTTTTAGATACAGTGTTTCAGGCCGCAAGGAAGCAAATGAAGAGAATTTGATCGGTACAAAATGCCCTAGATAATGCGATGTTCAAATAGAAAAAGCAGTTATACAAATTTTGGAGATGAAAGGGTTCTCCCAGATTTAGTATCCCTAACTCTTCCCGCCTCTAACTCTGTACAAGCCTCCACTAAAAATGTAGATCATCTTCTTCCTTGTTCCCCTGATAAACGTCCATCTCTAAGAACAGATCTGACTTTATCTTTTATTTTCAGTTCTTATAAAATATCTGGAAGCCAGTTGTTGTTTGGATGAGTTAGTCCTGCTGAGCCCATCGTGTAACAGGTTTCTTACAAGAAAGAGTGTGAGGACCACCCAACATAGAGTCACCAGCATCGTCAGCTGGGCTCCAAGGAGACTTTCTTGGGGGAAGGGTCTCTGCATTTCTGTCCTTTCCCAAGCAGACCAGCTCACTCTAGCTCAGCTCCGCCGCACACCTTCTGTTCCTTGTGCATCTTCCTACCTACACCTCTCACCTGGCTATCCTGGGAAGAAAACACCATCTTCTTCTGCTATTGCTTCGGCAACATCAATTATTCAGAACAAACATTCTTCCCCTGCTCGCATCAGGGTCAGCATGGCCAGGGGGCCAAAAACACTGAGATTTTAAAGCTGGGAGGGCCCTAGAGGGACCTACCACCCAGCACTGTTGTTTCCTTTGCAGAAACTGAGGCTTAGAGAGCTTAGGAGACCCTCCCAAGGCTTCCTAGAACTGACTGGGAAATCTGGGCTTGAACCTAGGTCTTATGAATCACCTTTCATGCTCTTCATACTCTGTATTTACAGACGCGTATTTGTGTTTAGACTCTCAATAAATTTTACATTGATACCTGAGGCCTCATATTTTCCCCTTAATATCAAGATAATGTTCAAAGCAATGCAGAAATGATCAAAGGAAATCAAAAAGTGTGGTTTACGTGCAAGGAAAAGAATAATCCCATGCCCACCATGAACGTGAGATCTCATAGAAACCTCTTCACCTGCATGAACGACACCAGCGCCGCAGGGAGAGGATCTTGAAATCCACCAGATGAAGTGGACCACCACGTCAGGAGGGCGTGAGTGGGCAGGTACTGATTGTCATTAGAGGTTCTCTAGTTCACCCATCATTCAGAGTTTTGGTAGAAAACACGCTGAAAAAAGAAAGAGAGAGTGGAGCAATGGAAGCCGTGGTGAGGGTCAGGTGAGGACCAAGGCGGGTGGGAAAGGAGGACAGGTACCTCCCAGAAGCGAGGGCAGAGTTAAAATTACATGATGGATGACAGCGATGATACCGCCTCTCACTTCTCTTCTCTGAAAGCACTGCTCCTCCAAAAGTAAGCCAAGAGCAGAAAGACAGTATCATATTGTGGTCAATAATATGGGTTGAAGAGTCAGACTGACTTGAATTTGAATTCATATTTGCCTGGATGTGACCTCAGGCAAATTATTTAACCTCTTGTAGCCTCATTTGTTTTTCTTTCAGCAAAATGGGAATAATAATAATAAAATCTCCCCGAGGGGTTGTTAAATGAGATAATGCAGGTCAAATGTTTAGCTCAGGGCTGGACAAGTAGTGAGTACGCAGTGAGTGTTAGCTGTTATTAATAGCAACAATGTAGTTATTAGGAGGGGAAATTCTTGAATTTGAGCTGAGACATTACTCACTTCGGCCCCTCGCATACTAATGAACCCAGAATCTTCGTGTCTTTTTTCCTCCCCCTCCTCTCTGATAAACTTGAGCTCCTCTTCACCCAGTCTTAATTAATTAAAATTTTGTTGAGTGTTTTAAGTGTTGGTCACAATCAAAGGCACATGAGACAATTTACTTGTCCATAAGGAGCTCTGTGAGTTAGGACCAATTTAGGAACTTCATGAGCTGATATAATTTTCTTTATTTCTGGTCAGGCATGCATCTGATGTGATGTGAGTAGGAATATGCAGTACTCCTAAGGTCCTATGAGGATGTCAGAGCTGCAACTTCAGCTCCCTGATAGCAGATGAGGGTCCAAGAGCCTTGCATGGGAGTGCAAGCTTGGCTTGAAGAAAGCCTCCACTGCATTGTTCTAACGGGTATCATAATTCACCTAGGTGAGACTCTATTTCCTGTTTTTTGAAGCCGTGCTTGCTGTAACCTCGGATAAATAACCCCCTACGCAGCCATTAGACCAGGAAGCATTTTTAGGGCCTATATCCTGTCCTGGCAGAGAGATGGGATCAGATGAGCTAACGGGTCTTTCCATGGCAAACTGCTTTGACAGCTGCCATGTCAGTAATGGCAGGAGCATCAAAAAGCGAGCTGTCCAGTGTGAGAAAGGTTGACTTTCACTTTCCATCAGCACAGGAAAATGAGGTATCAAGGCATCCAGGTTTAATCTGTTCATGTGGAAATTAAAATTAGAATGGGAGGTATTCAAACCCACCTGTTCTAGGATGTGTCGCCAACTCAGGACCAGAGGGGATAAGTAACAAAAAAATACACAATAATAATATAAAAATAAACCCCTTGGAGTTATATTTTAGGTCTGCAGGGAAAACACATAGTCCGACACCTCCATTTTTTTGGTGGCAGGGCTTCAGTGAAGTAGAAGATCTGAATGGTGCTGAGGGGTCATTGAGTGTTTGTAAAAAAGGAAGTAGTCATTGTGATGAGATCTAGTGCCCCAGCTCTCTGTGGGGAAGACAGGGCTCAAGTCTCCCCTCTAGCAAATGTCCCCCCAGACCTTAATTTCCAGTCAAGTGGCTAGAATTTCTGTTGTCAAGCACTTGTCTTCTGGTCACATAATGATATCTACTGGTAAAGTGGCTTGGGGCAAAGACCAGAAAACAAGATGGCCAAGGAACAGAGTACAGTCCTATCTGTGCAAATCGGCTATGACTTGAATCAGATCTGAGCTTTGATGTCATTATCTATTAAATGGAGAAAATATGGGCTTGCCCCCCAAATTTACCTGGAAGACAAATGAATTAAAATTGTGAGCACTTTGAACCTGGACAGGAATTGACACACGGATGAAATGATTGGCCTCCCTCTCTTTCAAACCCACGGTCTTGTCTCTTTTTCGTGCCTGGACTGTAGGATGTCTGGCTGCCTCTTTTTGCTTCATTTGGCTGAAGGGTAACTGGGGAGGGCAGGTTTGACCTCAGAGAGAGTATCCAGCCCACAGATGTGGGTGGTATACGATGGAGCCAGGAGAACGATTGCTCCTGTTGGCTCCCTTTCTCTGTTCCCAACTCCCTCCAGGGGACCATTTTCTCATCTCCTTCCCAGTTTGGGGGGAGTGCATAGACACTGCAGAGAGGTTGCCCCTTTCATAAGCTGGACCACAGGGGGTCCAGCTGTGGGGTCACCTTTTCTTTCTCTTTCTGGCCTCCTGGGAAGAGAATGGGTGTCGGGCACATTTTAAAGCCATTTCTATTAAATCGATGCTGCAAGTCGATGGGAAGCCTGCACTCAGCTTTCCAGGAGGGGGTTTGCCAAGGAACAAAGATCTGATTCATACTAATTCATTGACTGCCTTATTTGTAATTTCCCCTTAATATTATAAATGCAGGCAACCAGGAATGCAGGCTTCCCAGATGAGGATTTGCACAAATCATTTTTGTTTTCTATTTTCTGTATATTTCCTGTCCACCCCCATCCCTGGCCCAGTGCACCCGTGGAAACGCCATCACTCTCAGGAGGGAAACTGGAGAGCCCTTTGTTTAGAGGAGAAGGGGGAGGAGTTCTGCAGGGCACCTTTACTGTCTTCTCAGAGCCCAGGGCAGTAGAATGGCTGTTATCCAGAGTCTGCTGACAAATGATTAGAATCCAGGTTTTTGAGAAAGGAGGCTGAAGCTGGCTGCAGGTCCCTGTGTGGGGAGCTCCCCATCTAACCCCCCCTGCAAAACAACATGTTTCCAGGTGTGCTCTGAGTTGTGTGAGTGGCTGGCTGCAGGGTGTTCAGTAAGTCAGTAGCTTCCTCAGAAGACCTTCACACAGAAGTTCGATTCTGCCACAGGGGGCTGTTGGAGCTGTTGACTTAGAAATCTTACCGAGTCATTTAAACATGGGCACATTCATTTGCATGCCTGAAATTCAGAAGAGCTACCCTGCTCTTCTCCACAATTCCTGGCTCATATAAGCTGTAGGAAACACTGGCAGTGCTTCCTATAGCTTAGGATTTGCGAGTCTCATCCCCTTGGGACCCTGAATAAAGGAGTAAAATGCTATGGGCAAAGACCCCATGGAAGGGTGGGAGCATGGGGGCATAGAAATTTGTTAAAAGATTTTTCTAGGATTACTTTTTCCTTTGATTCCAAATTCTACAGTCTTTGCAAAGGTGCTCATAGCTTCCTTGAACTCCAAATCAGAGAAAAATAAAGGCACATTTTCATTTTTAGAATTTTCTTGGTCAGATATTTCCCATCCTGACATACCAAATGTCATAGGGGAAATGGTTACAGGCCAGCATCTTCCAGTACAAATGGTCTTCTCTTTTCAAAGGTAGAGTTGTTTTTCTTTTTAACTATAAAAATAATATATTCATGTGACAATGAAAAGTCCAACTAGACAAAATATTATGAAATAAAATGTGAAAGTCCACATTCTCATCCCACAGCTAGTCACACTCCCAAGAAGTGACAACTACTCATATTTTTATTTTTTTTGTAGCTAATTCCATATTATATGTAATACATTTCTGCTATTTCTTGATTTAATCACTTTAAACCATACCAGTTGACCATCAATGTGAAACATAAAACATGTAGCTCACTTACACTACACCCAACCCCATCAATTTCCCAATGTTTAAATCATTATTTTAGTTCTTACTTGTCTTTTAGTTATCATTATAACTTTGAATAATACACCTCAATTTTTAATTTCTTTTTTTTTAAACAGTTTTTTTGTTTTTGTTTTTGTTTTTTTGCGGTACGCGGGCCTCTCACTGTTGCGGCCTCTCCCGTTGCGGAGCACAGGCTCCGGACGCGCAGGCTCAGCAGCCATGGCTCACGGGCCCGGCCGCTCCACGGCATGTGGGATCTTCCCGGACCGGGACACGAACCCGTGTCCCCTGCATCGGCAGGCGGACTCTCAACCACTGCGCCACCAGGGAAGCCCGTCAATTTTTTTTTTTTTTTGCGTTACGTGGGCTTCTCACTGTTGTGGTCTCTCCCGCTGCGGAGCACAGGCTCCGGACGCGCAGGCCCAGCGACCATGGCTCATGGGCGCAGCCGCTCCACAGCACGTGGGATCCTCCCGGACGGGGGCACGAACCTGCGTCCCCTGCATCGGCAGGTGGACTCTCAACCACTGCGCCACCAGGGAAGCCCAGCCCGTCAATTTTTAATTTCTTGATTCATCATCTTGGGACAACAACTCGGACCTCATGCCATATGAAATGAAGAAATTAGCATGCCTATGTTTCTCTCCACCTTTTCACATACTCTTTACCTCCTAATATCACCAAAGTTATAATATTTGCATTCAATCTTTATCATAAGTAAGTCATTCATGCTTGGTCTGCAGATTGATTCTAAAAATTGAAAACCCATTTCTATTCAGATGACTATGTATTCATATTAAGGTGGTTCACCACAGGACCAAGTTGTGTAATTAGACTTTATAGGATGAGGTGTAATTCTATGTCACTAAACCTGTGTGCCAATGAAAAATATTGAAAACTTGAAAAATATTCAAAGTTTTAGTATCATATGAATTCTCTTTCTTATGTTCCATGAATTCGTTAAAATGAGATCACATTCTATTTTTCATAATGACTTTCTTATATAGCTTTGTGTTTTTCCTGGTGTTGCTGATTGCTTTTTTTTTCTTATTAGTTAAAGCAGTTTATGTTTTCACCTTTCATCCAAACTTTTAATAATTATGTTACAAGGGAGTCTACCTTCTTTTAAAGACATTCTCTTGTTCTGTGATTGCTTTTTATACCTACTGTCTACCATTCTCCTGGGTAAGGTCCACTGTTTCTTGGATCTCATTTTCTTCTCTTTTTTTTTTGTTTCAGTTTCTATTTTGCTAAAGTAGAGTCAGTCCTCCATATTCACAGGTTCTTCACCCTGAATTTCAACCAAGCTCAGATCCAAAATATTTGGGAAAAAAATTCCAGAAAGTTCCAAAAAGCAAAACTTGAATTTGCCACATGCCAGCAAATATTTACATAGCATTTACATTGTGTTTACGACTATATGCATAGCATTTACATTGTATTAGGTATTATAAGCAATCTAGAGATGATTTAAAATACATGCGAGGATGTGCATAATTTATATGCAAATACTGTGCCATTTTAGATAAAGGACTTGAGCATCAGTGGATTTTGGTATCCATGGGGGATCCTGGAACCAATCCCCTGCAGATACTGAAGGGTGACTCTACATCCTATTTCTTCAGAAAGGCTTCATGGGCAGTAAACTTTCACATTCTTTGTATGTCTGAAACTGTTTTTATTTTATTATTATACTTGATTGATAGGTTAGGTATAGAATTTCTGGTTCAAAATCATTTTTCTTCAAAAATTTTAAGGTATGACTAATACATTTTAGCATCCAGTGCTATTAATTTGAAGACTGATGCCAATCTTACTCCCATTCTTTTGTAGATGACTTGCCTTCATCTTTCTAAAAGCTTTTTGTATCTTCTCCTATCCTTGGATGAAACTTTGATTTTAAGATTGGTGACTTTCTTAAGTTCTTATAAATTTCTTCTAATAGTTTCTCCCTTTTATTTTCTCTCCTCTATTTTGGGAAAATTTATGAGGTGAATGTTGCACATCCTGGATTGATATTCTATGTCTCCTAACTTTATTATTTGATATTTCATGTCTCTTTACATTTTTTTGTTCTTCGTTCCAAGAGACTTTGACATTTTTTCAGGCATGTTATTGACATTTTTATTGGGAAATCCTATTTTTTTAATTGCAACATTCATTTATTCATTCACTCATTGGTCAGTCACTTGTTTAGTAAATGTTTGTTGAGCCTTTGGTATGTGCCTGGCATTCTTCTAGGGGATACAGCAATGAACAAAACCTGCAAAGTATCTTTCCTTTTGATGAGAGAGGAGGTAAACAATAAACAAATGAACAAGTGGATACATAGTATGTCAGATGGAAAGTAGTATGGAAAAAATTAAGGCAAAATAAGGTGGATAGGGAATACTGAGGATGGAGATGGATGGTTTTATTTTATAGGATAGTCAGGCTAGACCTCACTGAAGAGTGAACATCTTCATGTGACATGTGTGAAGCAAGGGAGGGAACTTCATGGAACTGCAGCAGGAAGAGCAAGTGCAGAGGCCCTGAGGTAAGAGCTTCCTTGCTCTCTGACCCCTTTCCATAGTAGCCCAAAAAGGCATTTGGTGGGGGGCATTCATAAATATATCTAAAATTTTAATATACCCATGTTTTGTTGCATTGGAGACTGTCACGGGATTTGCAACTAACTTTCTAGGCTCTAAAATAAATGAAAACGTATGCATATTTTCAACCAAATAAACCTATACTGAGAAGTTCCTAAGGACCAGGCACCAAGTGAGATGCTGGAGATACAGAAATAAATAAGTCATAATCTTTACCTTGAGTGTAAACAAATAACTAATATGTAAGACAGCAAATGCTTACTGGATTTATGGACAAGGTAATTGGGAATGTGAATACCTGATCCCATAGTAATGCTACTGGTGATACCTGATTTGCAGTGATGCTACTGGTAAGAGGGTAAAGTCTGGCAGGGGAGATTCAGAGAGGAGAGGAGATGAAGATTGAATAAGATTTTGCTAAGGGAAAGGTAAGGAGAGTATTCCAAATGGCAGTGACCATGTGTAATACCCAGAAACAAATAGAGCATTCCCATCAAGAGATTTTATTCAATGCAGTCTAGTTTCTGTAGGCCTCAGAGTAGCATAAGCCTATTCATTTACTTTTTCCCTGAAAAAGAAAGCCTAAGAAGAAAGGAGTTATAAGGTAGCAGGACCAGAGGAGGACTCTCAGCAAACGGTCACTATACATGGCTGTCTTCTGATTTTTATCTTTATTTTATCTATTTTTTGGCTGTACCACACAGCTTACGGGATCTTAGTTCTCCTACCAGGGACTGAACCCGGGCTCTTGGTAGTGAAAGCATGGAGTCCTAACCACTGGACTGCCTGGGAACTCCCTGATTTTTAAAATATATACTTGCCAAGTATGTGTGGCCTTGGATTGGGGGAGGCGTGTGAGACGGAGAACCCGGAACTGGATTAAATATCAGGAGTTTGTGGTCTAACACAAAGCCACCAGCTTTGGTCAGATTACTTTCCCATAGTTACATCTACTTGAGTTTGAAGCAATTAATTGTATAACATTTCCAAGTATCGGAATGCTGTTCCTCTGCTGTGCCAGTGCTCACCTTCCTATAACTTCTATCAACTAGGCCTAGTTTGATGCATTTGAAACGAACTACTTCCTCTTCTACATTACAGCCCTCTACATATTTAAAAATAGCAGTAGAGATCATTGTAATAGTGGAATCACATAGAGCTGGATGGAACCTTAGCTATCATCTGGTCCAGTGGAAGAAACTTGTCTACAGCACCCCTGCTGGCTGGTCCTATGGATCCAGTGCTTTTCCAGGCTCTCATTTCTTTTTTGAATGGTTCCACATGTTCAAAAGCTCTCTAAATGCTCAGAAACACTTCATCATTTTGATCTGAAATATGCTTCCCTGTAATGTTTATCTACTGATCCAAGTTCTGTGACACTTGTCTATTATGTGGCCATTTCAATTCCAACAATGAAATATTATAACGTCTGCTGCAGGGAGACAAGGCAGGATTCATCAGAGCTATCATCAACAAACTCTCCAGTCCCTTTCATATGCAAAGCATTTCACTTTCAAAGCATTTTCTGTCTCTATTATCTCATTTTATTTTTCAGCATCTCAATGAGAAAAGACCGTAGGCAACAGCACGGAGAGATGCCTAGTTCTGTGAAGATTACTGCTATGTTTAGTAACAAGGATGGGAGAGAAATAATCAAGAAGGAAATGTGTCAGAAGGTGCTCAGTGTTCTGATGCCGCCACTCTTTGGAATCCTGCTTGCTGACACGTGGAAATATCAGCGCCTCGAGATAATGCAATGCGCCAGGGCTTCTCCTCACTCTGCTCCTGTTTCACACCAGAGTCACAAGTCTCTGGGGTCAATGGCATTCATGGTGAAATTAAACATCAGACACTTCTTCATATCTTCTCTATAGATATGCTACAGAAAGCTCTCTGGTGAGATGCTCTCTCTTCTTGAGATACCCAAATTAACAGACCCCAGAACTACGCAGAGATAAAATTCTAATCTGTATTCAATCTCTTGGTCTTTGTTGGTCTTGGGCCAGTTACATGAGCAGCTTGGTTAGACCTGAAGGGAAGCGGGTTGTCCTTTCTTTCAGGTAATGGGCATGAGAAATAGGTTAAGAATTCAGTTGTGCAAGATCGTATGTGGAATTCAGGAAACGTGGCACACCTTTCTGTGAACTACTCTGTCAGACCTCAGGGATTCCTTCAGATTCCCAATCACGGGTGAATCGAGTCTCCCATCCATTTTCATCGGCTACAGTGGAAAAACATTGTCTCTTCCTAGCTTCCCTTTGATGTGGAACACAAAATCTTTACTGGGCCCTTTAAAAGAGGAAGAGCTTTATGTTTCTGTTTCTGGTCCAAAGAAAATGAATGTGCCTTTTACATTTTCTCATAGACTCTCTCTGTTTGGAGCCTTCGAGAAAGCAGAGACTTATTTCAAGTTCCGGGAGTCAGTTTCTACACCAGGGGCTCGGAGCTCAGATGAGCCCGGTGGTGGGAACACATATAGAAGTACCTGCCTTGTGTTTGGGGCTCAAGGCAGACCTTGTACAGCAGGAGACTGGTGCTGAGTTTGCAGAAGTGGGGAAGAGGCCAACCACCCATCTTCTGATGAGCAGATCAAAGGCATCACATTTCATTGTTTCAGGGGAAAGGAAAAGGAAAAATAAAGGGAAAGCAAATCGAAGAATGAAGGGAAAGGGGGAATCCCTCTCATATGGAGTGTCCATAGTAAGCAACGAGGAGCAGTTAAACTGTGTGTTGTATGATTTATGTATCAGAAGTCTTCCTCTTAAACTTTCTAGAAATTAAGTATATGATCTTTAGTTCATGGATGAGAAAACCAATGCCCAGAGACCTTTCCTCCAAACACACAACTAGTTAAACTAGGAATTGAATCCAGATCTTATGATTCTTTTCATTGCTAGAAGAGTCAGTATGAAATGAAGGCTCAACCTTATGCTAAATTTCTAGACTCTTTAGGAATACATGTGAACATACCAGATAAAATACTGTAAAGGCAACTGTTTATGGCATTAAAAGTAGGTTAAGAAAAAATGGGCTAAAATACTATGTGTAATATGTTCTATTTTATTTTTTATAAAATAAAAAACACCTATCTATATAGAAAGACTGGAAAGAAATTATCCATGGAAATGTTATTACTGGATATCTCTGGAAGTGGGGGGAGGGTTATAGATAAATTTAATCGTCTGTTTTTATTTTTTCCATATTTCTCCAATTTTAAACAGTAAACATAGATTACTTTCGGATTAAAAAGGATAATAAGTACCTGGGAAAAGACAGAAGGATGAATTGTTCTTGGAGTCAAGGTTAAAGTCCTCGAAGTTTGATCTTGGAGAATGATTTAAGAGTAAGAACATACTTTCAATATAAATTATTTAAGCTTCCTTGAATTTTGATCACCGAGAGAGCTGACCTCTACAATCTGAACCAGCACCAGTCCTTCCGTACCTCTGATCCATCAGAGGATTTTGCCCTACTCTGAGCTAGAAGTAACAATGCTTTTTTCACTTTTACTGTTTTTGTTTCTTTTGGCCCTTTTTAGAAGTATCTGTTATCCAAACACCCAACATTTCTAAAAACTCACCTTTGAAATGCCACCAAAATAAGATAAGAAGTGGTGTGCTGTATCCTGTTGTCCTCTGGTCAAGGATGAGCTGTGATGTAGGTTGCAAGAGACAGACCTTCATTAGGTAATGAGTCAGATTCTCTCCAGTCAGAAGCCTCTCCCTGGGAGCAAGGTCAGCATCTTTGCTAGTCCGCGTGCTTTCTGGATGGTGCAAAGATGGAGTTCAAGCTTTTGTGATTTCCTTAGCTGGCCCTTTGATAAAAAAAAAAAATGGTGCTATAAGTAACTCATTTGTATGCTTATTGGGGAGATAGAATACTGGATTGTACAACCAAAGTATTTCTTTCCATTCTTCACGCTCATCCCATTCCAAATTAACACTGGGATCCCGTTTCTGCACACCTCTGTGCTGTGAAGAGCTTTCTGTGTCCAATAGCCATTGTTAAGAATGAATGAGATGTTTCAGGGAGTTTTTAGATCTGCAACTCTTAGAAGACAAACTAGGAGGGAAATAAAACCCAAAAGTCTAGATTCAGTCCAGGAATCACAAGTCAATTCCTTCCATCTTACTTATTCTTAAGGAGAAACAAGACGAAGGATGTATTGTGGCAACTACTCCAATGGTAAAGGAAAAACACACCAGCTGTAGACTGAATTAACCCAGATAACAGACAAAAAGAAATCTGGTGTGAAGTGGTGACTCATTCTGTCTGTTTATACAGCCTGAGTCTTCTGGTTAATTGTCAGTTCTTCACTTCACTCTGTGCTATGTAAAAGATAAATTATTCTTCTGACATGTTTGTTTTGATTGAAAAAAATAGTTCATGTTGAAGCAGTGGTGTGATGTGTACTCTAGGGACGGAGTTGGGTGCCAGAAGTTGGTGTCATGTTATGTGACAACAGCAGGAGCAATGGGCAATGGGAGAAAAATTAAAGATCAAAGAACCAAAGTTAAGAAATTATGGGTAAATTGGATAGTATATAGGCAGCATTCAAATATCCATCTATCCATCTGTTCATCCACCCATCCATCCATCCATCCATCCATACACTCATTCGTTCATCTCCCCCATCGGATTCTCACATAGCCCTCACTTTAGATTTCTGGCACAGTGATAAGAGTTGCCGGAACAGTGTGAATGAGGTTGATCCATTTCTTGCCCCCATGATTTTACAATAAACAAAGAAGATGGGCATTACACAAATAATTACAATATAAGTTTTGCTACAAATGAGAAAGTGGTACACTATTAAAATATATAATGAGATGACATAGTCCAGTGAGAAAAGGGAGATGGCGGTGGTCAGAGAAAGCCTCTTTGCAGAGATAGAATTCAGGTCGAAACCAGATGTAGATGAATGTCTGAGACATCTGGATATTCCTAGCTTGTCTCCTGGGTCCCTGAGTTCAGGGATTTTCTTGGCTATGTTGAGGAAAAAGGGAAGTATCCAGGATAAAGATGTCCGCAGCAAACCTGGCATTTGGTTGAAATGGTGTTCCAAAAAAAGCTCAAAGACAAACCAACCTACGGCTAATCATTCATGTGCACCAGGCCGAAAGAATGAGTACGTTAACAACTGATGAATGTGGCTTTCCATAAATTTCTCAATGCCTTTATGGCTGTGGCTGACGGTGGTTACTAGACTTTTGTTCCTAAGCATGTTTTTTCTGCGGTACGCGGGCCTCTCACTGCTGTGGCCTCTCCCGTTGTGGAGCACAGGCTCCGGACGCGCAGGCTCAGCGGCCATGGCTCACGGGCCCAGCCGCTCCACGACACGTGGGATCCTCTCGGACCGGGGCGCGAACCCGCATCCCCTGCATCGGCAGGCAGACTCTCAACCACTGTGCCACCAGGGAAGCCCCCTAAGCATGTTTTGAAACCGCAAAATCCATGATGATTTTTGTGGTACATGGATTGCTCTTTCCCTCTCCCTGGTTTACTGGCGACTGAGCTATCAACTGAATCCCCAGGCATTTGGTGTGAAAAAGAGAGAACGACTCCATCAACTGTTCAATTAACCTGAACTTTGCTCCTTCAGTACTGGTTCCTCTAGCTGCAAACCTAGACTTAGACTCACCCAAGATGCTTACCATGCAGCTGATAATGGTTCCTACAGAAAGGCTAATCATTTAGCTTCGAAGATTTATGGTGAATTTATCTATTAGCATTCTCTTAACCAAGAGATCAATTTCTCTGACTCTGTATTCTTACCTAAAAGGTGATGCAGAATCCCTAAGGATCCTTTCCAGCTCATGAACTTATGACTTCTAGAATTTTTGGTCATGATAGTTCTGTTCAGGGAAGCATATCTCATCTGAGCAGATACTGCTGAGTTAGGCCAGGCATAGGGTACGGGAAGAGACATGTCTAAGGCACAAAGAGAGTGGGAGGTTGGTGCTGACTTCCTGAGCACCTTGGAGAAAGCAGCGTTTGGGCTGCCTTACAGAAGCCCTTACAGCCTCCCATGAAGGGGGCAGTTTAGGGCCACTTTATCCTGATAGGTCAGGAAATGTATTAAAGGGCTCAGTGTCCCTCCAAGGAAAGTCGTTTGCCTTCAGTATTAACCCTTTTTCCCCCCTACCCCTATATTGCCCTTTTCCCTTCCCTCTCCTCACTGGTAACCACTATAACCACTAGTTTGTTCTCTGTATCTGTGAGTCTACTTCTTTTTTTGCTTTATTCACTAGTTTATTGTATTTTTTAGATTCCACACATGTGACATCAGACAGTGTTTGTCTATCGCTGTCTGACTTAATTCTGAGCTTAATGCCCTCCAAGTTCGTCCATGTTGGTAAAAGTTCATTCTTTTTTATGGCTGAGTAGTATTCCATTGTTAGTATATAACACGGGTTCTTTATCCATTCATCTGTTGATGGACACTTAAGTTGCTTGCATACCTTGGCTATTGTAAATAGTGCTGTGAACATTGGGGTGCATGTATCTTTTCAAATTAGTATGTTAGTGTTGTTATGGGATTATATGAAATCATGTGTGTGAAACTTTTGAAAATTGTGAAGTGCTGTAGAATTCAAGGAATCTTTCATTCAAAAAAAAAAAACGAAAGAAATTGGTTTGCCTTCTAAATCAGGACTAGAAAACATGGTTGGAAGCTTCAAAGAGTAACCCTGTAGTAGTCCTGGGAAGGTGGCCCTGACTCCAAGACCGGGCTTGATCTGTAATCACTACACAGTTTCAAAGGGAAAAATGAACGTGGTCAATGTTACTTGGTGTGACCCACCAAGACCCAGCTGCCGCTGTGCTTCTAGAGACCCAGGAGGGTCCCTCTCTCATCAGGCAGGTCCTCATTGCACTACTGGGTGCTTCTGATCAGCACCCCGGCACTCCAGCCAGGAGGAAAAATCAGCTTCTGGGCTTTCCTCTGAGGATTCATGGCATGTGGGGAGGATGACACCGGGCTGGAAAATAGAAGCCTTGGGTCTAGCCCTGGCCTTGCCGTTGATAATGATGGTTAGTATTTATTGAGTAAAACCTCGATGAATTCAATACTTAGCACTCACTACCCTGAGGTGTATGTATCACAGTCTTCATTTTACGTACGGGGAAAACAAAGACCAGAAATTTTAAATGAAATGCCCACGGTAACATAGAAGGGCTGGGATTCAAATCGCAGCAATTTAACCTCAGAGTCTCTGCTGTCACACTGTGCTCTCCTGTCATCTTAGACCAATAAAGTCACATATTTAAAAATAAAATGCGCTTCTTTCCTTCACCTGAATGGAATAGAACAGTGTATGAAAATCAGAAAACACAGACATATAACAAGAATAAAACAAAAAAGTCTCCCATGCCACCAGAAATGACTACTTAATACGTAGGTGATTTGTGCAGATCTCAAAAAAATGATGTCATCCTGCAGGATATTTTGACCTGTCAAGCCATAACTCTGTGTACTCATCCAGTCCATATGAATGTGCGTTACGTTAAGGGATTTTGCTGAGGGGGCACTTTATGTCGTATAGGGATGTCTGCCCTTCCAGGGTCACACTCGAGTTGAGGAGATAAGGCAGGAAAGACATGAGAGGGAGAGATGAACACTTCCATAGCACAGTGTGACAACATACGAGCAAGATGATCTCTGCATGAAAAAGTGCAGGAAGAGAAGGCTGGGGTGTCAGGGAGACACAGAGGAAAAAACACTTGAGCTGGAACTGATGAGATATGATGAAGCATTAAGACTTGGTTGCTGAAATGAATGAGGTCACTCAGATGGGGCCAACATAGAAAGTTGACCCCAGTAAATGCACTGCCAAGTGTTTGATAGCAAGTTGCAGGAAAATACATATAATGTGTATTTTATACACGGAAACTATACAGGAAAAAGGTCTAGGGGGCTGCACATCCAATTGTAAACAATAGTTAACCTTTCCATGTGAGATTGGGTGAAAGGGGGCAGGGATGGTGAGTTCCAGTTTTTAATTCAACCTCTTCCGTATTGTCTGAATAAGCTAGGACCACATATTAATTTTGTGATTAAAAACAGAGATTTAAAAATGACTTGGTAGGAGTTCGATTGGCAGAGGGAAAAAGGAAAGGTATTTTGACGGAGGAGGGAACGGGGGCAGAGTGACAAACATACAGAGAAAGGAATAGAGTTCAAGAAGGAGGTGACTAGAGATGGGTTTTCAGTGGGCTGTAGTGTATCATACAACCATCCACTCTGGCTCTCTGTGAATTTGGAATCTAAAGGATGCTTGGAACTTTGTGAATTTATGGAATCTAAAGGATGCTCGGTGGGTCCAAGAGAACGAGTTTGGTGCCACACGTTCCACAAGCTTTATCTAAGCTACTTTGCAGGATGTCCATCTGGGGTCCTACCCCAGCTCCAAATGTCAAATACCTCATCAAGTGCTAGGAAACAACAGAAAGCTGGTTCGAGCCCTATTGAAGTGGCCCCACCCTGAAGGGGTGCGGGGTCCTGGGAGGACCCTGCCAAGAAGCCCAGCCTCTCCACAGGCTCCCTGGCGCACAGAAAGACCCACACCTGGCGGCCAGATGTGCATGTACCCGTACGTGTGCCACAGCTGATTCGTCTGTGGAGCAAGACAAAGACTTGGCTTCTGATTACGGAAAGGAGATAGATTCATTACAAAGTGCAGGATAAGAAGTTTCAGAGCTGGAGCGCGAATAGACAAAGGTTCTCTGCTCTTTGCTTTCCTTTCATCTTATAGTCTGCGGCCTCTTCCATATTTGATGACGATTGCATTTGTAAAGGTATCTGGATTTTACCCCTACTCAGTCTTTGTAATTTGTTTAGGTACCGCTTCCCTGTGTACATGGAGTCTTCTGAAGCATCAGAAGTTTTTTCCAAGGGAGATGGAAAGAAAGAAGAGATAATATGTGAATGCAATAAAGGGAGATGTCATTTTGTTTCTCATTACATTGAAAGCCATCGTTCAGTTCAGACTTACCTCTTTTTGTGCGTTGACAGTGGTGTAAAGAATCATTGTATATGATGTGTACAAGCGGTTATATTTAAAATAGATAACCAACAATGTAGCATAGCATATAGCATAGGGAACTCTGTTCAATGTTCTGTAATAACCTAAATAGGAAAAGAACTTGAAAAAGAATAGATACATGTATATGTAGAACTTAATCACTTTGCTGTACACGTGAAACTAACACAACATTGTTAATCAACTATGCTCCAATATAAAATTTTAAAAAAAGAATCATTGTAGATCGTTGTGAAGGGCATTCCTGCATTTTGGGGGTTGGGGTGGGAGGGAGGGAAGGTTGATGGTGGAAGGGTTGAGCATCCTGGCAAGGCTAAGATTCTGGGAATTCAATTCCACATTTTTCCTCTTAGGAGATACTAACTTGCAATGCAGCTTGCTATGCTGAGAAGAGAAAAAAGATTTCTTCACAGTAAAAACAGCAAAGAGCTTGGTGGTAATTATTCTACATTCATTCAGGCCCTATTCCAACTGGGTCTAAATGATGTTGAAACTACCATCCTTTAGGCTGGACTACGAAGATGCTCTTTCAGGTAAGTAAACAATTCTTTTAAAAAAATATTTTATTGACGTATAGTTGATTTACAATGTTGTATTAATTTCTGCTGTATAGCAAAGTGATTCAGTTCTACATATACATGTATCTATTCTTTTTCAAGTTCCACAGGCATACATGTCCGTGAGGTCACGGGGCTTTAATTATTTTTCTTGAAGATCTTAAACTATAGAGTCATCTCAACTGAGGTCCTTCTCCATAGAAGGTAATATAGCAGAGCATGGAAAAGAACAACCAATATTGCCTTTCCAGTTTACTGTTTCGATAGTCATCCAATTATACAGTAATTACAACAACCTCATGTGGTTGGGCTGGTGTTATTAGCCCCTGTTTGACGGATGACAGAGCTGAGGGCTCTGTGAGGTGGAGGGAGAACCTGTGCTCCTCCTGTGAGTTCAGACCTTTTTCTTTTCTTCTTTTTTTAAACAGAGGCCATTTCAGGTCTTGTTGCCACATGGTGGCTTTTTTTTTTTGGCTGCATGACATTAGGGACCTTAGTTTCCCAACCAGGGATGGAACCTGTGCCCCGCTCCCGCCCCTGCACCCCTCGCCTGCAGTGGAAGTACGGGGTCTTAACCACTGGACAGCCAGGAAAGTCCCAATACCCTCTTCTTTTGAGGATCATTTACCTTTACCTTTGCCCTGTACCATTCACGTGGAGGAGAAAGCCTTTTCTCTGTGGATGGTCTACTTAACCCTAATGCTATACATATTTCCTTCAGAAAAGTATAGTTATACTTTTTCTTTGGTAAAATATACATAACTTAAAATTTACCATTTAACCATTTTAAGTGTACAATTCAGTGGCATTAAGTAACTGTCACCACCACCCAGATCCAGAACATTTTCATCATCTCGAACTGAAACTCTGTTTCCATTAAACCCTAACTCCCCAATCCCCATTCCCTTCAGAGCCTGGTAACCTCTATTGTATTTTCTGTCTTTATGAATTTGATTATTTTAGATGGCTTATATAAGTGGAATCATACAACACTTGTCCTTTCACATCTGGCTTATTTCATTTTGCACGTTACCCTCCAGGTTCATCCATGTCGTACCAGGTATCAGAATTTCATTCCTTTTTGAGGCTGAGTAATATTCCATTGCTTGTATAGACCACATTTTGTTTATCCATTCATCTGTTGATGGACGTTTGGGTTGTTTCCACATTTTGGCTGTTGTGAATAATCTTGCTATGAACAAACATCTGTTCGAGTCCCTGCTTTCGATTCTTTTGGGTATACACCTAGAAGTGAATTCTGGATTCCATAGTAATTCTATGTTTAATTTTATAAGGAATCATTTTACTGTTTTCCATAGTGACTACACTATTTTACATTCTCATCAGCAATGAACAGGTGTTCCAATTTCTCCACATTGTCACCCACACTTGTTGTTTATTTTATTACTTTTTTGATACACACCATCCTCACGAGTGTGAAATGGTATTTCATCGTGGTTTTGATTTGCACTTCCCTAATGATTAGTGATGTTGACAAGCTCTTCATGTGCTTATTGGCCATTTGTATATCTTTGGAGAAATATCTAATCAAGTCCTTTGCTCATTTTTTTTTCATCTATTTGAAATCCCGATATTTAATTTTATTTTTTTAATTAAAAATTTTTTTCCTTTGCTCATTTTTTAATGGAGTTATTTGTTGTTGTCGATGAGTTGTAAGAGGTCCTTATATATCCTGTAATCTACTGTAAGGGATTTGAAATTTTTTTCCCATTCTGTCGGTTGCCTTTTCACTTTATTAATAGTGTTCTTTGATGTACAAAAGTTTTAAATTTTGATGAAGTCCAACTTATCTATTATTTCTTTTTTTTTGTCTGTGCTGTTGGTGTGATTCCAATAAATCATTGCCAAACCCAATGTCATGAAGTTTCCATCTATGTATTTTTTTTTCTTTTATGAATTTTATAGTTTTAGCTCTTATGTTTAGGTCTTTAATTCATTTTGAGTTAATTTTTGTATAGGGGTAAGTTAAGGGTCCCCCTTCACTCTTTTGTGTGTAGATATTCATCTAATGCTATATTTTCGAAGATACTGTTTAAAACAAAACTTGCTGCTTTCCTGGGCATTCTCTAGGCCATCTCAGCAGGGGTGTGGCTTATTTTACACTCTTTAGATTTCTAGCTATGCTCTCGGCCACCATGATAGGTTGGCCCTAAGGTTCTAAAGGGTTTTTGTCTATGTGAGGTCTGTGTAGACAATGCCAGACTCCAGAGCTCTGCAATAATCACACTATACACCCATGTAAGCCAAGAATCCGGGTCTTCTCTACATTGCTTTTTTTTTTTAACTCTCTTGCAAACATAGTGAATACAATTATAATTGGTTGTGATTGGTTTAATTGCCCATGGACTTTTTAAATGGGGTGGTGTGCTGAAGCTGACCGGGCTGCAGGGGACAGTCTGAAGCTTCTGTAGCTCTCTTCACAGATTCTTTCATAGCATGTGTTACATTTAATCAAGATGGTTGATTTCTGTGTCTGTCTTCCCACTCCAGTGTTGACTTGTCATTTCCCCCGGTGCCTGGCACAGACATTTATTAAACAAAACTGAACCAATAGCGCTATCTCTTCCTTTTCTCTAAGACTTTTAATGTGCAAAGGCAGAAGATGAGCCGTAAAATCTTGTTTTCATGACAACACCATCTTCACTGCATTGCTACCTTTGTACAATGAAGGGTGAGGATAATGTCGCGCTGAAGGACACTTACTATATTTTCACAGTTTTTCAAAGTTGAGCATCTGTGTCTTCATTAGAAAGGGAAAGGAGTCAACCATGGCACATTTTAACTCCCATCCATTGCTCAAAGTAAATGGAAACTTTTAGGATAAAAGCCTTAAATTACAAAGCCAAATACTGACTTTCCAAAAAAAAAAATTCTGTAATGAAATAATCCTATTCAGAGAAATGATATTATACTGTAATATTCTTACCACGGTTCTGAACATGTGGATATAAAGTGCTGTATATTTTCACCTAGAACAAGATTTTCACATTGTTTATATTTTCTCTAAATGAGGAATATATGAATATTTCTGCCCTTTTATTCCTGCACCATGGACTAGGAATCAGAGTCACTACAACTAATCTATTTTAGAGATCACCTAAAGCCAGACTTAATTTTCAGAATCCTCAGCTCTCATTTTTTTTTGTTGTTGTTGTTGTTTTTTGCGGTACGCGGGCCTCTCACCGCCGTGGCCTCTCCCATTGCGGAGCACAGGCTCCGGACGCGCAGGCTCAGCGGCCATGGCTCACGGGCCCAGCCACTCGGCGGAATGTGGGATCTTCCCGGACCGGGGCACGAACCCGTGTCCCCTGCATCTGCAAGCGGACTCTCAACCACTGCGCCACCAGGGAAGCCCCCCAGCTCTCATTTTGAGAGAGTTAATTCTTCCTTAGAATTAAGTTTTTTCCTTAGGAAACATCACACTTCACATCACGTTATTATTTTTAGAGATAAGCCAGGTTACTAGAGATAAGCCCAGCCGGTGATGGGGTGGTAGACAGTCTGCTCTCTGAGTCTTTCTTGCCCTGAGGCTATATCCCTCTCCTGACCCCTGACCTAGGTTAAATGAGGGCTCGGAGGAGAAGGTCAAGAAATGTGAGTCATGAATATTCAAATATTCAGTAGAGGGTAAATCTAAAGCAATGGCAAAGGCTGAAACACGAGTTATCCCACTGAGGGAATTCTCTTTTGCTCATCTCCCTCCCGGCTACTTTCGGTGGCTGAGTTACATTTAACAGAAGGGTAATTTCAATGATATAAATTAAGGTTGTGATCCGGTGTTACCTTAACCAGTAACATGATTTGCTTTTCCATCTAGAACACAGAGCCTGTCCTAGTGGCTGCCTCCATGGAGTCAGGGGCCAGTGGAACACTGTCTTCTTTCCAGCTTTTCTGGGCTTGACCACACCCCCTAATTTAAGGAGGCAGCTCTATTAGAAACATTATGGTCTTTGCATCCTCTTTAGCGTCCGAGCAGAGGATTCCCGCAGGTAGTTGGAAAGAGACCACAGACATTGAGGGAAGCTCACTCAGGACCTATTCTTCACTCAGTTTCTCCGGCAAAGTGGTAAGTGGGGTGTGAGTTTCTGCCTAAAACTTTGCAGTCCGTTTTCCTTTTTTTTTTTTTCATTTGGTGGAATTAACCGGTAAACTGATGGAGACTTTCAGGATACAAGCGGCTTTCTCTTTTCACATTTTTCTGTATTTTCAATTCAATTGTTTGATAACCATTTTCAAAAATACTTCCTAACCTTGTTAGAGTAGTGTGAAATCCAGACCTTTTCTCTCTTTTCCCTGTTTTGTAAGAGGAAAAGCATATGCACGTTTTAGGCACTCGCCGAGCACTTGTCAGAAACTGAATTTTCTTCACATATTGGAGCACTTCCAAAGAAATAAAGCTGTAGTTAAATGTTGACATTTCTTTCCTTTTTTCTCTTACACTCCTAGGGAGCCATTGTTTTACTTTTTAATTTTTAAAAATTTTTATTTTAACCTCAGTAGCTTAACTAATTGCCCTTATTTTGAGGAAATTGCTACGGATTTGAGGTCAAACTAGCCTTTTTGGTGTTTTTCCCTGTCCTGTGACTCACAGTTTTCCAAGGGACTGTACTTTTCCCTTAGGACTTGTACCTGAGGCAGGAGGATTCTGAAAGTCAAGGAGGGTAATTTTTACCTCCACCACAGAGCTTGAATCCTTGGGCAGCACTATGGACAAGCAGGGGGGGTGGAGGGCCGCTCTTCTCCATTGGTTATTTTATATCTGGCAATCTCACTTTGTTGGGGGCTTTCCCTCTACTATTAAAACATCTCTGTTACCCCCTTTTAAAGTTGCAGTTCATGTAGGCGAACTATTCAAAAGATGCTGGGTTACCAAGATCAAGGCATTCGATTGCAGGTTTTCCTTATTGCCTTTTGGGTAAGATTTTTTTTTTTTTGTAAATCACAAGGCCATTTCCCCTCCTACTTCATACCATTACCGTGCAACTGAAAAGAGAGATATTTGTTAAACAACAGGAAATCCAGGTTCTAAAAACGGTAACTCTGATAGCTCCATTTCATCTGTAAAATGCCTGGCACTCTGACTCTTTCAACAACTATGGTTCTGGATGGCACCACGTGCCTTCTTTTTATCTAAAGAGAAACCCCTTTGCTTCTGCAGGCGTGGGCCGGGCAGGGAGGGCGCTGGGTGGCCACTATCACTGTGGAGATTCTTCCTTACCTCTTGTTTCTGAAGGGAGGGGAGGGACAGCTAATGAGTTAATGTCTGCAAAGTGCTTTGAAGATGAAAAGACCTTTTCATGTGTTCTACATTGTAGTTATTAATATTAATATTTGAAGAAGCATGCTGCGTCTCATTGTAAATCAACATCCTTGCCAACTCAGTAGTGAAAAAACAAACAGTGCAGGCGGCCAGGCAGCCTCTTCCGTCCTGGTTCTGCCGTTTAGGATGTATGTGGGAAGCTGAGGGCCTGAATACAGAGAGGGCATCTTTGCCTTACCAGCTCCTTACACCGAGGTGCTAGTTTGTTAGAGGTGCGAAGAGGTCCAAGAGTAGAGCCTAGGGGAGGGTGGGTAACAGGGTGTAACCCTTCAACATCGAGTCGGCTGTGACCTTGGAGAACGGGTTGACAGCATGGATCTGGGCCAGTTCCCTGCCTCAGATGATAATGGAGTTCAAAGGCGATGAGGGTCAGAACTGGCACCAGCTCTGGCTTTGGAGTCAGGAAAGTAGAGTGTGCTTGGGTTCTGTTAGAGACTGGCTTTGGAACTGAAAACAAGTTATTATTTTAATTTTTTCGGTACGGGCCTCTCACTGCTGCAGCCTCTCCCGCTGCGGAGCACAGGCTCCGGACGCGCAGGCTCAGCGGCCATGGCTCACGGGTCCAGCCGCTCCGTGGCATGTGGGATCCTCCCGGACCGGGGCGCGAACCCGTGTCCCCTGCATCGGCAGGCGGACTCTCAACCACTGCGCCACCAGGGAAGCCCAGAACAAGTTATTTGACGTGACTGTGCTTTATTTTCTTCATCTCTGAAATGTGAATAATGAAAGAAATGTGAATAATGATTTGTGCTCCACCTATCTCATGAAGATGAGAGAATAGTTGTAAACAGCACAGAGCTTTGAAGAATAAGAATACTGCCAATAAGGCTGAGGGACGGTCTGAAGTAAGGTTGTAACAAATTGCGTGTGTGGGTGCAGGTGCCCAGGGAGGGTGAGTTGGAGGGCAAACAAATGCTCTGGAAACAGTCGCCACTGCCATTTCCCTTGTTGATTGCCTCAAAGTGTTTGCTTGATTTCTTACTGATTAAAGTTTGCCGTTCCTCGTGGTTTTATTGATTGGTGATCAGATCTGTTTTCCACAGCAGTGTTCCTTCTCTAATTACCCACTCAAAACTCCCACTTCTGCATCAACCAGCAGAAGGGAGCTGGAGCATCCTTTCTCCCTCCCCCCTTCCCTCCTCTCCCTCCTCTGTCTCTCTCTTTCCTTCTTTATGGGAATTAAAATGTACTTAGTATTTGAGCAAAATAAATGTGGTGAACAGCAAGTTAGTGGCATTTGAGGGGAATCCTGTGAGGTCTTGCAATCCTGGGCCAACTTAGGTATGAAGACAATTCATTCTTTTGCCCTTCATCTCCTTTGTCCCTGCTCTACTGAAAATGTAGCTTTAGGGAACTCAAACTTTTTAATCTAGATGATTCTCTGGATATAATACCTGGTCTTCTCCACTCCACCCAAGGAAGGATACTCATCCCCGAAGTTTACTGAGCATTTGGTATGTTTCAGGGCCCTTGGTGCTTTGCATGGGTTCCTTCTTTAATCTACAATGAAGTCTGTGAGGCGGGCTGTCTTGTTATCCCCACCTAGCAGATGAGGACTCCGAGGTTTGGTACCATACTTGGTTGGTGGTGGGACCTGATTAGAAGCAAAGGCATGTGAGTTCAGAGCTGTGGCTGGAGTCATATCTCATAGGAACCTCAGTAGCTTTGAGGCACTTACACAAATTTAGGCTAAATTTTTCTGCTTAGAGTGATGGTTTGCTTATCTGGGAGAATACTGTGGCTTAGGCCAATTTTCCAAAGGGGAATCTGTGGATTAATGATTCATTGTTAGAAAGACACAGACTCTGAAGAAAGGCTCCAAGGTCAGGTTGACGGGATCAGCAAATCTCTCCCTCAATGGGACAGATATTGATTGAATTTCTCCCTCGTGCCCAGCCTTGTGGGGTGCTGTGACAGACACAGAAGGAGAAATATATGTTTCATTTTAAAAAAGAATCAACGTAATTTATTTTAGGAGGCAAGATGTTACCTGAAAAGAGATTAAAAATAAAAGATAATTGTTAAGTGATGTGATGCAGTCTGTGAATGCTTTGGGAGAGCAGATGGAAAAGAAAAAGTTACCTAGGGCAGTGAGGGAAGGATGTGTTTTGATCAATTTTGATTCTCGGAGAAGAGGGTAGATTCGATATTCCTGCTGACCACGTGCTGGTGTGCTGCATCCAGAAAACAGAGGGGACAGTTTGGACAGTACTTCCTAGAATGAAGTCAAGCAGCAAACGTTTAGTGAAGATGTTAAGAAAATATTCTCAATGAGGGAAATGCAATCTGTATTTTCGAGATGTGGAAAAGTAGAAACTCCCAGGGTTTTAGTCTTTTGTGCATTTTTAAAATGTGTTAACTTTTCATTTTGAAATAATTTTAGGTGCACAATGAGTTGCAAAACATAGTACAAAGAATTTCCAAAAGATTGAAGTCCCTTAAAATTGTGAAAAATATAGTGCCTTTGGGTGCCCTCCAGTGACCCTTAATCCAAAAGGTTTCCTCTCGGTAGGGGAAGAGCAGTGATGCCAGTTTCTTGACATCAGAGGTGAAATAACTCAAACCCTGGCTTCTTAGGAAAGGCAGGAAGCCTTGTCAGATGCAGCCATTACCTGGCACGTGGCTTGAGGGGTGGGCACGGGTGCTGAGCTGTACACTCTCCCTGGCTGGGCTTGTGTCGCAGCTAAGATAAAAATCAAACCTCTGCTCAGCGTGTGGCCCGGATTCTTCTCGCCTGTTCCTCGGTGGCCTCTGCCATCCAAACACCTTCTTGTTATAACCACTCATGAATTTAACCAAGTGAGTCCAGACACCACCTTGCTACTCAAAATGTGCATGTCCGGGTATCCTGTTGGAAGTGCAGACCGTCAGGCTGGCTGTACCTCAGACCTGCTGGGTCAGGCTCTGCCTTGTAACCTGATTCTCAGGTGATTCCTAGATAATTCCTATGCAAATCAGTTTGGGAAGGACCGTTCTAAAGAAAAAGCAGAAACAAAACAAAACAAATTTAAACAAAACCCAACAAACAAATCCTCTTGCAATATTTTCCGTTGCAGCTTATGACTTCCTTATATTTATACCTCGTTGCCAAAGTGTTACTCCACGAAACATTCACATTTCTATCAAAAAGATATCGGTTTATCTCAGGAAGCTGCAATATTTCCCCATATGTGCTACGCAATCTTTCAGTGAGTTTGCTCCTCGCTGTAAGAAGAATGCTTACTTCTTGGTTTTAGGCGTGACAATGGTACAAACAGACTGCCATTCAATAGAAATTGTGGCGCTTTTCTCCTGTGAATTTCTTCATCAGGCTACTCAACCTATATGATTATGGAAGGGAATCCTTTTTTGATTATTTAAATGCGAGTCTTTTAGAAAAAGAGGTAAGGGATATAGGCTATCTGGGTTCTGGCTCTAATATCTGAATAGATAACCTCTGCCACTTTGGGCAGTAAAATAATAATAAATAAAAACCACTATTACTGTTAATTAGTCAGTGCTTACTAGTGCCAGGCACTGTGATAAAATAGCAACAATAATAACCATTATTTATTGACCATTTTATCATGTATAAAGTAATATGCAAGGGTTTTATTTTATATAACCTTCCTCAATAATTCTGAAAGGGTTGGTATCATTATCCCCATTTTACAGTTGAGGAAGTTAAGGCTTTGTGAGATAAAGAAATTTGCCCATGACCCACACTCAGTAAGGAACTCCCGGTCAATGCATAGTCTGTCACCTGGAGTTCTTTATCATTCTGCTAAACACTTAACTTCTCTGGGCTCAGTTAACACATATATATGGAATCTAAGGGAAAAAAAAAAAAAGGTCATGAAGAACCTAGGGGTAAGATGGGAATAAAGACACAGACCTACTAGAGAATGGACTTGAGGACGTGGGGAGGGGGAAGGGTAAGTTGTGACAAAGCGAGAGAGTGGCATGGACATATATACACTACCAAACGTAAAATAGATAGCTAGTGGGAAGCAGCCGCATGGCACAGGGAGATCAGCTCGGTGCTTTGTGACCACCTAGAGGGGTGGGATAGGGAGGGTGGGAGGGAGCGAGACGCAAGAGGGAAGAGATATGGGAACATATGTATATGTATAAATGATTCACTTTGTTATAAAGCAGAAACTAACACACCATTGTGAAGCAATTATACTCCAATAAAGATGTTAAAAAAATTAAAAAAGAAAAAAAGAAAATGGGCAGATTTCATGAGATTTTTCCAATTCCCAAATTCATTGACTTTACAAAATCCCTCTTTATGTAAGTATGCCAGGAAGCTGTTTAGCAGTATGCTGGGAAATTTGAAACTTACAGTTTAGGCAATAGAACAAATGAAACCTCACTGTGCAAAATGACCACCAGACATAGTGCAAGAGTTGCTCGCTGGATTTGAGAGAGTTCAGGCAGCTGGTGTGCCTTAGTTCAATGTTAAAGGGCATTATTAAAACTCTCCCGGCACCGTTCATTCTCTCAATAGCTATCTCTATATTTAGGGCATCTCTCAGTTTTGTTGAGAGCTTCTTAAGACCCAGAACCATATCTAAATTCTAGATTATATCTGCCATAACTCCACACACTGTGAGTTGAAAAGTAACTCTTTACACTTCTAGGCTCCTTAAGGATTTCTTTGGCAGCCACCATGGGGTAAGAGTTGACATTTAGCTTGCAGGTCTTCTCTGGGTTCGACGTGGCCAAGAATCTCATATACCATGACCTCTGCTATAGCCACCCTCGTGAAGCCAAGATGCTTCACATCATCCCTCCAGCTTGCTCTTTTTTGTTTCTAGTTTCCTAGTAAGAAAACAATTCCAATTTTTTATACTACAACTTTAATTTTATTAATGTATTATTGTTAATTTTACTATTAGTATTATTATTACTATTTAAAACTCGAGCAATCATGCTTTTATACCTATATTACAAAAGCCCAAGCTTTTAGTATGGTAATCTGCCCTAAAGGATCTTTCAATTTCATCTCCCGTTTTCCCCACAATCTATTTGCTTACTGGATTATTCCCTGTTCTCTAATCTACTGTTTTCTCGCTTCTGAATCTTTGTGCATACCTCTAGCTACACATTTTTCAAGGCCCATTTCAGCGCCACCTTCTCTTGAAGTTTTCCCTTGGCATCCTTCCGTAAGTCATTTCTTCATCTTTTATGTACCCATAATACATTACCCACACCAGGGTTTCTCAAACTTTAATGTGCATATGAACCACGTGGAGTGGAACCTGAGCTCTGTAATTCTACCAGCTCCCAAGCGCTGTCCATGCTGCTGGTCTGCGAGGACCCCACTGTTGAGTAGCAAGGTCATCATTTTTCTCATCTCATCAACTAGAAAAATAACTATGGAAAGAAGAAAAGTGAGTTATTCTCACTTTTGGAATTACCATAGCACCTAATACAGGGCTGAGCAGCTCTTCAATACCAGCTAGCTAGATAAAAACCCCAATTTTTTATTTAGTTATTTATGGAGTGCCTACTATGTGTGTGGCCCTGGAGTACGTCTGAAGGACAATGGTGGTTATTTGCTGAATTTCATGGTTCGATAGAGGATCTGAGGAATGGCATTTGAAGACGAGGCTGCGGCCACTTCTACTGGCAAACAGCTGATTGAATGTTACCTTTAGTTTTCCAAAAGATGTTCCCACATTAGAAAGAACAGAGCATTCGCTTCTGAAAAGTTTCAGAGGCTAGGATTGACATTGTGCTCATAAAATTCCTGGACAGGTTTTAATGTGTTCCCTTGATGTTTATGACAGAGAGCACCATTCTGCCCAGCGTTGACAGCGCCATTCCAGCATAGTGATGAAGAGGGATTTGTTTTCAGGAGGAGGAAACATAAAATAGTCTACGAGGCACTCTTATCCCCTGATTGTTATGGTTCAGTATTTTAAAACCATTTTATATTCTTTGTCTCTTTCAGGAGATATTAGTGAGTGACTCGTAATATTACAATAACAAGAGTCCATTTTTAGTATTCTAAGGAAGGTTAGTTGAGCTGTGCCAATTCATACAGAACCTGAAAGCGTGATGCTTAATTAGGAGATGAGAGTTTTCAGAGAAATAGGAGATGGATATGAGTCATTTTCAAGCCTCTATTCAAGTAAGAGTTGGGGGATTGCTAGCAGTCAAGGTGGGGAGAAACAAGACTGACGCGTTCACTAATCTGTGAGTTGATGCCTCGTGAACTTAGCGAAAGAGTTGGTGGATTGAGTTTAAGACCCAGAAGCCAATAGCACATGGATCAGAACATGGCCTCTATGGGTGGGTGCCGGCCCCTTGAAATAAGAAGGAATGTTTATTACGGTCGTGTTGGAATAGTCAAGAAAATGAGGTTCTTACAGAGTTAGGAATGAGAGAGAGAAACCATCTTCAATTCTGTTTACCAGTTTATTTTCTACTTACGGTAACCGCAGGGTTTCCATGGGGGAGTGAGGATTGTTCAGCTATCTAAAGCTGCTTACATTTGAGTTCTTGGAGAACAGGACTCGGTAGCTTTTGTTACACTGCCAGGTCAAGGGAGAGATCTAAAATGATTTGCAAACTACAAATGGACTACTCGAGAGAATGAGAAAGAAGATACTGGAAGACAGTAGACTCGTCAGTGGGGTATGTCTGTTAGTTTAGAGAAAAGTATGATCGTGCTTGCAGTTAACATTAAAGAAATCTGACCTGGGGGCTGCATACGGACACACGTCCTCACAGGTGATGTCCCTTTTTTTTTGTCCCAGAGATATCTTCACTGTCTCGGATAAACTCAAGCACTGAGACATAACTCTTCACGTACTAACTCTTCACGTACAGGTCTTTCCTTCATTTAGTCGACAGGAGTATTGCGCGTCTATGATGTGCCAGCCAAAGACACACAGTCCCTACTCTCTAGCAACTCATGATTCAGGAGCAGAAACTGAGATGCAGGAAGTACTCTGAACTTTGGTCGGAACCTTGTGAAAGTGAATCCCATGCTGGAGGACCGAGAATGTCTATCTAACTGACAAGAAGTTTTAGGGAAAGCTCCCTGAAAGAGGTAACACTCAGTCTGAATCTTTAAAAACAGATTTACATGTCATTTGGAAAGAAGAAATTCAAACTCTTTCCACTGCACATGAAAGGTGTTGCCTCGGTGACATGGGTGACACTGTTGTCTTTAGTTTGGCAAAGGTGCTGTCATTCGGAGAAAGTGTCCTTTGAATGGCTAGTCCTATTGGAAACCGAATTCTTTTTCTCCTGCATTCCAGTCCAACTGGCAAAGAGGAAAAAAATGCATCATCTATATTTTCTGTGACAGCTTTATTGCACTTTTGTATTCCCTGCGTGCAGGCTTCATATGTTATAGCCATAATTCTTGACCTATAGGCTAACACAAAGATGAGAGGGCAAGGTCAATTTTAAATCACGATGGGTTTGTTGGTGGCACTATAATTCTGGCTTCTCTCTTATGGAAGGAAGTTTGTCAATATGTATTCAAATATAGAATGTACACTGTACATATTCTTTGTCCCCAAAATACCACTTTTGTCATTTAATGGGAGTAGGAAATATTTTAGGAACTTTTATAATGACAAGGAATTGGGAACAAATAAATTTTACGGTAATAAGAGGCTCATTAAGAAAAGGATGATGCATACATACAATAGAATCCTCGACAGCTGTATACTTTGGGATGTGCGACTATATTTATTGACACGGAAAACTATCCATAACATCATGCAAATGTCAGTGAACAAAGCAGTTTGCAAAACAGCATGTAGAGAATAATATCGTGAAGGTAAAATTCTGATCATGTGTATATGTGTATGGACACATTAAAAAATACCCAGCAGAATGTTGAATAGAGTATCAGTACAATTATCTCCAGATGGTAGAATTTCAGGTGATTTTGACATTCGTGATAGACTTTTCTGTATTTTTCTTGTAAGTTTTTCAATAAATATTTATATTTTGGCAAAAATTATTTTCAAAAGAAAACATTTTGAAGTGTGGTTTATGGGGTTCTTTACCTAAAGGCATAGTCTTTCTTTGAAGAGCATATAACCCCAATGAAAAACCCTTAAGTGATGGCACAGTTATCACCTAGACATGCAGCCAAGCAGGGGCAGAGTTGGTAGGAACTGGATTCAGCTTCCACTAAGCCTGGTCTCTGGGATTCCCTGCTCTTCTGCTGCCTTGGCCTGAAACACCCCTCCAAGTCCCCCCCTCCCTTCCTTCTGTGTATCACCCTCCCCGCCCCTGGAGAGACCTGGATGGAAGGAAGTATCAGCCTGTAGATCCTGGCCTGGGTCCTGGGCTTGTTCAGGGCAGGAGTCTCCAGGGGCGGTCATGTGTTTTAGGAAGAATCGAGATCTCCCCAGAGTCCCAAAGGCTTTACTGGATGTGAGATGCCCACGGAAACCAAACCGCTACCTGTTTTTCCCTCTGCACGGTTTGCCCATTTTTATCCTGAAAGTCCAGGGTGGTGAGGATACACAGGAGAGGTGGCTGGTGGGCTAGTGTCAGTCTCAGCTTGGCCCGAGTCTTCGCCCCACCCCCGTAAAAAATGGGGCTTAAATGAGTTCAGGTGTTTGTAAAAATTTTTTGTAACTTACACTCTCACATTCAACAGTTATTTGCCTGCCAGCTGCCTATCAACACTGGCCTAGGATCTAGGGATTCGGAGTGAAGAAATGCACTAAACTTTGTCCTCGACAGACTTAACTTCTAGTGGGGTAGGAGTCGGGGACACAAGAAAGAAGCAGCTGAGTGTCAGACCAGGAGCAGGAAGCTGCTGTTTACACGAGGTGGTTGAAAGGCTTCTGGATGAGGCGACATTGAATGGCTAGTGAATAAAGGGAAAGAGTTCTCACTTAGGGATCACGAAACAAACGTATTACTTCCAGTGAATCTCCATCCAGATCCGCAATCTATTCAGAGTCTCTGATTGGAGAATCGAATACATTTACTTCTGATCTCTTACATGTTCAGTCTTGTGAGACCAATTTATTTGTTCTTTCGTTCTTTCATTCATTCACTAATTGAAAAAAAAAATTCTCTGATACCCCTCAGTCTGTCTTACATTCTGGAGATACAAAGATGAAAAAAGCATAGTGTCTGCCTTCAGGTAGCTCTGAGTTGAGTGGGAGAGGCGGGTAGAAACAGGCATTTATAAAACAGTATATTGTGCGCAGTGAGGGAAACACACATGGGGAACACAGAGAAGGGACAGCCAGCCCAGGCTGGGATGAACAGCAGTTCAAGAAGGATCCCTGGTGGCTAAAACTTCTGAGATGAATCTAAAAGCTTTAGGAGAAGGGGTTAGTCAGTCCTGAGGAGCAGGGGGGTAGCAAGGCGTTTCTAACAGAGGTGATCGGGGAAGAAGGGCAGGGACGTGAGAAATAACACAGGGAAAACAACAGAGTTCTAGTTAGAGGAGTGGAGACATCAGTGCGGTGGTGAGGAATGGAGCTACAGTGGGTCCTGGAGGCTGGGGTGGACCACTTGGGTCCTGGAGGTTGGGGAGGACCACTTGGGTCCTGGAGGCCGGGGAGGACCACTTGGGTTCTGGAGGTCATGGAGGACCACTTGGGTCCTGGAGGTCAGGGAGGACCACTTGGGTCCTAGAGGTCAGGGAGGACCACTTGGGTCCTGGAGAGTGGGGAGGACCACTTGGGTCCTGGAGACCTGGGAGGATCACTTGGGTCCTGGAGGTCAGGGAGGACCACTTGGGTCCTAGAGGCCGGGGAGGACCACTTGGGTCCTGGAGACCTGGGAGGACCACTTGGGTCCTGGAGGTCAGGGAGGACCACTTGGGTCCTGGAGGCCGGGGAGGACCACTTGGGTCCTGGAGACCTGGGAGGACCACTTGGGTCCTGGAGGTCAGGGAGGACCACTTGGGTCCTGGAGGCCGGGGAGGACCACAGCTGGGAGCCCAGCTGCCTCTTAAGCACAAACTCACTGAGGACAACTTTAGTCTGCTGCTCCGGCACTGCTGGTCCCATTCAAGGAAATGAACGCAGTTCTTCACGGCTCTCTGTTACCAGGGGTTCAAACCATTTCTGCATTCAGACAAGCCTCCGGATGCCTCTAGGCTGGGGAGTAAATCTGAACTCACACAGTTGTTTTGTGTTTAGGCATAAATGTTTATAATGCCAAGACAAAAAAGTCTGTCCAGCCGATGTCCAAATAGCTGTCATGTGGGAGGGAATTCTCCTCGGCCAACACGTCAAAAAACTTTTTTTTTTTACCCAAACAGTTTTTCTGAAAGGGTTTACATCTACAGCAGCTGGTCTGTGTCACCAGCTACAAGTGGAAACAGGGTGGGTTCTTTTTTTCTTTCTCCAGAGAATAATGAAGCGGTCATCCATTTCTGTCCCAGAGTTATTTCCTGAGATGAGAACCCTTGAGTGCCCTGGCAACTCCCTCTTTCCAGCTTCCTCCACGGGCAAAGGACTTTTCCCCAAGGGGAGCGTCAGTCACAGAGCATGAAGCTTCGAGGATTCAGCCCAGCTCAGGATGGACCATATGTGGGCTCACGGGCTTCCTCACTCGCTCTGTCCATCAGGAAGAGAAAACACATTTCCCCTAAACCTTTTTCCCAGCTCCAAGGAGAGTTGTAAGGAGGAGGAACGTTGCTCTTGGTTGCCTCTGAGCTGGGCTTCAGGACAAGGCTGCTGATTCCAAAAGTGCTTTCTTTTACAAAGGTGTAAGTCTAACAGGAATTCAGACGGGTAAAGGTCTTCTGCTGCTCCCGAGAGTCTAGGGAGGATCCACAGGGCCATGTGGTCACACCTCGCACTGTGCAGTCTTCCGTGGTTTCCTGTTCCCCAGCCTCTGGGAAAACAGACTGCTTATTTTCTTCCATATTGTTGGTAACCTCCTCACCACCTTGTATTTTAGTTCTGTGGGAGCCCGTCTTCCCCACTGCCTGCAGATGGAGATCTGTCTGTCTCAGCTTTGTCCCGGATCTGATAGAACGTAAGGTCCAAGAGGTGAGGGGTCTTTGTTTACCTGTGTATCTCCAGCACCAGGGTAATTATTTACTGAATGATTAACAAGTTCCTGGCAAAGGAAGCCTTTGACGTGCCTGTTGAATAAATAATTGGGGTCTGTGATGACTCAGGGGGCCCGGGGGGGGGGGGGCTTTTTTAGAGGAAATTGGAGGGCTGGATGGGTTGCGCAAAGCAGCACTGCCACACCTGGACATTTCCCAAAGGTTTAGGTTGCCCTGTGGGTCCCCGGAGGGATGAGCAACTTTTCCCTACGGAATCAGATCTTGGTTATGCCGTTCTCAGTATGACACAATCTATGTTGTCAACTTTGAAGTCTCATCTCTGAGTAGATCCAAAACTGTGAAGTGCAGGTGGATGGGTGAATGATGACTCATTAGGACTTTAAAATTTGAATTTAAGACCCAAAGCAGCAACGCTTCTGTACAATATATGGGCGGTGTCCACACTGACCTGTGGTAGGCTTCTTCTTACTCCAGGCCCTCTACCCAGTGCGGGGTCTGATACTTGGTAGCTGCTTACTATTTTTAGAAAGAAGCACTGAAGAGGGGACCACAGCTCCAGATGGGAACAGTGTCCTTGGACTAGAGACTTTGATCTTTTTCTACTCTTCCGCTTTGCCACCTGGGAATTCTTCCTAAGGGCCATTTTTGGCAAGCAAGTCCCTGAAAACCTAGAAAACAACATCTTGAGAAACATAGGTACCCCTAGCTATTTTACTTTTAAAAAATTAATATTAATTTGACTGCTTCTACTTTGGGGAGAAAAGACGTCATAAAAAGGTACCATTTTAGTTAAAAACAATAAGCACAGCTCTGGGATAATTTACGTCTTCAGAAGATTTTTAACTTACTTCTCAACTGTATGATATTAGTTGCTATGTGATGGTAGCCCTTAGTCAGTATAACTTTGTAGCGCAGAACTTTAATTATGTTATTTATTTATTTTTGAAGTCTAGCTTTTTTTTTTTTTCCTCCTTGGCCACACCGCGTGGCATGTGGCATCTTAGTTCCCCAACCAGGGATCAAACCTGTGCCCACTGCAGTGGAAGCGCAGAGTCCTAACCACTGGACCACCAGGGAAGTCCCTTAACTATGTTATTTAAATACATTTCATATGAGAGAAGATATATACGCTCATTGGCTGTCAAGCTGTATCAAGATGGTGAACAAAGTTGTAAATTGAACGTAAGACATAGCGTATTCTTTATATTTCTTGAAATGGGGTCAGTGGCTTTAATTATTCCCAAGAATAAAGGAAAAGGACAGACAAATACAAAGTGGAAAGTAGCTAAGTGGAAACTCAAATGCACTCCCTAACAATAGGAATTTGGCCTCTGAATGACATACCTAGGAATTTAATCTTCTAAATCATTCAAGAAAGACATTTTTTTAGTGTGTAATATTGAACTTATGAAAGTGTGTAAACGAGTGTACTTTAGAGAGCGTTTGGCTCAACAGAAATGTTTGTATATGAACGATTTTCCTGATGACCGACAGCTAACTGGAAAGTCCCTTCCGCTAGAACATTCCTCAAACGTGATGGTTGTTCAGACTTTGAATGGAGATAGCAGCTCTCAACAAGACATTTAATTAGCCCTTCTCCTTTTTTCAAGATGGATAATATTCACTCCCCTTTTCGGGTCTTCTCTCTGTTTATCTGTCTCAGGGTCCTGGTTGACATGCCTCCTCCATGGAGGTTTTCCATTACTCTTTTCTCCAATCCTTTCTCTATTCCGTCCTTCATCAGTTGATAAATGCCACACTTCGTATGGAGGGCCAGACCTGGTTGGGGTGGAGGGAGGGAGATACAGGAATGGAAATGTTTTTTAAAAAGACACACAAGACCCATTCCTGCCCAGAAACCCCCTAAGGGTCTTTTTATGGACTCTGACTGCTTACTGTCTGCAGCAGCCATCACCACCCAGGCTACCTTGCAGTCAGGGGACTGGCTCTGTCTGGGGTCTGCCTTACTCTCTGTTGGCCACTTTGTTTTTCTACGTTTTAATTTCTTTCTCTGTAATACAAAGAAGTGAACGCCATGGTTCCTAAGGAGACCTGCTCCGAGCCCTCCTTTGGTTGCTGGTCCACACACGTTCTGCACCCAGTGGCTCAGTGAATGCTTTTTCCCACACAGGTGCTGACAGCGTGATGAGCTACTTTGTGGAGTCTGCAGTCAGTGGCCCTGCCCCCTACTCAGCGGTGCGACCTGCAGCAGTGGTAAGTGGGACCTCCTTCCCTGCCCTCCCCCTGCCCACCGTGCCGTCCCCTCTCCTCCCTCGGTTCTGCTTTCTGATCTCTCCTAGACAGAAGCAGCTGGGGACCCAACTCCACGGTTGGAATGAGCTTTGAGTTTTTTGGAGGGGCTACATTGTGAGATTATCTGTCGTTTAATCGCCATATAAAGTAAAACATCCAAGACTGATAGATTTACTGAAAGATTTTTGTGTTGCAGAGAATATGACTCAAACATGAGTAACGGTTAAAGCCAGGTGATTTTTCACAGCTCAGTTCATTTGGTGAAGATTTTTCACACATTGAGGTACCTTAGACCTATTCTTAGCATAATTGAACTTATTTTTCTTCTCATACATAAAAGCTAAAATATACAAGCTTTCTAATAACAGAATTTGAAACTGGAAATAAAATACAACAACAAATTAGTAGGAAAAATTCCTGAGTCCTAGAATAAGAGGGGTAAAAGGAACTTTAAAATTGGACTAAAGGTTTTTTGCTCTTAGAGAAGAAGGCTTTCACACAAGCTATGTGCTGATCAGTTGAAATATTCGGCTAAATTTCTTATAAATTTACTGTGTGAGAGATCCCGTAATGCTGTCATTCATCGATTCCAATGTTAAGTGAACTTTTAATATTAGCATTGAATCATTAACTATTGATTCTAAATTCTGCATGTTTTTGTATAAAGATAGCCATCATAAATGTTGACCTTTTGTTACTTAATCTGGATATGGACAGATAAGTTTACTGTTAACTCTTCCAAATACGTTTATGGGTCTATATAGACTCCAGTCTACCAGAGCTCTTTTTTGACTGCAGGCTTTGTCCAGTCTGAGGTTCTGCAGAATTTTTAACTGGTACCCTTCAGTTTGCCATGACCTCTCGCTGTAATTGTATATCAAAAGATCTGATGTGTTTGAAAATTATTTTCTGTAGTATTGAAAAAATAATTACTTAAAAAGGTATTTTATGTTCAAGGAATGATTAACACGTCTTCCTTCACTGGCTCTTCTGTAATACATATTTCTTCTTTTTTAAGTGGCTTCTGTTTTCATATAAACGCCATTCACTATTAAAAAATTAGAATCAGGAAAACGTTTAGAGTACAATTTACTTCAGAAATATGTGTAAAACACACACACACAGAACAAGTCCAGACCAAAAGTTATTCCATTCTGCTTAGAAATTGCCAAGAGGCTTGCTAGGGTCCATAGGGCTGGAGGCATTGCCAGGGAAAGGCTCCTTCTGCTTCTCACACAAAGGTTATCGTCTAAGGTCAGCACAAATGACACTAAAGTTTTCTTAAAGGTGATTTTGTAGAGATTTGTTAAAGTAAACAGGGATATTGTGATTTCAGGGCAAAATGTGTCATTGACTTGGAAAGGTAGATTTAAAAGCCATCCTATGCATATACACCGAGAAAACCATAATTCAAAAAGAGTCATGTTCATTGCAGCTCTATTTACACTAGCCAGGACATGGAAACAACCTAACTGTCCATCGACAGACGAATGGATAAAGAAGATGTGGTACATATATACCACGGAATACTACTCAGCCATGAAAAGAAACGAAATTGAGTTATCTTTAGTGAGGTGGATGGACCTAGAGTCTGTCCTACAGAGTGAAGTCAGTCAGAAAGGGAAAAACGAATACCGTATGCTAACACATATATATGGACTCTAAAAAAAATGATTCTGATGAACCTAGGGGCAGGACAGGAATTAAAAAAAAAAATGCCAGCCTAATTCTTTTTGCCCGTATTGTAATCCAATTAAAAAAGTTCAATAACATGTCGGAAAAAGTGATGCCATGTGAATTTGCATTTATTTTATTTTAGGCACTGAAATAAATTTTATTACACGTATACACATTGCAGGTATAATATTAAGTTATCCTAGACAGCGCATCTGGAAATTGTATGAGATTTAGAAAGAAACCAAGAACAACTCTTAAGTGTGTATTTTCAACTGAAGACGCCAGCCCTGGCTGAATACCCTGGATATTTTTAAGGCCTTTTGAATGGTTTCCACTGGTTTCACAACAAAGAACCCATTTATCCCCAAACCCAGCAGCCATACCTGAAAAACGTTATCAGCACGTGGGATCCTTTTCACTCCCATATTTCAGAGTTGCTTGGGTAATAGCAGAAAGTTACATGGGAGAACTTCTATGTCATTGTTCTAGCACTTTCACTCATAACTTCTCTGTGGGCCTCAGTTTCTCCATCACTGGAACTGGTTAGGCAAACTTTCCGAACCATAGAACATGAAGAAAAGTCCTCTGACTTCTTCACTGACGTCCTTTTTAATTTAAAAAAAAAAAAAAGGTAAATAGGGCTTCCCTGGTGGCGCAGTGGTTGAGAGTCTGCCTGCTGATACAGGGGACACGGGTTTGTGCCCCGGTCCGGGAAGATCCCACGTGCCGCGGAGCGGCTGGGCCCGTGAGCCATGACCGCTGAGCCTGTGCGTCCAGAGGAGCCTGTGCTCCTCGATGGGAGAGGCCATAGCAGTGAGAGGCCCGCGTACCGCAAAAAAAAAAAAAAAAAAGGTAAATAAAATTGATGAGTACAACCTCAAGTTCAATGAGCCAGCTCCTACAACCTCCATCCAACTTTAGGCTGGGCTGTAATAACAGTCAAAGAATTTGTACATTGTCTACAGAATATAACTTTGGGACATTGGCATATGAGAGAAACTAGCAAACCTCACACTCTCAATCCCAATCTAAGATTTCGCGGAGGAGTGAGTACAGCTTCACTGACTTTCCCAGACAAGAGCTTTAACGTCCCAGGCACCTGAGTCTTCTCAGTTCTGTTGGAGCCTCACTGTCTGGAGCTCAACCAGGGCTGCTTAATCTGATCATTCAGGTCCTCCTGCCCTGCGCCCTGGTCTCTGGGTTAGTTAGCCTGGGCCACCAAGAAGAGAAACTGTCCCAGGCATGGGAAGTTTGAGGGTGAAAGGAAAACCATAAGGACAGTGGGTTTTTAATCTGGGGCTGATTTTTTAAAACATCTTTATTGGAGTATAATTGCTTTACAATCTGGGGGTGATTTTGTCCCCAGGGCATATTTGGTGATATTTTTGCTTGCCAGAACTTGACGGGCACGGGTGCTCCTGGCCAGAGGGTAGAGGCCAGGGATGCAGCTCAGGATCCCGCACCGCACCGTCCAGTTCCCCATGACAAAGAATTGTCCAGCCTCAAATGTCAGTAGTGCCGAGGTTGAGAAGCCCTGCCCTAGAATACACACAAGATCAGGTTTGAAGGTGGGGTGGTACTGTGTGTATTTACTTGTAATTATTGCGTTAGAAAGGGAAATCTTAAAAAAGAAAAGAAAAGTGAGACTGTATCCATGTTGTGAGGGGTTCTGCTAAAGCAGGCTGCTTTAGTTGTCCAAGAAACGATCTTCTAAACCAGGACACGGATATTTTCCAGGCTCTGAAGACTGCTAAATCTCAGGGTCCTTATCTGTGTGTTGGAGGTAGCATTAGCGTGATTTGATCATTTGCCGTACCAGGGGAAGCCTTAAAAGAATCACAGCAACAGTTGTCAAATTCGTCCCATACTTCGGGTACTGGCCATTGTACACAGAACTCACATTATCTGCCTCGAGACCCCTTTGTCAAAAGCAGGACACAAGTTCTCTCCCTTGTAAGGTAAACCTCTCGGGAGACCTTCATGAAAGAAGTGATATCACAGCTGGGGTGGTAGGGAAATGACACTTCTGGAAGTTGTCTGGCCATTGTGTTGGAGGGGGTGACGTTTTCAGGTACTTATATGGGTTGTGTGTCAGGGACCCTTTCATCCAAGGGGAGGAAGCGCTCCTTCCTGTTATGCTGGCTCAGTGAGCCCGCCGTGAGCCCTGGAAGTCCCTCGAAGCCCTGGTCCTCTCCTGTGTCATCCTCCCCTTCGTGCCGCTGAGTCTGCAGAGCTGGGGGAGGGCCGGTATAGGAGGATGGGCTGCCCCTCATTTTGACCAAACACGTCCTTGTCCTTGGCTACCTCCCCAGCAAGGAGGATGCAGAGGAGGTCCTTGAGGATCGATGGCCCCTGAGCCATGTGAGCTTAGGAAGCACCTTGAACTGTACAGAGGGAAGGAATAGACGACCGCCCACTCACCTGCTCTCAGCGCTCAGGCCTTTGGGAATATAGCGATACGCCGGGCAAGTAACTGTCCAGGGGGCCAGACCACATGGAAGGCTCCGAGCCTTCCATCCTGGGCCAGGCAGCTGTGGGACACAGCCCGGCAAGTACCATGGAAGACACTTAGGCTTTGGAGTCAGAAAGACCTGAGTTAAATTCTGGTCTGTTACTCCTCAGCCATGTGACCTTGGGCACATTACTCCTTCTGAACCTCAATGTCCTCATCTGTAAAATAAGCACAGAGTGTAACTTACCATAGCAGGTCATTGTGATACCAGCCACAAACATGACCTCAGTTAATTCCCTTTCCCTGTGTTTACCATCACTTCTCTATTTTTCTCTGGATTATTTGATCGTGTGAGATGGCCACATACAGGGAGGAGTGGAGATGGTTCCGCTGATTGCCCATACAAGGGTGTTTCCGGAGCAAGATGGGGCTATGGGGGTCAAGATGGAGACATTCTTGTTGAGAAACCTCCTTGCTTCATCAGTACCCTGCACTAGAAATAGCTCCCCTGCCACCAGATCAAAGTTCTCTTGTAATGGGCTGGTGGTTTACAACCCCACTGTGTAAACAGACCTGGTTCTCTTATCTTGAGTAATTGCAGTTTAATTGGGCTTCCTTGGGAAGCAATTCCCTTCTTAGCCAGTGCTGTTCTCACTCTTCACCTCCACCCCACATGCCTTAGGATGTGTTCACAGGGATGTCTGTGCAGTCCCTGCGCTTCTTGGGAATTTGGGAAGGGCTGGTGCTCGTTTCTATGAAGCTTAGCACACATGCCTTTTCCTCCTCTCTGGGAATCCTGGAGAGCAGTGGATAAGGTATTCCAGATTAGAGAAATGAGAATACAGAAAAAGAAATTTAGAATGTAAATGGAAAAGAAAAATTTTTCTTGTCGCTTGGGGTGGTGATGGCTTTACCTCTGGAGAGGTTGCTGGAACATTATGTTTAAGAAATGATCTATAGCCATAACTCTTAGTGGTAGTCAGAAAATGTGAAGGAAAAAAGAGAGATGTGTCTTTTTCCAGCATCTTAGAAAGTGGGGATTTTCTAAGATACTGGGTTCAGTTAGCACAAACTGGAGGATTTTAGAGCCAGACTATAACCTAGAGGTCATCTCCCAATATCAGGAAATTCAGGTCCTGAGAGGTTAAATTAAGTTGCCTGAGCTTAGGAGTATGATCTGGAGTATGGTCCAGATCTCGCGGCTTCTGGTTTAGGAAACTCCTTACCATCAAACGCATCTTGATCATTCTTAAGAAATGTGGAGATGGATAAGAATTTATGACAATTCATGGATTCATATGCTTTATTCATGCTGAATTGAATTTAGGACAAAAAAAACCCCCAGAACTCCATTTTGTAGAGCTCTGAGCAAATCGAAATTCCTGCCCAGTTTTTCCACCATGGGAGGTTCTCCCAATGTCCTATCAGGAGGCTCTGAGTCAGCTTCACCCTCCGTCTCCACACTTGGGATGGATGCCTGGGGCTGGCAAACCGTGGAGTCACTGGGAGTCTGAAGGCTTCCTGCTAAACGAGTGGAAGCTGATGTGTGACACGCATCACACCCCATATCTCTCAGCAAGAGAATGTCAAGTCCAGGCGCCCAGAACTGGGGCAGGTCCCACCGAGTAATGTCTTGAGTGGAGGGGGCTGTGGTCTCAGGCTGGCGTGAGAAGCTGCAGCATCGGTCACTGCCCCCCTCCCCTGCCTTGGTCTGCGGCCCCAGGCCTGGGGGCGTCTCAGGGTGGCCTCAGCTGTGGTCCACGTAGCCCGTGTGGAGGCCAAGCACAGCTTTTCATGGAGAGCAGAATCGCTGTTCCCATCTCTGTTCTCTCTGTGCTTCAGATTCTTTTTTGTCTCAGAAACCTACAGTGGTCTGGCCTGCCCTTTCGTCAAGGCCCAAGCCCATCACTCTTATTGTTTTAAAAAGAATTTCCTGGCCTTGAGTCTAAAATTAAATCGCCCTTTGAGGGTTTCCTATTTTGTCTGTTCCTGCCTCTCCTGTGGCTGCAGCACCCTCGCCCCCTCCCCCTTGGTGGGAGAGCTGAGGGGTGTTTCCGTGTTGCCTCTTTCCTTTCTCGAGGGAGCAGGATGCATGCGCCCCCCTGAAGCAGAGGTGCCCCAGATACAGTTTGCTCCAGACTCCTCCCCAGCGATGCCAAAGCGCTTCTCCGTGAATGTAAAGAGGTGCTGACTGGTCTAGCATCTTCTGAGGATGAGGAAGCCCAGACTCGATGACAGGTCTGCGGAGTCGGTCAGGCCAGCCTGGGAGGGCAACTGCCTGCAATGCGGTGAAAGGTTTTAAGATGAGAAGTTCAGGGAAGAATGAAGACAACCGACATGAAGGTGTTAATGCATTCGAAGGGGACCTTGTATGTCATGAATCTAAATGATGACAACTTCCGGTTCTCTAGGCTTTTTTTTCCACCCTGGGGTGGTTTTTTTTTTTAAATCGAACGAAGGTTGTCAGTTACAAGGTCAGGAGAAAGAATGTGGATGGATCAGCAGAAAGGAGACTTGCAGTTGGAAAGGAACTTGGTGATCACTGGGGCCAACCTCCTCAGGAAGCAAAGGTTTAAGGAGGTTAAGAGATGGGCTGGAGGCTACACAGCTCCTTAGGGGCAGAGCAGGATTCAGACCCAGGCTTCCTGATTTCCAGTCTCCTGTCTTCCTACCGGAGGGTATGAACATCTATGCCAGGCCTAGAATGATGCGGAGTTATCCCCGTGGATGGCAAACCCCTGCACTCATCCATCCAATGTTAACTCAGCTTTGCGTCTGGGCATGTATATTTTTTTAAGCAGCAGGATCTAGAAATATTTATGTGTCTTGTATGTTTACGGCCCGGTACTAAGGCTAAACCCTAAAATTCTGAAGTCGGTTAAAGGAAAGACAGATGCACTCCCACAGAGTTTGTGCTCTGAGTGACACATACACGAGAAGGGTCAGGAAGGGTTTGCGGAGCAAATGCCTGGACATTTAAGGCTGCTTGGCTCAAGACAGAAACGAACTCTTACAGAAATGCCGCCGCCATCAGTTTGCGATGTAGTGTTGAAAAACTACTCCCCTGTTCCCTCTTTTCCAACTGGGGGGGTCTTTGGAGGGGGTGGAGGGAAGGAAGCCTCTGGGCAGAGGCAATGCTGGGAGGTTTGGCAGGGCTGGGAGGTAGGTGAAGAGCAGCCACAGGGAGGGGGCCGCGTGGGTGGGGCGGGGAGACGGAGGTGCCTGGTGGAAGCATCGGAGAGGGGAACCGGCGGGACAGGAGAACAAGGGGGACATAATACCATACATGAAGCCCTGACTGCAGCAGGGGGGCAGTGGTCGGCTGTGGTGGTGACGTCACAGCTGGCTCACGTTGGAGCAGAGACAAGTGTGTGTCCCTCATCCTAGCAGTTTCCAGACTTCAGGGCTTTTATGCTATTTCTTTCCAGGATTGGAAAGCAAAGCATTTAGGCTGCAGGCTCGAGTCCTCTGAAGCCTCTCAGAGGACAAGGACAGCAGTGCTGGTCCCTGGAGATGGAGTGGGGAGGCTCTTCACAGCGTGTGACACAGCAGGGCAGGAATGCGCACTCTCCTGAGACACCCAGGGGACCCAGGCCCTCCAAGGCTGCGTGGATACCACCCTCCCCTTGGCAGCCGCTTGCTAACCCACACGGTTCTGAAGCTCTGCCCTTGGTGTCTCCCACACCGAGCACTTTTGTGTTTTTCCTCCTGTGCCTTTAACTGGCCCTTCTTTGTTGTTTTGCCCTTACTTTTCCTCCCAACGACAGGCAACTTCATAGATCCATTTTTTCAAAAGTGAAATATAATTGACTTAATATTATATTAATTTCAAGTGAACATAGTGATTCAATATTTTTATACATTACGAAAAGGTCCCCACGATAAGTCTAGTAACTGTCTGTCCCCATACAAACTTATTACAATATTACTGACTATATTCCCTATGCTGTACACTGTAGTCTCATGACTTACTTATCTGATAACTGCTCTGAATCCCCTTCGCTTATTTCACTCATCCCTCCACCCCACCTCCTCTCTGGCCACCACCAGTTTGTTTTCTGCATCTGTGAGTCTGTTTCTGTTTTGTTATTGTTCATTTGTTTTGTTTTTTGGATTCCATATGTAAGTGGAATCATACAGTATTTGTCTTTCTCTGTGTGAGTTATTTCACTCAGTACAATACCCTCTAGGTCCATTCATGTTGTTGCAAATGGCAAGATTCTATTCTTTTTCTTGGCTGAGTAGTATTCCTGTGTGTGTGTGTGTGTGTGTGTGTATCTCATCTTTATCCATTCATCCATCAGTGTGCAGTTAGGTTGCTTCTATATCTTGGCAATTGTAAATAATGCTGCAGTAAACATTGGGGTGCACATATCTTTTCAAATCAGTGTTTTTGTTTTCTTTGGGTAAATACCCAGAAATGCAATTGCTGGATGGTGTGGTAGAGCCATTTATGATCCTTTCTCTTTTCTTTCTTTTTTTTGCGGTACGCAGGCCTCTCACCGTTGTGGCCTCTCCTGTTGCGGAGCACAGGCTCCGGACGCGCAGGCTCAGTGGCCATGGCTCACGGGCCCAGCCGCTCCGCGGCATGTGGGCTCTTCCCGGACCGGGGCACGAACCCGCATCCCCTGCATCGGCAGGCGGACTCTCAACCACTGCGCCACCAGGGAAACCCTCTCTTTTCTTTTTAACTGCCATTTTCCCTGACTCTATACTTTAACTAGATCCTTTACACTTCTAGATCTAACTGTATCCTTTCCTGTCTTCTCCTGTCATGCTGCCACCTTAGGGACCTCTGCACCAAATTGCTCTGCCATCTTTCCATCTGAACACAACCAAAAGAGAAATATCCTTCCAACCTCCTTACTTACGTACTTAAACTCACCATTTTCACTATCGTAAAAGCAAGCAATCTAAGCATGATCTTGGATCCCCCCTTGCCTTCATCGCCAGTGAGCCATAAAATCATGTTGGCTCTTCCTTTGAAGGGTATCTTACACTTCTTGCTTCCTCTTCACCTCTACATTCATGACCTTAATCCAACTCTTCGTAACTGGCCACTGCTCAGCACTGGCACTGAGGGGAAGCATTCAAATGGGGGCAAAGCCGAAGGGTGGCCCCCAAATGCAGTACTCAAGCTACGTAAATCTTAATGCAATAATTTTGACAATCAAAATGAATGCAAAAATTATTAAAAGAACTAAAAAATTTAAATACAGTAGGGGGACTTCCCTGGTGGCACAGTGGTTAAGAATCCGCCTGACAACACAGGGGACAGGGGTTCAATCCCTGGTCCGGGAGGATCCCACGTGCCGCGGAGCAACTAAGCCCGTGCACCACAATTACTGAGCCTGAGCTCTAGAGCCCACGAGCCACAACTACTGAGCCCATGAGCCACAACTACTGAAGCCCGCGCGCCTAGAGCCCGTGCTCCGCAACAAGAGAAGCCTCCACAGTGAGAAGCCCGCGCACCGCAACGAAGAGTAGCCCCAACGTGCCGCAACTAGAGAAAGCCCGCACGCAGCAGCGAAGACCCAACGCAGCCAAAAATAAATGATTAAAAAAATAAATTAATATAAATAAATACAGTTAGGATCGGTAGTACTGATTTTTCCCTTTACGCCTCAGGCTGTGACCTGGCTCTGCAGGCACCGTGGCTGCCTTGTCATCCTCCTCACCTGATCCTGCTAAGTCCGTCCAACTTAGCGCTATCGAATGGGTCCTTCTAGGACCTCTTGAGTCACCATGTCACTCTTACTAGCTTTAATACAACCTCTAATGCCTTTCTCCTGCAGCCAAATTCTGGTCTGGTGTTTCTGGCCCTCAACACTGTCCCTCCAGCTCTCATTCTTGCTAGCTGCTCTCCATTGCAAGCGTTCTCATTGCCACGAGCACACTTTCCCCTCATGCTTGTCACTTCCAAACAGCAGTCTTTATCTCTCTATATCGCCAAGCCGAGTCTTTCGGATCCTTCCTTACATCGCCATCTACGTTCCTCGGCACCTTTAGGTGTGTCATCTTCTTCTGCTCTCTAGACCTTCATGTTCTAGGCTAAATCTTACCTGACTTTTTGGTTATTACCTTAATCTGCTTCCTCTAGGAAGTCTTACCTGCTGTCCCTCTCCTCCCCCTACACATCGGTACTTAACCCTGTCACATCTTGCTGTAATTTCCTGTTTACTAGTCTGTGCACTGCTGAGGGTAAAGTTCATATATTGCTCATACTGTATTCTTAGCATCTAACATAATAGTTGGCACAGACTAGTTGTGTGATACAGATTTGTTCACAAGTGTCCATTATCATAATCCATCTAGTACTTACCATGGGATGGCAGCCTCCCTGCTTGAGGAATCCGAGCCACACAAGGTTCACGTTGCACAGATACAGAAAAAGTCAATCTGAAATCAGGTAGACCTCGACTAGAATTCTATCCCCATTATTTTACTAGCTGTGTGGTCTTTGGAAATTTACTTGCCCTCTGAAAGCCTCAATTTGTTCTTCTGTAAAATGAAGAAAAGAATACCAATCTCGCACAGCTATGGTGAGGATTAAACGTGACCATCTCTCCATCATGCTTAGATCACTGATGGGCATGGGATGGTGTGTGTGCGACGTACGTTAGTTCCTTTCAATAATCCCCTGTGTGTGGGATGAATGAGTGAGGACCCATCAGATGGGTTCCCTAAACTGTGATGGGGGCTAGGAGGGTTGCTTGCATCTCCTGAACTCACCTCCATTCTCCAGCAGCCAGGAAAGGAAGATGTTGAACTTGTTTTGGGTGGTGCCCTTGTCAAGCATGGAGGTGGGTGCTTTGCTTCCCAGATTTCTGACTTGTTAATAAGCAGCTTCTTTCTCCTCAGCTGAGAAGGTTTCATAATGAATTGGAACTGGCTCTGTGGTTCTCTTGAGTAAAAATGTCATTTTCATACTCTGTGAAATAGGTATTCAGTCAGTTTGTGAAATGTCTAATAAACAGGCAGGTGTCTAGGTGACAAGGGTCATGATGCTTCCCGGAGCATCTGTGAGCAAAGATGTTCGTGGCTCATGGTAAGCTTGGTGCGTTATCTCCTTCTCATTCTTAGAAATAGGTTCCCCTGGCACCACTGAGGACAGCTAAGGAGGAAATATGTCTTAAAAATTGACTTCCCTGTATAAAATAATAAGTGAACCCTCCCTGACAACAGAGAGCCTGCTGTGGGAGCTGGAGAGACTCCACAAAAAATGCCAATCACGAAACTCAAGGAGATGCTATACGTGGTTGTTGGTCAAAGCTGTGTGCTGACTCGCTGTATGGCCACGTGGTCATCACCTGGGTCTGGAACCTCATTGCTTTATCCCTAACCCACCACTTACTCCCACCCTCTATCTCCCCTCTACAGCTCTCTCAGATCATTTTCCTTCAACACCTCTTTGCGAATCATGCCTCACCTTCGGTGACCTTTCCTTAGCAGAGAAAGCCTCAACTTTTTCACCTGAATTCAAGTTCTCCTCTTGTCCCCACCATCCTAGCAGGGCCTGCACCAAACCACCCACCACCTGTCTACAAGGATCCTACTGGTACCACCTACTGCCTTCTTACAAGGACTTTGCGGTTTAGGCAAACCATGCACACACTGCTCCCAAAGAAGACAGGGCCAGGTCACTTAGAGTGCTCCTTTATGCCATTTAAATACAAAATTTCCTCGCTCGAGACCCTATTCCTACAACTCTGATACTTGACACTGAATTTTGAGCAATACTCTATATGAAAAAATGGGGATAGACATTGAGAGCACAGAGCTCATCTAGGAAACGTGCTTGGAATTGATTCTGCTGCAAAGAATCTATATCGGGGATCCAAAAAGAAAATCTTAATGTAGCTGCTTCAGGAGCTTACAGTATTAAAATACAATGTCAGCAATATGGTTTTATGCCAGAATTAAGGAAACGTTTTCTGACCGGAGCTCAGCTGAGCGTTCTTTCTGATGTTTTCCCTACATCTCGGTCCCAAACACAAACGGCAGGACTGCCATTGCTCTGTTTGTATTCTTGTGGCTCTCACCAGGGCCTCCTGGTAGCGGGAGCCAAGGACATTAGCCTTTGATAGACAAGAACTCAATGTGACTCCGTTCGGTCCTCAGGGTTTTATTCCATTCTCAGCGCCTTTAACCCACCTGGAAGAGGAACAGCCCCGAAGTAAACTTCATCCAGCCGTAGTCTGAATGATTTTATGAATATTACGAAAAATATCACGTAAATTAATGTGCACAAAACCTCCTTTTACATTTTGGTCTTGATTGCCATTTTTCTCTGTGTCAATGTACCCTCTTTTGCTATTTTTACTGAGCTTAAGCTAATGGATGATTGCAAAATGGGGAAGAGAGTGTAGACAGTGAATGATTGAATCTAACGTAATAGGGCTGCCGCTCAAGGGGAGAGAGGATGTAAGAGGTTCTCCAATTAGAGGCTCTGACTGCGGGTTAGCAAGCTACTCTTCAGGGATGAGAATTCCACCTGAGCTACTCTTCAGGGATGAGAATGTAACACCTGAGGGGTTACATTTATTAATTAGCACCTTAACGTTGATAGTTTTAATCACATCAGATTCTAGCAAAGTTCCGTTTTCTTAACTGGGGTCTTTATGGAGGTGGAGGGGCCAAACAGAAGAGAGAAAGAATAAAAAAGAAGAAAAGAAAGTTGAGGGTAGGCCAGTGTAGCCTAGACTCCTATTCTTAGGAAATCTTCTTTCCATGAATTTGCTCCTTCTTTTGTGTTTTAATTGTTAACCTTCTTGCTTAATCCCAGGAATGTTAAGGGTCTTATATTAATACCTACTTTATATTAGGCTCCATGTACACTCCTTATTACATGCATTTAATACAGGAATACATAATTTTATGACATGCATTTCATATTTTGTTTTGCTTTATGTATTATTTTCTTACACATATTATTTCATTCAATCCTCCTACCTTATGGGGTAGGTATTATTATTTCCATCTTATAATTGAGTAAACTGAGGTTTAGATAAAGGAACAGGCCCAGGCCCCCATCAGTAAGTGATGGAGCCAGGATTTGAATCCATGTATATGTGGCTTCAAAGAATAGGGTCTTAAACACTTCAAATCATGGTCTTCCACATAGTGTATTTGTCCTACTTAGAGAGTACTGGGTGGAGAGTATATTTTGTGGATTCTATAAAACTGATAAGAGAGTTGCACAAGTACCCAAATGTTGGGAAAAACTGAGAATTCCAGTCTATCAATCAATATCGTTAAAACCTATGCACATTGATTAACTGAAAAAGGAGTGATTTGTATCATTTAGGTCCATTTTTTGTTTTTCCTTTGGCATTTGTCACTTATTGGCTCTATGATAATGGAATGTCTCGTAAGAATATCCTTTCATGGTATTTTTATAGAGTAAGGTTACATAAAAAAGAAAAAATGCCAGGATTGTGTAAAGATGACCAAGATTCTGCCTTGCTATTAACCATGGGTCCTTATTTGAAAATTAAAAAAATTCTTCAAATGCTTGGGGAAACGGATGAAAATAAATGTATACATTGTCTAAGTCAGAAACCCTTCCTATTCCCTGTGTCTTTTTTTTTTTTTTGGATGGGAGGTAGTGATCAATAGTTGGTTCTATTCTGTTATCATCTGTGGTTGAGTTCTACTTATGGATGATATGAAGTTGCTGTTCCATTAGGGGATCTTAATATATTTCCTTTTTTTCCTGATCGCAGAGGCAGGGACCTCTCAGCTCTTACGAAGATCCTCGAATGGCCTGTGGTCTCCAGTCCACTTATCACCTGCCGAGAGCTTGCTACCCCTTCTGGGATGAGATGGCCACTCAGGAAGTGCCCACTGGTCTTGAACACTGTGGCTCAGGTAGGAACATAAACGGAGGCTGAGACTGAGGATGGAGTTGAAGGACAATGGCAATTGGATGAGGGCTGCATCCTTCATCCTCTGCTGTCACAGCTGCCCTGGCTCACGTGGGTACCAGATGCTATTATTCTATGGAAAGTCCCAGGACTTTTTGGTCACTTTGAGTGACTTTATTCTCCAGTGACAGGAATACTAAACTCTAGGAACGGGCCCACGCGAGGTTGCTTTAGGTCTTCATTTTGTAAATAGTTCTCTCCACTGTGCCTGTCCCGAGCCTTATCCACTTCAGCCTGGCTGTTGACAAAGGACCTAGAAGGTTTGCAGTCATGAAGTGTGACAGATAGACAGAGTGAACTAGTCAGCCTTCTTACAGGACGTACTTTCTTCCATTCGTCTTCTCCTTCCGTCATCCTCTCCCGCTCTGCCCAGGCCCGCCTGCATCTGTCTTCTTTTCCCTCGTCCCCTTTGTCTCTCTTCAACTCTTCCTCACAGAAGCTCCTCTCGAAATTCCCTTCACTCCTAACCTGCTGGTCATGGTGCTGCCCTCTGGTGAACAGAAGCCACTCTCCCAAGGACTGGAGAAGTTCAAAGTCCTTACTCCATTCTTTTTTGCCAGAGTCACTGTGTTTCTCACAAATTCCACTAGCCCTTGCTTACCTGCCAGCTTTTTTTCTTTTTTTGGTTTATTTTTAATACAAAATGTAAATCATAAATTTAGGGCTTCTGAAATGATTGATTCTGACATTAAGTTCAATGTTTCATGAGATCAGGGTATGATAATATATCCAAGTACCAAAAAGCCAGTGTTTTCTCCCAGGATGAATTCTTAGCATAAGAAATTTCATAACTCTTACAGATTGAAAACATGTAATTCTGATGAAGTACATAGGGGAAAAGCCACTGGAAACTAACTTAAATGCAATTTTGTTTGTTCAGTATCTCTTTACCCTATAAAACTATATGGTAAACTTCTTTTATAATAGTGGAGAAATAAAGAAAATGTTAGTTTTGTTGTCCATACTGTATATTTCACTGAAAATAGACAGACACACAGTGAGATGCTGTAGCGCTTGGTGGAGGTTGAGAAGGATGGGAGTCCGCTTCTCCGGGGCAGAATGAAATCGACTCCTGTGTTCCATATTGTCTTGACTCAATAGCCCTTGATCTTGGAGGTATTCTTTGGTACTACCTTGGATCTCAGACAGGATAACATTTATGCTGCCACTTCCTGCCTGGCATCTCATTTCCCCCAGGCATAAATACAATGGTCTCGGCTATTTACCCATTTCATGAGGCGGCAGAGAGGATATTGTAGCTGCTCACAGGTTAGACTTAAGGACTTAAAATTTTAACAGATGAAAAGGCTGATCCTTTAAAATTCTAAACAGAATATAGATTTTGTTTGTATAAGCATGAATCCTGTTCATGCCACTAGGCTTTCTTTTTTTAATCAATAATTATCTTCTCTTCTTTTATTTATTTTTTGACATCTTTATTGGAGAGTATTTGCTTTACAATGGTGTGTTAGTTTCTGCTTTATAACAAAGTGAATCAGCTATACATATACATACATGTCCATATCTCCTCCCTCTTGCGTCTCCCTCCCACCCTCCCTATCCCACCCCTCTAGGTGGTCACAAAGCACAGAGCTGATCTCCCTGTGCTATGCGGCTGCTTCCCACTAGCTATGTATTTTATATTTGGTAGTATATGTAAGTCCATGCCACTCTTTCACTTCATCCCAGCTTACCCTTCCCACTCCCCATGTCCTCAAGTCCATTCTCTACGTCTGAGTCTTTATTCCTGTCCTGCCCCTAGGTTCTTCAGAACCTTTTTTTTTTTTTAGATTCCATATATATGTGTTACCATACGGTATTTGCTTTTCTCTTTCTGACTTACTTCACTCTGTATGGCAGACTCTTGGTCCATCCACCTCACTACAAATAATTCAGTTTCTTTTCTTTTTATGGCTGAGTAATATTCCATTGTGTATATGTGCCACATCTTCTTTATCCATTCATCCGATGATGGACACTTAGGTTGCTTCCATGTCCTGGCTATTGTAAATAGAGCTGCAATGAATATTGTGGTACATGACTCTTTTTGAATTATGGTTTTCTCAGGGTATATGCCCAGTGGTGGGATTGCTGGGTCGTATGGTAGTTATACTTTTAGTTTTTTAAGGAACCTCCATACTGTTCTCCATAGCGGCTGTATCAATTTACATTCCCACCAACAGTGCAAGAGGGTTCCCTTTTCTCCACACCCTCTCCAGCATTTGCTGTTTGTAGACTTTTTGATGATGGCCATTCTGACCTGTGTGAGGTGATACCTCATTGTAGTTTTGGTTTGCATTTCTCTAATGATTAGTGATGTTGAGCATCCTTTCATGTGTTTTTTGGCAATCTGTGTATCTTCTTTGGAGAAGTGTCTGTTTAGGTCTTTTGCCCATTTTTGGATTGGGTGGTTTGCTGTTTTGGTATTGAGCTCGTGCCACTAGGCTTTGAAGTCTTATATCTCCCAGTGCAACAGAGATTAAAGCTCCCTTGCCTTAACGCTTTCAGCTCTGGATGGTGTTTCTGTAGCTACCACTTTACAGCTCACTACCTCTTATTAATACATGCTATGAGTAGCTGAGGTCATCTCCACACTCACCCATAGCCTCAGGATCAGAATGTCTCATATTCATAGCAAAAAAGTCTTGGCTCATCTCTTGTTTTAGCTAAGAAGTATTGACACATAAATTCCCAAGTGAAGATGACTTTTGATTCTCCTCCTTGTCAAAGTTCTCAAAGGTAAAATAGTTTTTATTTCAGGGCCAATGAGACACAGTGTCTGTAAAGAATTTTAAGAACCTCAGGAGGAAGCGGCTTTAAAATGCAAGGACTGGTAGTCATGTAATAGAGTCTACTTTCCACAGTTTACTTGTTCAAGAAGGAGGAAGCCGGGGTCACCCAGACTGATGGTTCTTGGGTAGGATGGGAAGACGAGGGCACATAGTAACCAGTCCTAAAATGACCTGGGTTGTCACCAACTGCAGCTTAGAAATGCTAGCAAGCTTCCACGTGGGAGTGGTGCTTTGGTGGCACACGTGATGTCTGTAGTTCTCTCCGTCCTAGGCTTCTTCTGATGGAAAGATCTCGCAAGATCTTTTAGCTTTCCCAGCCCCTCCTTTGCCTTTTGAGCTGTCCAGACTAAGGGGTTGCGATGATTATTTCTGGGCTGTGGTCCAGCCCTCCTCAGTGATGGGTGTCCTTTGGAAGGAGATCTTGGGGTTACAGAGAAGGAAGATGAAGACATAGACCAATCGATGATTTCTCCAGCTGCAGCGCATTTCCTTGGAGATGTGTTGAGTAAGAAGAAGAGAGAGAAAAAAATACTCTCCAGTTTTGTCATCTTCTTTTATGCTATTTATAACTTCAGTTTCCTTCCTGTCCTCCTGGCCACCCCTAGCCCTGCTTCCATCTCACGTTTGTGCTCTCAGAAGGGCTGAAGGCACTTCTTTTGTAAGGACTACACGTCTGTCAGTGCCTGGAATGCCCGGCAGGAGGGGCCATCGAGGATTAGGGTCCTTCCTCTGAATGCTGTTCCTGTTCCGAAGGGACTGAGGCTGAGAGGGGGGAGAGGAGTGGAGGGAGGGGGGGGAGAGAATCAAGCTCAGAGAGAACGTGAGTGGGGGAGAGGTTACCAGGTGAGTGGGTCAGAATACTCAGTAATCGAGACTAGTCGATAATCGGTTGGCTAGAATAGCTGGTTCTGAGGAAACAAGAAATGGTGTGTGGAAATGGACAGAAAAGAAAAAGTGGGCATTAGTAGAGAGATGGAGGATACAAGGAAGATAGACTGAAAGATGAATGGGAAGGGGAAAGAAGGGGAGGGGAAGATAACATGAAAGAGAAAAAGAGATGAATCTCAGGACATTAACTCTCCAGCTAAAAAAGGAAGCCACATTTGCATGCAATTGCCCGTGCAGCTGTACATTTCTTCATGACAATCTTGTAGTCATCATTTTCTTTCATTTCTACCTCCTCCGGCTCGCCTCTTCCCCCTCCTCCGGATCAGCCTGGAGCCATTAACGAGAGCCAATGGGGACGGAGAGTGGGGTTCTGCATGAATGAATGGGCTCTTTCTGTTCTAAGCCTCTCCTCATCCCTCTGCCGGGGAGACTCGTGAATCAATGGAGCCCCTTACATGAGACACGGCTGAAATGTCTGTTGCTGTGTATAGTCCGACTAGAGTGGAGTCCACTGGCCCTGCCTCCCCTCTGTTCTCTTCCTCTGTTTTGTCCCCCAACCTCAGCCCTTTCTCTCAAGCATCATAGCAAGAAGCATTGTATTAAAACGTCAGTCTCTTGTTCCTCGTCTCCAGGAGGTCACCTGAATTTCACTACCATTAGCTGTCATGACTAGTTCTTATCCACGGCCCCACGGAAGGGATGGAGTAGATGGCAAACTATTTTCAGACAGAGGCAGTGAGCTCAGAGTGGTGCCCAGACCCAGCTGGAGTCATGCGATGCCTGCTTTCCACAGGGAACCAGAGGAGCGACATCAGAGACCCAACTGAACACCCGGCCACACGACCGCAGTGCAGCCCATCCACTGATAGCTGTCCATATTTGACTTGAACCTCATAGCTGGGATGACCGTGAAAGACAACAGTGTGTATCAGAAACTATGACACACTTTCAGAGTGATAGACTATCAAAGTAGTTTTCATTTCAGGGATGGATCTGTCTTGAAACAGCTAAACTTACAGAGGTGCTCTCTGACCAAAGTTCACTTTTGCAAAATAGTTGCTTAGAATTGGAAAGCAGTCTGCCGCTTCAGAACACAGTGAACCCAACTCACCCTCGTGGGACTTAACCTATGGTCTCGTTACCGTGGTCCTTGATTTGAGAAGCAAGACAATACTTTTTTTTCTTCTTGTATCATGCAGTTTGGAATGTTTTTGTCATGGGTCACAGTAAAAATCTCATCTACCCACATTCATACTTCTCATTCTTTGTGAGAGAGGAAGTATACAGTCTAAGGTGAAGACTCCAGCCTCTGGACCCAGATCGATGGGGCTTGCCCATCAACCCTTCCTAACTGTGTTACCTTAGACAACTTACTTTATCCCTGTACTTCAGTCTCCTCCTCTAAACCAGTGTTTCCAAGTGTGTCAGAGTCACCGGAGGGCTTGTTAAAATGCAGGTTGTGGGGTTCTATCCCCACGGTTTCTGATTCACTGAGTCTAGGGTAAGGCTCAAAATTTGCATTTCTCACAAAGTTCTCAGACGGTGCGATGGCAGCTGCTGGTCCGAAGACCATGCGTTGAGAACCACTAAGTTAATGTATGTCAATCGTAAAGCAGTGTCGTCACTAAGCAAGCGCGATATGAACATTTGCCGCTGTAACTCATTGTCCCAAAGTGCCCGAGAGTCCAAAAATGTCTGGGTATCATTGAATCAGAAAGTGACCCCTTGATGGGATGAACACTTTGGGTGGCCGGTACCAGGCACTGGAAACTGAGAAGATAGAGAGAGAAAGGGGAAGCTTCATGCCTTGTCTCTCAGCAACTTTTATTCGGAGGTGTATGTGAGGCTACATTTACGCGATGAGGAGAAATGGTTCCTAGATGAACTATCACACTTATTTATGAGATAAAGTTTGGGGTGACTTTGGCTCTCACTACAGTATTTAAATTTTCTGAAAGAAATTTACTAGCAAAGTTGTAGAACAAAAGAGTGTCTTTCCCAAGTAAACTTTGGAAGTTCAAGTGGGAGGTGTATTGAGAGTCCGAGTTCATGGTCTCTCCCAGGCCAGACGGCCAGGCGGCTGGGAGAGATCAAACCTGGGCCAGTGTTTGGAAAGGGCTATCGACAACCAGGTGGGAAGTTTCAGCAGGAAAAACAGATGCCTCTAATTTGGCTTTTAAGTGTTGAGAACATTGAGGGAATGCCAGAGAGGCTTGTTAAATGGAGATTCACCTTGCTCTGAAATGTTTATTCTCCTAGCAGCCTTGTTCTTTCTGCTGGCCATCTTAGACGACCCTGTGGTTTAAAAAAAAAAACGGTTTTTCAAACTCCATCTGCTGCACATATCTGTTCTTTCCTCATTTGGGGTATGTTTTCCTTTTCTAAAGGATCTGTTCCAGGTTCTCTGTTCTTCAAAACAGTTCTGATTCTGTGTGTGTGCGCGCGCACGTGCCTTTGTCTGGGATGTCGTAATGGGGACCGTTCCTCTCGGGGAAAATTTCGACCTTCTCAGAATCTGACTTAGTTGTGTTTAGAAGGGGGAAACTGTAGCCCTGTCTTAGGTTTCAGCCTTTCACGGGAGGCTCCCGTTGGGGCCGAGATGCCCTGACAAGCAGCCTCCAGGGGACAGCGCTGATGGAAGCTTAATGCAGGAAACCCTCTCCTGACCTGCATCCCACCTCCGAGAGGACCAAAGACTGCAAGGAAGAGAGGCTGGAGGAAGAGCCGCGGATCTGCCTCGCCCTGGTAGTGCATTACGAAGAGCATCCGTGTACAAAAACTAGCCTATGCCCTTGCTCTATCATTTTGTTGTCTGATCATGAGATTTCTACAAATGCCTGAACCTCTTCTCCATAAGTGAAGGATGTTTCTCTGGCTGTGGATTGAATTTGCTCCTATTTGCCAATGTTACACTGTCGCATCCATCCTATTCCACCCCTCCACCACCACCTCGGTAGCTTTCCAGCCTACACTATTTCATATTCAGATTACAATCACTTTCAGTATAAGTTTTTTTTAAATTAATTCATTCATTTTATTTATTTATTTTTGGCTGCATTGCGTCTTCATTGCTGCACGCGGGCTCTCTCTAGTTGCGACGAGTGGGGGCTACTCTTGTTGCAGAGTACGGGCTCTAGTCAAGCGGGCTTCAGTAGTTGCGGCACGTGGGCTCAGCAGTTGTGGCTCGCGGGCTCTAGAGCACAGGCACAGTAGGCTTAGTAGGCGCACAGGCTTAGTCGCTCCGCGGCATGTGGGATCTTCCCGGTCCAGGGATCGAACCCATGTCCCCTGCATTGGCAGGCGGACTCTCAACCACTGTGCCACCGGGGAAGCCCCAGTATAAGTTTTTGAGTATAAGCTGAAAGGTACTGGGTCCTAGCAAAGGGTTAGGGGGCGTGGTGGAAAGAGCAAGAACTCACCTGGGATCTTGTCCCCTCACCTTTAACAGGTGGGATCCTTACACTTACTTCAAGGAGTTCTTGTGCTATTAAATGGGGTGCTATACCTCAAAGGGCCTTATAGAAGGTTATCAGTAGATGCTACCTTTTCCTTTCACCATGATCTGAGTGTGAATTTAAGTGGCCCAAGAAACCTGGTGTCCCACCCTTATCTCAGGAGTCTTGCCCACGCTCACCCTGCCCCAGACTAATCTGACACCTGCCAACTTTACCTTCCCTTGTGTCCCATTTTACCAGTGAAAGGAGAAGGGAGCCTGGTGAGGACCAGAGAGAGAAGCTGCGGGTTAGAGACCTGTGTCTCTCCGCAGTGATTCCAGCAGCACAGAGTAGGAAGGGTTGTAAAGACCTTCACAAATGTAAATCACCTCTGTAGCTCCGCGGGAGGGAAGGTAACCTAGTGGGAGAAACCGGGGCCGCGGTTAGTGAGTTACGAAGAGGATGCGAGCTCTCAGTTGGCAGTCCTCCAGTGCCGCTTCTCAAAAATCCTAGGAAGTAACAGCATTGCACTGGAAGTCCCAGGGGGCTGGGGAGAAAAAAGTTCTCTTAACTTTTTCAAACCACAAATATTTGGTCCGAGTTGGGAAAAGGTCCCCGGGGCACGGAGTTCTTATTTGATTCAAGCGGTCTGACCCCTCTTAGGAACTCGGCGGGGGTAGCGGGGGCTGGGGACCCTGGTGGAAGCCGCCTGGCGTCAGTCCTCCCTCTGCCGCCCTCGGTGAATGAAGCGCTGGGTGGGTGAGGGAGCGGGGGCTGCAGTCCGGCGGGGGGAGGGATGCGCAGAGGCAGCCTGTTGTTCTCAGCGTCTGGCCGCCGACTCTTCCTCTCTCCAGATGTTCGCTGTGTTTATAGCTGCTGAAGCAGGAGACCCAGCTCCCTCATTAATAAGTTTCTTTCCTGCGCTGCGGCCAGGGGTCTCAGCCCCAGCCTGCAGCTGGGAGAGGCGCGGTGGAGGAGGGAGGAGGGGAGGCGCCCCTCCCCCCCCCGCCTCCGCGCGCCTCACCCCCTCCCCGCCTTCCTCCTCTGCAATCCTCCCAAAATACACGAGCACACAAAAAGAAAAACACCAGCAGATTTTTTATTTCAGAGAGTAAACACTTGGGCCGTGGGGGTCTGGAGGTTATGGGAAAAGAGGAAACCATCGGGCTAATCAGGCCGGCACACACTTCCCCTGCTGAAATAAAACAGAAATCATTGCTCCGCAGGCCGGCGGTTTAACCCCGGCGCTGCCAGCGAGGCGGGCGCAGGCAGGGCCCGCCCGGAGGGAGGCAGGGCGTCCGGGAGGACGGGCTGCAAGATCCCGGCCCGGGCGGGGAGGAGAGCCGCGAGGAGCGCACAGCCTTTCCATTCCGTCGTGGGTAGCGCATCTGTCCCGAGCCGAGCTTGAGAAACAGACGGTTGGAACAGAAGAGATTCTGGGCGTAGATTCAGTTTTGCAAGAGGCTGGAGGGAGCTCCAGATGGGTTGCGGAGATCCATGAGGTGGCTCAGGGAGACAACGCTCTGTCCGGCGCGCACGTGCGCACGGATCCTGTTGGGAAACGAGCTCGGGCGTTGCTGAGACTCGTCTGGACCGAGGTTTTCGCCCGGCCACCTCCCAGCTCAGCGAGCCTGGCCCCATCACTGACCCCTTCTGGGTCTCAGCGTCCTCATGTGTGATACAATAGTGCCTGCCTCACAGAAATACGGTGAGGGACAGGAAACCGTACTGAACGTGGAAACGGCAAGCACCAAAGCATGGCTCTCAATTCATGATTTCATAGATTACTTTCAACTGATCAGGTTCCTCCCTCCGCCCGCCCCCCTTTCCTTCCTTCTTCCTTCCTTCCTTCCGTCCTCTATTCAGTGCCTTCAGCTTCCATCTTCACTCACTCGCCTCCTTGCTGCCTGTCTGGAGATCGTAAATATCGCATGGGTCAGAGGTCATAAGTCAAACATGGGACCTAATTGCACTCTGCGAGAAATTACCTTCCCACTGATGTATAGGGCAACCTTTGGCTCTCTCTGAGGCTGCCAGTGTGAGAGGCCCGTCAGCTTCGGTTCTGACCCTGCCCCCATACCATGGTATAGTCAGCTGACCGTTCCCCAGCCCCCCACCCCCCTTCACTGTGAGGATGTGGAATGGGGACCCTTCCTCCACTGGGTTCCTGCACAGTCCGGTTAGATTCACTCAGCACCTCCATAGAAACATTTGACTCTTTTGGACTTTCTTGCTATTTAAGAAAACAGACCTTCGGAACCTCTCTGTTCATCCTTGCAGGGGGCATTAAAAAAAACAAAAAAACAGGGGGCTTCCCCGGTGGCCCAGTGGTTAAGACTTCGCCTTCCAATGCAGGGGGTGCAGTTTCGATTCCTGGTTGGGGAGCTAAGATCCCACATGCCTCGGGGCCAAAAAACCAAAAACATTAAACAGAAGCAATATTGTAACAAATTCAATAAAAACTTTAAAAATGGTCCACATCAAAAAAATCTTTAAAAAAAAGCAAAAAACAAAGCTACCAATTCCTGAAGTTGTTTTTACCAGTCTTTTCCGTACCTCCTCAGACTTGCTGAAGTGGACCTTAAGAAACAGACCCCAGTGATTTCAGTATCCACAGACCCAGGGTCCTAGTTGCCTTTGCAGTTGTCACTTGATTCCTTACCTGCTTCAGACATGTTTTTTATCAACCCTGACAACTTCCTGCTGAGTCTCAGACCTGTAGATTCTCATAGAGAGCAGGGGTGCTTGATACAGATGAGTTTCAGAAATGTGGGATTCCCTCTGAAACTGTGTGCAAGGATGTTTCTAAGGGTCTGTAGCTTTCCTCCGATTCTCAAGTGATCTGAGGTCCCCAGGAGGTTAGGGTACCTTTGTACCCCCTGGTAGCACTTAGCATGTTGTACTTAGCGAGCACGCCAAGCATATTTTGTTGAACTGGGTTGAATTCACTTGTAAAGCTTCCTTCCTCTCAATCCCTTCTCACCACTCTGGTCGGTCCCAAGAGATTGTCTTTAAATCTGGAAACTGTTTCCATCCCATTGTCTCGGAGGCATTGGGCACGGATGCCTTGTCTGAAGTGAGGCCACTTCTCTCCTGTTTCCTTTTCAACATCTCCCTTTATCTCACACTCCTCAGAATGATCTCTCCAAACGCCCATGAAGGGTAGGGACCTGTGGTGTCTCCACTGGGAGGTGGAGGCGGGATGGGGCAGAGCCCTTGGGCCACTTCAGAGCAGCACAGAAGCATCACACTGTGATCTGCTTCTCACGGACGAGCCAGTGAATGAGAGATTTTCCCAGCATCGCTGTCTCATGCAGTGGGGAAAAATGAGCGGTAGGGACGGTGCCTCTGAAGAGGGATGGAAGTCCAGAGCCAGCACCCTTCCCACAATGGGGGGAGAAGCCACCGCGGCACGTAGAGTTCCTTCACTCCCCCAGCCACTGCCTCTGATGCTGGCCGTCCTTTGGAGTCTTAGCTCTAATTTCCGTTCTTTACCTTCTCTTGGAACCATTGGCTGTTACATCCTCTGCCACAAACTAACTTGGACAAGTGGAGACCATTTTCAGAGTCTCAAATTGAGCACGAGGCATTACCCCACACTGGTCAGCTATTTGGAGCTGCCCAGGGATGGCTCAGCATTTCCTCCTATGGTCAGTAAAGATGGACATTCTTAACCGAGCAGGCCTATAGCCTGCATCCCGTTGATAGGCTGAATATTGGGTCTTACAATGAAAGTGGCTGAAATGTCTGTAGCCTGTTCCTGGTCTGTTGAGTAAAGATTGGAAATTACAGAAAAGTTGTCGTGTTTCCTTCAACCACATCCAGAATATTCAGGCATTTCATCAGTACTTTGTGCTTGGAGTTTAAAGTTCCTAAACAACAAAACCAGCCTACCATGGTGCAAAGTTTGGTTGACGTTTAGTGGTAGTTTTTTGTTTTGTTTTCAGCATGGTTCAGATCCCTCAGAATTTTCAGTTAGATATCTGTGCTTATCTACCAATCAATTAAGAAATTAAAAATGTAGAGTAAAAATAGTTCCTATCCCATTCTTCTTCAATTTTAAATAATCTTATTGTAGGACGTCCAGGAGAAGGTCTGCCTTTTTCTAGAACAACTTGAGAGGTAGAATAATTGCCATTCACGAAATACTTTCTCTAGGCTAAGGATCACACACGTGTGGTCTCTTTGACTCTTACAATATTCCTAAGAGGGCGATATTATTCCCATTTTACAGATGAGATGAATGAGGCTCAGAGAGTTACTTCCCCCACAAGTCTAACCATAATTCTCGGAGGTGAGGAGAGGGTCAGTCAAACTGGGATCTTCCTTCAAAGCCCATGCTCTTAAGCATTGTACAAACTTTGCTGCCCAAACATTTTTTTTTTTTAAAGTCTGCATCGTTGCCTAGTGGCTGATGTCCACCCTATAGGATAATATACGCTTTCCTAATTTCCCCACAAACTAGAGACCCTTAAAAACCTTGCAGAGGTGAAATAGAGGAAATGAGCCTCTGTGGTCTACTTTTTGGACCTTCTCTCTGGTTTCTTTTGGTTCCACATTGGTTCCTTAAGGGCATGAAGGAGCAAGGTCATCTGCAGAGCTGCCGTGGAGAATGGTTTCCTTTGCTGGCATTCACTTCGGGTCTGTCACGGAAGCATGGCATTACCTTTGCCCCTTGCCCCCTCCTCCATCAGCCAGCTCTGTGAGCAGACAGAGTCGCTGAGCCCAACTCAACCCTGAGAAGTTTCTGAAAGGTTATACCCTTGAAGCTCTCCACGGTGCAGGCAGCACGTGCTAAAGTTTACACAGACTCCTCGGACCTCTGAATAGAGAGACTAATTGTGGGGAAGCTGCCTTTCAGCGCACAGGATGGGCTGTTCTCTGTGGGTTTTACTATCAAAAGGCTTTCAAAAGTGTAGTGGAGCCATTGTTGAATATTTCACAATGAATTAAATACCATTTATCTCCTCACAGCTGTTCCATGTGAGTGAACGGAGTGCTTTTTTTTTTTTTTTTTTCCTGGCAGAAGACGTCTGCTGTATAAACCTAAGCACTGGGGTAATGAGATTATTTGTGTGCGAATTCTTTAGGAAAAGCGTTTCTTTATTTTAAACTCAATGTGATGCAGGGCTGCTGCTCAGGAGATGGCAGGGAGAGCCTCGGAGAAGAATGCGATGGAAATGTCTAAGCAGAGCTGGGAAAAGCAGGGGTGAGGGGCTCAGGGACCAGACCTCCAGCCTCTGTACATTCATCCACATTTCCCCAGGGCCGCCTGCATCTCCCAGATCTACTCACTGGGCTATGGAGGCGGGAAATTCCATATATTTTTTTAGTAACAATTAATCACTTTTCCATCTGCCCTTTCAAAATTCCTTCCTGATCTCACAAGTTTTAAATGGCATCGAAGGAACCCTTGTTTTGCTCTCTACCTATTTTTATATCAAGGAGCATTTAAAAACTTTAAAGTGTAAAAGACACAAAGAAAATCGCTTTTTCATAATGTTGAGGGCGGTTTCCACCCTTAGGACATATTTGACCTTACTGTTGCTAGAACATTAAGTGCTTCACGGAGTATCCAATCATCTTCCCTTGCTTGAATTACTTTCCTCTTCAAATTTTTCATTGCCTTCCGTAGACATTGAGCTTCAGGTAATCAGTGAATTGGAACTAAGTATAAAATTGATTAAGATTAAATACTAGAGTAGCCTTAACTCTTCTTAAAGCATCATCGGGGAGTTACCAGCTCTTCTTTAGATCCATTGAAATCCAAGAAAAAGACGGGAAAGAAATGGGAAGAAGAGGGATTTAGATTATCCACGGTGAAATTTAACTCTGAAATCTATTATTAAAGGAATTTGCAAATTGCCTCTCCCCTCAAATATCCTTCAGGATATTTCAGAAGTAGTTTAAGTAATTTTTTATTATCCTTCTGCTTCTATCACATAAGACAAAAATTTTGAACCTTTTGAGAGAAGTTCAGGAGAATGTTTCAGGATACTATCAAACGGGTAAGAGTAGGCCAGATAGGAAAAGAAGAGGACAGAGCGTTTCAAATGTAATTCTGAATTTCTCCCATTTTGATCCCTTACTCCCTCCGCTTCCCAAATTTCCCAAAGTCTATGGCAGGGTGGGCAGGTGGGAATGAATCATTCTTCCCCTCGCTCTAATGGAGGTGAAAGATCTGCTGGAAAGGCAAGAGCGAATCTATGCCGTTTCCGTTGCTTTAAAACACCTAATCTTTTCCCTCTTCCTGGCTGTGTACCTGTACTTTGCCATGTGCGTATATACCAGGCTTTGTTTATTTTGTTGTAACAATCACTATAAAAATAATATATCTCTTTAAAGAAAATGTGTAAATTAAAGACTAGTTGGGAGGGGAGGGGGAGGCAGTTCAGTTCCATCACTAATGGTTAACACATTGACGTCTCTTCCGTGGATATTTTCTCTGTGACCAGTTCACCTGGATATCACACAGGTATCTCAGTTACCACTGGGCTTATCTCTTACTCCTCTGCCTCTGTAGGAAGCCTGTCTTTACCCTCTACCCCAGTGTCACGTCCTCTGCCAATCACCAGGCTGGAAAATGGGGAGTTACTATCCACTCCCTGCTTTGTGCCTTAAGCCTTGTGTTGGTCAAGGCTCTTTTTGTTTGCAAGTGGCAGAAACCTGGCTCAACTGGCTTTATTTTATTTTATTTTTTAACTTTTTATTTTATATTGGAGTAGAGTTGATTAACAAAGTTGTGTTAGTTTCAGGTGTACAGCAAAGTGATTCAGTTATACATATACACGTAGCTATTCTTTTTCAAATTCCTTTCCCATTTAGGTTGTTACATAATATTGAGCAGAGTTCCCTGTGCTATACAGTAGGTCCTTGTTGGTTATCCATTTTAAACATAGCAGTGTCTACATGTCAGTCCCAAACTCCCTAAGTATCCAATTTCAGAAGGGGATTTATTGAGTTATAGAACTGAGAGATCCAGTAGAAGAGCCAGCCTGCGGAACTCTAGACAATCAAATAATCTTGTCAATTCCCCTTTTCTCCTCTCCCTCCCCCCTTCCCCCTCCTTCCCTTCCTCCTTCTCCTCCTTCTCCTCCTTCTCCTCCTTCTTTAGCTCATGTCTTTGCTTTAGTAGAGGGGGGCTGGGAGGGGTCCCATGCTGGAAGAAGAGGGGGAAACTCTCGGGAGAGAAAAACAGTAGATGACCAAGTCTGTCAACTTTATCTCTAAATATCTCCTGAATTTACCCCATCTTCCCTCTTATTATTGTCAATACCTTGGTTCAGGTCCCAGTACCCGTGAGCTAACCTTTTATTGTTGAGATCATCAAGTGTTGCAGTCACTGATTTTTGTCTTCCCTGTTAGTCTACACGCACCTTGAAGGTAGGGCTTTGTCCTTGTCACGTTCATAGGACGTGGCAGAGGGCCTGAACTGTCATAGGCACTCAATTCGGGTGTGTTGGGTAAAGAGACCAGGGTTATTAAATTCATCTGTCAGGATGATTGTGAAAAGTACCCAGGATTTTAAAATCAATTAAGTCGCTAAATTAAAAAACAATGAAACACCCCCCGCCCCAAACCCTTCAAAAGAAAATTCCAATATTGTCCCAGAAGGCCCTTTGTGTTCCGGCTCTTCTCCTTCTAAGGTCAAGGGACTTTACCATTTATTCCTGTGTCCCCAATACTGAGCCTAATACTTGCCACGGAGCAGAGCGTTGATCATTATCTGTATCCTGCTTGTCCAAACTCACCACGGCTTGTGGTGGGTGGTTGGTGGCTTGGTAGTCAACTGGATCAGAAATAATTCAGTTTTGGACTGGGTTAGGGTCTAAGTTGACCTTGGTTAGAGCCCTTTTATTCTGTCCTTCATCAATCAGCACATACATATTGAGCTCTTGTTCTGCATGGGATACTGGGCCACAAAGTAGGGCGGGCGGCACACTTGTCTTCAAGGGGCACCAGCACAGCCTTGGTGGGGAGCTAAGGGAGACACAGCTATGCCGGGCAGTCGGGTGAGCCTGGGAGGAATGGGGATGATAAGGACGGCATTTTTGCTGCAGACTCCAGGTAAGGAGAGACCAGCACAGCCAGGCTCCCCCGGGGCCTCTTTCCAAATTGAGAGAAAGGGAAGGTGGTGTGGGGGGAATTCATCTTGAGGTTCATTCGTTTGTGCAAACTTGGTCAGGGGAACAGGACAGAGTTCAATGTGAAAAGGGGCTGTTTTACTGATGTTTAGAATAGTGGCCGCCCTTGTTCTGCTTTATGTATCCTGGTTCCTTGTCAGTCTTTCCTGCGTTCCCCTCTGTTGATTTTCACCTCCCTGGCCCTAATCTGCCTGCCTCCAGAGATGAGTTTATCCTCTCCTCGGGCTTCCCAACCTGAGTGCGACGTTCCATTCCCTGGGTCTGCTGCTTCTCACTTCGTTAGCGTTGCCGATGTTTATAAAGCCAGGAGATAATATTTTTAGGTTTCATTTGGAGTTTCCCGGGCAGCCTCTCTTTAATCCACTTAGGAAGTTTAGAAAAGAAGGTCACAGAAATGTTAGATGTTTTTCCACTGAACTTTGGTTAAGCAAATGGTCTTGGGGTGATGTTCACAGACTCCACCGGGCAGACTTACCGGATGACTGGAACTCCTTTCTCTTTCTTTTATTCGTCTTGCTTCACCTCTGGAAAAGCACAGTTGTTTTGTTTTGTTTTTTTCTTTTTCAAACAACTTTATTGAAGTAAGCCTCACTGAGATACAATTCGTTACACGATACAATTCACTCATTTAAAGTGTAAAATTTAAGGGTTTTTAATATATTCACAGTATTGTGCAATTATCACCATAATTTAATTCTGAAACATTGCTGTCCCTCCTAAAAGAAACCTCATACTCATTAGCAGTAAGTCCTATTCTCCCTCCACCCGCCCCCGCCTTGCGCTAGTAACCACTGGTCTAAGTTTGTCTTTTTAAATTTACCCTTTCTGGACTTCTCTTGTAAATGGAATCATACCATATGGGAGCTTTAGTGACTGATTCTTTCACTATTTTCAAGGTTCATCCATGTTGCAGCATATATCAGTACTTCATTCTTTTTTAATCACTGAATGCTCTTCTGTTATATGGATATGTCACAACTTACGTGTCCATCATTTGATGGACATTTGTTGGCACTTTGTATCTGTTAGAAATAATCCTGCTATGAGCATTCATGTGTAAGTTTTTGTGTGAACATGTTTTCATTTCTCTTGGATTTATGCCTAGAAGGGGAATTGCTGGGTTGTATGGTAACTGTATGTTTAACTATTTGTGGAACTGACAAACCATTTTCCAAACTGGCTGCACCATTTTACATTCCCACCAGCAATATACAAGTGTTCCAGTAATGACATATCCTCACCTGGACTTGTTATTGTCTGTTTTCTGGTTAGATCTCATCATGGATATGAAGTAGTATCTCATTGTGGTTTTGATTTGCATTTCCTTATTGACTGATGATCTGGAGCACTTGTTCATATGCTTATTGGCCATTTGTTTATCTTCTCTGGAGAAATGTCTATCCAAATCTTTGCCTGTTTTTTAATTGAGTTGTCTTTTTACTATTGAGTTCATCATGTAGTTTAGACATAAGTTCCTTATCAGATATATATATATATATATATATATATATATATGATTTGCAAATATTTTCTCCACTAGTATGAGTTGTCTTTTTACTTTCTTGATGTGATAATTTGCAGCATGAAAGTTTTTAGTTATGATTAGCCCAATTTATCTATTTTGTTTGTTTGTTTCATCTTGTTGTTGTTGTTTGTGCTTCTGGTGTCATATCTAAGAAATCATTGCCTAACGCAAGGTTATGAAGATTTATGCTTTCTTGTAAGAGTTTTATAGCTTTAGCTCTTAGGTTTAGATCTAGGATCACTTTGAGTTCATTTTTGTGCAGTGTGAATAAGGGATCCAATTTTTTTCTTTTGCATATATATATCTTATTTTCCCAGCACTATTTGTTAAAAGATTTTTCTTTCCTCAATGTCTTGGCCCTCTTATAAATTTTAAATACATAGGCCACCTATGTTTATGAACTGTCTTCTTAATCTATGGCATAAATAATAATTTGTAGGGCCTCCCTGGTGGTGCAGTGGTTAAGAATCCACCTGTCAATGCAGGGGACGCGGGTTCGATCTGTGGTCCGGGAAGATCCCACATGCCGCGGAGCAATTAAGCCGGTGCGCCACAACTACTGAGCCCGCGAGCCACAACTACTGAAGCCCACACAGCTAGAGCCCATGCTCTGCAACAAGAGAAGCCATCACAATGAGACGCCCGTGCACTACAAGGGAGAGTAGCCCCCGCTCACCACAACCAGAGAAAGCCCACGTGCGGCAACGAAGACCCAACACAGCCAAAAATAAATAAATAATAAATAAAAATTTGTATTAAGTGGTTTTTTCAACATTGTTCACTACGATAAATCAGTATTTTTTTTGGTTTATAGTGAACTTGGTGGGTTAGGATACCAGAATTCTAAGTCTGGTTTGAAATGTGATTTTTTTGAACCTGAAAAATCCCCCAAATTGCCATTCATTGTTTATTTTGAGCCAGATACTGTCAAATATTTTACATATATTATCTTATTTAAATCTTACCAAAACATCCTGTAAGTTATTATTAGCTCCATTTCATAGATGAGGAAGCTGAGCTTTACATAGTTGAAGTAACTTGCCCAAAATTACACTGTTAGTAAGTTATAGACCCCGAATTTGAGCACAGGTCAGCCTGACTCTGTAGCCTAGTATTAAACACTGTGCTGGGACTTGAGCAAGTTATGTGAAGTAATAGTAACCAGGAATAAGAAACAGAAAGCAGCCACTGTGTGTGCAATTTGTGAAGAATGCAAAATCTGAAAATCTAGTTATGCTAAATGATTATCAATTTTCACATCTCTAAATAGGAACATAACATCTTCCCCTGACCTCCTGTGTTACAGTTAAACCAAGACAAACGGTATTTAATTTTGAAGTTACTTAGTGTATTTTAACTCCAAGGAGAAAAAAAAAAATCAGCAGATTTTTTAAGGAAAAAGTCATCATGGCTTTATGAATTAATTGTACAAATCTCAACTTAATGCAAGTGTTTGCCAAGACATCGATATTTCTATTTCATCCTTTTGGTCTTATGTTTGATAAGTTTCTAACAAAGTTACTAACAGTTGTCTGGAGAACGCCCTGAACTTACAGAGTTGACCATACAAAAGACTTTTAACCAAATTAATAGGTTCAATTTGGGCATCTTGAAGGAATAACCACTGTGAAGCCCAGGGAAGTAGAAACCTGTATTTCTACTGTATTACACCTGTAATATTGGAGGTGTCAATTCACAGAAGACCTGAAATCACCCCCACATCCTCTCCCCCATCTCTTCTCTCCTTCTCCCTTCTTTCCAGTGCTCACTTGCCTTTGGTGAAGAATTTGGGGCCTGTGACTTTACAACAGTGAAATGTCTCCCAGGATGTATTGTTTGTGTGTTTGTGATTGCCACGTCCTACTTGTCATGAAGTCTCTACTGGAACGTGTTATTATAAAATCCCAATGAACATATATAGGTGGGAAAAAAACTATTAGAAATATGTGTTTTGTGACCAGCTGCTCTTATTGCTAATGCGTCCCCACATTTTCCTGCTGTAGCTGCAAGGAGATGGGAGGTCGACTGGAACGTTCTGGGTGCAGGAATCCTCTTGTCAATTTCCCTTGCCCTGTAGTTCCCGCGGGAAGGGAGCTGACGCCATCCTCCACTTCCCCTTAATCCCCAATCCTGATCTCCTTCCTCCTCTGGTTCATCCTTGAGTTCAGGCAGATGCATCACTGGGAGTCCTACTGTATCCTCCTCCTAATGACAGCTTCGCTTAATTCGATTTTGAGTGGAGATGGGTAGGAATTAATGTATGAATCGTCTTCTCTCCACTGCACCACACCTTCCCTCCTTCTCCCCCTACACACACTTTCTTGGTGGGAAAATGATGACTCGGTTTGTGATATGCAAGTGATAAAAGGTCTAATAAGAAATCCAACAAATGATGACAGAAGACTTGGCAGAAGAAAACCACATTTGAAAGTCCCCGAATGATAGAGGAGAGTAATTCGGGACATAGGAATAATCTGAAAGAGTTGCATGAATGTGTGCCTTCACTATTTTGCACAGCTGACTTGGATCAGAATCATGCAGGCTAGGAAAGTCTCTGTACCCTGGACGGATGCTGTATGCTGAGGACCAGGAGGCTTGCCTTCCTCTTGGACATTTCTCAGAGGTGCTGTGAGATGTTGATGGAAGTGACCTTCCAGGCTATAAGGTAAAATGTTGCTGTTATTTCAATCAGAGAAAAGGAACTGTGCTTACTCACATTTAATTCTGAGGTTTGGCACATAAAGGACTTAAAATGACCCAAACTCTATGAAGATAGTGTGAAAGGGATATCTCCTAGTTACTCTTCTAAGGGACCCCATTTGCAGAATTACATGGCCAGCTTACCCTGAAGTCATTGCTTAAATAACCTGCTAACTGGAATGTATTGACAGGAACTATCAACGCAGCTTCTCCCAACGGTCAATTCCAATCTCTTCCTGCTCCAAATAAGAGGTTCCTTGTGTGTTTTGATTTGTCTATATTGTGCGTTTTAATATTGCTCCAAACCACAACTGGATTTAGAAAGCAGCTATTGCTATCACACATAATGTATGCTAGTTTCTAAGACCTTAATAATATTGTGTTTACCCATTGTACTTAATTCTTGCGCCCAATAGCTTCATGACAGCAGTCATATTTGCAATACATATTTCTTTCCTTATGTTCCTATTCTTTGATTAAAGTTCATTGATGATATACATCTGATAGTTCTACTTGATTAATGCTATGGCATTCACACCTACGTTCATTTCCAATCATTCTTCTCTTTCTACTATGTTTTCTATTTATCTTTGTTGTTAGCCGTTTATTTCTGCCATGTAGTTTATTTGATCTGTCCTTGATAAATTAACAGGTGGGATTTTTACACTCTCGACGCACAGTGGCTGCTTTGTAGTCATACTACATGGTACATTGAGGAAAAAGATCGCTATAAAAATGCAGATCGATTTGCCTTCATCTATTATCCTACTTTATACAGATCTTAGAAGTCTTGGATGAGTCTTCCGTAAGGCAAGACCTGAGGATGGAGACGCACTGTGGTAAAGGCAAGTAATAAAGAGCTTATTGCCAGCCAGAATCTAATTTTACAGCTTTCAATCCATTATGATCATTATAAAGTGGGCATTCCACTTTAGCAAGTAGGAGGCTTGCCAGAACAGAGTGGCTGCCAAAGGAATGGCAATGTTTTCTCCCTTGGTCTTAGGTTGGAGGTTCTGTACTCGCTGATATGATTACTCATTGCTGTAAGATCATGGAATCTTTCTCTGTGTCTTTATCCCCTTGCTTTCTCTCTATATATAGAAGGTACCCTCAAATATTAGAAAAACGCATCTTTCTAAATGTTGAGGTTGTGATGGTAAAATAACAAGGGAAGAATTGACCCCAAATGGCATTGTGCATGGAAGTGAATTTATACAAGAACCATCAGGGAGTGATTGTAAGGCTTTATGTTTTAGGGATGGGAATCATTCAGTGACTCTGACTGTTTTTTAAATGTTTGTGGATTTGGCAGAGTTCAAAATCTGTTTTGCCAAGTGCTTTAATTTTTTTTTCTGCTAATTTTGAGGTCCATGAGTATTACGTGGGAAACTTAAATTGTATATGGGATTACTTTATAATTTAGCCATCCATTCATCTGTATAGGACATTTGAGAAGATTGGTGACTCTTCTGAAAAACACTTAGAAGGAAAGGTTGGTATGGTTTGATGATTAAATGAGCTACAAACCTCAAAGACTGGAGTTGATTTGAAGAGTTAAGCTCTAGAACTATTAAACAGATTTAGAAAAGGGCTGGTCTCCTTTCATTTTATTATTAAAAATTTTTTTGTGTCTGAAAAGTGTGTATGTGTGTGTATGAGATTGGACAATTTCAAATGGGGAGAACCGTGTCATAAGGTAGTAATGCCCTTTTCTAAACACGCAGGGCCATCTATAGTGAAGCTAGAGGTGGGCCTGATTTTACCATCTCAGGTCACTTCAAAATAAATATATTTTATTTATTTATTTGGTCGTGCTGGTTCTTAGTTACGGCAGGTGTGCTCCTTAGTTGTGGCTCACAGGCTCCTTAGTTACTGCATGTGAACTCTTGGTTGCGGCATACATGTGGGATCTAGTCCCCTGACCAGGGATGGAACCCGGGCCCCTTGCATTGGGCGTGTGAGTCTTAACCACTGTGCCACCAGGGAAGTCCCTCAGATCACCTTTAATATCAAATGGTTGTTTTAGTCACTCCTCCATTTCTTCACGATTTCATTCATTTATTCAGTTATCTATTCTTTCAACATTTATTAAGCATTTACTATGTCACCAGGTCCAAGTCACTGTGTTTTAAGCTGGAAATTAAAATTTGAGTAGAATATGACTCCTGACCTTGAAGGGCTGAGATTATTTTAAGCCAGGTGGTTAAGTGCTCAGTCAGAAGCCCATGGGCACTGACTTGAAGTCAGTTTGTGTGAGAGTGCAAAGGAGGAAGTGCCTGATTTTATCCCAAAGACCCAGGAGACCTGCAGGGGGGTGGGGGTAGGGTGGGCAGGGTAGATGTGATGTTTGCTGCTGTTTCCTGTTGGATGAGTGGGATGGGTGGACCAGGGCTTTCCAGAAAGGGAAAGGCCTGTAAAAGTACACAAAACAGTGAAACACTAGGGCATGTTCAAGGGATTCCAACAAGTCCAGGACTGTTGGAGAGCAGGGGAAGAAGGTGAAACCGGTCTGAGAGATGGGTGGGGGCCAATTTGGGCCATTTGTCCCATGCTTGGATTTCATCTGGTTAGCACTCCAGAGTCTTTGAAGGAATTTGTTATTTCTACATCACGGTAAAAAAAAAAAAAAAAAGGGTTGAGATGTTCTCTCATATCTCCGCTTTCCTATATAGTGTCCTTCTGAGAAGCTTGTGCTTCTGTTTCACGCAGGTCTGGGCGGATGTCTTGGCCGCATCCTCCCGAGGCTCCTGGACTTCCACGGAAAGTCCTCCGGAAACGCTCCGCTGCTGGGGTAGCACTTCCAGACTGCGATGTGGGTGGATTCCCACCAAAGGATTTGCATTGTGACAGAAGTGTTCCCTTCCCAAATCATTTATTTATCTATTTATTTATTTTTGGCTGTGCCGCGGGGCGTGTGGGATCTTAGCTCCCCGACCCAGGGACTGAACCTGAGCCCCCTGAAGTGGAAGTGGAAGTGCGGAGTCTTAACCACTGGACTGCCGGGGAAGTCCCTTATTTTCAGAATAATATAAAATTTGTCTCTTTCTTTAAGCTGAGTATAACTCAAGCCTGAGCTCTGGATGAATGTGGAGCCTGAACAAACCCGGCAATACTGATGCGGTGGCTTTTCAAAGGCCAGCGATCTGTGATGGGGGAACAGTAGGACAAGTGGAACATTAGCTTGTCTATCTCTAGGCGCTTTGCAGAGGTTCTGGATGGAGGAAAGCTAATCAGGAGACCTGCATGGGGAGAGAGGCGTGTTATTTAATTAGCTTTACAATGGGCTGACTTGAAGGCACGTGGTGGTTTTAATAGAGGCAGATAGATGTCCTTTTTTGCAGGGCTAATTGTTGGGAAAAAGCAGGGTCTTTGTTCCGGCCCAGCATGAGGGCTCTGATCTCTTGGAGCCCAGGGCTGCCCCTGCTTATAATTTTAGACAGAGCTATTCAAGTCTGCCCTGTAGAGAAAAGAAGAACAAGAACAGTATTGTGTATGCAGGATCTGTGCCCAAACCTCCCCAAAGTCACTAGGAAAAAAGAGAGAGAGAGAGAAAGAGGACCCAGCCATGTACATCTTAGAGTATTTCCCCATCACTTATTTGCTATGTTTGTTGGAAAGGGCAAAGCCATCCTTTAATCAACTTGGAGCTGAGGTGGGGTGACTTAACTAAACAATTTCAGAAATCCAATTAAGTCCACTTTCCCAGTGATATGGCATTAATCTTGCCAAATGGAGCAGGCAACTCGCAAGGAGAGTCTGTGCGTTCCATGCTGCCAGTCTTCATGGCCAGATGCCAGGCATTGGCGATGCCAGGGTATGAATTATGTAGCGGATGCCCCTAAATAGCAAAATCTGTGTTGCTGAGGGGCAGGGTGGGCTATCTTCCCTTAGGGTTCAACTCGTCGGCACAGGTAGTGACACAGCAAGTAAAACACTTCATCTGAATGCCAGGAGGCAAGTCCGAGCTCAGAGAGCGGCTGCTACATGGGCCCAGAATCCTGTAGCTAAAAAGGCATGGGTACAGCACAATTAGAGATGGTTAGAGGTTGAGGTTTACAGCACAAGTTAAGTTGTTAGGAAACTTCTAGCTGTCAGAAACAGAGGGGATAACGTAAGAAAAGACTTCTGTGAAGTGACTGCAATGGTGTGTGGATGGGGGGCGGTGAGGTGCTAGTTTGGGGAATGCTTCAGGCAGCAAGATACAAGGTAAGTACTGGACAGTGTGTGTAAGATTCTGCTAAGTTAGAGATTGGCTCGGAAGCCAAATAGTGAGGCCGTTTGCTTGGGATCTTATTTTGCTCAGTTTGTATGAAATCACTGAATGGGTATCAAACATACAACCCAGAGTGGGGAGAACCCAGTATTGGAAGGAGTCCTAGAGGGTGTATCTTCCTCTCTGCCCTGCTAGTGTGTGATGTAGCTGTGACCATATGTTTAGAACTTCCATAACCGTATTTCATGTCTATAGAATGGGTATCAACTCCCTTTCATCCAAGGGGCCTGGTGTCCGGATCTGTATAATTTACATACTCAGACTTAAAACTATCTTTATTATTATGTCATGACTTTCATGGGACCACCATGTCCTCATCTCTTGGTGAGAACACTATCGACCACAGCTTGGATTAACTTCCGTGAGAATTTTATGGTCACGAAATCCAAAGTCACGATTCCGATTTTTTAAATTATTAATAGCGGCGAAGCTCTGCCGCATTCTGCGTTAGACATAGTGCAAAGGGCGTGGCACAAATTCATTCCATCCTCAGATCAGCTCTGTGAGCTGGGCACTATGATCAGCTCCATTTTACAGATGAAGAAACTGAGGCTTTCTGAGGCCAAGGGACTGACAGCTGGAGAGGGGCCAAGCTGACTCAAACTCTTGTCCACCTGCGGCCAAAGCTTGTGCTCTTGACCGCTCTACCCCACTGCCTCCTCAGTTCTTTTAGAGTTTAAGGGCATTCCTTGTAGTTAGGAAACCAAAGCCTGATAGTTGATCTGGCAAAAAAATGGGCTCCTTGGAAGCAGGGACATTTATTTGGAATTGTTTCCTTATCTCCACACCTCAGTTCCATTCCATTCAATTAAAAAAATACTCTCCGGGAGAGAAAATGTTAGCTCAATAAAAATGGGGAGTATATGTGGATGCTGGGCCTTTCCTGGATCTGGAATGGTGGTTGCCAGCCATCTGGTCTCTTTCAAGGTTGTGGAGTTCCCTGAAAGAAAAGTCCATGATCTTTTTGATTTTTCAAAATTCTGAACATTATTTAGAATTTTTAATTCCTGGAAAGGGACCTCTCCTGGGAACCTGCCACAGGAGAGCCCCTTGCCGTTTGCCCTCCCACTCTCTGCTCTCAGCTCCCCAAGCAGCTGGACCTTCCTCCTTCCTCCTCCCCTCCCCTCCCCTCCCCTCCCCTCCCCAGCGGGTCCCTGGTGGTGCTTGCTTCCACCCAAGGCCTTTGTGTGATGAAGTCTTTCAAGATGGTCTCTCTGTCTGGGGAAAACACATGTTTCTGATCAATCTGATGAAATACATTTCCATTAAGAAATAACTTCTCTGTTTTCTACTTTCTTCCTTCTCCACCTTACCTATCATTACCCATCATCTCGAGCCCTCAAGGCTTGAAAGGACTTCCCCGGCCCGAATGATTCCGTGGCGCCTTCTTGCACGTCACATATGCTGGACTTGCTTCTCTCCTCTTCACCAGTGTGAAGGGAGAAAGGTTTTCGTTGTACAGGAGCCAATCCAGATAGATGAGATGTGAGCTGGGGTCTCTTCCACCATCCGCTACATTCTGACACCTTCATAAGGGGTGAAGCAATGTGCCTGGTGAGCCCAGCTGTCTTCTTGTAAATTAAAGACGGCTTCATCTCTTTGGCCCTGGAGAACAGAGAATTAAATGGGAGCCGTAATCCCGGAGAAGTTGACATATCCCTTCTTGAGATTGTTTTTCAACTGTCGTTGTTCTATCAGTGGCATATTTGGGGCTCAGTACATTCTAAATATGAATAATTACTCAGGACACCCTAGAGTTGTTTTTATGGATTTGTGTTCCTGCATATTTATGAAACTTAGATTCTGTGCACATTTGTTTTCGGGACAGTACACATACAAAAAGAGATTCGAAACAGCAAAGGACTTTAAAGAGTGCTCTGCATCCCACTTCCTCTGTTACTAGATTTAGCATCAACAAACAGAGAATTCGTATAAATTCATCATGAGGCAGTGATGTGCACTGGAGGATGCTGAAGGCCAGGGAGGGGTAGATGTCTGAGTGAGATATTTGTAGATGACAGCTTCAAAGTATGTTAATTTTCTTGGCTAGTAAGATGTTCTCAGTGTGTTCTCACATTTCATTTTTTCTTGGGTCGATTATGTGTAACTAGCTCAGAGAAAGTGACGTAAAATGACGTGTGTCTCTAATTCTATTCACAGATTAGTGGCAATGGTGGACCCTAACCAAACCCATTACTTCCTTGGTTTCCATGGTTTAAAATCAGCCTGCATTTCCCTTGCAACCTTTCCATTATGCATCAGCAGATATAACAAATTAAGTGCAGGGAGGTGTCATCTGCTATGGTCCAGCCAGCCAGAGAGGTTAGGCCTTCTTTGAGTGTCTTTGTGCCACCTGCTAGGTGGTAGCAGCTCATTTGACTTTCCCTCCCCTCCCCTTTCCCATCATCTCTCAACATATCCCCTTTCTCACTGGAGAGGATGCCTATAGCATGGCCAAACAACTAGAAAAAAAAAAAGCATTGCTTCTGGGGACCTGACAAGTTATAGTCAATTTGAGAAGGTGGAGGGGATTTGTAACAGGCACTGGACTCCCTATAAAGTGTCTAACTATTCTTTCTCACAAAGATGGAGAAAATTGGGTTCATTCCATGTATTCTCTTATCTTACGAACGATGGATATAGCTATTCTACACCTTCCCTTCGTGATAATCAGTGAAATAAAAGATTCAAGTTAAAGTTCAGAAATTCCTGAAGCCTGCTTCTGACAATATGAACAATGTGCTGTGTAAAAGTTCAGACTAATGACAAAATGACTGGTTTGCTTGGTGGTAAAGCCAAATGCCATTTTCCACAAACATGTATACACTCAGATGAAAAACAAAATGAATACGGTGACCTTAACAACATTTTCCTTTAAGGGCATGAGAGGCAGGTGATGAGAACAGCAGAGTAAAACTTTATAAAGACCTTTCCAGTTGGAAAAGAGTCACCCGGTTATCTCTTTAGTCTTAAACTTTGGGCAACTTTGAGTCTCACATGACACCAAAAAAAAAAAAAAAAAAAAAAGACTGATATTTGAGTTCAAGATCGGTATTTGGAATTTTAGGAAGTTATCTGTTCATTAAGTAAATAAACAGCATAATTTATTGAGTTCATACTGTTTTGAGCTGAGCACTGGAGGTGATGACAGAAACTAATCACTGCCTTGAGGGAGTGTAGGAGGCGGACGTGCTTATTCAAATACTCCCTTAGGGTGTGCTTGGGCTGTTGGGCAGAAAGGGGCACCTTGTGGGTGTGGGGAGGAAGATTCTTTGCATACAGAAAATGTCCATGTTGGGGAAATACTGAGAAATACCCTCTGTGTTTGGTGTAGATTTTCAGCTTGACCTTCCCTTGCATCTTCTGTGGTCACCTCCTTTCACTTCCATTCTGCTCTGAATCCTTTGCAACTCTTCCAGCTTGAGGACTTCCTGTTGACTTGTTTGACTGTCATCCCTTGACTGTTGGCCACGCAAGTCAAAGAAATCGACTCTGTGAAGGTACTGGATCCATGCCCAGGCCTCAGTTTCATTTTGGAATCTTGGAGATTTAAGTCCCAGAATGACAAGGACATAGAATCCCTGGTGACTCTACCTTCTCGTGTCCCACCTCACCGCGCATCCTTCCACTGTTCTCAGCAAAGTTCCCCTCTACTGCTTCCTCCTGTACTATCTTTCCTTTTTCTCTTAGAGCTATTCTTCTAGTACAATCTGCTTCCTCTGCCTAACTTCCAGCATCTAGAACTGGATGGAGAAACTCTCCACCCCATCCCCGCTCCTTCATCTCTAGGGTGGTAAATGCTCCTCGTTTGGGGCAATGGACTTGGCATTTCAAAATGAAAGGGGGAAAAGAAAGGGGAAGATTCCACAGTAAAATTATCTTAAGATTTAGACCACAACTGCAAAGAACATCTGTTTTGAAATCTGGTGTTGTCTTTGTAACCCAAGAGAAAAGCAGGGTAAGATCAGAGGAAGGCCTTAGCCTTCCACCAGAAGAAACCACCTGCCGTGTGGGGAAGGAGCCTGGATCCTGTCCTCCTGGGGTTCAGAGCTCCCTGCCAGGAGCCTGGTTCTCTGCTTCCACCCTGTTATTAAAGAATATTGGGTCTCCTGCCATTTGTGCTAATGCCATCGTCCCTCTACCTCCTCCAGAGGCCAATTTAGGACAGCTTACATTGGAATTCATACTACATGATCCCAGAGGCTCCAGGGTAGCCTGCATTCTGCATGACCCAGGCCCAGGAGGGAGCAAAAAATCCTGGGAAATGTGCTCCGTTCGCTTCGAGGAAGCCAGCTGACCGTGGTGTGGAGGGAGCCTCGTACCCCGCAGCCTTGATCGGCAGCCCCTCACCTCCTTCTGTGTGGGCAGAGCCTGAGCTGCTTCAAGAGGAATACGTGCCGTCTGAACTGGTGGATTTTCAAATGTCGCTTGGTCTGTGGATGAGGCCCATCCATCCCACATCGCTGGGGCTGAAGCTGCAGCTGAGTGGTTCATAATTACAGTCTAAAGAAACGGCAGACAGCAGTAGAGCCAGCCCAGACCCTTTCTCTCCTCACAGCCCATGCCAAGCTGTCACCCACAGGGAATGCTAGTGTGGTTACTGAGCAGCCTGCTTGCCCAAAGACAACACGTCCAGTGCAGAGGAGACTGTTAGATTTCTAGAGACTGAGGCTGATCATCTATCTGTTCCTGTGTGCACTGTTTCCTGCTTCCTTTCTCAAGAGTGTCTGGGAACAGACCAAGCTGAACTGCGGTGCCCTCCCCTGCAGTGTGGTATCTGTAAACCCAAGGAGATGCCGGGAGAGAGGATCAGGGGATCCCATTCTAGAACCAACACTGTCTTTTTCAGGCTGTGTGGCCTTGGGCAGAATGACTTACTCTCTCACAGTCATTGTTTTCCTCTGGAAATAAGAGAGCTGACCGTGACTATCTCTAAGAGTCTCCATCTCACTCTAACATGTGACAAAGCCAAGACCTAAGGTTTTGTCACCACGAACGTGATCTTCCTTCTGAACTTGAAATACAACTTTTCGGTGACTCTTAAATGCAAGTCTGCAGTTTTCTCTCCTAACCAGGTAGTGCTGGAATTTCTCAACTGAGGCCGAAGCTGGGCAGGTTCCCAAATCAGGAACTGAGGGGAGGGGCTTGGAGAGATTTTTTTCAATTAGAGATGATCGTTCCCCTTATCTCTCCATAAGACAGTTCAGGTGAATAGGGGGTCCATGTTACTCTGTAAAGGGGCTGACCATGCAGAAGATTTTTATGTGGTTCCTCCTATAGCCTATGGTCTACTGGCTCTTAATAGCAGTAACAGTGATTTAACTTTGAGCTCCTCTTCTGACCTAGACACTGCTAAATGCTTTCCATGCACTATCTCATTTAATCCTCCAAAGGACCCTACTTTAAGCAGAGAGGGACTGAGGTTCAGGTTTGTTTAAATGACTTCTGCGTAGTAATTCAGCTGCCTAGTGGGTAGAGCTGGAATTTGAATCTGAGCCTTATTCCAGAGCCTACTTACTCACGCTCATCTTGGTTTTATCCTGGAGAACTTTCCCAGGGCAAACGGCCCCGGTCCTCCCCTCTCCCCGCCCACCCTCACTCTCCTCCCTGGCTTCCCTCCTTACTTATCGCTCATTGTTTATTGTACCTTCTAAACAATAGTTAATGAGTCTGTATTACACGGTGGGGAGAGCCAGGGGTGATTTTATTCCCTGAAACAGAGATGAGGTTGTGACACTAAAAGGTTAAGTGGCTTTGGTGAGGTCACAGAGCCAGCCTGCAGTTGGCGACAGCAGCTCCGATCCCGCACTTGGGTTCCTGAACTGACCCTAAGGCCTTTTGGCATCAGAGTTTAATTAAGAGAGTTCTTTTCATTTTCTCCAATTTTCCATTTTATGGCAGCTCCCTAACTTAGGTAGATATCTAAGCCCCAGGCATCTTTCCCCCCCCCACGGTGCTTTTCAGTGACTCAACTTATCACACAGAAGCCACTTGCTTTAGAGCTAAGCTTTAGAAGCCTGTTTCTGTGTGTGATGGGGGACTGCTGCTTTTTTTTTCTCAGAGAAAAACAACCACAAATGCAAAACGGGCAGGTTGTTAATCGAGGACTTTTTTTTTTCTTTTCAATCTTACATTTAAGCCAGTAAATGAACATCTGTGAGTCATAAACTTGCTCTGGATCAGCCGTTAGTGGTCTGAATGTTTTTGCACCTACCTCTAATAAAGCATATTTTAGCTCAAAACTCAGAGATTCTTCGGTTTGTTGACGGTCAAGATGTGGGAAATAGAAAAAGTAACTTATTCTAGCACGCTTCTGGAGGAGGAGAGTCTGTCTTTCAGGATTGTTTATAATTAGGTGTATTTTTATATTTCTTTTTTATTGAGGTTGGAGCGGGAGTTGAGGGAGGAGCATAAAAGGGAAAGTTTATGTTTTTTACATACTCTATGTTTTTGAGGGAATTCTTATAAAAAATGTGACTGTTTTCTTGATGTCATTAACGTCTAACTTCACACCCCTGTCCCTCAACTCCTGCTGGCTTTATTTTAACCCCTTTGACATGAGGCTTCTAGTTTAAGGAATTTCAGCCCTTGCTGGGTGTGATTCCCAAGTTTTGGGAATATTTGAAAATACAATTCTGGTTTCTCCCAAGTACTGGAGGAGCAGACTGCTGCATTACCGGCAAAAACAAAAAGTTGTCCCTTGGTTGATTTTTCTTGAGTGCCTTAAAAATTAGATACAGTCTTGAAACAACTTGCCCAAGGGGATGGAAGGCAAAGCTCCTCTGATCTTGTCTTGTTAGTGGGGAAGCTGAGGCGCAAATGAAACCCAGTGGACAGGAGTGCTGGGGAACAGAGCTTCTGGTCGGCCAAGGCCAGACCTAGAGGCAGAGTGACTGACATCGTTTAGCTCATTTTCACAAGCGCTAGCATATCAAACTCACTTAACCTTTGAATTGGAAAGCCATGGTGGCAAAGTAAAAGCCCCTAGTGACCAGGAAGGTGATAGCTCCCTATTCAACACGTATTGATTGAGCATCTGCAATGTGTCAGGCACCAGGCAAGGCACTGTTTTTTAGGATACGGTAAGATAGAAATATCATCTAAAGTTCACAAGAACATTTAGAAAAACCTACCTGTGTCCTAGAAAGAATAAAAATTTAGTTGATCAAAATCGATCAGATTAATCAAGTGGGATCATTGCAGGCCTGATCAGATCATTAATATCCCAAATATGTAAAAATACTTTCACTTGTCCATATGAAGTGCTCCTTGTTTCTACCAGATCCAAGGTTAGATGCATAACTTCTGATAACATTAATACTCACAATTGGCCTCCTGCAGGAGTAACTTTCTTGGAAGTCTGTGGTGGCCTCTGGCTACCTTCCAAACCCCACTGCCTGGTTTGCACAGTCAAACCTTTCAAACTTCTGTGCTTCAGGACGGGGTTAGAAAGGATGATTGACAAGTTGAGCTGTCATCCTTGAACAACTGAAGGAATAAATTCCCCCGTTGCTGAAGCGCACCGTGTTTTCGGATTCATCATGGCGGGCTCTTTTAGTGTCTGGTTTGGGGGTGAGGGAGGTAGCAGCCGTGTTTAGGCTAGCCCGGGAAAGAAAGCTGAGAAACCGACTGAGGGAGAGAGACAGGACTTGCTCTGAGGAAGCTGCGCTTGAAATAGAGCAGTCACACCTGGATTAAAAAAAAAATACCAGCATCTCCTTAACATAACATCAATAAAACAAAACTCCACAAAGCAACTCCTGATTTGCACAGTTCTTCTGCTGATGTATTCGCAGCGGGTAAGGCAGGATTGGTTCAAGATCCTTTCCTTTGCTGGTCATTTGAATGTGTAAGTGCACAATTCATTCATGCGTTGTTTCCCTCAGCTTTTCCCAGGATCAGACGGGTCTGTTCTTGTCATCTGGGGGCCAGCACTGTTTTCTGATACCTTTTGGAAACACAGCTGGATGACAACATTCCTTCGACAATTAGGATTATCACATACCAATACTTCCCTCTGGTCACTGGAAGACTAGCATAATCGGCAGTTTGAACCAGGAGCCTGAGATCTGAGATTTATCTCCTATTCTTGGCTCCTCCCCTCCTTGGCTGTGGGAAACCTGTAAGTTACTAATACTTCAAGGGGACAGAACTGGAATTAGATGAAGGTAAGCAGGTGTGTTAAAACTTATCAGAGCTTGAGGTTACAGTTACAGCCAAGTGGTGGGAGCTGAACATTTGCTTCGAAATCAGGAAACAGTATTAAAAATAGCTTTCTCTGAGGTTGTTCAGAAAGATTTATGTTTTTTAAAAAATTTTATTTATTTTATTTTTGGCTGCATTGGGTCTTCGTTGCTGCACGCGGGCTTTTCTCTGGTTGTGGCGAGCAGGGGCTACTCTTCATCGCGGTGCACGGGCTTCTCATTGCGATGGCTTCTCTTGTTGCGGAGCACGGACTCTAGGCGTGTGGGCTTCAGTAGTTGTGGCACGCGGGCTCAGTAGTTGTGGCTCGCGGGCTCTAGAGTGCAGGCTCAGTAGTTGTGGCGCACGGGCTTAGTTGCTCAGCATCATGTGGGATCTTCCCGGACCAGGGCTCGAACCCGTGTCCCCTGCGTTGGCAGGCGATTCTTAACCACTGCGCCACCAGGGAAGCCCCAGAAAGATTTATGTTTAATCTTTTAGTTCATCAGAGATAGCTATCAGTGCCTGGCTCCAGCTATACATATGTGTCTAGGGTTGCACCTCTATGTCTAATGCTTGATTTATTAATTCAGACCAACTCTCTCCATTTATGATAACCAGTGTGCCAGTGGCAAACCATTAATTATGCAGGATCATGTTATGGTGTCTGAAGTGTCTGGGCTTCCCAAATGGAAAAGGGGTCTGTGTACTGGGATTCTGTCATGGCTGCGAATGACGTACTCCAGGAATTCGAAACCACAGGGCTTATGCATCACATTTTTGATGGTGGTGCTGGGAGGGTTGTCAGTTCTTTCTAGTAGAGGAGAATCTGTGAAAGGAAAGACAAAACTTTTGGCCAATGGTGACATAATTAGAGGAACAGAATAATAGTTCTCCCTGCCACCCAACCGCTGCTGTAGGGAAACTGGAAGCTTAAGGAAGCCCAGGAGTGGATGCTAGTTTGGGGGCCCTGTTCCTGACTCTCCCAGTAATAAAGACGACGTTGGGCCTTTGTTTTGGGTCTCCGGAAGGCTGCCTTGGGCTCCATCCTTATCAAGGGCAGGTCATTTTTAACTAATTTCTTAACGATGACACTTGTTGGCCCTTGAAAAATCGAAGGCTCCTCCAGCAATCCAGTGCCGATCCCTGACTCATAATCGGCTGGAGTCCAATATTCCCAGAGCCCTTTGAGGACACTGGCTTGGAGCCCCCTGCGCTTGCTCGCACGCAGGCCCCTCCAGTCGCTGCCTCACGTCCTGCGTGTCAGTCTTTGTGAATGAATGATAGACACGCACTTGGAGAACTATGCCGCTCCCGGGACGGGGCGGGAGCGGGTGACCAAGTCCTCAAGAATGCGTGGAGAATCTGACGGACTTTCCCGAAGGGCCGGAGCGGCCTGGGCACCCGCTGGCTCCGCGTGCGGCTTCTCTGCGGCCCGGCTGCAGTGCCCGGGGCGGGGGCGGGGGGGCAGAGGGCGCGGCGGACGCCGAGCTCCGCCCAGCCTTCCTTTCGGTTTGGACCGCCGCCGGCGATTGGCCGCGGGTCCAGGGCCCCGCCCCCGGCCGTGCCCGCCCCTCGCCGCCCCGCCCCTCGTCCCTCCCGGCCCCCCCCCCCCCGCGGAGACCCTGGGGGAGGGGGCCGGGCGCGCAGACCCACGGCCGGGGCTCGGCGCCTCGAGTAACGCCCCAAAGAGGAGGGGAGAGCGCGCGGGCGAGGGAGGGAGTCGGCTCCGGAGAGCGAGGGCGAGGGCGAGCGCAGGCGGCTGCCCGCGGAGAGGAGGGAGCCGGGCCAGGACTAGGAGGTAGCCGGCGGGGCGCAGGCGAGGCGGGCACCCGGCGCGCGCACTTTCCCGCAAAGTGCCAACTACCCGGGAGAGAGTTCCGGCCGCTCACCTTCTGGGCGCCGGGGAAAGTCAGCGGGAATTTGAGATTTTAGGGAAGAAGGTCCGATCCCCCCGTCCCCTGTCCCTTGTTACTTATCCTCATTAAAAAGAGAAACAACAAGAATAACAGCAAACTTGCTCTAGTCCCGTCTGTCCCCCCACTCCTGGCACCATGAAGGCGGCCGTCGATCTCAAACCGACTCTCACAATCATCAAGACGGAAAAAGTGGATCTGGAGCTTTTCCCATCCCCGGGTGAGTGGTGACTGCCGAAGCCCCCACTCCAGCTCTCGGCCAGAGGCCGGGGTCCCCTCCGCTTCTACCCCCTTCGCTCTTCCCTTACAGGCAGTGGTGCGTTTCTGTCAGAGCTTCTGCCTGAGCAGGCGATGCTGGTGGCAGCTGGAGAGAGGTAGAGAGGAGGAAGAGGACGTTGGTGGCCCGAGACCCTTGTTTGGGGGGTGGTATTTATTTTCACAGCTGTGTTTTTGTGAGTAATGGGAAAAAGCTTTTAGAATGGCCAGCACTCCCATTCCTGCTTTTTTATTTTTCCAAATGAGCGGGAACCCTCTGGCCTTATTCCTTAACGTTAGGGGGGTGGACACGGCCGCCGAGGACATCATCCCCTGACCCTGCAGTCATGCCCCAGAACTGGAGCCGCCGGATGGAGGGCCTTGGGTAGTAAGAACCCAAACGGTGTCTAACTGGCTGGCCTTCATGCACATTTTCAAATGTCTTGCCTTCCTGAGCTCCCCTGTCACATGTCCCTTTGCTATCTAGCTTCTCTTTTCTGGGTTGAGGATAGGGAGATGGGAGCAGAGCTGAAATGATCATCTTAACTGCAGGAAACATCCCGATTCTGTTCCTGCAGGTTACTCACTTTATCCATCTTTCTAATCTGCCGTAAATTTGTCCCTTGGTACCAAAGATCTGTTAGAAGAGGGAAAACCTCCCAACACCAAACGTGACTTTGGGTCTTTGATTGGTGTGTTATCCAACTCTTGGATCTGTAGGATTTGAAAAGGAAAGGGGTAGGACAGAAATTTCATTTTGTCTTAGACACAGTTTTTGGTGCCAAGCAGTTGAATGGACGCTGGAGCTCCAGAATTTCTGGAGTAAATGCAATTGGAGAAGAAAAGATGCTTTCTTGTAGGATAGGGAACTGCCAGCTATCCTTAAGAGATTCGTTATTTGGGAGGTAGAGGTATATAGAAACATGTAGGGAGAAGGTGGTGCTTTTTGGAAAAAAATTAATCGCAGTAATGTGCTTCTCTATTGTATTGGATTATCAGTAAGTTCAGCGGCTCCCCATGTTTAAGACTTCTTTGCCTCCGCCATAATTAGTTGCTTATTTTAACCCTTTCTTAATCTGCTTAAACTTTCAACACAAGCCAAGCTGACGTTTTGTCATTTGGAGACCCTGCAGAAATCTTAATAAAGACATGGTAGTGGCTGGTGTCTTCTCCTCTTAGACCCCCTAACACTCAAGCCCAGGGTTGCTCCCTGGGAGGTGCAGGAAGACTAAGGCTGTTTGTTGTCACAAGGATGCTGAGATGAACTGGCACCTCGGAGACATTTCGGGTACATAGAGCTACAGTTCAGAAATGATACTGCTGTGATGGTGGTTTTGGGGAGTTCAAGGCAGCCAGAATAAATTCTGTTAGTCACAATTGATTCAGACCATTTATAGAGGAAGTGAAAGGATAGTTCCCAGCAAAGATAGATCTCAACCAATAGGTCCTTTCCTTAAGTATGGCTTGTTTATATGTGTGTTTATGGGGAAGAGACAGATTTGGTCGTCTGGGAAATGGTGTCAATATGTCAGTCCACGAACCTACAATGGATTTGGCATGCTGGGAAGGAAAAAGAGCCCCTAGCAACACATGTTTTAGATCACAGTAAACAGCGGAAGCATTTTGGGGGAGTAATTTAGTAAACATTAGAGGTTTTAAGTATATGGTACCGTTCTGTTGATTATTGATAAAAATAAATCCTGAGCAAGTAACTATTCTTAGCTTTCCCATCTGTAGAATGGGGACAGTGAGGCCTACTGCTGCAGTCATACCCATTATAGTAAGCAAATTTATAGTGCCCTTCTTTTGCAAAAATATTTTGTCAGCAACCTTCAGTACAAGAAAATTTCAACTGATCAAAGAAATTAGGCAGTCTTCTGCCATTCATTGTAACGAGATTTGATTTCTGGCGCTATCAACTAAGTTTGAGATCATTTTTTTCTGGAGGTTTAGTAGCATATACGTGAATATTATTCCCATAACCCAGGAAGGGAAATGGAGGCACAGAGAAGGTAAGTTATTTACCTAAGAATGTCTAGTGAGCCAGCAGCTCAAGTAACATGCATCCCGGTTTCTACCATCTCAGTGTACAGTTGCCTTGAGTAATACTGCAAGTTATCTCTGTAAAGCTTAGCAGAGAAACTTCAGTTGAGACTTAAACTTGCAGGTGCAAGGATGCAGGAAGCATTGGCCAGGGCTGCTTGCTTTTGTTGGTGGGAAAAGACACTGACTGGCAAAGTGGGGATTTGCTTTGCCCATCAGACCATACAGGACATTTTTAAAGTTTAACTTCTCATAGCGTGGCTTTGTGTCTACAGCTGTGACAAGTATTTGTCAGAATGATTCTTTGGGTTGTTTAGTTTCTTATGTGTGGAGACAACTATTTTGGGAACTTACCTGGTTTAAATAATTAAACCAGGATTTCTCCCTCCCCCCCTCCCCTCATATATGAGGGCTGGAGAGAGGCAAGAGGGAGGTGGGTGTCCCAGCAGGAGCCTGGGTCATTTGCCAGTCTCAGTGGCTAGGACCTTATCAAGAACCTTTATTCACTTTGATTCTGGATTGAGACCTCACCAGGAGTTTTGACAGCTTTACGTGCCAAATTAACATATACTTGGAAATAACATTGGCATTGAATTTTCCTTGTAGATATAAAGTTGGATATATCATTTTGATTGTAATACATGATTGCCAGGTTCTCAGAGCTTAAATAGGTTAAAACAAGCAAAGCCATGGAGTGTCCATGGAGTTCCCTCCTGGTGTGGAGTTTGCTGAGAAGGGGTGGAGGCTGGGTGCCAAAGCAAATACATTCCCCAGCCGCCTAATTTTTCCTCTCCTTTCCCACTCCACTTTCTCGGTGAGGTGAGCATAATGCCCAGGGAAGATCAGGAATTCTAATTCTGTTCGTTTGCGCTTTTACAAGAATGAAAAAGGATCAGCCCCCCTCCTACCCTAGGAAAGGATGTCCATCCCTCGGGGACCTGTATTGCCCTTAGAGATAGGAAGAAGCTCCGTCCCTCTCCTAGTGCCTTTGGTCAGTCTTTGTATCTTCATCTGTATGGACCAGAAAGAAGGGCAGAGCTTCCGGGCTCTTAGGGTCGCCTGTTCACTGTGCTTCCAGACCCCCACGGACCACGCGCCATTAGTGACGACGAGCCCAGCATTTCCGAGCAGGGACTCTGTAGCCAGCTTGTCTGGGTTTGAATCTCAGTTCTGCCACTTACTAGCTGTGTGACTTTGGACGAATTACTTCATCTCTCTCTGTACTCCAGCTCCTGCATCTGTAAAATGAGTGCGATAATCCTTCTACGTCATAGGGTTGATGTGAGAATTAAATCTATTACTGTGTGCAAATCTTAAAACTGCTGATCCACAATAACAACGCAAAATGACGACGGATGTAGAATTTTTAGGGGCCCTTGAAGTGTTTTATAGGGGCTACAGCTGCCTATGCACCTCCCCTAATCGCTTATTTGAGAGGGAAAGAAGAGTAAAGTTAAAGAGAACCTTTTCACCTGCCTCACTGAGACCTCACACTCCATTCTGTGCCCCAGCAGCAAACAGCAAGCCAGGTAACTCTCAGAGTGTCAGGGCATCTCCGGGGCCAGGCTGTCAGTTACTGGCTCAGGGATCAGTCAGTTACTGTGGCTCAGGGATCAGTCAGTTACAGGCTCAGGGATCAGTCAGTTACTGTGGGTTACACTGGCGAGATTGTCAGTGCTGCCTCAGAGCCAGAAGGCCACCAAGACTAGGGGCCGGGGAACATTTACAGGGTTGATGGAAATGTAGAGTTCTTCAGTTATGCAGGGTTGGGAAATGCATCATGTCCAGTTATCATAAAGTGTCTCACATCTTATTTATTTATTTGTTTGGCAGAGCTCGCATTCCTGGCATTTTTGGTTGGTTTGTATTGCTGTTTTTTTGTCTGTGTAACTTTTTTTCTTTCTTAAAGAGACCAGACCACCCTGTAGGGGGATCACCTCCCCCTAGGAGACAAACCAGCCCGCGGTCAACCTTCCAGAGCCAGCTTGCTCTGGGCTCCATCAAAATCTCTGCAAAACCGAGAGCTGGTTAGTGTAGGTCAGGATTTTTTTCAGGAAAGCGAGGCTCCCTATTGCAAAGAGCACAGATAACTCTACAATGGCGACAGCGACAGTATAATTACAGCCGTCCCTGGTTTGCGGAATGAATCAGCCATGGCTGTGGTGGCATTCCCTGAGCTTGCAGTGAAGGTAGATTCCTGCCGTTCCCAAGCTGTAGGGATGTTTCTGCAACACGTACTGAACCTGCATCACGTGCCAGGTTCTTTCCCACTTCACACCACTGACTCTGGGGCACGGGCACAAATTAGTACATCCATTGTTCAGATGAGGAAGAGGATATTCTGAGAGACGCGTAATTTGCTCTAGGCCGGCACTGATAGAAATTTATAAACTGTTGAGTGTTGCGAGCATTTTATACCTACTGTAAAGCACCGTCTTATTCACAGAAACTCAGGGAATCAAAAGAGAGGAGACGAGGAGGCACTGGTGGTCGGTGCTTTGGGGGTTGAGGGGTGCAGGGGACCCCTGCAGCCCTGCATGACTCCTCTGAGCTTGGGGTTAGGGCCTGTCCCGTGAGCTCCCTCCAGGGCTGGCAGTCGAGGTGTGTTGCTTTAAGAAGATGCTTGAGGGTTCCAGCGAGGAGGCTTGCCTGAGATCACCAAGCAGAGAACCAGGCTTCTTGTTTTTCCAATGTCTTCCAGATGTAGTTCGTTCTCTCACAGGTGAGGACGTGATTGTGTTCACTTCCAAGGTCACATCCTTCCCAGAGCCTCCCCATTCGGCCTGATTTACCTCTTTCGTCACGGACACAGCTCTGCATGTATCTCACTCACAATCTGGGCGACGAGAGACACAGATGAGCAGCAGTTTGTTTTCTTAGTACAGATGTGATTTAATTTTCCTTCCTGCAAGGAGGCCAGAGGTACCTGCCTTTATTGTCTGCACAGCAAATAAGTTTTGTCTTTTTCCCTGCCTAAAATGTAGGGTTTTCAAGCCCATGCCGTGGGTCAGGGCACATAGTGTGTAGCTGTTCTGGCACAAGGAGGGAAGTTGAGCCCCAGGGTGCTACCTGCAGACCTGCCCACGCCAACCCACCCCCCACCCCCACCCCGCTGGCCCACAGCTCAGTGGGAAACCAACAGACTCCCTGGCGACTTGTCCACGGGTGAGGTCTTGGTTCCTCTGTCACTGCCTTATGGGGAGCATTTTTTCCAAACACTTAATACCCTTGGGTCCCACGGTCATCCCAGAGAGGAATTTGTATATTCACAACACAGTCCTCATGTTTTTATCTGGGTGCTCCCGAATGAAGTGGGGGCCCCACCCCCTGCTCAGACAGAGTCTCCGATGGGATTTGCCTCCCTGTTCACAGTATTCTAGGTCCACCCTTTGCTTCCAGCTGTTAAGCTCTTCTTAACTCTGAGTTAGGAATGTGGAGACAATCCCCAAATCTATCATTTTTCCTTGTCAGGTATCTACAGCTCCAGTTTGCTTTTTTTTTTTTTCAGTTGGGTTGAAGAGCTCTTTCTCCAGAACTTCAGTAGGTGTTTTTCACATTTGCAGAAACAGGCTATTTGGCTACTTTTCTTGAAGCTCTGTGCCTATCTATGTTACCTTTTTCTTTCACTTGGGTAGTTCATAGTCTCTATGCACGTCCAGAAGGAAATTGGTCTGTAGTGTAGGTTACAGCAGATCCAGTATCGCTGGCGGGGAGCCATGCTGACAGAAACACTCAAAATAGTGCTGTTTGAGCCATAAATATTTATTGATTATTTGGCCAACTTCTTGATATTTCTCAGGTGCTTTCCAGTTTCTGCTGCTTGGGGGCAGGCCTGTCACTGGGCACTGGGAAGGTGGCTTCTTACTGCCCCATCACCTTTTCCCCATTGTCCTTTTTCTGTAGCATTTCGTTTGGTCTCAGAATTGTAAGATGCTGACCCAGATGGTGCTTTAAGACCCAATGTAGCATTGGAAAGTTTTAGGGTACTGGATTTCAGATCTTGATGGTGTGTGCTTGTAATTTACCATCCAAACTGGGACACTTTTGAGAGTGTAATGGGTGCTGAGAGATAGACTAGGACTGTCCCTGGAAATGGGGCGCATACCACTTGGACACTGATTTGGGACAATAATATTCTTTATGATATCTACTTAGGCCACCCAGAGTAAGCTAAAAGGACCAAATTAAGAGTTTGAAGAAATTCAAGTTCAGTGTGGTTTCCCCCAAGCATGAGTTATATTTGTAAATGTGTTTTTTGACACATAATATAATATTTCTCAGCACCTGGGAAACAACTAAAGATCAACCTCAAATGAGTTCACTTTAAGCGTTTGAAACCTCTCGGTAGCTTTGAGGAGCTATGCTAAGCTGTCGATTTTTGTTTTGCAGAGTTCTGTAGAGGAACTGTAAACTCCCTGCGTGTAGGGGGTGTGTGTGTGAAAATGAACTTTTGAGTCGGGGGAAACGCCATCATTACACACGTGAAGACAATGACATTTTCCCTTTGTTTCGTTTTAATGTTTATCCAAGATGAGAAGTTTTACGTTGGGATCAAAAGGGGCAAAAAAAAAAATTTTTTTTTTGTACCGTTAAAATGGGTAAAAACAAAAAGAAAAGTAAAACAGCAAGCCCTCAGTTTTTTAGGGCGGGAGGAAGGGAATGGAATAGTGGATTCAACCGCAACATTCCGTTTGGCTAAAAAAGAAGAGAAAAAAAGAAGAGAGGTGACAGGAGAAGAGTTAGAAAGTCTGAAAGGACTAACGAAAGAATGAAAGGAGATAGTGAAAAAAAGATCAAAGAATTTAAGCGATGTTTCATAGACTTTTGGAAAACCCCCCATATGGACCAAACATTGCACTTGGGTAAGAATTCTAGTCCAAGTGGCCAGGTGGGTAATCTGTTTCCACTCTTTGCCTCTGTAATCATTTCTGAATACTTTACATGCTGCACGGCTGTATGGCAGGTCAGGGCAACCCAGAGGGAATAATCCTTGTGCTCTAGGTGCTTTCATGGGTAAAAGTGCTGGAGGAGCCTCATTTGAACTTGTGAAAGTACGTGGGGATCAATGATTCTATTTTCTGTGTCTGTTGGGTGCTTTCTCCCAACAGTTCTAGGTTAGAATAATTTCCTGGGTCAGCTTCAGGGAGACCATGGGTATTTCAGAAAAATTTGGAAGATGTGGTTAAAAACAAGGAGAGGAATATCTTAGATAGAACAGCGTGGGGAGAATGCTGAAAGTTTGGAGTGAAAGAAAGGCTTACATAAATATGAAGAAAAACACCTTGATTGTAGAAAGGGAGGAGAGTTGGAAGTGTGAGACCAGGACCTATGTGAGAGCGTTTTGCATCTCAGGATGAATTTTGCCTTTGAAAGTAGGGAGATTTTAAGGGCAGAGCAGTGTTATTGAAAAGGCTTATGAGAGAGGTGATTTGTTTTTTCTTTTGGTAGCATTACTTTACCTCCCAGTCATACTGTTAGTTGTTAAAACCTCTATATCAGTTTATCAGAATAAGCGTTAAACCTCAGAGAAGATGACAGATCAATCAGGTACATATTTTCAAGGTACAAATGGAAAATAAGAATCTAGGTTAGGCCAGGGGGTTCCTAATCTGGTGAGTGTTTGTAGATACATGGTTTTTTGAAGTATATATTTAGAAACCCCTACTATGTGCCGCGTACTATACCTACTCTCAATTAATGATATTTTTGTGCAATTAGAGTTTTGTGCTGGGATAATCACTGTCGTTACTTATCATTCATGAGAGTGTGTGGTTGAGTTTGATGTTCAAATACCCTTCAGAAAATCCACTACAGGGCATTTTCAGTGGAAGAGTTTCCATGTGTTGACTTCTATAGTTCTAGGATTTATTTTTCTTTTTCCTATCTATTTGAGATTCCCTGCCTAGGTTTTTTTTTTTTAATTCTATACATTATGCATTGGTTATCTTATATCATTGAAATACTAATTAAATGTGTGGACTGCAGTGAGGATTCAGGACTAATAAGGGGAGGTCTGTCAGCCTGGTAGGAGTACATTTTGTACACTCAGAGCTGAGCTGAGTGTCTACTCTGGGGAACCCATCATTGCCTGGAGACCCAGGAGGCCTGGATTCTAGCCACGGCTTTGCAACTCTTTGTCTGTGTGACCTTGGGCAAGTCATTTCTTTTTTCTGAACCTCCAGCTCTTCATCGTTAAATAAACTCACTGGAGAAGATGACCTGTAAGGTTTCTCTTAGCGCTGATAGTGTCTGAATCTAGATAGCATTTAAAATAATGAAGGCTTAGAGAGAGCATGGAATGTCATTCAAGAGGTAGGCAAAATGGGGGTATTTTTCTCTTGGTCCCCATATTCTGTTCATCACAGTTCCATCATTGGGAGGATTTTGAATGCATTCGTGAAGATTACCTTTCATGGGGAGAGGCATTAGGAATTGTCACAGGCCTTGCCTACGTTTGGAGAAACACATTGTCCCTGGGGTGACGCTGGACCAGGCGTCATACCTTCCTCTTGGTCCCTCTCCATGAAACAGCTTCCTTTTTCCATCAGCCTTTGCTACGGTTGCAGCGGAAAGCAGCTCCAGCGCGGGGGGTCTGCTCTGGAGGAAGGAGATGTAGGCTGGGGGTCTGGTAGGTGAAGCAGCCAGCAGCCCCAGCTGCATCCTCGGAGCCGAGCGTGTGGTCTGAGCCAGACCTGTTTCATCTCGGCTACTCCTTGTCAGGGCGCTGCTCTGGGCAGAAAAGTCCCCTCCTGCAGCAGGAACGCATTCTGCTCAAAGCCACCCTGGTGAGGCCCGTGCCTCTTGTGTGTACCAAGGCAGGGGCTGGGCCCCTGGCTGCTGGGCGCTCGGGAATGGGGTCTGGCCCTCCCGGAGGTGCTGGCTGCCAGGAGATCCCACCTGCTCTGGTTTCCCCGGGTCCAGGAAGCTGCTGCGAGTGTGTGCTGGGGCGTGGTGAGCACAGGCTGCCGGCCTTTCAAAGGCTGCATTTACAGCAGTGGAGGCATGGCGCCTGTACACAGTCGTTATCTGAAAATCAGGTCCTGGATGTTATTGCTACGTTTTGAGAAAGGTCTGACACAGTTGCCCTTTTCTTTCAGGAGCAGGGACCTAAGATCGGCGTGCCAATTTGGGGGAAAAACAAGAAAAACTGCCACTGATAAGAGGGCAGGGTTGATCTCTCCGTAATTGTGTAGGCATCTCTCATCTCGTTTTTACCTTTTTCTTGTTTTTTTCTTTTCTGTTAGTTATTGGATGCCAGCTTATTAACGTGCCAAGAACCTCATTCTTTTACCCCTATCCCTGATAGCTAACTAAGTATTCTTCTCATCTCTCAGATGGAGAAACCATGAGGTTAAACAATGTGCCCAAGGCCACACAGCGGGTGAGCGGAGTTTAGATTTAAGCCCAGCTGCAGGTCACTCCAAAGCTCACTCTTCTCAGAAATATTTGGATATTTGTTGACTTTGGGGAAATACTAAGGTCTGTTTGTGCCTATCGTTTACCACTTCACGTATTACTTGGTTGTGATCTGGTAGCATTTCGCAGTTTGACGTGGGACTTACTCCCCCTTTTAGCTTCACAGTCCCCTGAGTTACAAATATGTTACAGGTAGGGAAACTGATGCCCACTTGTGATGCCAAGTTCCTTTCCCAAGGTAACTTGGTAAGTAAGTGGCAGAGTTAGAACAGGAAGCTGGAATTCTCCAGACCCCTTGACATTTCCATTCGGCCACACACATTTTAAATATTTCCTTGATTGGATGAATACATAGTGCATTCACGTTACTACAATGGCTGCTAAACATTAGCCTGAGGTAGAAGTATTAACGAGGCATCCTCTGCTCTTTTGCTGGAGATTGAGTTCCCTGCATATTTTCTATGTATAGTTAGTCGGTCCCCTGTAGACAGTTGGCTGACGAGTGAGCTTCAAGTGGGTTGCACAAATCACTATCATATGGGATCTGGAGAATTTGCACAGCTTTCCATGATGCCAAACCGCTGGCCAAACTTTAAGTAGGATGGTAGGTTAGTTCTTTCTCAAGAAGTAGAAAAAGGTGAGTTACCCCCCAGGCTTCTAGACAAAGATGCGGTTTTCCTCCGGGGTAGGCTGACTTTGGACTTTGAGAAATGCATTTTTTTTTTTTTTTTTTTAATCTAAAGAGTTTTGAAAAGAACTCCTGTCCAACCCCCGTTTCCTTATATTGAAATATATGCTCATTGCTTTGGTCTTCTGAGCCTCAGTTTACCCTTTTTAGCAAATGAGGTCCACTTTAATGACGAGCAGGAACTTCAGGTAGGCAGAGGAGTACCTCAGGATAAAAAGTAAAACAAAACCCAGAAAACTTGGCATCTCATGCTGCATGCTATGGGAAAGAATTGCGCCAGAGAGGTGTACAAGAATTACATTTTCGGTGAGTTATGTTTTTCCCCTGTGAGTTTCCATTTGGGGCAGGGGCATTTGCTATGGCACCGGGTGTATACACTTGGAGTTTAGTGAAGTTATATTAGATTATCCCCCTAATACAATGTGTTGTTCCTTAGCGATAAAAATAAGCCTTCTTCCCCCCGGTTTGGTCATTCTGAGAACAAGAGCATTGCGAAGCCAGATGACAGGTTGTCACACGGAGAAGTGGCCCCTTGGCATGTGGTTGTATCCTTGGGAGTGAGTTTAATTCTGAATGGCCAGCAGTGCCCTCGGGGGCTTCTGGATTACTGGGGAAGAGGAGGTGGGGATGGCTGTAGAGCTTGGTACACCTGATTGCAGCCAGAATGGAGAATAGGTTTAAGTTCGGCATTTTTGAATGTGGGCGCTAACTTTAGTCTTGTCAGGAACATTTAGTCTTGTAAAGCAAATCTTACTGTGGCTGCCAAGTGTCGCCTCTTCAAAATGGGGTTCAGGCCTCCACTTCTGAGTCGTTTTGGTCAGGCCTGCAGTGTGCTTGGCCTTCCATTTTCCTGGTTGGAGCATTTTCTGTGTTGGTAGCCAGACAGGTCCACCCAGATAGGTGCTCATCCTTTACCTTCTGCCTGGCATGAGAATCAGGATACATGATTCACTTAGAGCTGCCAGACTCTAGCCACGTCTCTGCGTCACCTGTCACCTCCGTCAGCTCCGTTTTCTTCTGGAAGAAGGGCGTTCCTGGTGGGTGAGCTGCCTTTGCTTGGAGAGAGTGGGAACATTAATGAGCTCACGTTTACGGAGAACTCTGGAGGCATCCGTGATATAAGGAGTGTTATTAAATTTCTGGGAGATATGATACAGAGTGGCGATGCTGAATACCTAGGAACTCTCTTAAGGGTGAATGGGTGTGTGTGTACAGGAAATGCATCCTTGATTTCACATCAGATCAAGAGTTCAATCTTACACCTTCCTTACCTCCTAATGGAAATCAAACATTCTCCAGAACTGCTGGGTGCTTGTTTTTGGTCTCTGTACATATCTGTGCTTCAGTTTGGAGGCATGAGAGAAGTGAAACTAATAGTTCTAGAGTACCTGCTGTGTGCCAGGCACTTTGCAGAGTGCTTCACACAAATGATCACATTCTTTAAACAACCCTATGATGTCGGTGTTTTATTTTTTTTCAATGTTTTTAAATTTTATTTAAAAAATTGTTTTTATTGAAGCATAGTTGATGTACAATATTGTATAAGTTATAGGTGTACAACGTAGCGATTCACAGTCTTTCAAGGTCATAGTCCATTTATAGTTATTATAAAACATTGGCTATATGCCCTGTGTTGTATTATGTCTCCTTGTAGCTTTTTTCGTACATAAGAGTTTGTACCAAGGTTGGTGTCTTAACCCCCATTATGAAGATAAGAAATTGAGTCTCAGAAAGGCTGCAATAATTTTCCCAAGAACTCTCAAGTCACAAATTTAAACTTAGATCCTTCTAATTACAAAGTCCTACCAACTTAGAATCTGTTTGGAGAGAAAATTTGCTAACATTCTCATCAGAGGCTTTGATTCTTAGTGCGTCCTTCTGCGCAGTGTGCTCTTTTGGGTTCCTCATTATTCTCAGGCTAAGAAAGAAAAACATCCAGTATATCTATAAATATATATCACTGGGATGTGTAATAGAGCGGAAGCCAAAGACATAGTTCCCATCGTTTCCATGTGCATTTTCAAATTCAAAGTGGACAAATGAAACGTAGGTACCTAAATTTACTAATGCATAGAGAGAGTTGGTGCTTTTGGCTCCATTTTCCAGATTGGGAAATCAAGGAATGAAGTAAGGGCTCCACCCATTCTTGCGAGCCCTCCGGGGAGTGGATATTCAGAGGCACACGTCTAGGCCTTGAGGCCACTTGATGCAACAGGAATGTTGGTAGAAAAATAAACACACACATGGAATGAATCACTGTCTGCATGATGGACCTGGAGTTAGCCTCTGATTCATTTGGAGATTTAAAAAGAAAAAAAGAAAAATCTCTTTATTTCTGGATTTCTGAAGGCCTCGCTTAGGGGAGCCTTGTGGCTTTTCTACGTCCTCACCTGTGATGGATGGCCGGACGGGAGAAATTTGAAAGTCCAGGCCGGCTGCAGTGTCTCCAAAGGGTTTTGGGTGCTGGATGAGCAAAACAGCAACTTCATGTTTTAGATGAGATCGGGCCCCGGCGACTTGCTGCTGGATTCACAGGGTCGGGTTGGCGTGAGCTACTCACAGGCATCGGCTACAGGCAACGAGCGGTGACCGAGGAGGATGAGTCCAGTCTCCAGGGGCCCCGACTGCCTTGCTTTGTAAGAAAACACTCACAGTGTTTTTATGGGCAAGCCAGTTCCAAGGAATTAGTATTTGAATTTCCAAAAGCTGGTGCAAGATACGCAGGAGGCTCCTCCCACACAAACTAGCCAGGAATCTGAGAATCTTCTTCAAATTCCTGTTCTAATGGAGCCTAAACGCGGTCCACTTTTTTAGTCATTGGAGTTTGGTTCTTATATCCATCAGATGGTCTGTTTATGCCAAAGGTTTCTTAGCATCATCTTAAGATACAGACGCCTTCTCTTCCCATTCGGTAGATGAGACCTCATAGTCACGGGGGAGGGATCCATTTCTGGGTGGCTCCACAGAAAGTCCTCTTTGTGAATCCCACAGCCTCTCATTCATGACATTGGTTGTGATGATGGCTCTCCCTGTAGCCACCGCCCTGTCCTGGAAGGAGCAGGGTTTGGAGGTGAGACAGACCTGAGTTTGAATTTTCTGCTTGCTAATTTGCCCTTCGGCAACGTATTTAACTTCTCCAAGCCTTCCTTGTGTAACCCTTACAATGGAGGTAATCATAAAGAGCTTTCAGGGCTCTTGCAAGGATTTGAGATAACGCCTGTAAGATACTTTTCCACTGACACAGGGTCTCGTAAATGGTGTGTTATCCTTGTGTCTCGTAGGCCGCCATTTCTGTACAGAGGCTCTTTGCTGACAGCGCCGTTGCTACTTCAGTGGTTGTTAGGACTGTGGTTACAGAAAATTTTCCACTCGACACCCCTGTAACCAAGTGGGCCGGAGCGGTCCCTGTGGCCACTGGTAGTGTTTTCTTCCTCTCACGCACACTTAGCAAACTTGAGCTTGGCCTCAGGTCATGGGTCCGACTTTAAAAGCATCACGTTCAGGCCCTGGCCAGGTCAGCGGGGCCGGTTCTTGGAATTGTCGTTATCAGGATATAGAATTATTTTAATTGTCCTCTTCTTTTCTTCTGGGAGGGACCTAAGCATGTGAGGTTCAGGAGGAAACCTCTACGACCTGTCACTGCAGCTGGCCTGGAGTAGAGCTGCCTCCTTCAGGCCCTCCACGTTAGCTTGCTGCTGGGAAAGGCCAGGTCAGTGAGTCCACGCGATGCCCTCCTAAAGATAACGAGCCTCGGGTCGGAAGAAGGACCACTGGCCTTGCTTCCTTCTCCACACCCCGTGTCCCTTCTGTCCCCCAGCAAGTGCCCAGTAGACCCTCGCAGTACTAGCCAACTTCCGCTAAAGCGCTTCGCAACTGAAGACGCCTTCTCTGGAATCTGCCTGTGGCCAATTGCAGTGGTTGATTTACAGCCGGAATCCGGCACCTGGAAAAGGGGATCCTGTGTCTTTAAACAGCTGTGCTCCAGTGTGTGTAAATGTGCTTGCTAATCCAGTGACTAATTCTCTATATTATAAAGCAGCGACAAGCGGGCTGCCAGGGCAGGGCTGGATCCCACCTGGAGTGGTGTGTTAAGGCTCAGGGAATCCTTTCTTGAATTCTGCCACACCACCCGTCTCTGGAACGGACTGGACATCTCATCTGTCTGTTCCCTGCACCAGAATCAGAACTTGGTTCTCCGGATTCCCATCCTGCTCTCGCCTGTCCCCTCCCCTCCAGACCCTGGGTCAGTTTATTTACTCACCCGAGGGTAGAGCCAGCGCTGCTGCATCTGAGTCAGGGCTGGGGAACCAATCAGAGCTGCTCTGGGGCATTCCAGGGGCCCAAACTCATGATCCCTCTTGGAAGAGAACTTTCCAAAAGGTCCCATTTGGTCACAGTGTTGCGACTGCACCTTTTCTCGGTTCATGGCCAGTGAGCCTGGTCCCCTGTGTGTATGCCTGAAGCCCTTTTCTGTCTGCCCTTCCTTTTTTTTCCCCCAGGGTTGGGAGAGAAACCTTCAGAAAGAGCCAGGTCTGATGGAGATTTCCTTCTCCTTCAACATCGAAATATACAAATGCTAATGTCACTCTCCGTGGGCCCTGGGGCAGCCTCTTCTGGGCACTGCGTCGTGGGGTGAGGCGAGCTTGATGCTCTCTGCCTGTCTCTTGGAGTCTGTGGCCTCCCTCTTAGTCCTCCTGTAAGTGGTCCCAGAAGTTGTAGCCTCCAGGCATCCGCCTCTGGAAACGACCTCTCCCAGTGTTTCCGTGGCCTCCCAGTGAGCGGGCCTGTCTGCATCTCTTGAGGCTTCCCTGTGGCCGAGGTCACAACGATGTCTCTTCCCTCTCACTAATGCCACCCACCTGCCACTGGAGTTGTCCTTGACACCTTGGCCCCTCTTCTTCCTCACCCCCCTACACTCCAGACGTCGGCACCCTTGCCCCAGTGCTTCAGGAAGCCAGCCCATCACTGGAGAGGTGGAGAGGTGGTCTGTGTGCTTCTGGGAAGGGTCCATGTCTCCCAGTCACCGGGAGGTGTTCCCATTGCTTGGCTCGTAGCAGGTGGCTCATTAGCTCTTTTAAAAAATATATATATTGCTTTTTTAACTGAGATATAATTCACATAATATAAAATTCACCATGTTAAAGAGTACAATTCAGTGGGTTTTCGTACATTCACAGAGCTGTGCAACCATCACCAATAACTGACTTGGGTACATTTCTACCACCCCTGAAAGAAGCCCCCCGCCCATGGCAGTCAGTAGCTCTTTTTGCGTGAAGGCGTGCTGGTCAGGCTGTCCAGCAGGGCACAGGGGGGCGTGGAGCTGTGTCTCCTGGTGAGAGCCCCCACTGCTCTCCCCTGATGCTCCAAGCACGGACCCACAGACCCGGGAAGCTGGGGACTCGCTTGTTTTGGCTCTGCTGTGTAGGAAGCTAGTGTCTGTCTGGGCACAGATAATGAGCCCTTTCACTAGCGGCAGGGCTGTTCAGTCCCGGAGCTTCGGGCTGTGGTGGCTGCAGTTTCCTAATGGCTTCTTGATGAGGCAGAGCCACTTAGCAGCAGAGGATGAGGGCTGTGTATCCGCACCGGGTCTTTCCCTTTCCCACCTGAGGCTGCGGATGGACAGTGGCTTCTGCTCCCTCCCCTCTTGCATTGATCATTTCTTCTCTGCTCTCCACCCGTTGGCCTATCAGACCCATTGATCTGGAGATGGGATCTGCCTGGTGGCTTCTCAGCCTCTTGGGTTTGCCCCTGGGAGAGGCCTCCGATGCTGTCTGCTCTGGGCCAGTGTGGGCGAGACTCTGGGGTCGCCTTAGGGCTGCCAGAATGCCCCGGGCTGGTTGTTTGGGGCCCCGTTCTGAAAGGAGAGAGAGAGAAAAAAAAAACCTGTGGAGGCTACAAGAGACCACAGCACAACCCTTAGCTGTCCGCACTCTGGATGCATTTGCAGTTAGAACAGGAGCTGCTTGTATGGCTCCAGGACCTGGCCTTTTTGAGGTAGACTTATGGCCTTGTTAATTAGATGCGTCAGGTTCAACTTACAGGCCAGTGCCCCTGATTTTATGTTCTGCCTTTGTCAGTGGGGTTGGTTGTATCCCCTCATCGCCATCACCGTGTCTTCTTTACCCTTCCAGCAGGACTGGAATGGTTGCGTCACAGACCTTGTGGATGACGCGATGGCGCTCACCTCTTCTTTCAGTGCTTTTTAGATGAAGGTCACTGGATCGCTGAAATTAACAGCCGCCTTCACTCTTTCTGGATAGATAGGAGTAGCACCCTCAAATTTTAGACCTGTTACGCAGAGTGGTTTCGTGCAGTTGAAGTTGGGTGTTGGAGATTCTTGCTTTATGATCCCTGGCATTCAGCTGGGATCCCTGCTGGCAGGAAGCTCTTCTACCGTAGAGCCTGGCCATCGTGATTGAAAATTTATAACCTAGAGCAGCAGCGGATCCCATCCTGGGCCCATTATATCCCGTGCTTTTTAGATCTTTGGATGGCTTATTCCTCTGTTGTTCTTACGAACCTGGGGAGCAGTAGAGTTTGTCTCGAGTGATGACCAGGGCTTGATAGCAGCAAAGACAGGAGGGAGATGTCTCTCTCCCAATCCACCACGATAAGGAAACAGCAGTGGTGCAGAGGACAAAAAATACTGGCGTGGAGCCAAGAGGTCTCTAATTAGTAACCACGTGATGTCACTCCGCTGAGCTTCGTTTTCCCCATCCGTAAGAGAAAGGGGTTGAACTAGGTGATGTCTCAAGTCCCTTCTAATCCTGTGTGTTCCGGGATCGATCGGGAGCCCTGTGGGCCACCTGACCAGGGCGGGCGCTCACCCACCCTCATCTCTATGGCAGCTTCCTCTCATTCATCTTGTAATTTCGTCGAGTTGCCAGGAAGGGGAACATCCCTCCAAGGACTTGTTAAAGCTTTATAGCAAATTCTGTGAATTCCTCTTTTCCCTTTTTGGCCGAGGATAAGCTGTGTGCATCAGATAACAGCGAGGGCAGGACAGCGGCGCAGAGGCAGGGAGGAGTGTGAACGCGCAAGCAGGGTGCGCGTGAGGTACTAGCTCCTACCCAAGGCCATGGAGAAGGCCAAAGCTGAAGAGATATAGGGGCCAAAGTTCTAGATCTGGAATACCCGGAAGCAGCCTCAGATGCTAGGTTGAGCAGGGAACCTAATGGTTTAGGGAGAGGACCCATAATCCCTTGAAGCTGTCTCTCAGGGTTCTAAGTACCTCCCTAGCAGCTCAGGAAACTTGAGCTGGGACTCAGATTATTCCCTAAAACCCTTAAAGCAACAGGATTTCTGACTCCTCGTTAGGGATGTACGTTTGGATTTACTGAGCTGAGTGGGGCCTTTATTTCACGAGTTGTTGAACATGTAAAGCCTGATGCTGTAAATTCCAGATGCTCCACGTTAGGGCCCTGGCATCGGTTTTTGGTGCATGTAGCTGGTGTGCATTTTGGTGCACTTAGCAGGCGTCTTTGAAGACTGTGATAGGTCCAGAGGAGCGCTGTCTCGTGCGCTTGCCAAATATACTATGGGTGGGAAGTTTTGCATCTTCTCTGATGTCAGTCTCTTAGGGGCGGGAACGTGTGTTCCTCTGCCTTCTCCCTATATTCCTGCCATGTGGCTCCCACGTGGTTCTCTTGAATGACACAGGGATGAGTCAGCAGGGCCCTTGGAGAAGAAGGGGATGCTTACTTAGCCTGTTGGGAGCAGGGGGTGGGGGAGAAGTCAAGGAAGCAGTGTTTGAATGAGGTCCTGGACCACGTCGGATGGCCCAGGTACCCACTTAGATCTTCACAGTTTGGTGCCTTTTAGGTGGTCATAGGTTTCAACTGGGTTTCAGTCTCCACCATCTGCCTAGGACAACAGTGTATAGGGGCGTTTGCTTGTCGTGGCCTTGTAGGTGGCATCTCAGATATCCTCGCATCTCAGGTTCACCAGGCCACCCTACAGATGGTCTGACCCCTGAACATCTGGATCCCTGCACTCCTGAAGCCAGCGAAGAGAGTGTGGGAAGGAACACAGTACGCCACTTTTAATCACTCGCTGGTTACATCGGTCCCAGCTGTGTGCAGTGCGTGCCTGCTCTGTGCTTAAGCTCTTAGGTTACACGACATTTAAGTGCTTGTCTCCAGCTCCCTCCCGCTGTGGTGACGTTACCTGGGACGTTCTCAGTGAAACACCCTAAGCTCTTTCAATGGAAGGGACGAAAGGGATCTTTTTCGGGTTCCTTTCTACCTACTTGGTGTTGGTTTTCCAGGAGCAAGGAGCTTGATGGCAGGAACTCGAAGGCATGCGTGGGGAGCTTAAAGTTTTCCTTAGGGGGGCGTCTGTATGAATCCCTGGATGTCTTGCCTTTAGGGGATTCCAGCTTTGCAGTTAGGATTCTGAAGTCTGTAAGCTTGGACTGGATCCAGGGCGTGCAGTTACTGACTCTGTCAGTTGCCGGTCAGTGCCAGGGCTGTCGGTGGAAACTCACAGTGAAGCCCTGCGGCAGGAGGGCTGCTTGCAGGGCCTGCTCCAGGGTCCCTGTGCCTCCTTCTCCAGCCCAGGCCCAGGCTCTGCTCATTTTCGGTTTGGTGTCTATCACAGGCTTATGCGACCATTGCTGGTCCTTGTTAGTAAGCCTCTAGGAGGATTAAGACTATAAGTAACACAGCTGGGAAGGATTAAAATTGTCACTCCAAAGTTATGTCAGAGCAGAAGATGGCATTTCCAGAAAATAGAGAGACTGTCCAAAGAGGATGAACTAAAGGGGAGTCAGAGGCCTTTATTGAGATGTGGGGCACACATACACGTGAAGATCAGCCCTCAGCCTCTTTATGCACCAAAGAAATGAGGAGGGAACGTTCCCATGAAGAAACACTCTGAGGGGGACTCCAACCATGTGTCATTACCAGACCCGACGGGACCGACGGGGCTGTTGTCTCGGGAACAAGAGAGTTGACCTCCGTCTAGTGGTCAGGCTTTCCGTGCACCCCTGCCTTCATTGCTCTGGGCTGGGCCGAGCAGCAGTTACAGTCTGGACCTACCCCTTCTCCATGGTGGCTGTATTTTAGCAGTAGGCACGCACACTTCTTCACTTGGCTGAAGAGATCCTTTAGGCTAAGAAGAAACTACTCTGTGAGTGAAAAAGGAGCCTATTTCTAAGCAGGCAGTGTTCCCGGTGACCTCATCTTCCTCCCAGCCCAGATCCAGTTGGAGCTGTGCGTACAGGGCAGAAATCCAGTTCCTCCTGTCTGGGACTCACAGTGGCAGATAAAAATAGACCAAGACTTTGTCTGCAGCCATTGTTCTCTAAGTGCCCATTGTTTCTGGAAGCAAAGTGGCTGTGGCTCTAGAGCTTTAAGCTCTGCGCGCTCTCTCTCTCCCTCTCCCTCCCCCACCTCCCCCTCCCCTTCCCCCTCCCCTCCCCCACCTCCCCCTCCCCTTCCCCTTCCCCTCCCCCCTCCCCCCTCCCCTCTCCTCCCTCTTTCCCTCTTTCATTGTGCAGGGATCAGAGTCCCGGCTCCCCCATTTCCCTCAGCCGCCTTTGCACTTGTCTGGAGCTCCCCAACTGGTAGATCAACAGACTCCACTGAAGATTTTGTCCAAGCCTTTCCATGATTTGTGGCCAAGATGTGGACCTGTGGATCCAATGACTGTAAAGGCAGGAGGATTTGTAACTGGTTGAGCAGCTAAACCCAAAGCGTCTTGATTAACGTGTCAGTATTGGAATGATGCCTCGTCTCTGGTGTTACGTTATGGGTCACAGTACTTGGTCGTTGACGTTTCAACGTTTTTATCAGGGGCTCAGGTTAGAGAGGGATGCAGAAAGTATACTTCAAAATTTCAAACGATGCAAAGCTAATAGGGTGAGGACAGATTCATGATACAAAAAAGATCTCTATGCATGGAAACATGGACCCAAACAAGGTGAAGTTCAGTATGGATAAATGCAGCCTCTGCATGAGGTTAAGGAGACTCAGTCAGTAAGTGCAGAGCTGGCTCAGTCGCGGCGCCTATGCAGAAGGTCTGGCGGAGCACTTCGAGTGAGTGGCTTTTGCAGTATGGCTGTCAGAAAGATCGGGGTTGGTCTGCACCAATAGAAATGTGGTCATCTCCGTGTTCTCATTTGTCTCCTGAGAAGTCTGGTTCACCTGTGAATGTTCACGATGCTCTTTAGGGACACGGACATACAGGAGTGACCCTGGGTGGAGGCATGGCCAAGCCAGGCCATTGTGAATGGTTGCAGGAACCAAGGAATTTTAATACCTGGATGGAAGTGATGATCAGGGGATGAGTAAAAATATTGAAAAGCTGATAGATGAAGAAAGATTAAAATTGTACTGTTTGATTTCAGCCAACAGCACTGGAGCCAATGGTTGGAACTCATAAGAAGGCAGACATTAACTCAGCGTATGCAGTTGTTTTAAAACAATTATTGCAGTCCTTAAGTGAAACTGAGTGGCTCAAAAAGTAGAGAGTGGCTGAATGTCTTAAGTGAGGAGTTATGCTAAAGGACCCCTCCAGGCCTTCCTGGGGAGTGTAGCCATCCTGTCCCAGATCCTGCCCTACCTCTGATTGTCATTACTTCTGCAGATAAACCTTTGTGGGTCTGGGAAGCTTGGCCGGGGGTGGGGGGGGGGGGGTGGATCATGCACATAGAGCGTATTGCTTCAGTGCCTGTGGTTGGCATTTGGAAAACGGTTGGCATTTTGAGATCACTTGTCTCTGTACTGGGAAAATGGACATAGATATTCTTATTTTTCCCTGTGGTTTCCCTGGGTGGAAAACAGACAGTTGCAGTGTGTGAATGTCTATGAGTATGCTTTTGCCCTCTCTGTCCAGATTTATTTATTAAAAGAAAAACACATCTGCATAAAAAAGCCTTAGAACACAGGAAGAATGTCCACTTTGTTTTTCTTTCTGTAGCACCGAGACATGTGGGGTTTCAGCTTCCTCCAAGGGGTTTTTGAAGACCGGCTTTCATCTCAAACAAGGCTTTTTCCCATTGGAAAAAACAGCCCATTTTTTTGGTTTGAAAATATATTTATATAATGTATAAATAAATAAGAAAGACGAGAGAGAATTTCCTTTCAAAATTTATGGAAAAATGCTGCTTTCTGAACATCATTAATTGGGAGTAAGTTGCTGGCCCTTCCCAGCCCACTTCCACTCTGCCATGTGTCCCTTTATTCTGGTTTAAATTTTTCCAATATTGGCTTCCTCTGCTCTTCCCCTTCCTTCCCTCTGTTCCCTTCTCTGCCGTCCATCCGCCCTCCCCCATCTTCACTGCCCGCTCTGCCTCTCATCTCCTCTCCCAGCTGCTCCCTGTCCGCTCGCCCCCACTCCTCCTGCGTTGCTCCTAAGTCCCTCTTCTGCTCTCCCCGGCAGCCCTCAGCAACTAGAGCCCTCACTGGAAGAGGCCTGTCTCTGTGTTTGTTTCCTGCGTGGGAGGGAGAGGCAGGCCTTGAGAAAACAGTTCAAAAGTGCAGAAAAACTCCACCTCTTCCAGCCTAAATAAAGGGGCTCCACTCCATCTGTTTGCCCAGATTGTTCCTTTGCCCACCGAGAAAACTCATCCTTCACCTGGACCAGCCCGGTCTTCCTAGAAATGCTCAGACGCCCCCTCCGTGCCCGTCTTGCCCCCAGGCCAAGTGCGGAGGGGGCCCCGCGGGGGGGGGCCTCTGACTCAGGGTCCTGGGTGGGAGCCACAAGCTCTGGTGTTGCAGCTGCCGTCTGCCAGGAGAGTCCCAGGGATGGAGGCGCTTCCTTTGTCATTACTTTCTCTGTAATGAAAATGACGGAGAAACATGAAAGGAAATGTTTTTGTGTCCATTTCTGCCTCCCCTGCTTTTGACTCTGTTAACAGGTACGGGTGGAAAATGCCCGGCTTTCGTGCCCGGTGCTCTGGGTTTGAGTGCTGGTAAGATCAGTCAACTGGCCTGATTATCTTGGTTCAATCACTGAAGTACCCTTTGTGAGCCTTCATACCCTCACCTGTGTGACAGAGAGAATACTAAACCCTTGGTTGTCCTCAGGCTCATAGTAGAAGAGGGGAGAAAACATTTTCTAAAATGTAAACTTCTATTCAGAAAGCAGCACTGAAAATCATAGGTGGGAATCAAGTGACATGGAAATGCATTGGTCAGCCTGATTAAACAGCATCTCCGGGGCCTCAGAGGGTGAAGCATCAAAGAGTAATATGTAAACTGAAATCGCGGAAGCTGGGATAATAGCAAGATGTAGGATGTCAAATATTTTCCATAGTCTTCTTGAGTGGGGTTGTCCTTTGCCATGTTGTTGCCAAAAGCCTTCTGACCCTGTCATGAGTATTTTATTTATTTATTTTTTTCCGGTACACGGGCCTCTCACCGCTGGGGCCCCTCCCGCCACGGAGCACAGGCTCAGCGGCCATGGCTCACGGGCCCAGCTGCTCCACGGCATGTGGGATCCTCCCGGACCGGGGCACGAACCCGTGTCCCCTGCATCGGCAGGCGGACTCTCAACCACTGCACCACCAGGGAAGCCCTGTCATGAGTATCTTAATTGAAGGCAGGACAGGGCAGGAGTTTGCCCTGGCTCAGAAATCGAAGGATGGGGGGGAAACCAGTGAGATGCACCATGGCTCTCTGCGAACCTTGAAGCTGAAAGGACCCAATGTATGTTTTCTTCCAGGGTAATATAGAGACCTTGCCTCTGTGTTTTCCGTGACAAAAGAAGTGACACTGTTCTGGGACATCCAGGACTTGTAAAATGCCTGGTGTGGAGTCAAGTGTAACTTGTCTATGTAGAAACTGATTTGAAACATGTGATATGTTCTGTGAATGGCTTTGAATGACCATTAAAGAACTTTATTCTTTAAAGTACCCTATTGAGGCGGGCCTTCTATGCAGGAATCCTAATCTTAATAGCTAAAACATTCTTTTAAACTGTGAGCATGTCATTCATTTAAGGGTATGTGTATGGCTTGGGTAAAATGCAGCTTGGGTTCTGGTAAATACCAAACATGAAGAAAAGAGTTTTGAGCACAAAATTACAGTTTTGTTTTGTGCCGTATAGACTCTAAGCTGGCAGTCTTAGGAAGTTTTTAAAACCAAAAGGCATCTTAGGTCCCCTGGATCCTGGAGCTGTTGTCATGGCAAAACACACATTCTAGATGATTACTGCTACAAAAAAGATTTCCCCCATAGCGGATTGGAGGATACAGACTAGGTAAGGAGTCAGTCTGTCTGCTAAAACAAAGAGCCAGATTCAGGGGATGTCAATTTCCATTTATATCTCAGAATCTGATTTTTACATTCATTTTCTCAGTTGCTTGGTCCCTGGGGAAATCGCCAGGTTCCTTCCCCTTGCTGTCTCTCTAAGCTTTGGGAAATAAAATCGTATATATTTTTTTAGTCTTTCTATTTTACAAGACACTTTTCAGTTCAGTTCAAGTCACCAATACTTTATTGAACACCTACTAGGCTTTGGTATTTTCACACATATTTAATTGAATCCTCACTGCCGGGTAGGTAGAGAATCCTAGCAAGTGAAGGATGCCCCTGAGCTCTCAGTGGTCCCCGAGGACTCTCCCACACACCCTCACTTGCCAGAGCTGCTGGAGAAAACACAGAATTAGGAGCCATTCCAGCAGGACCCATTCATTCAGATATTTCCTCTTTCAGGCCATGTGCCCAATGTTTGGGGTGGGAGATCTGAACTGTTCTAAGTAAGGAAAAGAGCAAGAAAACCAAGCTGCAGGACCCAGGGGGCAGTTCTGCTTTCTGGCGCAGCTCCTGGAACGGAAGAGCCTCTCTGGGTTTCCCTGCACACCTGGGATTGATTTGGGTTTTGCTCTGACTTGGAAACATTTGCTGAGGTGGAGGTTGGAGGAGGGGTTGGGGAGGAAAGAAATAAATCCAGTGATTAAAAATAGCTTGTGCATGTCAGGTGCCTGAAGGAATTGGGGAACACGCCCACAGTCCCTTTTGTCTGGCAGGTCTAAGCTCCTGGCTGCCGAATTACAACCGCTTTCATTTGTTTTTCCTGCTCCCCTACCATGTAATGGTCAAGGGCTCATTGGAACCATGTGTGAGCCTGGTGAGTCACCAGATCCTCAGGACTTCAGTGGTAATAATGTGTTAAAACTCCTTTTGGGGGATGGGACGGGGGTGGGTGAGGGGAGAAGGGAGAGGACTGAAGTCACTTCCTACAGATGTTCAGGGTCCTCGGCTGTCTCTGCAGCCTTGGTTCCCAGGCCCAGCTGCTGGGCCCGCGGCAGGCTTCCCTGGGCAGTCTGCAGCCTGCTTTGCCTCTCAGAGGACCATCCCTTTTGTCCTGGGACAAGTTCCCTCTGAGAAGAGGCATCTACCTTTGAGGTGGTACGCTGTACTCCAGCAGCGTGCTTCATTTCCCCGAGGCAGTAATCGGAGACTGGCTCGAATTTTTGGTCAGATCATTGGAGGGTGAATTGGGGATTTTCTGTGCAGCTTCTTTCTCCATCCCTCAGAGTTTTTTTTTTTTTTTTTTTTTTAATTCGCTGGTGACTTCAAGGGCATTGGTATCAAGAGAAGGACCAAAGCCCAGTTGTGTCTCCCTGACTGATAAGAAAACTCTGTTTTGGGGTCAGGGTGTCCCATCATTTGGGGCAGCGATGGACTGCTTGGTTGGGTTGGGTGGTCCAACCATGGCGCTGAGCTGTTCTTGCTGAGCTCTTGCTGGCGCCAAGGGTCCTGCTTGTCTCTCATCACTTTGTCACTTCATTAGGTTTGCGAAAACGGGGTCGAGGGGCCGAGGAGGGACACATTTCCCTTCTTTGCATTAGCCTCAGCCAGAAGCTTTGTGGATTATACTGACTTCCTCAACAGGAAGCCCTGCCTTGCCAAGTTTCTAGCGCCTGTAACGGGATTTGGAGTCAGGAGTGTAGGACAAAGAGGACCCTTCCTTCCTAGTTCCAATGCATCCTTGCATGAATGAGAGAAAGGTTGAATGAGATTCCTTTTCACAGCCTTCTGAGATACTAGTGTCTTCACTGGGTAAATTCTCTTAGGGACCAGTAACAACTTTCTAAGGACAATGTTGATTGTTCAGAATCAGTCACTGACCACAGCCATTTTGCCATTTCTGTTGATCTGAAGGGGTAAAGGTGCCTCCTCTCTTATTCTAGGCAGTTTGACATCTGCCCTTTGGGTGCTGGCCAAAATCCTCAGCTCTTTCTGCCCACTCGTAGTTACAGTTGTAAGTTCCTGAGGACCTTAGCAGTCAGGAGGAATTACCTCTGCAGTCTTTTGCTTGTAGGACGTGGTGGTCAAAGGAATGGCTGGCTGCCCTGATTTGAAATCATCCCTCTCTGATCCAGCTTCATCACTCTCCAGATCATGATAATGTTGCTTTAAAAGAAGTTCTGTGGCTCGAGTGGACCAATGAATGAAATGTAGACCTAGATTTAAGCACCGTGGAAAGTAATCTGAAGCCCTTATTTTCTTTTTCCATGAGCTTATCTGTTTCTTGTAAGCTTTCATGGTATGATCCTCCTTTATCTCAAGAATATCCTCGTGACAATAAAATATTTGTGGGCGAAATGGCATGTTGCCTGGGATTAGCCCCACAGTTCCTCTGTGTTGGTGGGGAGGAGACGAAATCAAAACTGGTAGTGTTGATGGATTTTGAATAGGGATTTATTATACTAGTCTCTCTACCTTGGTGTGTGTTTAAAAATTGGCGTAATGAAAAATTTTAAACCCTATGAGGGATATAGACACTACCTATCAACAGACCTCTTTTTAACAATGCACTGATGGAGTGGCTTACCCAGCATGATTACATAAGTGGCAAAACTGAGAACCAGTGGGTTTTGACCAAAAAGCTAAGGCAGCAAGCCCAGTGCGTTGTCCCGCTGTGTCTTTTCCCCCTGTCTTCAGAATCTTCTCTTTCCATTTGGGACAAGTGTCCTTTTTTTTCTTCTCTGTATGAATGAGAAGGTTTCTCCTTGGTCCTTTCACTTTAAGAAACCTATTTCAGCCAGACTTTATGTAACTAATTAACCTTATATTATGTGCACAATTACGCATCAGGGTGACTCAGGGGTGAACGCAGACAGGGAAGGAGGCCAGGTTGTCATTTACCGTGTGTTACTTCGTATGGAAGGAAGGAAGCCTCAAGACCCTTGGTTCCAAGAAAGGAAAAGATTACAGCCGGTTCTGTCAATGGCTTTTAATTATGTCTTTATGGGGCGAGCTATATGAAATTCTGGATTTCTTCGATCCAGAAATGGTCTTGTTTAAGTTTTTAATTTACTGACTCAAGTGTATCTCATTTTCAAACTGAGAAATAAAAGTCCCGTTTTCTGTGTCTCAGCTGTAGAAATGTTAGTGTTCTTGGATTTCTGATCCATTCCTGTTTGCAGCAGCAGTGGCATTGAATGGAAAGACCTTGGACGTGTGAGAGTTGAAAGATGGAGTTTAAGGCAGGCTCTTGATCTCTTGCAGTCTTGGTTTTCTGATCTGTGAAGTGGGGGTCCTGTAATACTTTCCCAGGCCCCCCGGAAGCTTTATGTTGTGAGCATCTTGGGGAACAGTATATGGGAGGGGTCTCGGTGGACCGTAGCGGTTTTCAGATGTAAGGCGTATCATTCATTCCTGGTGTTTCTTTCCTGCTGCTATCGATTGGGGCAATACCCACCACCCGTGGCCGGTGTCGTCATGGTAACCCACCAGGCTTTGGCCAATCCAATGGCTGCACAAGACTGGAATGTGCACCTTGGATCTCTAGTCCATCGCCTAACCCTCGGGTCCCAGATGCTCCAGTCTTCCTGCCATTTATTTGAGGATGGTGAGAGGAGGAACATCTCAGTTCAGCAAGGCCATAGGTCTTGAACTTCTCCTGGAACCAGCGCTACTTCAGGCTTAGACTCTAGGTAACATTGCTGACACGAGCCGTTCGGTTTCAAACGACTTAGTAGAATGGTATGAAAAGTCACGTGACATGTCGTTGATGGGTTCTTGGGCGCTGGGCAGTCCTTAACTTTGAGTTCCATTATGAGTGAATTGAAACCCTTGTTCCACATTTGACTTAAAACATCCTTGGGCTGTATAAGCTTTTGTTCAGGATTAGGTCACAGTGAAAAAGAAGCAGATGTTTCCCTGCATTGAAAAGGCCACAATTCATTGTGTTCCTACTGAGTCAAGAAAAACTATCTGCTAATTTCTACTCTGATACTGTGCAGTCTTGACTGGACAGAGTTTGGGACCGTTATTTGCTCACTAGCTTCTGTACAACTCTCCTCTCAGAAATCTGGGTGATTCCTGTAAATATTAACTCAGATTTAGGGTCCTGAGGAATAACCCCTGGGTCAGAAACCGAATATACTTGTAATATGTTTATGTTTCATAAATACACTTAGAGCCTCCACCGTATCAGCCTAGTATATTTCCAGGTCAGGCGCTCAGCATTTTGAAACAAATGTGTTATTGCAATTCAAGATATTGCAAGTACGGTTATTAGCACAAAGGCAATTTTAGTTCTTGTCCATAAAATACAATTAGTTAACTTCTGTGGAGCATTGATTAATTTATAGATGCTGTTGCCAAAATTAGAAATATTTTTGGCACCTAATAGAAAAGTATTTTAATAGGTAATGAGATAAGGTGTGGTCGGAATAACAGAGATGCCTGCCTGGGCCAAACCATGTCAGCTTCTCCACCTGTGTAACGATTTCATTATTTTTATTGGTCAGTGTAATTGACAGAACCGCCACAACCATGAATGAGGGCATTTTTACATTCGTATTCTTCATGATGAGAGTTTAATGTTTTATGTTAATACCACTTTTGAAAGTGGTTGTTCATCATCATTTACATGCAGTGCCTGTGCTACTAAAAAAGACGATCCTGACTGATGGTTCATGCACTTATAGAAGAGTTTTGATTTTTTTTTTTTTAAACCTTCCATTCCACACTTCATGAAAATAGATGAAACTCTGACTTTCCTGTCTGAATCCTTTGGGTCCAAAGGCACTGACACGCCTTCTCCTGAGCTCATCAAGTCCAGGTGTCCCAAGTGTGTGGTGCTGGCTTTCCCCAGCGGGCCTGGGAGCACCTCTTCCAGAGACCCAGTGCTCTGAGTCCCCAGTCAGGGGCACAGCCTTTGGGTGCCGTGCAGCACCATGTGGACCAGGCTTTTGAGAATGGCACTGAGGTGGACAAGTACAAGTTAATTCCAGCTGCTTCCCTTGGAGAGAACAAGCCAGAACCTGGAAGTGCCGGCTCCCTGACAGGACGTGGAAACCTGCATGGGGAGTTGTCAGCCCAGAGGCCCTGTCCTGGCCGGACTGCTGGGGCACGGCTGTGATAGGAAGCAGACTCCGGGCTCTCTGCTGTCATCCTCAGCCTTCACATCACCCCAGCATCCAACTGCCCAGGCTTTCCTGTTCAGAAGATGTCTGGGGCCTCCTAGCCTCATCCTTCAGTTCCAGTTTGCAGCAGAACCACTGCTGGTCCATTTGGCCTGGCCCACATTTTCCACATGCATTTTCCTGGCCCACTTCTGCCATCAGTAGAGTCCTTTTCATCGAGTCATAAATCCAGTGGAGGGAACAAACACACACAACAAAACCCACACAGTTCAAGTTCATGAATTGGTGTCGGATGGGAGCGAAGGGAAGGAAAGTTGATTCAGATTTGGAAGACTTTGAATTCATCCAGCGTTTGTTGATTGACTCCTGTGCTGGGAGCTGGGGTTGCTGCATTTGTTCCTTCTTTCAGAAGCGATACTCTTGGTTAAATAGAGAGCCCTTTTCTCTAAAGTCAAACTGACTTCCACTCTAAGGGAAGATCTCCTGGACCTGTCCCTTAGCTGTTCTTGGGCGAGGAGAGTGGGGACGAAGGGGGAGCACTGATGTCTTTCTTAGTGACTCATGTGATGATTATTCCATTGTTCAAAGGGCTGGATGTTATGTAATCAACATTTTATCCCATCCCCCTACTTTTCCCCCCTAACAATCTGGGATTTTCCAGCATTTTGTCAACCTTCCTGGAAGTGTGTTGATTTTTCCACTAGGCTTTTTTTGGGCATGTCCCAGGGCAACCCAAACTCTCCACTCCCTATAACTTCAGATCCCCCTCAGTGCAGGGCCTGGGAGAGCCACAGCAGTGAACCCTTCTGTTCTTCTAGGGCACAGGGCAGACTCTGGGTAGTTTCCTGATAGCACCGCTCAAAGCAAACTGAGGGAAAGAGCTGCCTGCCCTTCTTTCTTGCCACATAATTTCCATTCATTTTGATATTCAGAGGCAATATATTTGTTTCTTTTTTCAGAGGTCACCAATTATCATTTTTTTTCCCCTCCTATGTTTCCATTTTATCCAGCCAATAACACATTACTTACATCCAGGGAACTTTTTAACTAGCCAGGGTTTAGAGATGGCTGGTGGAGGAACTTCTCTAGCGGCCCTGCCATTTTCTGTCAGTTTCATATGAGACACTGAAGATTCAGGGTGAGCAAGCGGGCTTCTGGAAATTACTGCAGTAAAGGGCATTGCTGTCTAAAGGTCACAGGACAGCTAGTAGGAATTCTCAAGTCATTTCTTTGCTTGTTTGCTTTTTGTTGGAAATTGTGCCTGAGGTGAATTTGGAGGCTTTTTAGCTTGAACCATATCTATGTATCTTGGCTTTGAACATGGTCTGCGAGTACAAGAGGGACACAGCAGAGATAAAGATGCATGTGGCAATAGCAGAGGAGGACGCATTTGTGGACCCGCAGGTGTCGATTCCTCATTCTCCTTCACCACCTACATAAATCGAGGTTTATAGGTGTTACCTCCTATATGCATGTCACATCTGACCACTTACATTTCCTGCAGAGCCATCTTCCTAGCTAAAGCCACCATCATCCCTCACCACAACTGATACAAGAGCTTTTTAACAAGTCATCCATTTGGAGTTAACCTCCTAAACCATTCTTTACCGGCAGCTAAGGCGATCTTTTTTTTTTTTTTTTAACCCATTTTTAAAAATTGTGGTAAAGTGAACATAACCTAAAATTTACCAACTTAACTATTTTTAAGTTACAGTTCAGTGGGATTAAATACACCCATAATGTTGCACAACCTTTGCCACCATCTACCTCCAGAACTCTTTTCATCCTGTAAAACTGAAACTCTGTCCCCAGGACACAACCCCCCATTCCTTCCTCCCTCCAGGCCCTGGAAGCTACCATTCTACTTGCCGTCTCTACGAATTTGACAATTCTAAGTCCCTTGTATAGTTTGTCTTTTCAAGACTGGCTCATTTCATTTACCCTAATGGGAAGGCTCATCCATGTTGCAGTATATGTCAGAATTCCCTTCCTTTGTAAGGCTGAATGATATTGTGCTGTGTGTGTTTATACTACCTTTTCCTTATCCGACTCATCTGTCGATGGACGCTTGGTTGCCTCCGCATTTTAGCTACTGTGAAGAACGCTGCTATTAACACGAGTGTACAAATATCTCTTCAAGACCCTGCTATCAGCTCTTCTGGGTATATAGAGAACTCCTAAAACTCAACACAAAAAGACAAATCACTGTATTAGAAGTGATCAAAATGCTTGAGTAGACATTTCTCCGAAGAAGATACACAAATGACCAATAAGCCCACGGAAAGATGCTCAACATCACTAATAATTAGGGAAATGCAGATCAAAACTATAATGTGATACCACTTCACATCTATTAGCATGGCGAATACATGTGATAAAGATAAGGGTTGGCAAGGAGGTGGAGCCCTCGTGCACTGTGCTGGGGCTGTAAAATCATGCAGCCACTGTGAGAAACAGGATGGCAGTTCCTTGAAAATTTAAAAATAGAATTCCCTGGGGCTTCCCAGGTGGCGCAGTGGTTAAGAATCCGCCTGCCAGTGCACGGGACGTGGGTTCAATCCCTGGTCCGGGAAGATCCCACGTGCCGTGGAGCAACTAAGCCCGTGCGCCACAACTACTGAGCCTGCGCTCTGGAGCCCACGAGCCACAACTACTGAGCCCGCGCGCCTAGAGCCCGTGCTCCGCAACAAGAGAAGCCACCGCAACGAGAAGCCCGTGCACCGCAACCAAGAGTAGCCCCCGCTCGCCGCAACTAGAGAAAGCCCGCGCGCAGCAACGAAGACCCAATGCAGCCAAAAATAAATAAATGAATAAAATAAAAATAGACTTACCGTAAGATGATATTCTTCAAACAAAATGTCGTCATGTCATTCCTCTGCATAGAACTCTCCGTGCCTGTTTTGCCCAGGATACAATTATAAATTCTTTAACACACTCCTTACTTACGTTTTCAGCCTCCTGTAAAGCTGCTGTCCCCTTGATCACTCCGCTCCGGTTGCATTGATCTTTCTGATACTAAAACAGGCCAAGGTTCCCCTCTTCCCCCATCTCAGGACCTCCATCTGTGCTATTCTCTTATCTCGGATCGCAGCCCTCTAATTTTAGTGCTCATCAGGATTACCTGGATTCTGTGTTACAAACGGATTTCCGGGCTCCGCCCGCTCAGAGGTTCTGATTCAGGAGGCCTGGGTGGGGCTGAGTTCTCCCAGGTGATGCTGATATGGCTGGTCTGGGGACCACACTTTGAGAACCACTGGTCTGGAGTAGTTTTTAAAAAACTCCTGTGTATCCTTCAGGTCTCAGGTCAAACATCTCACTTCTAAAGGAGGCCTTCTCTGATTCCTCCAGACCTGCAGGACTCCCTGTTATGTGTTAACACTGCATCTTCTACTCCTCCTGTGAAGCCCTTACTGACATTGTATTTGAACGTTTAACTGTGTAAATAGTTTTTTTAATGCCTGATTTCCCTGCCAGAATCTGATATCCAGCTCCATCAGGGTAGGGATCATTACTGTCTTGTTCACTGTTCTTTCGCTAATCCCTTGCGTGTAACAAATGCTAAATAATTATTTACTGAACGAATGTTGTTACTTCCTTTTCATAGGTAACAGCAAGTGTGTAGAAACATTAATATTCTCAGTGAGTGTGAAGGATGGGTAGGGGCTATGGGGGAATTAGTAGAGCTATACAGAAAGAATAAACGTATTTTGTCAGAGAGGCAGGGCGTATGAGGCAAGAGTCAGGTTTTTCGTTTTTTTGGGTTTTTTTTTATGGGCCCTACCACATTGTGGAAAGCCCCCCAAATTTTACCTGCCCTGGTGAGGATGCTACTACAGTTATTTCTCAGCTTGTCTTCTTCAGACCATTCATGCTCCCTTATGTTTTATGGGTGGTTAATTACCTAGTTAGTTTTATCTTTAAAATCGAGGTCTAACTGACATGTAACCCTATGTTAGTTTCAGGCGTACAACATAATGATTTGATATTGGTGTCTCCTGCACAGCGATCACCACCACCCGTCTAGCTAACGTCCATCACCTACTTCGTTTTTGCTAGTACTCATGTGCTATTTTTTCCTTACAGATATGGAATGTGCAGATGTTCCACTCCTAACTCCAAGCAGCAAAGAAATGATGTCTCAAGCCTTGAAAGCTACTTTCAGTGGTTTCTCTAAGGAGCAGCAACGGCTGGGAATTCCAAAAGGTAGGCTTGGTAGTTGGAAGGAGAGAGGATGGGATCAGACTTCAAGGTATGGTTAGTTTTCTTACCTGTTGAGTGAGATAGACATTATTACTCACCGTGCTTCAGTCAGCAGCCACAGATCGTTGCAGACCTCTGTTGGAACAAGCATAGACGCATACTGATGCTTCTTCATCTCCCAGGCTTGCCCCTGCCATCTTGGTTTTAGGGCAGTGGTGCCCAAACTTGTTTGCACATTAGACGGGGGATCGTCAAAAAATTCCACAGTCGAGGTCGGATTCCAGACCAATTAAGTCACAATTGCTGGTCGCATCAGTAATTCTGAAGCTTCTCAAGTGCCTCCATAGTACAGACAAGTTTGGAAGGCATGGTCTTGGAGTCGTTCTGGGCCACCATTGGATGAACTCGATGAGCTGCATTTCTGGGAATTTACTCTTTTCTTTTCCGTGTCCTTTGGTGAAGTGTGTTTACCTTTGGGTGCTCTCATCCAAAAGGGTTTATTCAGGAATGTAAGGGGAAGTGACCTGCGTTGTCAGAAAGGAAAAATGATGCAGGAAGACTTAAGCCTTGACCAAGCAGCATTTCCTGAACAGTTGAGAGCAGAAAGAACACTCTTCTACTGAGTCAGAGAAACAAAAGCTGTCTTTAGACCAGGCCAGTGCTAACTGCTGCACGAGAGGCTTCCACCCTGCCAGACGAAAGCCTTTGGTAGATGCTATGAGTGTATCTGTCTACCTTTCCACGTATTCTACTTTCCCACAAACCTCAGCTGGCAGCGATGCCCAATCACAAGGCAGAATACAGCGAATTCTGATCACTGGGTTTTCCAACATCTCATAAAGTCATCGTCTAGATTGAAGGGGGTAACCTTGAGAGCAGGCATGCTGTAGGCATCACAGCCTGCCATCATCTGAGCTCTTTAAGTGTCACTAGCTGGTGTAGTCATGTTGAAACAGGGGTCATGCGTGAAGATTATATGTCGTCTGTCCTACACTTCTACTCAACGCAGGGTCTGTGATTTTGAAGGGTATCTGGTATAATACAGGGTACCTAATAATGTCGTTATTGTAAGTATCCTTCGAATGGCTTACTGTTAGTAATTGCTGTGATTACAGTCAGCCCTCCGAGGGTTCCTCATTGGCAGATTCAACCAACCACAGGTCGGATTCGGTTGGTTGAATCTGCGGATGCAGCAACCCACGGATACAGAGGGCTGACTGTTCCCCGCCCTTTTATATAAGGGAGATGAGCACCCACAGATTTTGGTACCCGAGGGCGTTCTGAAACCAATCCTCCTTGGACACCCAGGGACAACTGGGCTAACCATGATTAACTAAGATAAGAATAATTAAGCATAATGGTCTCAAGTAAATTATAAGAGTTAAGAGCAGGGAGAGGTCAGTGCCACGTCCAGAGCACACTTGACTTTGTTATTATTGCTGTTAAAGAAGTCATTTGTTCCCTTGTCCCAGGCTTTAAAAGAGTCTGATGGAAATAAGGCAGTGAAAGAGGAGATTCCTGGAATCTCGGTCTGAAGATTCTAAGGGTGGAGAATTCTCTGCTCCTTTCTAGCTGATGACAGTGATCTTCTAGCTGGCAGGATAGAGAAGATGGGGCTGTTGGATGCGGGGCTGGGGGTGGGGGGGAGGGTTATGGAAGATGCCCCATCAGGCATTCCTAATTCTATGAATCCGAGAACATCCTCAGTGAAGGTCAGATGCTTCCGTGTTGTCTCTGAGGCTCGGGGAAGAGTTAAGAGCTCGATCTGCTGGAACGTCATTTGATCTCTCCCCGCAGACCCCCGGCAGTGGACAGAGACCCATGTTCGGGACTGGGTGATGTGGGCCGTCAATGAGTTCAGCCTAAAGGGTGTGGACTTCCAGAAGTTCTGTATGAACGGGGCAGCCCTCTGTGCACTGGGGAAAGACTGCTTTCTCGAGCTGGCTCCAGACTTCGTTGGGGACATCTTGTGGGAGCATCTGGAGATCCTGCAGAAAGGTAAATGCATGGGGGCAGGGTGAGGTGGGAGCCGGGGGGGCGTGGCTTCGAGAGTAGGTCCGGGAGCGTGCCCAGTGGTGCAACGTCGATGCCATCACCTGGGCATCCAATCACAGCATGGCGTAGACAGTGCCTGGTAAATAGCAAGTGTTCCATAAATGTTAGTTTCTTTTTCTTCTGTGTACTGGAGGTTCCAATTTTAATCTTTAGCTAGACTGTACTCCTGAAGCTTATTGGTATGCAAAGTTCTGATCCCAGACTTTATCTTAGACTCATGTACTGTTTGAACAAGCAGTGCCCACAGCCAGCAACAAGAGAGTTTTTCTTTCTTTCTTTCTCTCTCTCTCTCTCTCTCTCTCTTTTTTTTTTTTTGATAATCTTAAGACACACTGTCTTGATCCTTGGCCACATCCAAGCTTCTTCGTTTCTCAGAGCTTCTTCATAAGCAGGCTTCTCTGCCCACTAACTAGATTGGAATTGCAGTCGCGAGGTACACCTTTTCCATCTGGAGCAGAAACCGGGGTTATGTCAGGACGCCGTGTTGCAACCTTGTAATGACATGGCCTCCCCTACCAGCCTCTTCCAACCTTTCTGGACCAAGTGACTCATGTACCACAGTCCTGGCTGAGTATAGAAACAGAAGCAGGCGGCAAACTTGGGTGTTTTTGCGCTTATTTTTCTGAATTTCTTCTTAAAATAAATTGCAGTTACCAGCAGTCAGCAGTGCCCTCCAGCTGACTGTAAACCTAGAAGCCTGTTGCCCTCTCTGACCCAGGCCCACCCTTTCCCTGTGGTCACCAGCTCCAAGCCCTGGCACAGACGCGGTGACGGGGGGAGGGGGGGGCAGGGAGCAGAACTCGGGCTTAGCACTTTTATTCCATATAATACCTTCCTTTGTTTAAGGATATTTTCCACTCTGCAATGCCCAGGAGAGACCCAAATTAGACTCCTCTGGGCACAGAAGTGTTATCTTTTTCTTTTTTCCCCTTCCCTTCAGCTTCTGCTGAAAAAGAAATGTAAGCAGAGTCGAGAACTAGGTGACTCTAGCCTTCCCCGAAGCCACGCCGTGATCTCGGTGTAACTGCACACAAACCACTCACACGTGTTGACGTGAGCACCTGTGTGTAGAGGGAAAAGATCCAGCAGGCTCAGAACAGATCTGATGCAAGCACTGGCTTATAAACACAGCAGTGGGGGGCGGGGTACACCAGACCGCGTCGCCCCAATATATGCTGCTAATTCACCGTTTCCCTCCAGTCTTCACCCTGGGGCAGCCAGCTGTCCTGGAGTGTCTAAACCTGCCTCTGATCCGTTATAACTCATCTGTACAGCACCTCCTTGTTTCCAAAGTGCTTGAAACTACGTTTTTCTCATAGGACTCTCAGAACAACCCTGGGACATGGGAAGGGCGTGTTCTCTCGGTGTCCTTGTCTGTGAAATGAGGACGGGTTAGGTGGTTTCCTCAACATCACTTGTCTCCTTAAACCTAGGTCTTTTCAGTCGAACTTCCTGTCCTGTGTTCTTTGTGTAATGATGCGAACTCGTGGGGTAGCTTCTGGCCTACCTTCCTGCGGAGGAATAATACGAGCAAATTTAGGAGAATTGGGAAATAATGGGGTGGGTTTGAGAACATCTCACAGCATTTTCAAGGGAGAGGGGCAGGAGGATCGTCCTTCTTCAGGTCTTTGAACAACTGAACGTGATGTTTGTATTGAGGCTACAGCTTTTGTTCTGTGATTAAACTAAGGCAACCCAGCGCCGAGAAAACATAGCTTTGCTGGGTGGGGTGGCAGGCCAAAGGTACAGGGGATGTTTCAATCTGCTAAGCTGCTAAAGCCGAGTTTAATCATTTTATCTCAGCTGGGAACTGTTTTTCTGTGCAGGCATAAACTTGTTTTCCCAGCAGTCTCTGCTCCCAACAAGCTATCAAATACCTGAGGAGAAACCCAAACCAACCCTCTGTCTTTATGTCTGATCCTTACAGTGAAACGTAATCATACCGTACCATACAACGGTCAGGGCCCACCGCCAGATTCCAGGGTCATTAGATGATCCACAAGCTCACCTTGGTTCCATGGAGAGAGCCTTCCTCTGCTTGGATACCTTCATCTGTGTTCCATTCTCATTCCTAGGGAGGTTGGCACCTGGACAGGAGTTTGGTTATGTGGCTCTTCTCTGTCTTTGTATGAGCCCTGTCATACTTCACTAAGTAGAGTCACCTTACTAGCATCTTAATCTGGGCCTGAACTTGACATTTGAGGACAACAGAAAAAACACAAAACAAAAACCAGACATCTGGGGCTTCCCTGGTGACACAGTGGTTGAGAGTCCGCCTGCCGATGCAGGAGACGCGGGTTCGTGCCCCGGTCCGGGAAGATCCCACATGCCGCGGAGCGGCTGGGCCCGTGAGCCATGGCCGCTGAGCCTGCGCGTCCGGAGCCTGTGCTCCGCAATGGGAGAGGCCACGACAGTGAGAGGCCCGCGTACCGCAAAAAAAAAAAAACAACAGAAAACCAGACATCTATCTGTTGGAAGAAATGGAGGCTCCAAAATCTACCTGTCTAGAGATTGTCCTGTATTTCTGAAAAGCTTTGGACCTGATCAGTTTGAGTATTGGCGACTGATTTTGGTAACCTCCCAAGATGCCTTCAAGCCTCGGCTGCTGGCGGCACACGCACGCATCAGAAAGGGGGTGAATGCCTTCCCACCCCTTAGAATGCGCTTTCCAAGATATTAAATCCCATTCTGCAGCTACTGGAATCATAAACTTAGCCATACTTTAGTGAGCTCGTCTCTAGACAAGGCCCCAGTCAGGGGAGACTCCGACACCAGCTCAGTCAGTGGACATGCAGATTTCTGCGAAGAGGGGCTGAGGTCACTGTGGTCCTTTTGCCCAGGGTCCTCTTCGGCTGAGCGTTGCTTGCACGCTGACCTCTTTGTTTCATCCCTCCCCTGTCTGTTGCAGAGGATGTGAAACCGTACCAAGTTAATGGAGTCAACGCTCCCTACCCAGAGTCGCGCTATACCTCGGATTACTTCATTAGTAAGTTCACCCCCTGCCCTTCCCGCCTCTTCCTGTCACGGAACTTAGGAAAGGATCCCTGTCCCAGGCCATCTCAGGCCCCTGCCTGGTAATTCTACAGAAAATAATATTTCCTTAAATGTAGACTCTTGGTTGTTTGGCTCTTCCCACAAAGCACAAGGCTTCAACCTATCTGCACATTTTATTCACCTGCACGCACCTACGCTGGGGTCCTTCCCACGTCTTCAGCATGAAGGTCACACAGAGAGACAATGACTTGCCTCCAAACTCTTATGTGCCCCATGGTGGCCATCAGAGGTTCGGGTTAGGGATTTTGCCCTGGACCTTGTTCTTTCCTTTTTGCTGGTAGATGTGGCAGCACTTCCTCTGAAATCCTTCCTCCAGAGCATGCCCTGCAGCCTCAGGAACCTAAAGCCTTCTCCTTGTATGTAGTACCTTATCCCTCACCAGGCTGCCTGGGTGGCGGGAGGGAGAGAATTAGCCTAGGGCTGTGCTTATCTGATGGCTTTGCTTTCAAAGGGTGTCTTAAACAGGTTTATTTTCACTTTATCTTTTTACTATTATGATTTTTATCCTAACAACAACAACGAGCTTATTGTGTGCTAGAAATGTTGGTAGGCTTTTTCCATGTATGCTGTCATTGGATCTGCGCATCGCAACACCCCGAGGAAGGTTGCCACCGTTCCTATTTTCGAGATGAAAAAATCAAGTCAGAAAAGGGAAGTGTCTCGTCAAGGGCCACGGCTCTTGAGTAGTGGAGCAAGGTTGAAAACCCAGGCCCTTTTCACTTAAAATATTTTTCTTGCATTCCCAAAGGCAGTCAGCTTGTTTGACATTGCGGGGCCCCTGTAAATGGGGAGGAACGGCCTGTTTCCGGTACTCATCTCTCCTCTCTCCGATTGCACATGCTCTGTGTTTCCAGGCTACGGTATCGAGCATGCCCAGTGTGTCCCTCCATCGGAGTTCTCTGAGCCCAGCTTCATTACAGAGTCCTACCAGACCCTCCATCCCATCAGCTCGGAGGAGCTCCTCTCCCTCAAGTATGAGAACGACTACCCCTCGGTCATCCTCCGGGACCCTCTGCAGACGGACACCTTGCAGACTGACTACTTTGCCATCAAACAAGAAGTGGTGACCCCAGACAACATGTGCATGGGGAGGACCAGTCGTGGTAGGTCGGATTTCTGCTCTAGAAAATTCTAAGAATTACCTGAGTTTGTGAGCTCTCCAGGTCCCACTTTTTCCCCCCTGCTCTTAGCCCCGGGCGTTCCTGAGTTTTAGCCTTTCCGTCTTAGAATGTCTAGATATTAAGAACTTTGTATCATGGAATTTTAGCCAAGTCCTTCATGATGACAAAGGCTCTGGGTCCATGGTGGAACTGAAATCTGGCAGGAAGAACAATCGCCTTTCTTATTTGGGTAAAACATTTCACCACGTGATAACTTCAGGTGCTTGTAGCTGCTTTTTAAGGTATGCGTTATTTTCTTGGAGAGGATTTTGCTTAAGGAGGACACAATCACATAAAAATGATTCAGAGACCCTCCTGGAGAGCCCTTATCTCTGCATCATCTGGTGTTCCAAATACTCCCGGTCAGACTGCACATCCTGGCTTGGTATCTGAATGACCTCTGCTTCTCAGCCTGGGCTTCCTAGCCTCCTGTGACTTCTTTGGTTTGGGAAGATAGAGGATGGTTAACCGACAGCTTATCTGGAAACAGTCTTCAGCAGTGTGGTGAAAGTGTGTATTTAGCTAGAGGACCAGGGAAAGAGGCGGCCAGAGGCTTCCAGAAGATGGTACTCTTGTTGCCATGACTGTTATGACAATGATAAAATACTCACTGACAGTGAAATAAGTGGTTCAAAATAGAGCTGGCTGACTTTATAAAGCAAAAAAGGTTAAATACGCCCAATTTTTAAGATCAGGACATAAACATTCAGAGGCACGGCTCACCTAGCGACGTGTCCAGATTGTTCTGTTTCTGACAAAAGTGCAGTCCATCGTAAAGAGGGACTTGTTCATCCAGGAAGAACTATAGCTGATTTCTAACAAGTTGAAAAAGATGACTATTCTGATGGATAAATGGGAGAGAATTACAGACAGGAAGAGGACAGGAGAAAGCCCTTCCGAGCGATGCTCGCGAGGCCTTTGGTCACGGAAGTCGGGCCTGGCCGCCTCGTGGTGATTTCTGCTCAGGGATGACCCTGCTCCTCTCCTCAGTGAGGCCCCAAAGGCCTCACAGGCCGCACACATTGTCATCTCCTTCAAGTGTTCAGGTTCCTACTTCCTCCCAGCAGGCCTCGAGATGACCAGCAAGCCTGCAGAGGGAAAGTCCCCAGCAAAATCGGAACCTGTAATCTGCCTTCTTGCAGCCCCGGGGTGTTTGTGTTTCAGACAGAAGGGGATGGGTGGGACCAGCTTTGCCTTCCCCTTTCTTCTTTATTTTTGGATGCCGGTCTATTTAAATACTTACACATATGTGTACCTTTTTTCTCAGGCGGGTCACAGCAACAGAGCGCCTTTCTTTCTCACGGGGCTTCCTGTGCGTGTGTGATGAGGCTGAGGGTGCGTGGGGACTCAGCCGTGGTGTCACTTTGGGCAGATCTGCTGCCAGGTCATTTACCAGTTGCGTCTGGCTTTGCATTTGTGCAACCCCCCCTTCTCCCTCTCCTTCTCTTGGTTTTTGGTTTCGGTCCCCACCCGCCCCGCGACCCCAGATGAATCCCGATGGACCAGACGGTGACCTGTACAAAGGGACGGGAGGGCTTTCTCTCTGGCCTCCTTCTGCCTCACTCGCACCAAGCTTCGTGTACACCACACAGACTTGAAGGGGAGACCGGTCCGTCTCACGGTTGCTTCTGGCGAGTTAGAAGTGCCGCAAACAGGATGTATTCTCGGGGCTGATTGGCTCTGACGTGGTAGGATCGGTCTAGACTGAAAGCATACTGTGGGCTGCTTATTATCAGCGATCATCGTAGCGTCCGTGTACTGCATTAGGGTATACAGAGTGCTTCGATGTTCCGCTTCTTTGGACTCGGAGAGCTGTCTTTGTGCTAGTCTGTTCAGTGGGCCGCCGTTGTCCTCCCCAACCTACTGTTCTGGGTGCTCCGAGGTCTGTGTGGTGGAATAGCTTTGGAAGGACCTCGCTGAGACATTTCTCGGGAAAGCCAGCTGATGGATGGCGTGGAGGACACGAGCTTCCCTGCGTGAGCACAGTAGCCTAACCGAGTGTCTAATCCAGTTGGAGTCAACCCATTTTGGGAGAAAATACCCGTAAATGATGGTTCCCAGCTCCAGGATTGTGAAAGAGAGCTAAAATGAAAGTAGCCTACTGCTATAAACTGCAACTCTCCACAGACTTGCATTCGGTTCATGTTTGAGAGGCTGCCAGAGAGTGGTTCTGGCCTCGTTTAGTGCCCTTGCTTATTGGGACTCCTTGGAAGCTCAGCTGTCTTGCATGTGAAAATTCCAGTCTCTCTGCCCTCCAAATATAAAAATGACTGAGAGAATCATCTGAGGGACATTTGAGTATAAATACAGCCTCAACATCGGTGACTTTGTGGGAGTATTCTTCCTGAAAATATAAACTTTCTTTCTTAGGTTTTTGGTATGTGTAAGATGGATAGCTGGTGTGAGCAAATACCTTTCTATGAGAGACCACAAAATTTCCTGTTCTGTTGAAAAGAAGCTGTTGCATTCTTGGTTGGGGGCTGTTTTCTTGCGTCTTTTAATGTGAATTTCTGGAAGGGACAGTCCCTTCTTTTTTTATTTTTAAAATATTTGTATTAGAGTAGAGTTGATTTACAGTGTTGTGTTAGTTTCAGGTGTACAGCAAAGTGAATCAGTTATAGGTATACCTATATACACTCTTTTTCAGTGTAGGTCATTACAGAGTACTGAGTAGATAATAATAATAAAAAGTTGCAAATACGACAGTGGACTGGGTAGGCGGGGCCGATAATTCCGTGAAGCTCTTCCATTTACCTACCTTCTGGGGATTACCCTTCTTTGAATGAGTGACTGGAAGAAGGAATGAGATGAAGCAGCTAAACAACTATGTTTCTGTTCCAAGCAGCATTGGAGGGATTAAGAGGTTCAGGAAATCTACAAGGGGAGATTATGCAAAAATTACATATTTAACTGAGTATCTTTCATCTGGGGTTAAAAAAAATTTCTTTTTGGAAGCAATGTATCTTCCTTCTTAATTACTGTATATTTAAGTTTGGTTTGGACACCAAGATTAAATATTTGAATTTCACTGGTTTAACCATTTCCCTCTGTTATGAAGGGGAGAATACACCAGAAACATATTAGTATTACGCTGTGTATGCCAGCCCTTATTCTGGGATTGAAATTTCATGGTAGACCAGCCAGCCCTGACTCACAGGTATTTCTGCATACACATTTGTCACATCCTTTGGCTTCTTGAATTTGCTGAAGTGGCCATTTAATCTCCCATGATTTAATTTAGGTTGCCTGGAAAGTATCTGGAAATAAAACATAAAAAAATATTCCTGTGAGCCTTTTCAGTAGTTAGATGCATTTATTTTTGTCCCCCCCCCGCCCCGCCCCATTTTGTTAGGCTCCTTTTTAATGGCATTTTCGCCAGTGGAAATTTCTCTAGCAGCTATTATGCAATCATAGCAGCTGTTTATAACCTGGTTTGGGAAATTAATGAACTTGCATGATCTTGTGGTCAGTTAAGGATGCCTTAAGCAACTCATACAGTAAAGGATTTCTGACACTGCTATGGACCTTAACTCTTTAATCAACTTCTTTGTTTTTTATTGCCTACATTTCCCTAATAAAGTACAAATTTCAAGTACAAAGCTGCACTTGGAGAGGATAAAGAATATGGATTTCTATTTAGAAGAGTGAGAGTGTTTGCTTTTTTTAACCTCCTGGAAAAAGCATCTCATAACTTCTTTCTCTGTTTGAGAAGGCATAGAGGCAGTACTGCATTTATTTCATTTTAAAAGAGTGTTTGGAAAAAAGGCTAAAAAATAATATTTTAGTTCCAAGGTCAAGGAAGGTCAATCTGCTCTTAGTCTAATGGAATTTTTTTTTCTCATGACCAGAATATTTTGCCAAATGGGGCCTTTTGAAATCGTCTCCCTGGCTTGAGTTAGGATAGGGAATGAATTGAGCCTGACACTGCTCAGATTTCTTCATCTACTCATTGGGTCTAATTCATCAGCCAGAAATCCCATCATAGCAGACATGATTCTCAGCCTGTAGATCTCTGGCTCTGGAATTCTTGCGGTCCCAAACACTGCTGTCTCCCTCTGGCACATGGAAGCTGCGCCCGACTCTGAATCTCTGTCCTAGGGGCTCTGGAGCAAGACGAGACCACGCAGGGGGCTCGCAGACTGGGCCCACGCAGCCCCTCCTCCCCAGAGCAAACCCACACGCCTCCATCCCCACCGGCCACTCCCTCCATCCGTCCTGCGCATCCTCACCGAGAGGGTTTCACAGTGTCTCTTCCCATCCCTCCTCCCTGCCCTCCTCCCACCTCCTCTTCCTCCAGGCAAGCTCGGGGGCCAGGACTCCTTTGAGAGCATAGAGAGCTACGATAGCTGCGACCGCCTCACGCAGTCCTGGAGCAGCCAGTCATCCTTCAACAGCCTGCAGCGCGTCCCGTCCTACGACAGCTTCGACTCAGAGGACTACCCAGCCGCCCTGCCCAACCACAAGCCCAAGGGCACCTTCAAGGACTATGTGCGTGACCGTGCTGACCTCAACAAGGACAAGCCTGTCATCCCTGCTGCGGCCCTGGCTGGCTACACAGGTAGGCGCCCGCCCCGCCTCCTGCTCGCTGAGGGTGGGCTCCCTGGAAGCTTCTGTGCACATTCCCAGCCCCTGAAGTCAGCCTCTTTCTTTCCAGGGGGGGCGGGTGGGGAGAAGTAGACTCGGAGAGGTTGGGTTAGCCTCTCAAGCCGCTCTGTGAATAGCCATTGGCTTTTGGAAGCAAGCAGTGTCGTTCTGTCCCAAGGGATCCTTTCCAGGATTGCTAGGGAAAACTGATATTTTGGATATTTACCCCTCGCTGGGAGAAGGGAACCCTGTTGATTTGGTGTTTCTGGAACCTCTGCCTTGTGGTCTAGCATCAGAGGACTTCTTGCCTGCTCTTGGGAGGTCTCTCTAAACCCAAAACCAGCAGTGGCATCTCTCAAAGCCATCACGGAATGGCCTACACCCTGGACTCATCTGGAGTAGAATCCTCAGTATTCGGCTGGTCTCTTCAAAGGGAAAAGTGCCCTCAGTCACCGGACACTCTGGCCGGATCCTGCCCTATATAGGAAACCTTTCTTGTCGCTTAGCCTTACTGTTGATTTTTTTCCAGGAGTGAAAGTTGTAGTAGTGGTGACCGAAGAAAGATCACAGAGGAAGGAAGATGTATGTTGAGAGTCTGGGCTTTGATTGAGAATCTGGTACTAGAGCCAAATGATTCATTGTCCAAGCAAGGTGTGGCCCATAGGCTGTCTAGCTTTGGAAGGGTTTGAAGAGTGTATCTGACAACTGTCCAAGGAGCAGACGCATGTTAAATGATCAGACCCTTTTCCGTAAGATTGTCGTGTTTTGTAAACATTAGAAGTTGTGCCTCGAGCAGAGCTTATTTTAAGCTTGGATGACACAGCTGTGACCTTGCCCTCTGTTCTCTTACAGTTTATCCACCCTGGACAGGTCACTGGTGGGGACCCTTTGTATGGATGAAGACAGACAGCAAAATCTGTGTTTCTAGTGACGTGTCTGTCTGATCTGAAGAGCGTGCTGGATCCCTGTTCTTGTGTGAGGGAAATCTCAGGTCTTTACTAGGAAAGCCAGCTGACCTTTGAGAACAGCTCACATGCTTAGAAAAGTTCCTCCTCCTTCAAGGATCAGGGGTGTGTGTGTGTCTTTCACATTGCATTCTTCCAGCTCCGCATGCAGTTCAGTGCACGGATAGGTGCTCAGGAGTTAGGTCTGGATTTTGAGGTAGCGACAAGGTCTGTATATAGAGTCATGGGCCAGAAAGGAGCTTAAAGGTTCCCTACTTTTTTCTTGCTGCAGTATTCCCCAAGTCCTCGCTGGAACATCACGAGTAGATGGGAACTTGCTGCTTTGCCGGGGAGTTCCTTCCCATCTTGGTCAGCAGACAATGAAAGTTTGCCCTTTTCCATTAATGGCACCTGGAATAAGGAAAGTCTATCAAGTCTCTTTCAATATGCACAGGAGTGCTGGCTCCTGTAATAACTCTTAGGTATTGTAAGAACTGGACTCCAGTTGGATACACTGATGAAGGAGGAGAGAAGTGCTGCTTAATTAGGAGGCGGAGAGGCCGGGGTAGCTCTGACATGACTCTGGGCTGTGGAGATGGCAGACGTCTCTAAGTGGCTTCTGTGTTTATGGCGCAGGTTACACTCGGCTCTGTCGTTTGCCCAAGTGTAAAGGCCACCTCTTCTCCTCCTTCTGCCCTAGCTTCCAGGACCAAATCCTCAACTTAGTTTCTCCTTATTAAAGGTCCTGCCTTATTCCCTCTGGCATAATCTCCACCATAACCACCATTACTAGGCACGATTATAATTTTCTCCCATATGACAATTTTCATCATTCTCTCTCAGCTTGGTGTACAATTCTGAAAATGTTGCTAGTTAGGGCGGTTTTGTGGATAATGATATTAAATAAACTGACTTTAAGTTCTAAAGTTTGGGTTCTGGCCAAAGAGAGTCTTATGATTTAGGTCAGCCTTCATGGGAAAAGATTCTGTTAAGGATTCATGGCTACACTACAGAAAGTCTAGAAGTTTCTAGAAATGGTGAAAGCCTCATCTCCACCTCAAATAGAAACTCCTCTGAAAGGGGTATATATATATATATATATATATATATATATATATATTAGTTATTGGATTTCGTAGGTGGGAGAAGCTTGCAGAGCTAATAGTCTACAAGAGTGATTTAAAGGGTTTTGACTAAGATGATCTCAGTACCTTGGCAAGAATTATCTGAGAGTTGGGAATCTCTCCACGTGTCCCAGTTTCAAGAAGAGAAGGAAAAGGGTGAACTGGAAATTTTAAGAACAAGGAATGAGTGTGAAGTACAAATTAGGGACATGAACTGCCGTCAACACCAAAATGCCACCTGTGAGGCTTCTCTGGCAATCCTAACCCAGGGGCAAACGGATGAGAACCTCAGAAGCTCTTTTCAGGACAAATACAGGAATGTCCTGGAGCTGTGAGTTAGGTTTGATGTCATCCCTTATTTGGATAGATTATTTTTAATGGGTGCCCCTCCGTCCCTCCCTTCCCCCCTCCCTCCCTCCCTCCCTCCCTCTCTTTTCCTCTCTCTTTCTCTGCCTCTCTATCTCTATCTCTGTCTCTGTCTCTATCTCTATCTCTTTCTTTCTAGGGGAATAAAACTAATTCAGTGAATGGAAGCAAAGAGAGGACGATTATCAGTTAAAGATCTCAAAAATTCAAGTAGTCATTTGAACTAAAAAACCTTTTTTTAAGTATCTTACCATTCAGTTGTTTCTTCTTTATAACTGGGGATTTAACCTGTCAAACCATCTCAAATGGAGGTGCAAACAATAGCCCAGAAAACAGAAGTCCTCTGTGCTCCTCCCAGCGCTAACACACTGTGTGATTTCAGGCAAATTTACCTTGTACCCTCTTCTACTTTTAGTGAAATGGAAGTGTCCCTCCCTCTCTCGGTGGTAGGAGATCTGTGAAAATGTAATTGAACTAACTCAATTAACGAGACAAATGAGTGCTAGACATGGTGCTAGACGCAGGGGAGAGAGCTCACTCGTAACAAATCAATTATTTCAGCAAATCTGAGCCCATGTTGAGTGCAGACAAGTGTTCGTAGCCTTGGAAGGTTCACTGTCTTGACGAATTCAAGACATTGTCATTGTCCTTAGACTTGAACTGGATTTTCTTATTGCTGTGGTTTGACGAAGGTCAGGAATTTGTTAGGCATGTCGGGAGTGGTCCAAATTTGGGTGGCTTTTCTTCCTGTGTTCAGTGCCTGGTGGACTTCTGCTGTCCGCGGTGCAAACTATATCTTGCCCCTCATTGTGACCCCTTATCATTTCACGTACATCCTAGGGAACGGGGAAGGGGGATGGCACATGCTTACTCAGCCCCCTCCACCACGCGGGGAGCGTGTAGTGACTGGAGTTTTTATAAATGGATCTCTGAGTCTATGCAGACACGCTAAGATGAGCTGAAGTTTGGAAAAGTACTTTGGAAAGTGGAAATCATTGTATAAGTGTTGGCAAGACTTTTCATTGCTCATAAATGTCACACCTATTTTCTATCTCAAGTTCTGAGCTCTTTTTTTTTTTTTTTTTTTATCTGTTTCCTTAAAATTTGACTAACTCCAGAGTATGTGTGGCCACACACGGTAGGAGCACGTGTACCTTTTACATCACTATGACTTGGCTTGAACTAAAGGATGTATGTATAGGTTCCCTGTGCTGGGGTGTGAATCCATTTTCCTGCCAGTACACTAGGAGCCTAGGTCTCTGTTCATCTCACTCTCAAAGGAATACATTTTACTTCTTCCGATGCTGTCTTAGTTCCTGCACCGTGAGTGTGGAAATCAGTTAGAAACTGAATTTTCACATTCTCTTGCATAGTTGCATTCTTCCTCCCAAGATAAGAAAATTGCATCAACCTTCACTGGGCTCCCATGGCAACTTGTTAAATTAGGTCAAGATGTGTGGGCAGATAACATGGCTTGAAAGCCTGCCTGTTAGCTGAGTTAAGAATACATCAAATGCAGTGCTGGCTTCCGCCAAGAATGCACCTTCTTACCTTACTGGGACCGCTTTTGGTTATCAAACTGATACGATCAGAGAGCTCCATTTTCTTTTGTTCGAAGATACATTATGAACCCCATCTGATTACAAAACAAACTGAGAGAAGTGGCCTGGTGTTTTCTATGTATTTGATGGACCTAAACAAAAAGCTTTCTAGATCCTTGACACACATGGGCATCTCTGATTTTTTTTTTTTTTTCCATTTCAGCACGTGTAGAATAATATGTTGGATTGTCAGAGAGTATTTTCCCTTCCACTCTGTCCCTCCAGGCCCCTCTTATCAATGATGAAACTGAGGCACCAAAAAGGACTTATTCCAGGCCTTCTGCAGGAAGGTAGCTCTTGAATCGAACCTTAAGTGCCAGGTGTCTCACCTGAGTACGAAATCTTTCTCCCTCTTAAAGAATGAGGACACTCATTGGTTATCTCAGTTGCTCCCATAGAGTAGATTAAGAGTCTTGTGTCTTGCTTGTCACTAATTCACACTGTGTGTTGGGGGTGGGGGAGGGGGGTCTTGGGGGCAGGAGGGAGTGGAGCTATTGCTCTGTAAATCAGCTTTATAGAACTTCACTCCAGACTGCCAGACTTCTGTTGCTACAAATAAGGAATCCTTTCCTATCACTTCTGCAGTTGGTATGGAGCAGGCCTGCTGGTAACTGTCCTGTTGTCGTTGTCTAGGAGAAGCCCCAGCTTTGTGTTGTAATTGTTGATGAAGTGGTGAGGGTCTCTTCTTTATCCTGGAGCCTGAGAAAAGCTAAGCCCAAAGCTAGTCAGTAACTATAACGAAAGTATGTTTTACCATGCTGGGCAGATTTGTGAATAGTTGATCCCTCAGTCTCCTAAAGGCTCGATATGGGACCGTCGTCAGGAATCCAACTTGCAGATATTTTTGCGCGAGGCATCACGCGAAGCCGTACCAGCCTTGTAGAAATAGAAGCCCTAGGTATTCCCCTGTTGCTTTTGGCCCGAGATAAACCTTCTTCTCACTGTTTTGTAGATAAATTAGAGCCCGTCCACCATCACACAATAACAGAGTCCCTGGGCCATGCCCAGAACCTGGGGGATCTGACTGGTCACTGAGCTTTAGGGTTCAGGAACCTAAAGCTACTGCTAAAACATGTATTTGAAAATAAACAACTCTCCTGCAAAAAGGAGTGCTTCAAAGCCCTTCAGTTCAGAATGAAACCTGAGATTGGATGGCATTTCCTGAAATCACAGTTTTCTGACGGAAAGCTGGATTGCAAAATCATCCCAGCGTCCTCAGGTACAAACAACCACCGAGGAAGCTTCTGGTGTGAGCCTAAGTCACTGACGAGGAAGGGGGGCAGTGCATCACCGGAGCAGAGTAGTGCAGTGTGAATTTGTGCAGAAAATTCTAATGCTAGTCTGCAGGTGGGTATGTTATTAGGAGCAGCTTGGAGTTTTATAATTGGGGGAGGGTGGTTATTCCCTGAGCCAAGCTCTGGAATATAGCCTTTCCATGTCCCTGCTGTTGCGATAAGGGTGTGAATTGACTAAAGTCAAGAAGAACCAGCTTGCTGACATGAGTGTAGAACTCTGGTGCCTGTTGTGTGCAGTACTGCCTATTACAGGGGCCCTGAGGTTCTCGGCCCAGGCAAGGCTGGGCCTGTCCTCAGGCTTACAGGAAGCATCACGGTCTTGGTGTAGACCATCCTTGGGCAGCACCTGGGTGGCTGGGAAGAAAAGAGCTTGGCAGTGAGAAAGGCAGACGGAGCATCTTCCCTTTCCTCCTCACAGGCCCCTGTGAGTAGCAGGCTATAGGAAGCCAGACGGACCCCCTGAGCCTAACTGGAGGCTTGCTGCCAGAAGCCGGGGGCGGCGGGGGGACTCTGATTCTCTGTGCTGTGTTTGGCACTGGGTCCTAAGGGGGTGTGTGGAGTGCATTTGGGATCTCACTGGAGTAACGGGTTAACATGCTGCTCAGTTATGAGGCTGCTGGGGAAATACTTTGGAGCCTGGGGAAGGAGAACTCCCTGTCAGCTCTGGGCTGGAGGCGGGGTGGGGGCGGGGGCAGAAGCCCCTTGGTGTTGCCTGCATGGACGTTCCACTGCTTCCGCCTCCTGACTGGTTCGCTTTGGGACCATTTTTCTTAATCATCTGCCACCCGTGGAAAAGATCACACGGTGGGAGGATTTGGCCTCACTATTCATTTTTTTCTTCTAACTGGCTTCGGAAATATGGACAGGGAGGTTCCCTGTTTCCGTCAGTTGCCCTTGAAGACCGCGGCTGGCTGAGCCACCCCGGGGTCTGGACGCAGCTACGGTAGCTCCGGCGAGCTGCCTTTGGGGCAGAGAGGCCCCTTCATACTTTACAAAACAGAATCTCAGACCCTGGTGTTCCAACTCGCTGAGGCCTGTGGGTGCCTGGATTAGGAGGCAGGAAACTTACACGATGACACATCTCTTCTGGGGACCCAGTCCCCCAGCTTTAAAGGAGTCTCTGAGTCTCCCATTTATTTGGGCCACTGTTTCTTTAACAAAATCTAACTCCAAGTGGTGGAACTGGGTGGTGACAGTTCTGGAATTCCACTCTGTCTCCACTTTGAAGCTCCACCTTTTTGTCTTTGAAGTCAGATGTTTCCACTGAACAGAATTCAGCCAGTGTGTTGCCGAGGCATCCACACAGGTCCTGTCGGCCTTGAACAGCCGGCCTGGAAACTCCCGCAGCCTCTGCTGGGAAGGGCTCTGTTAGATGTCGCCCCTCGGCATCTCCTGGTTCCCTGGATGCCTTTGCCTCTCTGGACACTGATTGACCAGTGGTTCCCCGGCGTGGAGACTCCATTCAAGAGGTGCTACAATTGACCCTTGAACACCACACGGGGGTGAGGGGCGCTGACTCCCACACAGCCAGAAATCCGAGTATAATCCCCAAATGTAACTACTAGCCTGCTGTTGACCTGCTAACATAAACAGTCGATTTACACACCTTTTGTCTGTTCTGTGTACATCTGCGTATATTTTATGCATTCATGGCATACCGAACTTTTTTCTTAGTTTTTCCATATTTCGAGGCTATGCGGTTTGTCTGAGTTTTTCTCAAATTGTTGCAAATCTACAAAAAAGTTTTCCAGTGTATTTATAAAGAAAAAATCCATGTATAAATGGACCCATGAAGTTCAAACCCTTGTTGTTCTAGGGCCTCTGTATATCCCTCCCTCTTCTCCCTAAAGTGACTTTCATGTGATGCTTACAGATAGGATGGTTATCAGCACCCCGTCTGTCACTTTTATGCCTTCAGACTTAAATCCAGGTTAAGCGCCTGACAGGAGACCATCCAGGATGTTTGACCACTGGGTATGTTGCAGAGGTTTCATCGTGGTGGGGTTAAGAGCATGGACTCTGGAGCCAGGCGGCATGAGTGTGTCTTGGCTTTGCCACTGACCAGCTGCGTGACTGTGGGCAAGCTGACATCTCTGTGCCTCAGCTTTCTCACCTGCAAAATGGTCATAATAGGAGTTCCTATCTCCTAGGATTATTGTGGGCATTACATGAATAGCTTATGGAAAGCACGCGGCACAGCGCTAGGTCCACAGGAAGCGCCCTCTAGGTGCTCGTTGTTACCACTGTTTCGTATTATTCTCCAGACCTTCTGTCCTTCAATACAGTTCTACATTCTTCGAGGTCAGGGGATGATGGATTTGACTTACAGAATTCCAGTAATTCCGGGCAGTATCTTGGGGGCATCAGGTTAGGTCCCTTCAGCTATTCAGCTCAACCCACACGTGTGTCGAGCTCCTACTACGTGCTAGACTCTTTCATACACATTCTTTTTTTTTTAACTGTCTCCAATGACCACATGAGGAAAAATCTGCTATCCTCATTGTACAAAGGAGGGAATTGAGGTTCAGAGGGGGAAGAAGTCTAGCCCAAAGTCACACGGCAAACGGCAAAGGAGAGGCCTTTCACAGGTTTTCACAACGTCAGACAATTTGTGGGAAAATATCCAACGTTAGTAGCATGTTAGTTTGGGTCTGCAGATGCCAAGGCACGATTAGACTCGGGGGAGAACATCTGAAGGACACAGTGGGAAGAGGAAGAAAGGGCAGGGGAGCCTTCAAGCTGTGCCGCAGGTAGGAAGGAGATTTGTAGGAAGAGCCTCCAACTGCAGCTCAATTCCGGGAGGTGTGGCCAGGCTGATGGGACTCCTCGGTCAAAGACTGGGGAGCTCTCTGTCATGCAGGAATGGCCTCATGTGCCCTCTGTGCCATCCCTGGCTGGAGCAGCCCCAGGAAGCCTGACCTTGGTTGGGGACAGGGTGGATGGAGTCACATATGCTGCCTGTGGCCAGAGGGCCCAGCAGCATGCGGTCACGGCCCCATCATCCCTGACTGATCAGCGTGGCGTCTGGCTGGTCGTACAGCAGGACTCTAGACCATGGTCCCGACGCTCTTGGTGGCCCATGACGGGCTTCTGGATTCAGTGCCTATTGTTGACTTTAACTTACCGAACTGCATTGTTTGCTGTGTGACTCACCTCTCCCTGAGAGATAATGAGAGTGAAAGTTGTCCTAAGGTGGGTGAATGTGAAAGTCTGAACTCGGTGAGGAAGCTGGGACTTGCTTGGCGGGAGAGTTGCTCTTAGGGCTGGGCTCCGTGGAGGTGTTTGACCTTCAGAGCTGAGATGGGTGCAGTTTCTCGTGAAGGCCCCTCAAGGCTGGGTTCTCGCTCCTTTGTTCTTTAAAGGCGTGGGTAGCGCCTTTTCAGCTCATCCCATTATGGTGGAACAGAAGTGTTTCTTCTGCTGCCTCTGTGCTGCTTTTAATACCCTCTTCTGTTATTCCACCCGATCTGGCTACCATGCTTTACATTTGAGGGGTGTTCAGAAATTATTTGCTAGATAAAGGCTTGAAAAGTTATATGCTCAAATGATGGCTTAGGATCTAGTCGCCTCCCCAAGAATTTGAATACGTTAACTAGTCATTTCTCGAGGGGGAAACTTGGTACGAGGGGGAAACTTTACCCCCTAGGATAAGATAAAGCTCAGATTGCATTCGAGAACCTACTAGAAAAGGTCCAGGCTTCAGAACTCTCAAGTCCTATTTTCTAGTTCTAATCAGCGAAGACCTCCTTCTTTCTTCTTGTCACCTACATACTTAGGAAGGCATTTTCTTTCGACATTTACATTAGTGACATAAAGCTTTTCTTTTTTCTTTCTGTTTTGGTTTCCAAACAAAATTTTCACTCCGTACCCTCAAATCCAAACCTTACCCATATCTGGTGACTTCTTAAAACAATCAGTTACCTTGAAGACCTCAGGAGGAAAAGCTGTAAAGAAGCCCGCTTCCTGGCTTCAGCTTTGCTGGCTCACTATCCAAGTGTGTGTCTGAGTGGCAGATTGGACATGGTTAGGCTCCTGGGTTTGGAGGAAAGGTGCCTGCGTTCGCATACAGCCTGCCCCTTTAAGAGAGGAAGGGTCTCCTTTCTCTGCGGCCACTCCCACACATGTGTACTTTGAACACACGTAGGTGTAAGGAGCCCAAGCAAAAACAAGGGCCTTTCCTCCAGACACTTAAGTGTGTAACTGTCTTGTTCTCAGGCCCCAGGCAGACTCAAGTGAGCCTCACTTTCGTCTTTCCCAGGTGGGGCAGCCCGGCTGACCCATTGCCAGCCCCAGACTCACTGCCCAGACTGTCCTGGACATCAATAGCTGGGCAAGACTTTCTGCTCTTCCTTCAGTTAATAGTGATGGGATCTGTTTCTAGGGCCAAACTACAGACATTTGTGGGGAATGCTGGACTCATTCTAGCTCAGCCCTACATAATTATTAGGTGGAGTGTGCTTTGGTGATGAGTATAAATGATTAGGAGGGGAAAAACGTGCACTGGGGGAAAGAGGATCTAAGTCTGTCTGTGGCCAAGATTTCCCCAAACCATAAAATGTCGGTGATACTTTCACTTGCAAAGCAGTTTGCATCTGCTCTTTTTGCGCCTGCCTACTTTGAATTAGAGCAAGAACTTCAGAGTTACCCCTCACTTTAAAAAACCTTAACCGGTTATTCTCATCTACAGTGTTTAAAACATGTCACACTTACATACTTTAACCATTTTGTCTTAGCTTCTAACTTTCTCCTTTTTCAAAGTTGCCATATAAAAGGCCAGTTGAATTCTTGGAAGAATCATTGAATTTGATCTAGTGCTTTCGCTATTTTTTTTTTCCAACTCCATCTTTTTTTTCTCTGGTTTTCCTTTTGGAAAAGTCTGCTTTTAAAAATATTTTTTTCTGTTGTTTAATTCTTCCATTGTTGTGTTTTATTATTTTATTTTATTTTATTTTTTTGGCTGCGCCGCACAGCGTGGTGGGATCCTAGTTCACTAACCGGGGATTGAACCCGTGCCCCCTGCAGTGGAAGCGCAGACTCTTAACCACTGGACCGCCAGGGGATTCCCTCCATTGTCGTGTTTTATGTTGTTCCCAGACTGCTCTGCGCTGTGGTCAGCTCTTTATATGTATATGCATATATTTATATTTATGCTTATTTTTAATAATAGGGACTTGATCTACATCTCTGTAAAGTAGAGAGGAGCAGGGATAACTATTTTCATTTTAGGGATAGATAAACTAAAGCCCAGAGAGGTTAACCAGCTGCGTGAGATCACTCAGTGAGTCGGGGAAGAATTGGGATCAGAGCTCCCTGTTTTGGGCGTTTCCCACCATCCTGTATATATTTTCATTTTATGCGATACTATCTGCTGTTATCGCTCTGTCAGTATGTCCAATGCCTGACATCTTTGTTTGTTTGTTTGTTTAAATTTTTTGAAATGCTTCCTCCTTTCTTTTGGTCTAACGTGTCAGAGACATGGACTTGACATCAAAAGCTGGTTTTAATTGTTCTCTAACTTGTTTCCATTGTTAAGTCCTGGCTATGCCAGCAATACATAAACACAAGGGCACGAACACGTTGCCCCTCATGACGTCCATGAGGTGTGTTTTTCAAGTGCCTGTCAGAATGTTGTTTGTGGTTATGAGTTGAATGATTGGAACTCGTATCCCTGATTGCTGCCCTCGTGTTACTAGCCCTTGATAGAGGAACATGTGTATAGAACATACTGATCTACAGTGATTCTTTGAACCGAGGCACCTTGGCCAGTTACAGAATGTATGGTACACATACAGATTGTGTTGGGGATGAGGTGAAATTGGGTTGAGTTGAGGGCAAAGGAGGGACATAACTCAGAAGAGGTGGGAAAAGGCACCTACAGGCATAAAGCCAAGCCAAAGTATGAAGCAGTCTCTACTCTTCCTTCGTTTGAAAATCCCGGCGCTCTGGATGCCAGACCAGCCAGCAGTACATCTCTTGGTTCATTCATCCTCAGGCAGAAGATGGCGCAGCTTCTTGGCCCAGAGGGCAAGAGACTGACAGGATGCTTTCTGTTCAGTTTGTCATTAAACGTCATTTCATAAGGACTGAACGGAGACAGAGGGACTCGGAGATCTTTTGTGAATGATAATTTAGAAGGGGGTTGACAAGAAGGGGGTGATGCTTAGAGACTCCGGGGTGACCCACCACCCCCAGAGGTTGGCACTCCTGCAGTAGTCTGAAAGACAGTTCACACTTGTGAACAGATGGGTCATTTCTGGATTAGAGTGTTCTGTTTTTGCCATCATCGTTTGGCTGTGGGTAGAGACACCTGGGTGAAAGGGAGGGGCCAGTCGGTCCCGTTCCTCTGTTTTAGAACCACCTGTCAGATGTGTGCTGTTGGGGCAGAGTGAGCCCTGCTACAAGGGTGACCAACCGTGAGAGTTTCATAGGTTAAAATAAATGTGGTGTCCTGCCCACACTGAGGTATTTGACTTTGAGAGTCGAGCTGCAGAGATTAGATTCTCAAAGTAGCAAACGAATTCCCCAAAGGACAGGAGGTGTGGTCGTTTTTATTTTGGGGCCCATGTTGATGAAACGTAGCCTGGGAGTCACCCATATTGTTTGGCCCCAAATATAGTTTAACAGAGAGAAGCAGTTTGGGTCGCGTCTGTAAACCCTGACGCCTTTCCGCAGAGGAGGTTGTTTTGAATCATGCAGTTCAGTAAATGTTTACCGAGCACCTGTCCGAGACGAGGTCCCAGGCCTGGCATTGAACACAGAAGGGTCAATCAGAGGCAGCCCAGGCTTGCAGGGAGCCAGCAGCTGGAGTCACTTAACAACAAATAGCTTTTTGATAGCTGGTGTTTGTTGGTGAGGCACCATCCCAGGCTTCGGGTTACAGCAGTGAAAACACACAGTCCCCACCCTTGGAGCATGTGTTCTAGTGGTGAGAGAGATGCAGGGAGAACAAAGCTGTCGGAGCCGGTCTTGGTGCAAGCAAAGCATGATGGGAGGCTGCCCGAGAGAGCCGCTGCCCCGGGCTCCACTCTTGTGTGTTAACCTCGCGTGGGCACAGGTGACAGAGTGAGAACTTGCAGCTGAACTGGAAAGGAAAAACTGAAGTCCCACCCTGACGCCCCGTTCATGAGCAGTGAGCTCATTGCCATGGCAGGCAACCCCCAAGCCTAGAAACTGAGAAGATACCTATACGTGGCCACACGGAAAGAAGTACGATCCTGAGCGCCTGGAGCGCCTTTCTAACATCCCATCCTAGCCCGTTGCTTTCCTTTTACCGAAGTTGCTCACTTCTTAGCCTCAGAGCAAGGGAGTAAAAAAGCAGGGGCTTTTAAATAACCATCCCTGGCTCATTGAGATGGATATGGGGATCTCCCAGTCCCTAGACAAAGAAAAGGGACATAAACAACCAAATGAGTAAGACTTTACTTGAAGCTTCGCCTTAACAAAAAAAGAGATGGTAGCCTTGGATTTGAAGTGCTTTGAGGGTCGCCTCTGAAGGGAAGCATCCTTGTGAGACTTGCTCTGCTGGCCTGCGGTCCCTCCAGGTACCCACCTGATATCATCCCTTCTGAGACTGTGTCACAGTCTTCAGATCAGGACTGTCAGTGTTGCGCTAAGAGTTTTCCTCTTCCCCCCAGAAGCCGAGAAGAACAAAGCAGTCAGAGGAAATTCCCCACTGCGGCCGGGGAGGGGGCCGACGGCGGGGTAGGGGGTGGTGTGTGTGAGTGGGGCAGGGGCCCTCCCTCCTGCATCGCCTGGGGGAGAGACTTCCTTCTAACAGGGACCCCTCTGTTGTTGCGGTTCAGAGCTCTGAAGCATAGTTTCCCAGTGATGCCACTGGATTCCTGAAGTGTGACACCCCAGGGCAGCCTGGTGAAGGCCGCTGTTGACTGCCTCGGGGCCCCTGGACAGGGACACCATTGTGAGTCACATTTGATGTATGAGCTCCCCCTTCCCATGACTGGCACTATTCTTAGTACCATTCTCTGCTCCCCGGGACAAAGGTCATTGGGACCACAGTCCAGTTGGGTGGGTGTGTGGGCCTGGGCCCAGAGCGGAGAGGAGGTGCCAGGAAAATAGAGGAAAAGGCTTTACCACGTGAGGACGTGTCGGAGGGAGGGCACGGGATGGAGCCCGGCCCTGAGGATTTGAACAGACCAACTCCAAGCGCTGCAGAAACAGCCCCTGGGAGAGCTCGGACCGGGAGGGCCAGCCTCAGCCATCGTTTGCACAAGTCTGGGGCTTGAGAACTTCCCTTGGGGCTGGACTCGGGTGCTGGCCAGCAGGTCAGTGTCACCAGGGACCCCAGAGCCACCTCCAAGTGCTGGCCTGTCAGGTGGCCCTGATTTCCCCTCCCAGGCCCTCCCACAACCCCGTTGTTGTGGAAACAGGCTCCCGTGTTGGACTGTCCACTGGTCCAGCCGGCGGACAAGCCGTCCCGACGCCCACATTCCTGCCCTGACCCAGCGTTTCTGGCCGGCAAAAGAACCCCACGTCCTTCCCATTTCTGTTGCCTCCACAGCCAAAAGGAGGGTCGGGGTGTCAGCAGAAGTGTACAAGAGAGGAATCTCTGGGAGGCATCACGGATCCCTTTCGTTCGGGGTCACCGTGAGCGCTTTCTGAGGGGTTAGCAGCAACTTCCAGAAAGCCCTGGGTGGGAGCCCTGTGTGCGTGGTTGGCCTGAGTGGGCCGGCTGGATTCTTCCTCAAGAACTGAGGAAGGAGCCTTGAGCTGACATCACCGCTGTTTTGACTTTGCAGCCCAGCAGAGACTCCCCATCCCAGGCCCTGTGCTTTCTTTAGGCATCTGGTTTTCGTATTGATCCTCCCCCTTCCCTTCTGTAAATAGGAAAAGAAAAAGAGTTAGAGGACACCACACCTAGGACCTGGCCTCCCAGTTCCCAGATTTCAGTTTTATGTTCCTTATGAGCAAAGGAAGACTCACAATGACGGAAAAGCGAAAACACCCACATGCGAGGGCTCACCCCGCCCTCGGCCACATCCACAGGCACCAGGGGTCAGAGGCGCACGGAGAACGGTCTGGAGCTGCAGGGCCTCAGTTCGGGGAGCGGCAGCATGAACAGTGGCCATAGTTCTGTCTGACGTCCCTTCCTCACGCGCCGGTCCCAGCGACGCTAATCAAAGCCCCTTCCTTCCCCACTTGATGGCCGCATGTCTCGAGGGTGGAGGACGGAGGTGGCTCTTGGACCGCCCTCCCCGGACTCGGGACGTGCTTGCTGTTCCCAGCCAATGGCCAGGACTTGCCTGGGGACAAGAATCCCCATATTTCTTTCCCTTTCCTCAGCTTGGTATAATTAGCCCCCCTCGTCTCCCCAAAGGGATTTTAAGACAAGTAGTGTGGGAGAGGTTTTAAGGTAACTAGTGGGGGGAGAAATAATGGAGTTACGTAGGCTAACGGCGACCACAAGGGGACCTGACTGGGCTGGAAGTGCCACCTGTGGCGGTGGACACCAGGGTCACTAGTGACGGCTGTCTGGAGGACCACTGGCCGCCCAGTGTCCTGGACTGCTTGCTGTGAGAAGCGGGCAAGAGAAGATGTGTTTAGAAAGCCGGGTCCTTTGATCCCTGGGACCACTGCAGCCAGCGGGCAGTTTAGATGCCAGCTTCTGGGCTGGTCTTGTCTAGGGGCAATGGAGTGTCGAGATGAAGAATTTGGGGGTCAGGCTGCCTGGGTTCCAGCCACACCACTTCTGACCTGCGCGGCCTTGGGCAGGTTATATAGCCTCACAGTGGGTCAGTTTTCTCTGCTGTAAAGTGGGAGAAACGAATACGATAACAACAGCCTCCACGCATGGACTTACTGTGAGGGATAAATAAGGTGCTATAAAGCATCGCATGTTACTACGGTACATAGTAGGTACACGATAAATCATAGCTGCTGTTCATATTTTCCTTTGCCAGGTGTCTGAAAGCAGCACCCCACTCTCTCTCATGTCTGTGTTATGTGGTATCGACCCAGGAGAGGACCGTGAACTCCCCGGCTTATTTACATAGTTTTGGACTGTAGTAGTTGATTTTTCCTTACATGTCTCGTCTCAGGGATCCTGTGAGTATCTATACTCACTCTCCACTTCTTCAGGGAACCTGTTATGTCACAAGGGCTATTATAACTGCGTTTTTCTTATTATTCTGCCACCAAAAATTCCATAGCGTTTCTTAATAGAAATCTCTTTTCTTACTCCTGTCCATCCGGATGACTTCTTAGTGATTCCTCATAGGAAGTCACTTTAGGACATTACTCCAGGCAGAGGGTGGTAGCTGGTGACTATTCAACGAACGGCTAAGAAAGCTGCAAACGTGTCCGAGCTGTCCATGAAATCGTTCTTCAGCGAGGGGTAGAAACAGAGAACCGTAAGGCTTTACCGGTGTGGCTCCTGGGACTGTTTCCTCAAACGTTAATATATTTTGTAGGCATTTGCTGAATCATTTAATTCTAGAATTTGTGTAAGCTGTTTCTTGCCAGATGGGTTTAAAGTACTCGGAGTGAGGATGAGGTAGAGAGATTTCCTTTTCCCCGTTGAGCCTGGGCCGTGCTGAGGAGGGACCACTAGGAAGCTGTTGCTATAGCAGTTGCTTCTTTGGGCTGTCCCAGAGCTCAAAGGAAGCTCCCCGACCAGCTGCTCTTTGCTCACAGGCGTCCATCAAGGTTACCCTGGTGCCTGGGAGTCAAGGTCCGGGCAGTAGGCCCACCATTCTCTCATTGTGCCTGGAGCAACGTCACATCACTTTCCTGAGCACCTTTGTCTGCACCAGTAGAATGGAAACAGTCAGCCCAGTGGGCCTTGCCTATAAGGAGGGTAGAGAGAGGCTTTTAGGAGCAAGCAAGGTGGTGTATGTGAACATGCCTTATAGACGTGTAAGACGTAACAAAAGTTTGCCCTTAGAGGTCGTAAAGGACATTTCTGTTTTAGACTGAGAGGCAACGTAAAGCTTGTTTCCTATTGAATCTCAGTTTACTTTGGATCAGACAAATTTGAAACTCAGGTTGAAGATTAGAGTCTAAAAAAAGTCAAGTTTTCCTGTATGAGTTAGAGCGTGCCAGGCTGTCTTCATCTACATGGACTGGGTCTTTCCTAGCCACACTGTGTCCGGATTGCTTACGGGCTTTGACTTCTGATTGGAACTGGTAAAGGCATTCCTTGCTTGGTTCATACCTTGAGTGAGTCCTTTGTAAGGCAAAAATAATGACTTGCTGCCTTGGAATATCTCAGAGGAGCGAAACAGTGTTTTCTTTCTGGAGTTTGCTTAGCAATAAAAACGGACCGACCCTTAAGTTGATCCAAACAGGGCAATTGCTATTCTGTGTTAAAGGCTGTTTTGGTAGGAATCCTTCACCTGTGCAGTCTGTTCAAGCTCCTCGCGCCTCCTGTACCGCTTGTGCTCTGTGCTGCCTTCATTTTCCCCTGGCTGATGGGCTGAGAGGGGAGGGGTCGGGAGTGCCCTGTGATGGGACTAGTTGCTGAGAGTGTGGAGCATCTGGTATGATGATTCACCATGGCTTGTGTCTCCAGGCAGTGGACCAATCCAGCTGTGGCAGTTTCTCCTGGAACTACTCACCGATAAATCCTGCCAGTCTTTTATCAGCTGGACTGGAGATGGCTGGGAATTCAAGCTTTCTGACCCAGACGAGGTAAGAAGGGAGTGACTTCACAGAGTCTCCTGTTGAGGGAGGATGAGAGAGAGCTCTGGAGATGGGTTCTGGGGGGTCGATGACATTTTCTAGGGTCCAAATCCCAGCTCTGCCACCTGCTGCTTGGGTGACCTCGTGTGAGCCTTAGTTTCATCATTTGGAAAATAGTGAAAATATCTACATTGGCCATTTGTTTTCCAGGATTCATTGATATGATGCCCATAAAGTGCCTGGCACCTAGTAGGCCCTTTGTAGACACAAGTTGCTTTCTCTCACTTTGCGCCCTCCCTGGTCTTGTGGCTCTGTGAATATGGAAGGGGGCTGACAATTTGAGAGGCCTTGGAAGATTGGTACAATTTTCACATTAACTTGTGTTTTCATTAACAAATGCTTTAGTGAGGGGAGGAGGAGTAAATTGAGTTTGGGATGAACATATACACGCTACTATTTATAAAATAGGTAACCAACAAAGACCTATTGTATACTACAGGCAACTCTACTCAATATTTGGTAATAACCTTTAAGGGAAAAGAATCTGAAAAAGAATATATATATATATATATATATATATATATATATAATATATGTTTTATATATATATTATATATATGTTTTATATATATAATATATATAAAAGTGAATCATTTTGCTGTACACCTGAAACGAACACAACATTGTACTCAATTATACTTCAATACAAAAACAAAACAAAACAAAAAAACGCTTGGCGAGTGGTTGCTCTGTGCCACGCCCAATTCTGAGGATAAAGAACAATGAACAAGAGAGACAACCTCTCTCTTCCGGCAGACATGAGGAGCCCTGTGCCCAGTACAAAAGAAAATGCTTCCTGTTGATGAAAGGCAGGTGTGATTGCAGCTCAGCCGTCCATCCCATGCATTAGATTTCATGCTTTCAAAGCAAGGACATTCTATTAATAATACAGGGTAAGAGGAGACACTATAGTGTTGCTTTTATTTTTTTATTTTTTAATATCAGATGCTTTAACTCCATTCCCTAGAAGTTCAGGGCCACTGTGTTTTCATCAACTCAGAGAATCAACTTCACTGTCATTGTTGCCCAACCCTTGTAGTTCGGAATTCGGAAAAGATTGGTCAGAAAAGTAACTTCTGTGTACATGAATCTCTAACCCTTTCTTGAACATCATGGGTCACCATGGACGGGTGCAGGCAAATAAACATGTACATTTGGATTATCCTGTAGATGTTTACCCCTCTTCCTTTTTTTTAAAATTAAATTTCAGGTGGCCAGGAGATGGGGAAAAAGGAAAAACAAACCTAAGATGAATTATGAGAAACTGAGCCGTGGCCTTCGCTACTATTATGACAAAAACATCATCCACAAGACGGCGGGGAAACGCTACGTGTACCGTTTTGTGTGTGACCTGCAGAGCCTCCTGGGGTACACGCCCGAGGAGCTGCACGCCATGCTGGACGTCAAGCCCGACGCCGATGAGTGATGGACACCAAGGGGCCGGAGAAACTCTGCTGAGACATTTCAAAGAACAGCCACGTTGGTCGGACTCTTAATTTTTAATTGTTATTCTATTTTTAATTTTCCAGAACTCATTTTTTTACATTCAGGGGTGGGAGCTAAGTAAGCTGCAGCTATAATCAATTGTGCGCCGTTGGAGGAGGAGAGCCAGGACTTGTGGGGTGGGTGGGACGGGAAATTCTTGAGCGGATTTTCAGGAGAGAGACAAGGGCCTTCTTAGAAGCTTGAAGGATCTGGCTTAAGGGAGGAAGAGACTAACGTGTCCAATCATTTTTAAAAAAAAATCATCCACAAAAAAATAATGTGTCTTGAGTTACGGACCTATTAGCAAAAGAAATTGATGCATCAGGAGTCATGAGACTAATAAAAGGCAATTAATTTCCTTTTGTTGTTAGGTCTGGGAGGGTGAAAAAGAGGGAGGTGGGGTAAAGCCTTTTTTTGGGGGATGCACTAAAAACCAAGGACTATTTACCTTTTATTCTACTTTCCAAACAAAGATGGACTTCAGTGGGGAGGGACCAAAACTGTTTTTGTGTTAAAATTTATTCTATTAAATTTTGTGCCAGTATTTTTTTTTTTTTTTCTTAAAAATCGTCTTAAGCTCTCAAGTGGTCTCAGTATCGCTGTACCATGCAATCTTGTTTTTATATGCTGGCTGAGGATTCTGTCACAGTGAAAGGAAACTGTTTATATAGACCCCACTGGAAAGACAAAGCGCTGTCACTGAGATCGGGGATCCCAAATTCATGTGACTGATGTATGGAGGGAAAAATAAGGCTGATTTGGGTACAAGGGAACTGTGCATGTGAATTTCACCTATAAGTTTTTAAGAATTGTGATCACACCCTTCTACTTACTTGTCATTAGTGGATTCTCAGAGTCTGGACTTAACGTTGAGCTAAGCATTAAGTCTTCGAACTGAATGTATTTTGCAGCCCTGGTTTTGGACCACAGTAAATGTAGGAGCACTGTAGAAGTCATGGAAAGGGGATCGAAGGGGGAAGATGGACCTGGTTCTTTACTGGTTTTAGACCTGTAACGTACATGACTTGGAATAAAATCTGTATGCATGGGCATTACCCCTCAGGCCTTAAGAAATAAGTCCTGAATGCATGTCATTCCCAACTAACACTCTGTACTTTCTCCTTTGTGTATTATTTTCCCAGCATCCCACATTTATTGCTTTCCCCCACTCTGTTGTTCAGTAGAGAGAGATGTACAGCTTTCTGATGGGTGAGGGAAAGAGTAACTACAGACATGACATGAGTTGGAGAGCGTCTGATAAAGCCATTTAGATGTCCTGAGTTGTAGGAGCCATGGAAATGAAGGGAGCCTGTGAATAAAATGGGGCTTGGCTGTCTTTGGGAGAAGTGCAAGGCTTTCCTTTGAAGAGTTTAAGGCAGCTGAGTCGGGTGTCAGGTGAGACTGGGTGGGCAAGCAAGGTGCATAGCGCAGATGCTGTGAGGGCCCCGTGCTTTGGATCCCTTATTCTGGCACAGGGTAAGTGAAGGTTAGTAATTGCAGAGGAAGGAAGACTTGAAGGGATATAGGAACTATTAGGAAGGGAGCTGGGGTGTAGGGATAAGGTGGTCCATGGGATTCAAATCTACTTTTAGTTCTCCCAAAGTTGAACTACAGACATAATCAACTGTGGTGTTGTCAGGGGTCATCTGAAAATGGAGTTTGGGGAGGGAGGACCAACATCTGACCGCTAAGGAAAAGCGCCTCCTATAACTAAGATCCTCCCCGCTTCCCCGGCTGTACAGGCGCCTGATTCAAAGGAAGGTGACAGAGGGATGGCTTTTCGGGCTTCAGTGAGGAAGGGGAAGAAACATTTAGGACGGGCTCCAGCTGAGAAACTGGAAGTACTAACTACCTTCTAGCGTAGCTTCAAGAAAGTGGATTGTTTGCTCCCAGGTCCTCTTGCAGACCCCGAACGATCAGGAACTTAGCTCTGTGATTCACGCGTCTCCTCATACTGAGAAATCGGAGCGTCTGCTTGGAAAGCAAAGGCTGAATTTAGCCCAGCTGTGTATTTTGATCTTCTTCCGGATGCAGGTGCCTTAATGAAGCTCTCGAAATATTTTAGGAGCTGCTCAGGGAGTGTTAGGCAGAACTGTTTGGACTACATTGTTTTCTCTCAGATGATGTGATCTCTGTTGGGCACTGGCAAAGATGTGTGTACGCCTGCGTGTGTGTGCGTGCGTGTGCGTGTGCGTGTGCATGTGTGTGTGTGTTTGCAGACATGCAGAGCTGCAGCTGAGATAATCCCGGGGCTTTCTTGTGAAGTCTTTCCACATTTCAGTGGTGGGTGAGAGTAGGACCAAGGCCGGGCATCGGTCACTGCTTGTTTGCCACCAGGCATAAAATCACTTTCTCAACTCATCAACAACCTTTCCTCATACAATGATGCTGAGAACTCCCCCGTGTGAGTCCTGCCATAATTCCCTAGCAGATAAGATGTAAGCAAGTGCTTCCCCATGCCCTTCAGCTGCTTGTTTGCTCAGATGCCCTTTCTCTCTCAGTGCACCGTTTTCAGTATTTGTAGATAGTGTATGCGTTCAGACAGCTTTGTCGATCTGGCCAGATGCTTTTTCTCCTTCTGTCCAAAGGCCAGAGACCATCCCAGGAAGAGTGGTGGGTGGTTTATACACTGGAAATGTAGCAGAATTGTTGGAGTTCTGCTTTAAAAAAACAAAAAAACAAAAAAAAAAAACCATGTTAACTTCAGAGGAAGGATGGGCAAATCTGGTTGAGCTGGGTGAAACTCTTATTTTCCTGGAGATGCCTTAACCTGTGCTGGTTTTGGCTGTAGGGTTCAGGGTCACTTTTGTTCCCTTCTGCATTCAGGGGAGGGACTTCCCTACACAGAGCCCTGGTTTTGTGGCTTTGGGGATTGGAGGTAGCATTCAAAGATCAGATATGCTTTTCCTCACTTTGGAGACGAACACTCTGGGTTTTAGAGCATTAACCTGCCTAATGTTCACGGTGAAAATGACACCTTCTCTGTCCTAGTCGTGCTGTGCATGTTCTGCTTTCTCTGTTGGGGTCTATATAAATGCGTTGAACTCTTACCTACATTCCAAAGAAGTTTCGAGGAACCATAAATATATGTATACATATACATATATAAAATATATATATTAAAAGGAAATTATCTCTATCAGGAATACTGCCTCAGTTATTGAACTTTTTTTAGAATACTTTTTTTTTAAGCTCAGAAGTATGGGGTGAAAAAGATGTTATATTGTGTTTGACTATTTTCCAACTTGTATTTTCATATAATTTATATTTTTTAAAAGCTGAAAATTTAAAAGCAAGATGAAAAAAAGGAAAAGCAGGTGCTTTTTAAAAATCAGAACTGAGGTAGCTTAGAGATGTAGCGATGTAAGTTTCTATGTGTTTTTTTTTTAAATGCAAAAAAAATTTCTTATGGGGGAGTTTTTTGTTCGTTTATTTTAGTAGCTGATGCTGGCACATCATTTTGCTGGAGAATTTTTTATATACTGTAGCCTGATTTCATATTGTATTTTAAACTGTGTGAGATTAAAAGCAAAGAAATTCATTCATAATGATGTGGGTTTGGCTTCAGTCTTTCCTGTCTGGTTCACGCGTGAAAGCAGGACAGATTAACCGACCAGAGACGAGCGCAGGAAGGAACGCAACTCTGTCCTGCTGATCTCAACTTGCTCTACACCATTTCAGATAAAGATTTCCTAATAAAGCGAGAGCTATAATAGGAATAGGGGGAAGTGTAACGTGACATCCCAATTAGAAATAGATGGTATCATCCTTTGTGGAATGTCCCCGGCCTCATCATACCGCATTTTGATGGCGTCTGGAGAACTAAGAGGCACATGAAGAAAATTTTTAATGACTCAACAGATAAACATTTGATTTCAACGAGGTAAAGTTTCTGATATTAACACGGGGAGTTGAACACCTTTGGTCCATGCTCGGGAGCAGATTCTTCTCCCTCCTTCTGACATTCATTTTGTCCCGTGCCAATGCGGACCCATCCCATCCATCTCCTTGGCCCCAGCTCGTTCACTGGGGCTGAAAACTGGGAATGATAATATCCGTCTGAGCCCCCAGCAGCCAGTGTCATCAATCCGATCGTATTTATAGGTGCTTTGGGGAGGAGGGTTTAGGAACACATCCTGCGTGGTGCTTTTCTCTTGTTGGAACTGTGGAAGGTGTATGTCTTTAAAACACCAGCATTTGCAACACAAATCCCAACTCACAGCTGGAAAGAGAATTTTTGCTGAATTGTTCACAAAGAGAGCTCTGTTTTTGGAAAATCGGTTTCTTCAGGCCTGGAGCCTGAGGTTTGCTGAGTGCACGTTAAACACCGACTGTGTGGTCCAGTGGTCAGGGAGCTGGCCTGGCTGCGAGGAGGGCTCCGGTCTACAACCCAGTCAAGCCACCGCCACTCACTGGGGCACTGTGGGGAGACGGCTGGAGGTCCTTACATGTTTCAGTCTTCAGCTGCCAACCTGGGCAAAGCCACAACTCCGCAGCCAACCCGAGGCCACATCTAAGCTCTTCTCCCCCTGAATCCACAGGACACAGAGAATAGGTTTCTGCCTCAGTCTAGGATTTGGTCAGAGAACTTTCCTTCAGTGACAAGTTGCTGTTTATTCCCCCAAAGTATGTGATTTCATGCTGACCAGGTTAAAAGATACAAGATACACTGGAACGAAAACAGCTTAGGTCCCTGTTTCTCAAACTAGGAGCTAGAGTTTAGCTGGGGAACTCTCAGACACCTGGGCTTTGGTGCTCTCTTAATGACACTGCTGGGACCACCATATTGGAGTTGGGGTGGTGGAGAGACAGTATCTTCTAAAACTCCCTCCAGATTTGGGGGAATGGGATAAGGTGAGAAGGAGATGCAGGGAAAAGAGGAATCATTCAAAAGAAGCTGGTGGTCAAAATTCTACAGATTTTGACAGGCTTTTGGGCGGTTGTAGGGTAAAGTAATGGCCCAAGCCTAGTCTGGCTCCAGACTGCTATGGGTTTGGAGCAAGCTACAGCACCCATGCTAAATATAAATTAATAAATCATGACCAAAAATAGACCAAAAAGAGCTTACCTGTATAATGAAGTATAACTATTTTAACCTGGAAAAGGAAGAGGATTGTGATTTGTACTTTGAGTGAAAGAAGCCAGGCAGTGGAGACTACAGGGTACACACAGGTTGACTGAGGACTGAGTCTGTGCCACAGAGATGTTCAGTGTGGCCTTCACAGTGTGGGGACTCACTTCGGCAACTCAAGTGAACAGTGTCCGGCAGTAAGGCCATGGGGTGGTCTTGGAATCCTGTCATTCCTGTAAAGCAAACACCCCTGGACGCTGAGTGGAGGCTGCCCACTTCGAGATGCACAGGAATCTCCTGTTTTGTCTGCATGGCTCAGCCCCACACATTTACATCCCTGCCTCATTGCTGTAGAATGTGAGTTTGTCAACCCCGTGAAGGTATCTCTCCACCTCCCATGTTTACCTGGCATGAAACTTATTTTATTCTGGAAACCAGCAGTGGAAGAGAGCACAAGAGGTCATCAGGTTCATCAGAACCATCTGACTTCTAAACCCTTGTTGCCTCCATGACGCCATGTTGCCACCCAGGAGCTCTGAAAGGTCTCCTTTGATGATGCTGGCTGATGGCTCACCCTCCATGGAAGCCACAGCCCTGGTTACTAAGAGGGATGCTTCATGCACCGAGTGTGGAACAAGGACAGTCTTCTTTCAGTAAGGAAGCCTTTTCCACTCCCACAGCCCTTTCCACCCTCTGCTTCTCCCCAGCGCTGCTCTGGGTGGTGGTTTGTGGTGCAATTTCAGTTGTACGGAGGCCTTTCTCTAGCTCACACGTAGGGCTACTTGACCCTCCGAGGACTGGCCTGTGCCCTTTGATGGGCTTACCACTCAGCACACCGCTGGTTATCCACTGCTCTTTGGGATTCCTCCCAGTTACAGGAATCCTCTCCAGAAACCACAAATATCAGAAGAGAAAAGTGCTTTCTTGGCTTCTCTTGCAATGAGGCAGGGATTTAAGAAAGTCTGATAAAAGCAGGTGTTGATTGACCAGTGAACATTTTAAAAGGCTTGAAATCGAGGGGGAAAAAAATCCCATTTATTGGGAATTGACAACTTCAAATTAGCTGGGAAAGGTGGCTCTGGCCTCTCTGCCCTTTGGTCATTGCCATTTCCTGTTTTACTGAATGCCCCAGCCCCTTTCGTTTTTTTTTCCATTTTCCTGGAAAATATCTCACCCTGGGAAAGCCGGTTTCACTCGATCGCCCGGGGTACCTCAACGTGCTGATGCCCAGGGTAATGACAGGGATCCATCTGCCCGGAGCAGCGCTGGGGACTCAACAGTGGCCGGCTCTCACCAGCTGCCGGGCAGTCCCCAGAGCCTTGGTGAGTTGCTGGTCCGGTGCTTAATCTCTCTCTTTTTTTTTTTTTTTTTTTTTGGCGGTACGCGGGCCTCTCACCGTTGTGGCCTCTCCCGTTGTGGAGCACAGGCTCTGGACATGCAGGCTCAGCGGCCATGGCCCACGGGCCCAGCCGCTCGGTGGTATGTGGGATCCTCCCGGACCGGGACACGAACCCGTGTCCCCTGCGTCGGCAGGCGGACTCTCAACCACTGGGCCACCAGGGAAGCCCCCCCTGTGCTTAATCTCTTATCCTGCCATCCAGGCTCTAGTGGGCTCTCGGCCATAGCATCTTTCAGAACTTTGATTTCAGGTTGGCCCTGGTCTCTCCACATGATAGCATGTGGAGGGGCAAGGAGGTTTTCAGTAGCCACTTGTGAGAGCTGCCGGGGGCCAAGAGAATGCCGTCACCTTCTCCCTGCCCATTCTACGCTGTCAGCTCAAGACGCTGGCCCTGGGCAGGAACAGGCAAATCCTGAAATTTCCTTCTTGACTCTAATGCCCTTTCCTCCCAGCCCCAAACGGCTTCCTCTACTCATTAAATCTCATCCGCTTTCCAGGCAAAAAAGCATCCCGGCATAAAATTGATTGATTCAGAATCGATCGTGACAATAATTTCTATTAGTTCTGATGGATTCCAACGGTCTGCTAAGTGCCAGTGTTCAGGTTGGATCCTGGGGTGGTGGAAGGCTTATATCACTGGAATCATTCCTTTGATGCGCACCTCAGCTCTCTGGGGCCAGTATCCTGCGCTTTCTCATCCCGGGTCTCCTCAGGGTGCACCGTGAGGAGTGGCTACAGCCTGAGGGCTGCTAGATGGCAGGTATTCTTTCCTTCCTGAGTTCCCCCGGGGCTCACCAGCTCACATGCATTGCAGTGGTGGCCGCAATCGGTGATGACTGCGACATCCTTTGTTTACCGACCTGGCAGGAAAGATTCCATTTCTCAGTCTGGAAGTGGTTCTGTGGAAACAGCACTGGGTGCGAGGAGTCACGGTGACAGGCGAGGAGGGGAGAATGGGGAGGAGATCATTCAAGGCCTTGTGAGCCAGGTGAGAGTAAGGCGGGACCCTGAGGATCTTCCCACAGGCTAAGTCACATGTCCTTAGAAGGACTATTTTGCCTGTAGAGCAGAACAGATCGGAGGGGACAAGGATGGAGGAAGAGAGACCAGCTGGGGAACGATTTCATTTGAAGCCTGCCAGAGTGTCAGCCGTGAGCAGATGAGCAAGGTGCTCAGGTGACGGAATCCCTGGGACTGGGTGGGTGGTGGGCTGCTGTGCGAGCACGGGGATTTGGGTGGTACCCAGAGATGACTATGACAGCCCTTGTGCTTGGTCACCATATCCCCAGTGCAGGGATGTTAGATCTGGAAAGAACTTTAGCGATAAATCCAGTCCCCTCATCGTGTAGGTGAAGGGGGTTTAGGTTACTGGTCTGAGGTCCCATAGCTAACTGGTGACAGAGGCACAATTAGGTCTTAGCTCTGCTGACTCCAAGGCCAATCCTATGTATCCCGTGAAGGTTGAGGGCTTGTCCCTCCAGCACAGGCAAGAAAGAGTCCACCTCTTCCTTTCCTCCCTCCCTCCCTTCCTTCTTTCCTTCCTACCCTCCCTTCCTTCTGAGAACAAGAGCTATTTAGCTTACAAATGGGTGTGACAGGCCTCCCCATAGGCTGTCTCCTCTCATCAGGGTGCTGATCTCCATGGAGCCCTGGGCACCCGCCTCCACCCCAGGCTGAAATTGAAGAGAAAAAGGAGGTGTTGGTTTCTCTGCTCCAGTGGTCACTCCTCCGCCCGCTGGGAGCTGTCTCAGCCCCCCTTGCTTCGCAATCGCTGAGCATTATTCCCAGAATCCCGTTTGGCGTGGAAGAAAGAGCAGGGGTCTGACCAGCTCTGTGACAGCTTCCCTTCACTACCAGGCCATCTTACCATCTCTATATCTTGGTCTCACACCGCTTCTCTGAGACTGACAGGCTCCTGCTGTTTTTTTTTTTTTTTAAATCTCTCTATTATGCCAGTTCTTGGTGACGCCTCCTCTTTTTCTCACCCATTCCCTTTATTCTCCACCTGAGTTTCCTCTCTTTGTCTCTCTTATCTTATATATCGAGAGAGGAAATGTCATAGGCTGGAGAGAAAAGGCAGTGACTTTTAAGAGTAGAGACTCTGATGCTAAACTGCATGGCGTTAAGTCCTAGCCCTGCTGCTTTGGGGCTGTGTGACTTTGGGCAGGTTAATGAACCTCTCTGTGTCTCGATTTCTTCATCCATGAAATAAGGATGATAGTATCAACGGCACAGGATTGGTACGGTGATCGCCATTTAATATGTGCTGACGCCTGACACATAGTAAGTGTTATGTAAGGGGACCCGGTAGTAAATGAGAAACTACGGCTCGAGAAAGTCTTTTTCTCCCTTTTGGGAGAACGGTTTTCTCCCCTGGATTCCTGGGACAAGGAGAAGACTTCGGCATTCAGGGTAAGGGCTCCGAAGGGGCTGTCTGCAGAGTCAGGTGTGTCTGCTCTGCCCTCCCAGGCCTCAGGACGGAAGGTTCTAGTGCCAAGGCTCCCCTGCCTGGCACGGCCAGCTTGCTGTCGCAGCTGCAGGTGGGCAGAGCACTGGCTCCAGGCTTGGAAAGGCGGACGCTGTTCTGGCCAGCTCCAGGACTCAGCGTTTTCCACTACTCTTCTCTCTGTTTGTGTTCCTCTTTGGGCTCCCCCCGCCCAGCGGGGGCTTCTGAATGACGTCCAACAGCAACGCTGGGCCGGCTCCAAGGCCTCCCCGTCTCCTCCCGTCGGCAGGCGGAGGACCCCGGGCCTGGTGGCCCCTGCACAGGGCTCTCTCGCTCACAAAGTGCCATTGTACGGGTTGGTCTGCGGGAGACAAATGATTTTGAAATTTCAAAATCAACGGCAAGTTATTTTTATCCACGGAAGGGCTGAAATGCCTTTATTTTCCATCTTGGAAAACAAACCTTACGGGATCGCTGTGTTGCAGAGAGCATCTCCATTTGCCCCGGGATTCAAGAATTTGCCAGGGAGGCTTTTGAAAGAGCGGGGCTCAGAAAAGATGAAGTCGAGAACACCAGGCCGTCGGGGCCCACGTGACCCTCTCAGGATGGGGGTCTGCTGGGCTTGGCCCAAAACCTATGGCTGGTGTGGCCTCCGAGCCCTCGAGCTTTGCTCCCACCGATGCCTGAGCACTGACGTTGCTTCTTCTTGTGCCCGCGCCCCACCGACCCGCCCAGCTCTTCACAGGCTGCTTCTCTCGCCCAGGCCCTCGGCCTTCAGTGAGGGGCAACTCAGGACTGTCGTGTCCACTTCTTCTGGAGCAGGGGTCTCGGGGGGTGCACACTCCAGGGATCGCACAGAATAAGACATGGACTGTGGAAGGACTTTGATTCCTATTTCTTTTCGCTCTGAAAATAGGAGACACACTTTTATTTACTACTAAGGAATATGCTTATCCAGCTCGGTGCCTTTGTTCAGCCTCCTCTGGCTTCTCCGCCTGCACTCAAAGCTCTGCAGGCCGGGGGGGGGGGGGTCATGCAGCACGGAAGGGGGTCTACACTGCTGCCCCTGTTTCAGCAAATTATGGTGTTTTACGGTTTACATGTACGCAACGAGTAGATTTACAAGCCAGAATATCTAATTTTAACCAAACGATCTTCACAAAATGGACAAGGGGCTTAAAATGTTTCCTGCAATGAAACTGGACTGTAGACAATAGGAACAATTCAGGCACACCAAGACAAGAAAAAAAAAAGCCGGATTACTTCTTCAACCCGCGGAACGAATTACTTGTCATCCATATAGGGAGGTTAAGACAGCAATGATTTAATTATATTTGGCCCAAAAAAGTTTCCAAATTACCAACAGTATATTAAATATAGACTTACATTCATTGTCGTCAATAAGCATCAGTGCCCCGGGCACTAATATTATTATCAATCAATGCTAATAGATATTAGCTAGTGCATCTAATCTACAAATAAATATTCATCTGTTGGAAGTGGTGCTTGAAGATATTTACTGATGGGGATGTAGGGCCAGAAAAATTTTGAGATGACTGCCCTAAAAGAATATTTTCTGTGAGCCAGCAATTTTTCTGCTTATGATGAAAAAAGCTCATTTGCAATCAGTTAAAATCAGAGTCTAAATCCTGACTCCATCACTCAATAAACTACTCAATATCTTTGCATCTCAGTTTCCACAAAATCACAATAATAACAGTTACCTCATAGGTCCATTTTGAGGATCAATATAATAATTCATGTTAAGTGCATAGAACAGTACTTAACATACAGGAAGCGCTCCTTCCCCCTTTCTCTTTCTCCTCTTGCTTCTGCTGGGACCGGGGAAGGTCAGACAGTTCAAAATGGAATGGAGCTCACTCTCTCCAAAATCCCACTCTGACCCTCAGGGAGCATTCCCTCGTGACCGAGAAGGTGAGCCTGTGCTTTTCAACACAGGGCTGGCTGTTCTTGGCTGTAAGAGGAAAGAAGATTTGAGTGTGTACGTGTTTAAACACCAGCCTGGGTAGGCCTTCCTGGTGGCTTTCTAACAAGTGTACAGTAAATGGCCCTGTGTTGGTTTTAGTTGGCTTCCCAGCAGACCATTTCTCCACGTCAGAAGGTAGAACCCCGCAGTGCTACAATTGGCAATAATTAGTCCCCACCATGATGCAGATCAGCCAAAGATCTCAGACGTGAATGAGCCTTCACTCATTCATGGGGGGAAACGAGGAAGCCCACACCGAGCCTGGGGCCCGGCCTTCGGCAGAGGGTCTGGCACCGCCCAGCTCTGTTACGGAAGAAGCAGGGTGAGGGGCCGTGATGGGCAGTGGGGCTCGGTCCTTCTGGTCCGTCTCCCCGGCTCCCATTTTGCACATGAGGATTCAAGATGAAGGACTGGTGAAGCCATCAAAGTGTGAGAGCCATCATCTTCCTCTCTGCCAACTGTCACCCGTGACTGTTGCTCCAACTAGGATTTGGATGATCTCGTAAAAGCCACGTGCCAGCTTGGAGAGAACATCGACCAACGTGTACACACGGACGCCCTTTACCCCTCAGACCCCCCCTTCTAAACAGAGCTTCAGGCTCAAGTCTGAATCGCTGGTCCTCCACCCTGTTGTAATTGGACCTGGCAGAGCTTGGTGGGGAGTCAGAAGCTCCATTTCAGAGTCCACCGGAACACTCCGTGAACGTTTCGTTCACAGTTCTAAGCTGGGAGATGCAAGCAAAAGCAAATGAGGTTGTTAAAGCCTAGCGTTCAAAGTATGTTGTATCGATAGATATTGGAAGAGATTCACTTCGCAAAGAAACGGACTCCAGCAAAAAATGGAGGGAGCTGGTGTGACCTGAGGGGTTGACACGGAAGCTGCTCTGGCCCGTTGCTCTCTGGGTGACCTGACCGGTGAGCTCTCCTGCAGTCCATTCCAGACAGGTGACCAACCTGTGAGTCAGGCTTGCCTGGGCAGGAGGCAGCTGGTACAGAGAATACACCTATTCCTGTAACCTGACAGCCTTGACCCCTTGGCCTCTGAGGGGTTACTCCATCTGGGGACAAAGCAGCATTTGTCCTTATAAGCTGCCCACAAGTTGTAAGGAGGGAACGGAGCTTCCTTCCCTCTCCTTCCACCTGCCATGTAGGGTGTAGAGCTCGTGGGTATTCTCCGAGCCGCCCACTTCTCTTTTTTTCTCAGGCCAGACTTCCTTGAGTTTCAGATGAACTATGCTTGATTTGTGACTCTCCCTTCACCAATAATTTGCTTTGCCTTTTTAAGAGTGAACTCCCAGAGTTCAGTGTGGCAGTTCCTAAGCCTGTAGACAGTGATACATTTCTGGGACTTTTCCATCCTGCCCAGTACTCTTTACTTTCTGAATTTCAAAAATCCATCTAGGGGCTTAATTCTCTTAAAATCAAAACATGGACTTCAGAAGTATGCAGACCTAAGATCAACTTGGGGGACCTTTGACACATAACAACCTGTTTGAAGCACTATTTCTTCTTTTGCAAATAGGATAATATGATCAAATGGAATAATGTAATAAAGTGGCTTTTAAAGGAACTGATGCATAGCAAATGCCCAATAAGTGTTAGTTTCCTCTGGGTCATCCATTCTATAAGGTAGAGAATCCCCTGAAAATACTTTCATTCTTTTTAAATATTAATTTTACATATTTTCTAAAAGGTTGTGTATTTATTGAAAATTTAGATAACACTGAAAAATATTCAGGAGGTAATTTAAAAAACACCTTTAGTCTTCCCTATTGATATTTTGGTATAAATTCTCTCAGAATTTATAGATATGCATGTATATTTGATACTAAATATGCTTTTTTACTCAGGTAAAATTTACATACAGCAACGTGCACAGATCTTAATTGTTCCATTTGACAAACCTGTGTAAGCAGCATATCCAGAAAGTTCCCACCCTGTAGGCATTAGCTATTCTAATTTCTATTACCGTAAGTTAGTTTTGCCAGTTTTTGAACTTCATAATTCATGGGGCATTGGATGGAGTACTGAGGAAGGTTTTGCATCAGTCCTGGAACAAATTTAGCCCTAGACTAAATACTGTTGTACTCCTGCCTAATAAAGCTGAAAAGCACGGCTCAAAAGGGTCAAACTATTTCCAAGTAACTTAGCTCAAGAATATTTTTAGGAATACAAAAATATCCAGCAAATCCACAAGGTCTGGCATTCAATAAAAATTACCAGGCACACAAAGGCGCAAGAAAACATGACCCAAAGTGAGGGGGAATCAAATCAGATGGTTGGATATTTCCCAGAAATGACACAGGTATTAGAATTAGTCCACAAAGATATCAAAAGAGAGTAACAATTTCACATGTTCAAAGAGTTATGAGAACATGATACGTAGAGATATGGAACATATTAAAAAATGACCCAAGTCAAGCTTCTAGAGATGAAGGCTGTAATGTATGAGATGAAAGATCTACATGGGACTGATGACAGGTTTAACAATGCAGAAGAAAAAAATAGTGAACTTGAAGTCATAGCAATAAAAAATATGTGAAATTAAGTACGTAGAAAAGAAAGACTGAAAAGAAAATGAGCAGAATGTCAGCGAGCTGTGGGACAAATGTAAATGCCTGAATAAACATGTAATCAGAATCCCCAGAGGGGCAGGAAGTGTGATAGAAAAAAATACATGAAGAAGAATTAACGGCTGAAATTGTTCCAAATATGATTAAAACTATCAGCACACAGATGTAAGACACAGAAGTCCAACAAACTCCAAGCGCGTGAAAATTAAAAAAAAATACAGCAAAACATCAGAATCAAATTGTTTAAAACCAGAAACAAAAGAAACCTTAAAAGTAACTCGTGAAGAAAGACACATTATATACAGAAGACAAAAAGCAAGAAAAGCAGCAGATTTCTCATCAAAAGCACTGCAAGCAAGAACACAGTGTACAACAGCTTTAATGTACTGAAAGAAAAATGTCAGTCAACCTAGAACTCTACACTTAGTGAAAATATCTTCTGAAAACAAAAGCAAAACAATGACTTTTTCAGAAATAAAATACTGAAGGATTTTTAATCACCAGCAGAACTGCACTATAAGAAATCATAAAGAATATTCTTCAAGCTGAAGGAAAATAATACTAAGTGGGAATCTGGGTCTACACAATGGCATTAAGAGCCTAGAAATGATAATTGTGTGGAGAAATAGAAAATACGTTTTTTTCTTATTATTTAAATCTCTCTGACTTATTTACTTAAGAAAATTGATCGTTTGAAGCAGCATAAGAGCAGTGTAATGTGGGGCTTATTACATGTGTAGAAATAAAATGTGTGACAAGAGTAGTCAAAATTCAGGAGTCAGAGAATGGAAGTACATTGTTGTAAAATTCTTTTAATATACGTAAGGTGGTATAATATTACTTGAAGGCTGATTGCAATAAGTTAAATCATAGTTTATGAACCCTAAATCAACCATTAAAATAATACAAAAAAAGAGATCAAATGGAATAATAAAAAATATGCAATTAATCCAAAAGAGAGCATAAAGAGAGAGGAAAGGGAACAAAAAACAGAACGAATAGTAATTTAAAAAAAGCCAGCTGGCAAATTTTAAATCACCATATTCACCAAATATATAATCACACTAAGTAGAAATAGTTTAATTACCCCTGATAAAAGGCAGAGCCATCATACTGATAAAGGGAAAGCCCCATCTGTATGTTCCCTATAGGAATATACATCAGACATAAAGATACAAACAGGTTAAAATTAAAATGAAAAGTGATATACAATGTTAATAATAGTCAAAATTAAGTCAGAATGGCTATATTAATATCAGAAAAAGTAGATTTTAGAACAAAAAATACTACCAGGGATAACGAGGGTCACTTAATAATGATATAGTGGTCAATTCACCAAGAAGATATAACAATCCTAAATGTTTATGTAACAAATAACTGAGTTTCATTATACATGAGACAAAAAGTGAGGAGCTGAGAGCAGAAACAAACAAATCCACACTCACAGCCAGAGATTTTAATAATTGATAGAAAATGTAGACGCAAGGTAAGTATCTAGAAGATTTGAACAACACTGTTAATCAAATTGACTTAATTGACAGTTTTAGAACACTACACCCAACAACAGCAGAATACATTCTCAAGAATCAATGAAACATTTACCAAGAGAGACCATGTGTTATAATAAAACAAATCCTAATAAATTTAAAAGGAGTCAAGTCATAGAAAATCAGTTCTATAACCACATGGAATTAAATTATAAATTAGTATCAGGAAGATAGCTGGAAAGCCTCTAAGTAGTTCAAGCTAATCTTCATAAATAACTCATGGGTCATACATAAATCCAGAGAGAAATTGTAAAGTATGTTAAACTGAAAGAAAATGGAAACACAACACTGAAATAAGTGGATTCGAGTAATACTTAGGGGGACATCTATAGCCCCAAATGCCTTATATTAGAAAAGAAATAAAGGTCTAAATCAATGAATTCAACTTCCCACTTAATAAACTAGAAAAAGAAAAGCAAATAAAAACTAAAGAAAGTAAAAGACACAGAAAGAACAGAACCACAACCAGTGAATTAGAAAATAGAAAAGCAATAGAGAAAATCAGTGAAATCAAAAGGTGATCATTAAAATCAATAACCCTCTAGCTAGACCGATGAGAAAAAAATAGAGAGAAAACACAATTTACTAATATCGGGAATGAGAGAGGTGGCATAACTAGTTTCTAAAGATATTAAATATAATAAGGGATAAAATACTTCACATGGTATGATTCCATTTATATGAAATTACAGAAAAAGGAAATTATTCATCACTGAGAGAAAACAGCTCAGTAGTGACTCAGGATGAGCATGGAGAGAGGAATGGATTTCAAAGGGGCCACAAAGGAAATTTTGGAGTTGATTACATATTCGTTATTTTGATTTTGGTGATGGTTTCATGGGTGTGTATATATACATATTTCAAAGTACATCAAATTGTACACTTTATATGTGTGTAGCTTAGTACACCGCAATTTTACCTCAATAGAGTTTCTTTGTGATGCTGTCAGAGGCTGGTTAGTTCATTTGGTTGATGTCCAGTGTCAATGAGGCCAAGGCCATAAGCTTGAGTCCAGTCATAGGTCAGTTAGCTTCTATTTCCAATAGCAGCAAAATGTACCTCTTTTTCCTAAATTTTAAGGTCATTGAATCTGAGCGTGGATGGCTCAGGGAAACCCACAACCAGTACAAGGGAAAAAATAATTTCTCCAAGTAAATTGTTTACGTATAGGCAATGGATCTTAGCAAACCTTTGGGTTTATAAGGAAGAGCACTACATTTTCTTTTTTCTAAAAATGATTTCTAACTAATCCTACTTAGTTCTGAATTTTACTTTAGCCCTTAACACTAGATCTAAACATTATGACTAAAGATCTAAATAATTGTCACTTACACAGGTAAACTTATATTTTCATATCATTTCTTTGCATCTAAATATCTGTTCTCTTTCTTTTTTTAAAATAAAATGTAAGTAGATTCATGGTGGTATAATTGGCATGTAATAAACGGTACAAATTAAAATGTACAATTTTACAGGGTTTGACAATTTGTGAAACCATCACCACATTAAAGCTAATGAATATGTCCATCACCCCAAAGTTTCCTCAAGCCCTATGTAATACCTTCCTCCTACACGATCATTCACCCCATCTCCTGTCCTCAGGCAACCACTGATCTGTTTTCCATCACTGCAGATTACTTTACATTTTCTAGAATTTTGTATAAGTGGAATCATATACTATGTAATTTTGGGGGGGGATCTGGCTCCTTTCTAGCAGTATAATAATTTTGAGATTCCCTTACACTGTTGCAATGCATTCCTTTCCATTGCTGAGTGGTATTCCATTGTATAGATGTACCACAACTTACTTATCCACTCATTTGTTGACATATAATTAGGTTGTTTACAAGTTTTGGCTGTTACAAAATTTATTATGTTAGCTTTTCTGTTCAGGTCTATGATTCCTCTGGGTTAATTTCTGTGTACGGTCGAACATAGTTCAAACAAGCAGGCACATAAGCAATTGTTGTACTACCACTAACATTTGTTGAAAAGATTTATCCAAACAATTCCAGTATATTTGTCAAAAATGAATTGAATAAACACATATGAGCCTATTTCTGAACCCTCCATTCTATTCCATTGATCTTCATGTCTATTTTATCTACCAAAACCAAACTATCTTGATTTTTGTAGTTTCATCATAAACTTTGAAAGTATCAATAAACAGCTAAGACCTCCAACTTTTGGGTTTATTTTTTTAAATAAAAGTTACTTTGATCCTTTGTATTTCCATATAAACCTTAGAATCCCCTTGTCAATTTCTACAACAGAGCCTGATAGAATTTTGGTTGATATTGCATTGAATATATAGATCAATTTGGGAAGAACTACCGTCTTTACAATATTTAGTCTTCCTACTTATACGCATGGTATACCTTACCATTTATTTGGTCTTCTTTAATATCTCTCAGGAATATTTTATTCTTTCAGTGTAAAGTCCTGGGCCTCTTTTATTAGATTTAATGTTAAGTATTTTATATTTGGAGGCAAAACTACAAATGGAACTTATACATTTTTGTTTTCCATTGTATGTTGCTAGTGTGTAAGGATAACATTAATTTTTATATGTTAATTTTGTATCTAATAACCATGCTAAATCCATTTATTTGTTCTAATAGTTGTTCTGTAGATCCCCTCGGATTTTATTTTCACTAAAAAAATCATATCATTTGCAAACAGGGACAGTTTTACTTCTTTTCCAATAAGTATGTCTTTTATTTCCTTTTTTTTTTTTTTTTTTGCCTTACTGCAATATTTAGGGTCATTGATGATTCTGGGATGTAGTTTGCATAATCAAGAGCGAGATGGGCTCTCACTAATATTTTGAAATCCCTTCATCCCCTGACTTGTATTCAATATACCATCAAATAAGTCAAATCAGTGATAAAAATTAATCTCTCATACCTAGAAATAGATTTAATGTCATGAAGGACAAATATCATGTGTATGCCAAGAATATAGTAATGGAAGGTATAGTACGTGATATAATTTCCATGCTATTCTACGAATTTGAAGGTACTTTTGTATCTTACACATAAGTGAACAAAACACAGCAAACAAAAAAATCCCAGGGAAGTCACAAGTTTGGTGTTTTAAAAATCCACCTTCTGATGGCAGTGTAGGTTTCCATAACATGCAATGGGAAATAACCACTGAGTGATAATATCTTGTGTAATGAGGAAGATCTTATGATCCAACTCAGTCTGGAAAATTCACCCCAAACTGTAAACTTCCAGCTCTGAGTTGCAGTGCAAATATCATAGACAAGTAGTCACAGCAGGCGTACTTGTAGTGACTAGAGAAGAGTTACATTTCCAGCGTTTTCTCATATTTGTGAGGTATCTTGTAAATATAGAAACAGTCAACCGTACCTTGGGGCACTTACCAAAGACCTTTTGCAGTTAGTAAGGACTTATTCAAAGAAATGACCATCCTGACATTCACTAGTAATGGTTATCATGGGACACAGAAGCAGCTCAGTGACAGTGAAAAAAGGGAAACAGAGTTAGGGAGCTGAGGTTTCCCTTTGCCAGGAGGCAAAGTTGGCTAACAATTGCCAATACAATCTGTGGCTCTGTTGTCATTTGGAAAGGTGTTTGTATGTCTGTGTGTAGTTAATTCCATAATTTGAGTGTAACTTTTATGGTAACTAATTCTTTTCGTTACCTTTTACACATCACGAACAAAAGTACTAGCTCTGGCCACTTGACAAAGTCGGTCCTATCAGATACTCACTGTCAAGATCAATGGTTAGGGAGGGGTACCTGTTGAGTGTTCCACCCTCTCACATTCCCAACCATTATGCCATTTTCCACACTACATTAATTTGAATAACATCTTTGGAATTTGGGGTCATAAAACTTAGCTCTTATTTCCCCATAAAATCGGAATAGTAGTGGTTAGCATTTTGAAGAAACTCTGGCTGTAGGCAAAGCAATGTGCTACATACTTTGCATGCTTATTTTAAAATAATAGTACCCATCTTCTAGGGCTGCTATGAAGACTAAAATAGATGCTATATGTAAAAAACAGGGAATTCCCTGAAGGCCCAGTGGTTAAGACTCGGTGCTTTCACTGTTCCCCGGGTCCGGGAGCTATGATCCCACAAGCCACGCGGCAAGGCCAACAAAACAAAACAAAACAAAAAGCACTGTGACCAGTTCTTTAAAAAACAAACAAACGAACAAATAAATAACAAAATTCAACTCCTGGTACAAAATGAATGTTAAGTAAGTGACTAAGTATTAATTAACAATATTGATCTACTACTGCTACTACTAGGTGTTACTTTACCTGATCGACTTGATAGTTATTGGAATTGTTAACCATTTTATCACAGTTACATGCAACACTGATATTTATCTTTACATATATAACTTTGCAACTATTTCCTAATTCCTTAAGGCCAAACTCTTAGAAGTGAAACTACTTTTGAAACTCATTTAATTTGCAAGTAACAGGAGGCATCTTGAGCTCTCTGAAGGAAAACACCTATTTCATGGACTCAGTGATCGGCCTCTGTGACCATCAGGAAGGCAGCTGGAACTGTGAAGTTTCCAGAACGAGGGACTGAAAAGTCATCAGGACCTCCTATCCATCTCTTCTTTTCCCCTCTGTATTTCTTCTGTAGCATTCTCTCTCCTCTTGACGGGAAACACGACTTTGGGAAAGTTCCAGAGCTTAGATGGCATAGACCCTGCCACACAACAAGAGGCCAAATCTCTTTTCCTCTGTCACGATTTAAAACTCCCAGGAAAAGGGCTCTGATTCATGGGTCACATGCTTACCCCTGACCATTAGCTCCGGCTGTGGGGAAAGACACCCTCTTGCTGGGAGCTCCACTTGTGGTGGGGTGAGCGGGGATCCAGAGAGCAGTGTCTGGGCAGGCAACTCAGTGTTTCCACTCTCCTGGGTCAAAGTTTATGTATGTGACAATTTTAATTCCTTCAAATGGCCTACATTTCCACAAATGGTATATAAGCGCAACACTTTCTAAATCAAATTAACGGAACGAAATAATGCCATTTGAAGCAACATGGATGGACCTGGAGATTGTCATGCTAAGTGAAGTAAGTCAGTCAGAGAAAGACGAATATCATATGATATCACTCATATGTGGATTCTAATTTAAGAAATGATACAAATGAGCTTATTTATCAAACAGAAACAGACTCACAAATTTCAAAAACAAACTTATGGTTACCAAAGGGGAAGCATGGGGCGGGGGAGGGATACATTAGTAGCTAAGGGATGAACATACACACACTATTATATATAAGATAGATAATCAACAAGGACCCAGTGTATAGCACAGGGAACTCTACTCGATATCCTGTAATAACCTGTGTGGGTGAAGAATCTGAAGAAGAATGGATGTATGCATATGTATTACTGAATCACTTTGCTGTACGCCCGAAACTAACACAACATTGTAAAACAACTCTACTCCGATGAGATAAAATTTTTAAATGTGGGCCATAAAAATAAGTTAATAAATAAATGAACAACTCTCTCGTCTGTTCCACTACATCCAAGCTTTGCAAATGTAACGTCCAGCTTAGGTAAATGAAATATTGGAGAGACAGAATCTCACGTTATGCTTTTCACCTACTGTGGAGCGTGTCTCCTGTGTCTTCCACTCATTTCTGCACTCCTTTACTGGAGTCTCCTTTTCTTCTGTCCCTGATTTCGGGGGGTCTCAAGGATCTGGACTCAGCGTTCAGGGCGTGCCTCCTCTCAGGGAGCTCACCAACTTTCGTGATGTCATTTAGTACTTTTGTAATAATGATCTTCAATGTCTACAGCCCCTTGCTAACTGCTTTTCTATTCTATCCTTAGAACCAGAAGTCTTATAATATTTATGGCCAGAAACTGAGACATCAACCTGGACTTCTGTATTTCCCTCCTTTGCTGTATCCAATCTTTTGCCAAGGTTTTGGCCGTACGCATAAGCATGTTCTTTTCTGATCTGTCCACCATCTATCTCTGTTATTCAATCCACGTGAAGGCAACGAATGGCAGATCCTCAGCCCCCAAGTTTAGATTTTACGATTTAAGGCACATATGAAGACAGACTATATCTTTCAGTCCCAATTCCAAAGTCTCCGAGTGGGTCACGTTCCTATTTCTGAACAAATTACATACAGCCGGGGGTCAGGGTCATGCAGCAGAAATATGAGAGGTTATCAGCCCTATGGATGGGGAGTGTTGTTCCCAAAAGAGAGGGTCTGGGAGGAAAAAACTCTATCGTTGGCCTTTACACGAGTCATTGAAACATCATGGAAAGGGCTTTAAGCGTTGTCTGAAGTCAGAATTTGGGATATATTCTACATACTGTTGCTGAACTTCAGGTTCAAATATGGGTTCCCTAAGTAAATAAAGCTTAATATTGGGCTGGAAATTTTCATATAACTATTTCATGACAAAAAATCCTGAAAAGTGCAAAGAAAGGCATCTTCCTGGCTTTCATTTAAGTAGAAAAATCACAGCACCAGCCATCAGCAGCCTTTTCAGACCCTCATTTTTCATCATCCAGACATGCAGTATGTAATGCCCCTGATGTCAGGGTTTGTGGCTTCCAAATCCCTGCTGCTCCACGCCACAGGGGTGACATCAGCGTTCTGGGTTTTCCCAGATGTGAGCCCAGAGGCTCTTTGTACCCTTAATATGTGTTATTTTCAGATAAGAAAGTGTAAGCAGACAGGAAGAGGAGACTTCCCTATAGCTTATAATATTGTCCCTACTGCCCAAATGACCAAAATTCAGCTCAAAGAAAAAAAGAACAAACTCAAGGAGAGAGTCACCCTTTTGGCTGTTCAGTATTTAGGCATATCTATTAAGTATTCCCGGGTGGAGAACGACCTCACCTCCCATGTTCTGTACTACATTCATGAACGATTTTTTTTTTTTCATCCAGGGATTTGCTATACCATCTCATGCCTCTGGGTTTATGCAACTGTCACCTTTGGCTTTTCTGTGGAGGTAAAGTTTACTTGTTTGCCGAAGTCCAGCCCAAATATCTCCTGTTCTTTGGAGTCTTCCCCCACCCCCCATTTTTCCTTCTCCTCCACTTCTGCTGATATAGCTGTTCCTTCTTTTTTTTTTTTCTTTTTAATTTTTTATTCATTTAGTTATTTCGGCTGCGTTGGGTCTTCGTTGCTGTGCGCGGGTTTTCTCTAGCTACGGCGAGTGGGGGCTACTCTTCCTTGCAGTGCGCGGGCTTCTCACTGCAGTGGCTTCTTTTGTTGCAGAGCACAGGCTCTAGGCACACGGGCTTCAGTAGTTTTGGCACACAGGCTCAGTAGTTGTGGCACACGGGCTTAGTTGCTCCATGGCATGTGAGATCTTCCTGGACCAGGGCTCGAACCCGTGCCCCCTGCATTGGCAGGCGGATTCTTAACCAGGGAAGTCCCAGCTGTTCCTTCTTAAGTGAACCTGCTATACGTTGGCTCCTCTCTCTTCAGCAACATTTAACAAATACGTTGAATACCTATTTGGTGCCAAGTATGAGTCTTTGACTTGTATAGATTGAAAATATAGGATGAAAAGGCATATTTCTTGACTACAAGGATCATTTAATTTCATGGAGAGGCAAAAAAGAAAAACACCATGTAACGTGATTGAGAGTTATAATGTGTGTATAGGGGAAGGGATAGGCAGTCATCTTCTCTGCTCCTGGTACTGCTCTTGGTGCTGCCTTAAATGTGGAAGGAGGTCCATTAGCCTAACACTCTGAGCCTTTCTCTGACCCTTACTTGCTCTGCTCCAAGGAGTGTTGCGTTTGATTGGTGAATTTTGAAAGAAGAGATTAATCCTGCTCATAGCGGATTCATATTCTCTTCTGTTAGGGCATCCCATAAATCTTCCAGTGGGGAAGTCTGACTCCGTCCATCTGAGCCTGTGCCTCAGAGGGTAAGTTAGCTAAATTTTGGGTCTTTAGGAAGCTCCTCTGTCCACTTGCCCATAGGTATAAACTCCACACTATTAAGTCAGCTTTATCAGTAATAAAGGTAATATTCTGGTATCCAGTTCCATCTGCTTTCTGTTTTTTGATCTTTAAAAAAATTTATTTCAGAGCTCAGATAGGAAAAAAGGGTGCTATGTTCTGATCCCTCAAAGAGGAATCAGATCAGTTGTTACAGAGCAGGTGATGCTTGAACTCTCTAGTAAAGTAGTAGGAGTGTGCTGGATGGACGGGACAGAGAAACTATTCCTAATATGGAGGGCAACATGTCCACAAAATTAGCACAGTGATTTCATAGAAGAATGTGTCATCTGAGTTGAAGGGCTGAGAGTTTCCAGAGATGTGACTCGATAGGAAAATAAGAATCATATCACAAAGGGCTCTGTTATGTTAAGAAATTTGGTTATTTTCCTATAACAGTGAAGGATCCATTAAGAAATTTTGAATTGAGGAATGGTCTGAGGGAATTTGGGTGCCAAAAATATGACTATAGCAGCGGTAAGAAACAGGGTTGGTTATTAAACCAGTATGGTATTGGCTTAAGACAGACAATGTAGACCAGTTGAATGAAATAGAGAGCCCAGAGATTAACCCATGCATTTACGGTCAATGGATCTTCAACTAGGGTGCCAAGCATGTGCAATGGGAAAAAAGATAGTCTCTTCAAAAATGGTGTTGGGGAAATGGGATATCCACATACAAAAGGATGAAACTGGCCCCCTATCTCACCCCATGCACAAAAATGAATGGAAAATGGATCAAAGATTTAAAAGTAAGACCTGACACTGTAAACCCCTAGAAGAAAACACAGGGGAAAAGCATCATGACATTGGATTTGACAACGATTTCATGGATATGACAGCAAGAGCAGAGGTGACAAAAGCAAAAACAGACACGTGGGACAACATCAAACTACAAAGCTTCTGCACAGCAAGGGAAACAACAGAGTGAAAAGTCAGCCCACATAATGGGAGATATATTTGCAAACCATATATCTGATAGGGGTTAATTTCCAAAACATGGAAAGAACTCCCAAAACTCCATAGCAAATAAGCCAAATAACATGATTTAAAAAATGGGCAAAGGACTTGGATAGACATTTCTCCAAAGAAGATATACAAATGACCAACAGGAATTTGAAAAGGTACTCAATATCACTAATCATCAGGGAAATGCAAACCAAAACCACAATGACGTATCACGTCATGCCTGTTAGTATGGCTGTTATCCATAAACCAAAAGATAACAAGTGTCGGTGAGGATGTGAAGAGGTTGGAACCCTGCTGCCCTGTTGGTGGGACTCTATAATGGTGCAAGCACTGTGCCTCACAGTATGGAGGTTCCTCAGAACTTAAAAATAGAATTATCATATGATCCAGCAATCCCACTCCTAGGTATGTATTCAAAAGAATTGAAATCAGTACCTCAAAGAGATATCTGCAATCTCATGTCCATTGTAGCATTGTTTACAACAACCAAGATGTGAAAACAACCCAAATGTCCACTGATGGGCAAATAGATTTAAAAAAAATATGGTATATACATATGATGGAATATTAGTCTTAAAAAAAAAGGAAATCCTACCATGTGTGACAACGTGGATGGATCTGGAAGACATTATACTAGGTAAAATAAGTCAGTTCCAGGAGAACACATACTGCATGATTCCACTTATATGACGCATCTGAAACAGCTGAAGGCAAAAATAGAACGGTGGTTGCCAGGGGATGGGGAAGCGGGAAATGGGACGTTATTGTTGGAGAGCATGAAGTTATATACAAGAGGGACAAGCTCTAGAGATCTGCTTACAACACAGTGCCATAGTTAGCGATGTGATGTTGTAAGCTTAGGGAAGACCTCATGTTGCATTCTTGCAACAAAAAGAAAAAAAAAAAAGCAAAGAGACCAACTCTTGGAGGTGATGCATATGCTTATTACCTTGATTGTGGTGATGGTGTCACGAGTGTCTGCATGTCTCCAAATTCATCAAATTGTATGCATTAAATATGTGCAGTTTTGGGCTTCCCTGGTGGCGCAGTGGTTGAGAGTCCGCCTGCCGATGCAGGGGACACAGGTTCGTGCCCCGGTCTGGGAAGATCCCACATGCCGTGGAGTGGCTGGGCCCATGAGCCATGGCCTCTGAGCCTGCGCGTCTGGAGCCTGTGCTCTGCAACGGGAGAGGCCACAACAGTGAGAGGCCCGCGTACCACAAAAAAAAAAAAAATGCAGTTTTTTGTGTATCAGTCATACCTCAATACAACTGTAATAAACAAAAAAGAAACTGACTTGGTGGATGTAAGAAGATGGTTGGAGGTATGGACACTGGTTTTGCACGAGTCCATGTGACAGGTGATGAGGGACCAGAGTAAGCAATGACAGTGGGAAAGGAGCAAAGATGAGGGATTCAACAGATCATAAAGAAGCGGACTCTGTAGGACATGGTGGTTGAACGTGACAGATAAGGGTCTATGCTGGCTCCTAGATTTCGGGTTTGATCATATGAGATGCCTCCGATCAATACTTCTATCTGACCACCTAAAATACTGCCTCATAATTCATTGATAATTCAGCCGCACTAGTTTGTGATCTCCTGAAAAAGAGGGACTACAACTTTTATTTAAGTATCCAGAAAGCCTTGCACATTGCCTCCTCTATAGTGGGCTCAAAATACTTCTGAACTTTTCATTAAAAAAAAAAAAACATATAGTTCTTCCTATGTGCCAGGTACTACTCTAAATGCTTTACAAGTATTATTTCACATACTCGTTGTAACAATCCCTCCGGGATAAGTATTATTATCCTTACTGTACAAATTAAGAAACTGAGGCACAGAGAGATTTACTAACTTGCCTGATGGGATAATAAATTGCCCATCTGGGTTTCAAGCTCAGGCTTCAGAGATGCTCTTCACCACTGCGTCACACTGAATAAATACTATTGACACAGGCTCAGTTGTTACCTCCAAAGCAACTTCCATCCACCTTTAACCGAATAATATCTTCCAAACTCAGCGCACATATCCTCTGACATTCCTCCACTCACCTGAGCCCAAGGTTGGTTTCAGAGCCCCTCCTGTTTGCTTCTACAGTGTCCAGCGCTGACCTCTGTCCCGGGACAGACCCTACCCACTTGGAACTGCCTATTCATTTCTCTGTCTCCTTTTCTACCTTTTGAGCTCCTTGATGGCAAAGGATTATGTTTATACCTGTCTGTGGTCTGATCACCTAGCATTCATTTATTTTGGGTAAAATCGGGAAGAAATGATCCAACAAGGTCAGTACCCATGTGGCAGGGCGTCAGGATGTACCTTGAGAGCTGGAGTAGGAGTTGCTGGGGGGCAGAGGGTGGGAGGTGAAATGCAGGTAAGAGTAAGAGTCTGCTCTCAGGGACTAAGCTTCTCTAATCCCATGAGGAGAGGGGATCGAGGTGGAGAATTCCCGGCCAGCGAAGGCTCCGAACATCTGTTTCTCATCTTACTATCCATTTATGATTTTCTCCCTCTTCCTCCCCCTGACTCTTGGAGTTGGCTGCAGCCGGAAAGCCCTTGTGGAAGTAAAGTTCTCGGTAAATCACCGAGAAGCCTCCAGGGCTTTGGGGCTCATTTTTCACTAGAAAAAGCCAAATCCAGGGGAGGGTGGCAAAAGCTGGTAAAGAAAGGTGGCCTGGGATATCTCCAAGTCCTGTTGCTTCTCTGTACAAGTAGGGAGTAGGGAGTGAGTGGGCAGACTGTGGTGTGTGTGTGTGTGTGCACGCGTGTGTGTGTGCACGCGTGTGTGTGTGCAGGTCCATGGATGGTTCAGACCCTTCCTTGCCGTTCTCGGTAGGCAAAGCCTCTAAGCGGTTGAATCTTGGCAGTCGCGTCTACACTTCCCGGCCCCATCCACATAAGGACAAGGGTGTCCTTCCATGAGAAAGTCTCTGCAGAGCCTGGGTCTGAGCCAAAGCTCCTGTTCTGCACTTGCCGCCCACAGACTTCACAGGAAAGTAAACAGGGGCAGGGAGACCACGCCCAGAGGACGAGGGAATAGTAGCGAAATGGGAACAGACTGAGGCAGGGGAGACTGTGAGCCCATAAAAAATAAGTAGTAGGAAATGCCCTCTTCTGGAATCTCTTTAGGGCTGGTGGTAAAACTTAGTTTCTCTATCACAGTGCAGTGTTGCCTTTAAAATTTAAGCTGCTTTCTACAATTAAGCTGTTTCACATCCACGTTTGGTGAGAGCCAGGTTAGGGCACAAGGTTCCACAGGCTAAGAAAATCAGATGAACCTGTTAGGACTATCAGGTTCCGGTCTGAGCTCTCCTATAGACACGGAAACTTTGTATAGATCATTTAGCCTCCAGGTCTTTGTTTCATCAGCATGGAGAATTCAGCTGATGCTGTATTAGGAATGACTAGATTTTGCTTTGAGATTCTCAAGGGACGGTGTTAATAACAGTTCTCTATTATGAACGTCATCATTCCTGGGTGTAGGTTTTTACTGGAACTTCAAGCCTTCTGAAGAACTTGAAACGATCTGGGATGGGCCTTTGAGGTATAGTGCTTTGTTTGGTATCATCTGTGGTCTCCTCCACTTGCCAGCCCATCAAAGTCCTAGAGTGACAGCAGAACTGATCCTCTGTCTAGGGTTCTTCCCATGAATGACTCGGCCCACTTTAACAGACTAACTTTGAGCCTCACAAGCATAAAAAAGGATTTCTGCACCATATCCAAGTGTGAGAAAAAGCCTGGGAAATGTAGTTTCCAGAAAAATGTGGATGGTTTATGAGAATAACAGATAAGATGATTTAAAATTGAGACCATTCCTGACAACCTAGGTCTAAAAGTTCCCATTGCACAAGTTCCTTTCTGATTTATTTTTTAGGATTCCAAGGAAGAACCTTTGGCTTTCTACATTTGCTACAGACTTCCATTTAACCCTTAGAATAATTTTTTCAATGCTTCTACTGTGAGGGAGAGGCAATAGTCTGGTGGAATTCATACTAAGAGGTACATGACTAATATCAGAGCCTGAGGGCGATGGAGAGAGACTTTGAGTGTCTGAACTGAACAGAAAACCCCACCCCCTACTACAAACAAAAGTGCAAAGTCCCATAAGAGGGACCTACCTGATTCTATTTACAGGAACATCTGGGAATTTCCCCACAGTGTGTTTGGCTAAAGCTTTGCTCTTGGGATAATTCACCATACGTGTACCTAGCTCCAACTTTTTTTTTGGAATGAGTTCTCTCCCAGAGACCCCGCAGGGCTAGTAAAACTAAAAATTTTCGGATGGCCTCAACTATGAATTTGACAGAAATGCACAAACATGTTTGAATTCAGCCGTGCATGCAGCCTAGACTGAATAATAATAGTAAAAACAACAACATTTAACATTTGTTGAGCTCTTACTGTGCGCCAGGCACTGTACCGATCACTCGGCCTAAGCCACAACAGTGCTAAACGGAAATTACTCTTATTTCCCCCATTGTGCGTGCGAGAAAACAGAGGCTTGGGGAAAGAGGTTAAATAACCTGCCCAGATTTGTGCAACGAATACTTGCTGAGGTATTTGTACCCGGTTGATTGACTGCAGAGTCTATACGTGCCCCTACCATGTTTGCTGCTGCTCTGAAGCCGTGGAGCCTGAGATGTAAGTCAACATTTAGCCCAGCACCTCCTAGGACATCACTTATCATACCCTTGCTGACCTAACTAGTACACACAATGGATACTTGGAGCACTAAGAAGGCAGGTCTCCAGGACTTGGATGTTCAGTACTTTTCTTCTTCCATCTTCCCGGGAATCACTCCTGGCAATGTTTGTGGTCTCGGTACTCGTGTTAATTCCATTTCCATGTAAGGAGGTAGGGGGGAACGGGAAAGGGTGCACGTGATTACTGGTACCCACTGAAAATGTGTGAAGGAGTGTCCAAATTACGGGAAATGTCCGGATATGACGTTCTTTGAGCAAATCAAAAGGAAAGGTGAGAAGAGGACAGGTGATTCCATTCCTCCAACTTTTCCCTCCCGCTTTGAAGTGATGGAGAGAAGGAGAAGGCTGTGCATGACGTAGAACAGTGATGGATGTGCCAGGTCTGGGTCTAACGAGGAGAACTTGCTGGGATCAGCCAGTTCATCCAGAAGGACCTGGATTCTCCCACAGTTCCTAGAGCCCAGTGGGGCACTTCTCTGGTGGCCACCCTGTGCAGACTTGGCTATTATTCTTATTTTGACGATTCTTACGACCAAATCCCATACTTTGGAAAAGGAAATACCCCAATTCCTCAGTCTGCCCAGAAGCTGTAGTCCCAGGTCCTCCCCTTTTCCTTTGGCCTCAATGCCCCATACTTAGATGGGGAAAACCCTGTTGACATTTTGGGGGAAGAGAAAGAATTGAGTAGGTGGGTGGGTTCCAAACCCTCTTCCTGCTGCTGTGCCCTTTACACGAGCTCTGCGCTCTTGGGGCCTGGAGCCCACAATAGGCTCTCTTGGCCTGTGGTTTTCCTATCTTCTAACTGCTTGTACCAGAACAGGGCGGGGAAGTGGGAGCTGTGGCCTGGAGGGAATCCGTACCTCAGACAACGGGTGCAGGGAGGTGGGTCAACCAAGATGACAGCAGCCAGAATCGGCCCTTCTCAGGGACCCTGAGCTTTGAAGGTGGCCTGAGGGTCCACCCGCCCCCTGTCCTAGGGCCTGGAATCCCTCCTCACCTCACCCTCCAGGCGTCCTGAGAGGATGGCGTACATTTTCCTGGTTTGAGACGCCATGTTATCTGAAGGCTGGTCATTCAGTGGTTGAAAAGCCTCTGTCTTGGAGTTTGGAGGCCTAGGTTTTGAATCTAACAAGTGGCCAAATCTCCTCACGCCCCATCTATCAGACTGGCCAAAAAGTTTGTTCGGGTTTTCCTGTAACATCTTACGGAAAAATCTGAATGGACTTTTTGGCCAACCCAATACAAGCAAGAGCAGTGCTGGCTGTTCTGTAGGCTAGCTGAGACTCAGGTGAGGTGAGAGTGCCAACACTTCCAGTCAATCCGTAATGGACTCTTCCCGAGTGAGAGGTGACTGTTATTATTACCCGAACAAGGTAGTATGCTATTAATATGTATTCATTTTATCAGTTCATAATATAAGCAGTTAGTATTTATTTAACAGACACTGCCTTAAATATTTTTATTTATTTTAATAAAACAAATATTAATTTAGGGCCTACTAGGTGCCAGGCACTGTCCTAGAAACTGGCAATTCAGTTGAGAACAAGATCCTTGCTCTCCTGGGCCTTACTTTCTCCTGGGAGAGACAGATGGTAAACAATTATACGAAGCTAATGAAGGTAATTTCAGACACTGATGAGTACCGTGAAGTGAATAATATAGAAAATGCGAAAGAGGGTCTCTGAGGGTAGATACAACAGTTTTATATAGATAGTTGCCTTCTGAAGAGGGGATGGGTGTGCTGGACTTGGATGAAGCCACCCATGGTAGGGGGGTCTTGTGTGTGGGGGTGTGTGTTCCTGGGAGAGAAGAACATGTGTAAAGGTCTTGAGGCAGAAGCAAACCTGAGAACCTGAAAGAGGGCCTGGCATTTGGAGGCGGCCTGGGCCTGGGGCTGGGGCAGGAGATGAGCTTCATGGGGGCCTCCAGCAGGCGTGGCCTTCTGGGCCACGGTGAGAATCCCACTCCCTATGGAAACCACTAGAAGGCTTCGGAAGGGAAGCATTGCGGTCTGAGGCATCTTTTCGAGAGAGTGCTGGCTGCTGGTCGATAAGCATTAAAAGAGGCAAGAGGGGAAATCAGGAGGTCTGTTAGGAGGAAACTACCTACATTATCTCAACTGATTATCATAACAACTTGGTGAGGGATGATGCCGTATCATCTTAATTGGGAAACTCAAGTTTTTGGGACCTTGAGTGGCTTTTGCTGGGTCGTACGCTGGTGAGTGTGGGACCAGGAACGGAGCCCAGGCAGCTTCATCAACTTTCTGTAGACTGCTTCTCCCCTCAATAGGGCTTTGAGAGCCGCTCAAGTGATGCTGTTCATTGTGGCTGACCAGCGGATGCAGGGAGCAGCAGAGATGGGAGAACGGTCCAGCTGGGGCAGGGCTGGGCTGGTGGTGGGGAAGGCAGCTGTTCCTTGCATCTCAGTCTGGATGGCTGGCCAGGCCGCAGCAGGAGTCTCCCTCCGCCCTCCCAGGGGAGTTTCCCGTCTCCTCACAGGGTCTCCTTTCCCCACCACAGCGGGTCCCGGGCTTCTGTTTGTGTTTGTACCGAGCGCTCCACTGAGGCCTGTGGTCGCAGGATGGCTGCCCTCCTCGCTCAGCCTCAGGGTTTGAGCCGGGAGGTGAAGATAGGCCACTTCTGTTTTGCCATAACAGCTGCTTCCATGGTAACTGCCTGTGATATCACTGGAAAAGTGATTTGCGGACTACCGAGCTGGAAGGAGAGAGACGGGGTGGGAGCTGAAGCAGGAGGTGGAGAAGGTAGCGTCCACGCCAGGGCTCAAAGGCGTTACACACATGACCCTCCCCATCGTCCCTGTCATGTCCTGTCTCCTGGCTCAGGTCTTAGCAAATCCAGATGCTCTTTGGAGAGCTCGGGCATATTCAGCACTGTTGTAAACTTCTCTTCATTTTTCAGCCAATCTGAAAAATATTTGTAAGAGCCTCATTCTGTGAGTCTCAGGACATCTTAGGGCTGGAGGGCGCTAATGAGGACCAACCCCCCTGCCACCCGGGGACTGTCCCTGCCCTCTGGTTCTACCCCCGGTCATGCCTGGACCACAAGGACTCACTGTCCCAGGGACCTGGTAAGATACCCGAGCAGTATTTTCTTAGAAACAGGAAACCGTCCTCAGCCAAGTACAGATGAGCTAAAGCACCCAGAAACCTGAGGGTTGCTCCAAACACAGGGGCTTGGAGGTGGACGGGGAGGGTTGAACTCCTGGCCGACACTGCCTCGTTCTCTCATGAATGGGGCGGATCTCAGCTGTCTCAGCCACTCTTCCTTGCACTCAAGCCCATTCTATCCGTAAGTGCTGGGAACACATTCATTGAAATAGTTTTAGCAAAATCTTTTTCACTCCTAGAAAGAAATGCATGAATCAAGACAATATCGGATGGACCCAGAGATGATCACACTAAGTAAGCCAGACAGAGAAAGACAAATATCACAGGGTATCACTTATATGTAGAATCTAAAAAAAAAAAAGATACAAATGAACTTATTTACAAAACAGAAAGAGACGCACAGACATGGAAAACAAATTTACGGTTACTAAAGGGGAAAGGGTTGGGGGGACAAATTAGGAGTTTGGGAGTAACATATACACACTACTGTATGTAAAATAGATAGCCAACAAGGACCTACTGTATAGCACAGGGAACTATACTTAATATTTTGTAATAACTTATGAGGGAAAAACATCTTAAAAAAATATATATATATTTATACATATGTATAACTGAATCACTGTGTTGTATACCTGAAACTAACACATTGTGAATCAACTATACTTCAATAAAAAATTTAAAATATAAGTCTGTTCCAAAGCTACAGAAACAAAGCAAAACAGAGGCCACCCAAAGCACACCATCACGTAAGTAAAAAAGGTAAACTTCTGAGTTAAGGCACCAAGAACTGGGAAATTGCCCGTTGTGGTAACTACTGTTTTTTTTTTTTTTTTTTTTTTTTGCGGTACGCGGGCCTCTCGCTGCTGCGGCCTCTCCCGTTGCGGAGCACAGGCTCCGGACGCGCAGGCTCAGCGGCCATGGCTCACGGGCCCAGCCGCTCCGTGACATGTGGGATCCTCCCGGACCGGGGCACGAACCCGCGTCCCCTGCATCGGCAGGCAGACTCTCAACCACTGCGCCACCAGGGAAGCCCACTACTCTTAATTATTCTGATTTTCAGTAAGATATTTGAGCTACCTTGCGTAGATTTGTTTAAAAAAAAAAAAAAAAAAGGGGCGTTATGTGTTGTTTTTCTTAACCTCATAACCTCTTCATTGGATAGACCCTTATCACTAACACGACTGGGAAGATTGCTGACTGAGGCCATTCTTTGAACAGAGAAGGATGAAACGAAATGAAGATTGTTTACTTCTAAATATAGCAGTAGTAATGGGGAGCACGGGGTAGAGAAGACTATTTGCTGTGTCTTATTTGCTAAGCTGCTTTTTAACTCTGTAAACTCTCTTTTCAAGGGATAAGTCGATACCTCTGCTCCTTGAGGATTAAGAGCACATCTTTCAGTTCTCTGTGGCATCCCCAGCACCTAGCCTGATGCCTAAAATTCAGTAGCTACTCAGTGCACAGTTGTTGGTGAATAAAGGAATGACCAAATCAGTGAAATTAGTTCTTGATTCATTGAGGTCATACTAAACCAGATTGGGTGAAAGGGAATAGAATCGGGAAAGAGAGTCGGTGTGCTGGTGGAGAGGAGCTCTCCCCTCCGGGGTGCTGGCGGGATGTTAGCAGAGGCAACGTTAGAATTAAAATCAGAAGAGCAAGGATTAAATCCTGACTCTGTCACTCGGTAGCTGTGTGACCTCAGACAAATTGTTCAGTCTCTCTGGGCCTCAATTTCATCTCTATAACAAGACGTTTAGTACCTACAAATATGATGATAGTGACCCTGGGATGAAATGAGGCAGGGATGGGAGAGAGCCTAATGGTGTCCAGCCCAGGGCCTCTGCACACCCTTTACAAGCTGGCATTTTAGGGGGCTTGGCTGAATCTGTGGCTCAATCTTTTTTAAATGTACAAGGCAATTTGTTTTCCCACCGATGGAGCTCAGCGTATATCTTCCAACCAGCCAGGGTCCACTCTCCTCTCGGTGTTCTTTCTTATAGACCCAGAGCCAGGAAGCCTCTCTTGTCCTGTGTGTGATGCTTCTCCTGGGTGGGTTACCTCCCCCCGAGTGTCCCCAACCTCCCCTGTATGGTTCCTGGAATCAGCAATGCAATGGGTCTGAGTGAGCACCTCATAGAAACTCAGAACCCGTCCTCATGTGCTTTGGGAGCTGCAGGGTGTAGAGCACAGATGATGGGATTTTTCTGCTGTGCTTTTTACCTAAAATCAGGCCTGGGACCAGCACTAACGACTGTGCTTTATGGGCAACAGCAACTCAGGCTGCAATGAGATCCAGGCCCTGGTCCAAGCCCTCCTTCGGTTCCGCACTTCTCTGCCCATCCCCGCCACCACCTACACACAGGCGCCCGGGACAGCTCTTCTGGAGGCGGCCCCTCCCCCTGCTGTGGCACTCGGGCTTTCCGATGGGCCCGCCAGCTCCGGGAGTGGCTCCTGGGGTTAGGTCCCCACAGCTCATTTTCCATTAAGGTCACCAGGCAACCACCAGAAAGCGACAGCTCCTGACGCACGCCCTCCTCTGCCCGGCGACACGCTCTGCATCCCGTGACTAAGCCTGGGCTGGCTCCAGGGCTGTAGACATGCCAAAGGCATGTTGCCTGGGAGGGCGGCCTGGACAGTTCCAGCCGTACCCTCTGCGGTGCCCGTGGAGCTGGGACCTTGGGCCATGGCAGTGAGGGCGTGCGGGGAGTCAAGTAGGGGCACCAAGGCTTAAAGGCAGACATGGGTCCCAAATGAAGCCTTGACTTTATCCCATTCCGACTGGAGCTGTTTTTCTTTTTGGGTGTCACCCTGGAAATAAACTGCTACGCTACTTAAAAAATGATACTAACATCACATTTTGATATGGTGATTGACGGTGTTCAAAACAGATTTATTTCGTGGTTGAGATTTATCCTCCCACTAGCTGTTTGAGGTAAGTAAGGTATTGTCTCCATTTTAGAGATGGGTAAACTGAGGCTCAGGGAGAAATTTACAGGCCCAGGGTCACTTCAGCAAATAAGCAGTTGACTGAGACCCATCTTAGGACTTCTTCCCACATCAAGCTGAGGTCTTCATGCATTCTTCTTTCCCAAGGACTTTGCTGTCCTTAAGTTAATTAATCCAGTCACCTACTAACTCACTCATTTATACTCATTTAACAAATACTATGGAGTGCCTACTACATGACAGGTACTTGTAAAGCAGTGAACAAAACATGCAACCACCCTGTCCTCATGGCACCTGAATTCTGAGAGGAGACAGACAGAAAAATACTTGTGAGATGTCAGTTGGGCATAAGAAGACTGGAGAAAGTGAAGCAGAGCTGTGGGCTGCGGAGAGCCAGTGTGTGTCCGTGTCGGAGATGGAGCAGAGCCCCTGTTTACACGGGCTGATCAGGGAAAGCCTTTCAACAGGTTGCCATTGGATCAGAGCCTGTAAGAAGTGAGGAAGCCCTCCTGGTGGTTCCTGGGCGTGTGCTGGATGACATCATGGCTTTGGGTGTGCACCCCAGCTCCCCAAGGAGAGATGAGAAAGCCTACGACTAACTTGCCCAAGTCCCAGTGCTCTAAGTAGGGAAGAAATGGTGCAGACCAAGGTCTGTTGTCAAATCTCTGCTTTTCCATTTTTTTTTCAATTTGGCCATGCCATGTGCTGTGCGGCCAGGGATCGAACCTGGGCCCCAGGCAGTGAAAGCGCTGAGTCCTAACCACTGGACTGCCAGGGAATTCCCTCAAAGCTCTGCTTTTAACCACTCCCAATTTCAGACCGAGACATCTTATCGGGTGGAGAGATACGAGGGGCAGGGTCCCCTTTCCTTACATTCCTCAAGAAACATTTGGTGTTTGCCAATCCCGCCTAGCCGATTTCAATAAGGCACAGGCTGGCATAATAAAAACAGTGGCCTGTTTGTATGATCTGCCTTCCTTTTTATTTCCTGTTAATATGTCATATCAGGCAAAGGACCAGAGCGCAGAGATTACAGTCAACATCAAGCGTGCTATAGCCAGGGAGATTGGACTAAAGGTGATAAGTTTTCTTCAAATGTCACCATATGCCAGGCACTCTGCTGAGTACTTTATATCTAGTATCTCACTGAAGTTTCACAAAAATCCTCTAATACAGGTTCTCCTTTTATCTTCATTTTACAGATGATGTGCTTGAGTTGCATAACCCAGCCGAGGTTACATGACTAAGAAGGAGATCTGACTCAGATTCAGCTCACCTCTTATACTGTAAACTGAGCTCTAAAGCCCCAAGGAATGGGTGAGGGAGGGAAGTCATAAGCGGTGAGAGCTGACGAAAAGGAGGCAAAAGGGCAAGAGGCAGAGCAGACTGTGGGTCCACTTTGTTGGGCCACATGTGTGTCTCATACATCCAAGTGGAGTAAATTGGGATTGGTTCTAAGCGAAAGCTTTTGTGTCCAGAGCTGTACCATGGAATTACGACGAGCAATTCACGAATTCACTAGGAATGTGGGGGGAACTCTTGACACACTTAACATTTGATTTTTTTACTTTCCATTTTTTTCTGATTATTAAAATATAGGCTTATGGACAACGAATGAGAACATGCAGAAAAGAGTGAAGTAAAATGAAAGCATCTCTTACCAAAGACAATCACTATTACCATGGTGCTATCTTAGGGTCCTGTCGTCTTTCTAGATTTCAACGAAGCGTATACATATTAAAATATGTAATTTAGTCAAAGAAATTCTGTACGTGTAATGGTGCAAAATCACCTCCTCCTGTGAGTGGAACTTGCCTGGGACCCCAGCTCCACGTACACAGCTGGGGCTCAGGCTCAAAGTCTCCCCTTTCCCCTTTGCCCATCACCTGTGAGTTGTACAGGAGTCTGTGTAAAGCCAGGCTCTGGCTGGGCGCTGTGGTCTCCGGAAGGATTTTCACTGACCCTGGGCTCTGGCACAGCCAAAGGGCATCGCCCCTGCTACTGTAGCTATACGTTTCCCTGACAGGAGCTCCTCTCCGCCCTCTCTAGATGGCGGACATTCACGAGCAGACAGCAAGATTCACGGCCGTCTGGCTTCTCCCTGTCCTCCCCCAGATGAGCTAAAGCCAGATGACAGAGCCTGAGACAGACCCGAGGAGGGGCAGCGGGAGGATGGATGGCAAGCCAAGAGGAGGAAGACAATATCTGGTCCCTGATCGGCCTTTGGCTTAATCGTAACCACATGAGCTAAGTCAGAGCTACAGAGTGGAATTGGGATTAGAAGAGAGTTTCCTTCGGGAGACTGATGGGGACAAAGCTATTACTGCGTGAGACCATGTGACGTTGCCGACATCATCCTTTTAACAATGATGGTAACAGCAGCTGACGTTTATTGGGCGCCCATTATTTGCCGGGCACGGTACTCAGTGCTCTGGGAGGATGACCCCATTAGTCCTCATAACACACTGTGCAGGGAGGGGTTACTGCTGTCCTCCTTGTGAAAATGAGGGTGCTGAGCCCCAGAGAGTAAGTAAGATGCCCAAGGTCACCCAGCTAGTTCACGGTTGAGCATGCTTTGAGATAAGACGGTTTTACTGTAGATCCTTTCACAGGAGGTTCAATTGCATTCATTCATTCATTCACTAAGCAAGCGTACTAATTCAAGCTACTGTCATCTCTCACCTGGATAACAGGTAATAATAACTTCTCAAGTCTTTCCTTTCTCTGATACACAGAGGTTCAACCTTGGCTGTACATTGGTATCACCTGGGAAAGTTTCATCACTACAGGTGCCTAGACTCAGAGATGCTCATTTAACTTGTCTGAGATATGGTCCAGGCAGAAGCTAGGTATATATAAATTCTGATCATGTGCCTCTCCTGCTTTAAACATTTTCCTGAATAAAGGCCTTGATTCATAGCTTGGCTTTCCTCCCCGACTCTGTGACACCAGCCCCACCCTCCTGACCAGCCTCCTTTCACACAGCACAGCTGCAATCTCAGCAGGCAGCCACTCGGGCCTTCTGGACTTCCTGGAATGTTCCAGGCTTCTCGCTGCCTCAGGGTCTTTACATGCTGACCACAATTCCCTTCCCTGTTTGTCTGATTGACTTCTACTTATTCTTTAGGTCTTAACTTGGTGCAGCTGATTATAAAAGTAGTCACAATTCTTCACCCCTCCTCCAGCGGCACTTCTTGCCATGTGACTTCCTGTGGAGGGGCAGAGTCTCTTTTCCCCCTTCTTGAATCTGAGCTCGCCTGTGACTTGCCCCCATCAACAGGATTCTGCAGAAGGGATGAGCCTGAGCCTCAGCACTCTTGCAGGCTTCTGCTTCCTCTCTCAGAACCCCACTGTCACCACGTGAACAAGCCTGGTCTGGCCTGCGTGCGGATCCCATCTGAGGCCATCTCAGACCAGCTAACCCCAGCTGATCTGGAAATGAACCACAAATTCATGAGGAGGCCCAACTGAGATCAGAGCCTGGCCTGGATCAACCAGTTCTTTCAGTTGATACACAGCCTTGTGAGCAACAATAAATGGTGGTGTTTCAAGACGCTAAGTTTTGGGTTGATTTGTTATACGGCAAACCATAGCTGATACATTTCAATATCACTTCCTGTTTCTCTTCTAACCCAGATCTTGTTCTCCCATTTGTCCATTTGCATGGCACCTTGTTCTAGTAAATTTTGGCATATATGATAATTGTATCACAGTTAAAAATTGTGTAATTAAGAATTTTTTTCTCTCTCTGATTAGAGTTTAAGCTCCATGAGATCAGATTTGCCCCCTGAAATACTCTTTTCATCTAGCACAGTTTTACACATAGTAAATGCTAAATAAATATTTGTTATAAAACAAATACAAAATTAGTGAATACATTCACTAAACATTTATAGTGCCATCTACATATTGGGTACTAGGCAAAATTTTAAAGCTATAAGGATGAATGGCGCACAGCCTTTCCTCTTATGACGTTCACGTTTTTAAAGGCTGGGACATGCATGTGTAAATAAAAAGTGTAGCCCAAGTTAATAAGTGTAATTGAGGATTACAGTGTCAAGGAGAGAAGGATAGAGTAGTTGGTTGAATACATCTAGAGGAAAAAAAGAGGTTTCTGGAAAATGCTATATGGAGAAAATATTTGAGAAGATGATCCTATACCTGATGAGTGTGTAGCATGGGTATTCAGATGCCATAAGTGGTGCTGCCCTTGGCAATATGACTTTTCAGAATGATTAACAAAACTTGTTAATTTTCCGTACAAGAAAAAAGAACGTCTTCCCTCGATTTACATAGCAGCTGCATTTATGGAAAATGCAAACTGCACGAAACCCTGCTTTAAAATTGTACAAAAATTAGGTCCTATGTGTTTATATGTAAATGGAATTAAGTATTAGGCTCAGATAGTTATAAATAGATTTTCACCCACACGAATGTCTGAAGGGACTTCTGAAAACAAACCGTGTGGAATGTGGGGTAATTTTTCGTTGCCTGGGAATGTTCACTGTATCTAGGATACCTAGTTCCCCCGGCTTTTCCCCACTAAATGGCAATGGTGTGACAATGCAAAATTCATTTTCAATTTCTAAGGCTTTTTTACCAGTGTGGTACCACAGCAGCTGAGCTACTGATGTAGAAAAACCTGCTTTGACTAGTTCACCTTCATGTTTTATGAAACAGTGTTATTTGAAAGGCCTATGCTTTCCACGCAAGTGTTCTAACACTTTCAAATTACTTTGGTATAATTGCAAAAGAGGATTCAACAGACTTTCTTGGAGGAGAAAGGATCTGAATACACCATTTCTGTCTCTGGAAGCAAATGCCCTTAATATCTGTGCCGTTCACAAGAAGGATGTGGTCTGGAAGCCCAGGAAGCCCACATTTCCACAGAAGTAGGAACAGCCCAGCTAAAAACTCATTTCATGGTTCTTGGTCAACATCAGCATAAAACCTGTGAAATTTCCTGGAGACTTATTCTGAATAGAGCGAGTCCTCATTCATTTTTACTGACGGGAGTAGTTTGGATTAGTGAAGAATCCTAGTTGTTAGACATTTGTATAACATTTAACAAATCGTTTTAAAGAGTATATAATCAATGAGCAAATATTTGAACACCTGCATTAGGTGAAATCACTATGCTGGCTGCTTTGAGAATACAAAGAATCTTACTAAATGTTTCTGATCTTAAAGGAAGTCAAAGTCTAAACTTGGAGATAGAATGTAATTGTGCAAAATTTACTGACAACAAAAGGGGCAAATGCCTAATGAGTGGGACAGGCACTAAAGGCTTCCCTAGTTCAAGGGCAAAGAGGTCACTGAGAACTAGAGTCATCAAGGAAGTTTTCACAGAGGCTGGAGCAGACAGGAAAGGGCATTCCAGGTGGAAACAATGGCATGCAGAAAAAAAGCAGGCAGCAATATGAATGGCATCTTCCAGAGACTGTGAATAGACTCATCTGGCCGGAGTGCTACTAGGTAGTAGCTAAGAGTAATATAACTATGGCAATTTATAGCCTCATAGCTAATCACTTCCAATACCATAGCAAGATACCAGACTTGGTGCTCTAGGAAAGAGGGGTCATTGAACATTTTGATCAGGAGAGGGAAAGGATCAAAGGTTATTTAGGTAATGGGAGAAATCTTTTGGTTTTTTACCCTGGTTTATGTCTCATTGCGGATAAATATCTAGTAAAGAAATACTCCTGGCCTCTGAATCCCCTAATGTAAACATCTCCAGGGAAGGAGGAATTATTTTTCTAACTGAGAAATTGGGAGATACCCCCGGGCATGTGTTATTCAGCTCCCTTCCTACTCCTCTCCTAAGATATTCCTGCAGAGTGTGTCTCTTTGCTACTTGCACTCTGACTTTTACAGGGATAGGTCCACATGGAGAGGACTGCATCCGGATGTACTTGTGATTGGGTAACTGTCTGATTCAGAATGAGGTATTAGCATGCCCACTTGGCTACGAACCTCAGCTGCGTTCTCCAAAATAGATTTTATCTGTAAAAAAGCCTGACATTTGGGGCTTCCCCGGTGGCGCAGTGGTTGAGAGTCCGCCTGCCGATGCAGAGTACACGGGTTCGTGCCCCGGTCCGGGAAGATCCCACATGCCGCGGAGCGGCTGGGCCCGTGAGCCATGGCCGCTGAGCCTGCGCGTCCGGAGCCTGTGCTCCTCAAGGGGAGGGGCCACAACAGTGAGAGGCCCGCGTAGCGCAAAAAAAAAAAAGCCTGACATTTGGATCGGCAGATGTCTAATGCTAGTGTTTCTCTCTTAGTTAATTCCAACCTCGGTGGAAGAGGGCTGGTGCTGTTTAGCTTCTGCCATGTTGGAGATAAAATATCCATTTAGACAGAGCTGGAGGAACAGCCTCACCAACTCGAAGACCCTAAAAATGATTCGCCAAAGGAAGCTTATGCTTGATACACTTTAGACTTAAAAATTATGTTGGCCCTGGAATAGTCAAGATTCAGGGCAGAAAACAGAGAAACTTCAGGGTACTCCAGATCAGGTGTTGACAAACTACAGCCCACTGGGTTAAATCAGGCCCATCACCAGTTTTTGTAAGCAAAGTTTTACTGGAACACAATATTTATTTACATATAATCTATGGCTGTTTCAGTATTTAGATATATTCATCAGAATTGAGTAGTTGCAACCAAGGAAGGCCATATGGCCTGCAAAGCCTCAAGTTATTTCTGAATTCTGAGTGGTCATTGGGGATCAGATACCATTTACACGTTTTTATTTTAGTTTGCAAGAGCATAGTTTACTAAATTGAAAATCTGCGGTAGATTATGAAGGGAAAGGAATGAACTTTCTCATTATTTCCATCAAAATATAAACATTAAGAGATAAGTCATCTACCAAATAAATAATCGTCACAAAATATCCCTCATCAATTTATTCTGTTTGTGAAATTAATTCTTGTGCTGCTGGATTTTTGACAGCAGTCTATGTTCTTGAATTTATCTGCTTTTGAACTAAAAAGACTCCTGGTACAGTCCCCTGGTTCAGCATTGTCAGCTGTAAGCTCTGAAGCCCATCCTTTAGAATTTCTACTCCTTGAAATAACAGTAGTTAACAGTACTTGGTAGAGTCCTTTGCATGAAGCTCTGAGATTGTCCTTTGTTAAACACATGAAAAGCTGTGAGCTTTCAGGTAAGCATCTGAGGAAAGCAGAAAATATGTGTGGATAAAATTAACCATAGTTTGTGTCGTCATCAATAATATCCAAATGGAGAAGTACAAAGTTCTCTACTGGGGGAAAATAAGTAACCATTTCATAAAGATTTGACAAGTGTTTCTCCTGAGGATAAGAACATATTATAGAGAAGAAAGACATTAATAAATCTCCAGGTACTTCCAGTTCAAAAAGTGTACAATTTCAGAAATATTTATATTAATGACATTTTACCTACATAAAATTATCCTTTGACTTAACAACTCTTCCCATGCTGCTCTGAAAATAGCACTGAGCTAATTAAGAAGTACAGATCATACCAAGTATACCTAACCATTTCTAGTATTTCTTTTCATAGAAAGTGAAAGGACAAATCTTTGTGACTGTCCAGGGCTTTCTGGGAAATCTCAAAAATAGTTTTGGGTGTAAAAGAAATTGCAATTTCTTTTTTTTTTGTTTGTTTTTCAAATTTGGGATATGCTCTTAGCAAACTAAATTCAAAAGAGTCCTAAAAGTAGATTTGGTGGCTTGATTAAGACAGTATCACATGTGCCTGAGAAACAATAGTGTGGAGGTGAATTTTATGTGTCAACTTGGCTGGGCCAAGGTGCCCAGATAATTGGTCAAACATTATTCTGGATGTTCCTGTGAGGGTGTTTTTAGATGACATTAACATTAAAATTGGTGGATTTTGAGGAAAGCAGATTGCTCTCCACCATGTGGGTGGGCTGCACCCAATCAGCTGCAGGCTTGACTAGAACAAAAGGCTGACCTCTCTCGAGTAAGAAGGAATTCTGCCAACAGGTGGCCTTGAACTGCAGCACCAGCTCTTCCCTGGGTGTCCAGCCTGCTGGCCCACCCTCATGTTTTCCTCGATAAACCAAAACATTTCCCATCATTATGAAAACACAGTTGTATTTTCTTGCTACTATCTCTGCTAGTATAGTATTAATCACTCATATTTACTATAACTTTTAACTAAATTAACTAACTTCTACTTTCATAGGAAAAAAACTGGGAGGGAGGTGATTGATAATTATTTGTCCATTCATAAGCATTTTAGCAGAATTGCTAGGATATGATATACATGGTACAACTACCCACAGTCACATACACCCATTTTACAACCTCCTAAAGTGACAAAATAAATATATCCATTAACATGACCCAAAGGTATAGTCACTCCATAACATACAAAAATAAGAAACAAAAGTATATAGATTAGGTACATATTATGATCAATGTTTCAGTATTCTATTTTACTTAGACTTTTTTCAGGTGTACAGAGATTAGTCATTAATTAATTTAATATCAGTTCTAGTTAAAGTTAACTAAGAATCTTTACACTTATTTTTAAGCTGAAACATTACAGAACATGTTAAAACTTGAAATTATATTTTAATTTAGTTGAACATCAAATCTTATAAAAACAAGATATACGCTTATATTATACTTAACATTAATAAAATCCGGATTTGAAAATATGATTATTTTCAAACAAAATGACCAGATCAGTATGGATTCACTTTAATTATGTAAACTTGGATTTTTACAGAAAAATACTTCTGGGCTAGCAGTTTCTATGAAAAGAACTTTTTATTCTCTTAAAAATATATTTAAAGTATTAGGTGTTTAGTTTCTTTATTTTCTGGGAAAATATTCTGAATTCTGGGAAAATGTTATATATATATATATATTTATAAGCACTTATTTTCGTTAAACTAATTAAAACATAGCTCTTTTAATTTAAAATACATTATGATCTCATTTCTTAATATACTCTAGAGGTAGAAAAATATTTCACATTCACACACTGAGGGGTAAAGACTTTCCTCCCTTATACAAAGAGATCCCCTGGCTTCAGTTTTACAACTTTAACCATGGGTCAAAGTAAACAAAAAGACTCACCAGACTAGATCTCAAAGATTAGTTCTCCTTCTCAGAGGACATATAGTTTTTATTTAAGCTCATAAGTAGACAGACAAACAAAAATTAATAAAACAGGTTCTCTGCTGTTTCTCAGCCTAGAATAGATACCCCTCATCCAAGAGCAATCACCAAATGGTCAGATTAATAGAATTAGATGCCCAATCTTGTTGCCGTCGATAAGGAATAACTGATCAGCCATGCACAAATCAGACCCAGAACTGAACTTGGCTAAGTATAGAAACAAAAACAAAAACACAAAATCTGGAGGAAAAGACCAGAAAAAGAGTCAGGACAGGTTAAGTTGTTGTGCCCCTTGAGAATCACTCCAAGAACCAAGAAAGGAGATTTCTGGACTTGCTCCATGAAATGAATATTTAGATAATTCAGTTTAATTGGCTCTGTAGGCATCTCAGTGGGATCTCCACAACGGTTAAAGTATAATTTTCAAAAAGTTAAAAACATGACTCTCATTCACATGTAGAAGGACTACTTCTCCAACATTACTCATAGTTTTTCATCGTTGAGGAAACCAGTAAGATGGTAAAGCTGCCTCAGAGAGGACAGCTTTGAGGAACTGGATATTTTATAAGCATTAAAAAATAAAAAAGAATGTTAGAATAAGATTGCTAGGATAGGTACCAAATTGGTTAATGTTCAACAGGACAATAAAACTGTAACCTTTGGGATTTTCTTCTCTAGTAAAAAGAAATATGCTAGTTAACCTGAAACTTTACAGCGTCTGCGCCATAATCAAACTGTAATAGGAAAGTCAAACATAAACAAATTCCCCAAGAAAATTAAAGAATGCTTGGGCAGGCCTATTCAACGTTTCTGTATGATATTGAAAGAAAATACCATCTTCCCCTTTGATTATTTTTTACAGGCAATTTTTTGGGCAATTTTTCTTAATCTTTTATTACCCCTGTTCTGTTTGTATGACTCAAACATGTTTTGATTTTGCAAACAATTACGGTTCTTCTTGAATTTCCTAGGCAGGCTTGATTTCTAGAGGTCAAGCCTTTTAAATATAGGTATTTCAAATTCTCTTCTAGCATTTGGGTTTACAATGAGTCCATTGATTTTTTTTTTTTTCTCTTTATGTCCTCCCAAGATAATGGTATATTCTTTTACTATTAAAGACTCCTTCCTTTTTCTCTGTTTCCTAAAACAATCTATAATAATATGCTTCTGTGGGAGGAGCTGTAGCTTGGGACTCTGACGTCTACAGCCTCCTTCTAAACATATGTGATTAAGTTACGCCATTCACTCTGGGGTGACTCTTGCTAAGATAAGCTGCACGAATTCAAAGTTATTCCTTCCCCATTTTCCTCTTTGGGCTCTAAAAGGGCTTCAAAACAACGTGGAAAGATGAACAGAATTATGGGTAGCTGATCTAAGACTAACGCTTCCTGGTTTAAACACTTAAAGCTAGCGTGTCACGTCACAGTGCTCTTCAGTACAGGTGGGAAGTGGTTACTTTTTAAAAACAAATTTATTTTTATATTTATTTACTTTTTATTGAAGTATAGTTGATTTACAATGCCGTGTTCGTTTCGGGTGTACAGCAAAGTGATTCATGTATATATATAATCTTTTCCCATTCTTTTCCCATATAGGTTATTACAGAATATTAAATATAGCTCCCTGTGCTATACAGGAGGTCCTTGCTGTTTAGAAAAGTGTCTACCTTTGAAGTGTAAAGTCTAGACCTCCTTTCTGGTTGGAGAAATGCAGCAGAGGCGGCCAATGTTGTTCTGCAGGGTCCCTTCCTGGACACTACCCAGCTCCTCGCTGACCCACCACAAGGCCTGCAGGGCTGTATTAGCAAGACTTTTTTCCTGTGGTCAAATTCTTGCTAGAATAGGCACAGCTTGCACGCGCTTACTAAGCGCCCCCATTCGTTGGGCGTCTTGCTATGGTGTGTGGGTGTTGAGGAAAAAGCTACAAACCTGCGGAACAAAAGTGCCATCAACTCTAGTGACTTACAAACATCAAAATCCCATATGGTTGACTTCTAAAGCCTAAGACCTTAATCTGCCTCCACAAGCTGCACTAGATAAAAGCCTCACAACCCACAACTAGAACAGCCAGCCGCCTGGCATAAGGTCAAAGCTCCACAAAACCCATGGTTGCTAAAATCTATGACCTAAAGCCTGCAATCACGGCCCCATCGGGAACCTTAATCTACAGGTGCTGTTTAGTTTTCCAAATTCGAACCCTTTTCTATTTCTGAAGTTTTCCAGCTCATTAAACTGAATGTTGGATTCATAAGGAAAATAAATAGCATGCCATTTTTTTCTTGCTCCAGTTTGGACACTGAGAGATAGTCTATGGAGTCGACAGGCTGAAGATGGACATAGCATCTTTATTTGAATGAAGCGGTTGGAGACCACGGCGCGGGTGAGAAGGTCGTAAGGAGTTGCATTGCATGGAGGCTTCCTCTTCCACTACCCTCACACACGAGGCAGTTTCCAGGAGTTGTGCAGCGGTGGAGGGAGTGTGAGTGAAGAGGCTTCCAAGCTACAGAACTAAGGTACACACAGGTAAGTTACTCTCTTGGGAAGGAAGGAGTAACAGGAAAGTGGGAACATCCTCTAATTGAACTCTTTCCAGAACATCGAGTCCAACATGAGACACAGAGAACTAGAATCACTTTTTAGATCAGGACCTTGGAACAAAAAGGTGACAGGCCTTGGGATCTTAGAATCTTCCATTCATGTGTTATTCATTCCTTTGTTCATTCAAAAATATTGATATTCTACTATGTGTTCCACATTGTACTAGAAACTGGAAAACAACAATACATAAGATTCGTAGGGTTCCAGCTTTCATAGAATTTCTAATTTGTGTGAAAGACAGAAATTGAACAAATGCTTGCCCTTATCATGGCTGCCAAAATCCAAGAAAACACAGGGCTCTCAGGAACTTTTTCTCTTAAAAATGAGGGAAAATCCAAATCAAATTGGCTTAAGAAAAAACAGCGTTTTATTTGCTTACATAATTAAAGAGTTGACGTCTTGAGGCGTATCTCGCAGTAAGGGTTCCAGAGCCACCCGAGTCTGGTTTCCCATCTCTGCTACTATTGTGTGTATATCACATGCTGTTTACAGAAGGCTCTTGCAGATACAGCCGCTCTAGATCTTACATCTCAACTTCAAGCCCAGTGGAGAAGAATGAGAATCTTTATACCAGAATTCTCAGAAAAAGGTCTGATTGGGTAATAAGCCCATTTCCATGCCAGTCACTTTGGCTTCGGCTTGTGTCCCATGGAGCTCCACCAGAATGAGATGTGTGGTGTATGAGTGAGGGTGAGCCTAGGTCCCCAGAAAGGATGGGATAGGCTTATTATTAGAAGGTTGAATGGATACAGGGGCACAAAAGCCACAGTTGTTCACCATGGGTGAATTAGTCTGGCAATAACAGAGAAGCCTTCTCTTCGGAAGACATGGTGTCTCCATGATATGAAGATCTGTAGATGTTAGTTAGAGTTTAGAGATGGTAAAGAGCATTCTATGTTGACAGAACAGCGTGTGAAAGATTAGAGGGAAGAAAATTTTATATTTCAGGCCACTATGATCAAAAAAGTGATAAAGGGAGGGGGGAGACTGGAGAGTAGGTTGGAAATGTAACAGGTATCAGATTATAACAAGTCTTGTCAGTCATAGCAGAGCCTTTATTTTGGTTTTAATCTAGCCATTTGGATCAAGGAATGGTAGACAAGGGAGAAAGAAAGAAAGAAAGAAAAAAGAAAAAAGAAAGAAAGAAAGAAAGAAAGAAAGAAAGAAAGGAAGGAAGGAAGGAAGGGAGAGAAAGGGGGAAGGGAGGAAGGAAGAAAGGAAGAAAGAAAAGAAAGAAAGAAAGAAAGAAAGAAAGAAAGAAAGGAAGGAAGGAAGGAAGGAAGGAAGGAAGAAGGAAAGAAAAGAAAGAGAAAGAAAGAAAGAAAGGGAGAAAGAGAAAGAAAGGAAGGAAGGAAGGAAGGAAGAAAGGAAAGAAAGGAAGGAAGAAGGAAGGAAAGAAGGAAGGAAGGAAGGAAGGAAGGAAGAAAGAAAGAAAGAAAGAAAGAAAGAAAGAAAGAAAGAAAGAAAAAGAAAGAAAGAAAGAAAATTTACCTGGGTGACTATATATTCTATGGACAACATTCCATTATAATCTCAAGGGTCTGCCCATTTTTTAAAATGTACTTGAATGTAGATATAGCTAATATTTCTTAAAATAAATGGTCCCTTAGCTGGGCATTAGAAATCATTGTGCTCACCAGAGACGTCTGATAAAATGATAGTGGGTACGGGCTATGACTTAGCATACTGAGAAACAATATTATCCTCATTCTCTTTTGATTTAGACTCACTGTTCTTCAAATGACTTTTTTATCTTTCAGTGGTTGGAACCAGGCCAGTGCTAAGCAACAGTTATATATTCATACTAAGAAGAGGAGGATGTGTGTGCAATGTCTTAGCACAGCTATCGTTTCGCCAGGCGTGAGGTGTAGGGGCCAAATCATCGGGTCAGGGCATGGCTGCATCCTCCTTGGAGATCATACTCTCTTGGAAGACAGAAACTTTTTAGAGAACAGAAGGCCATAGAAACGTCAGCAGGGGATTTCTCTTCATTTTGCTGCCAAACTTTTCACCTTACCATTCTCCAGATTATTAAGAGATCAAAAGCTACCGTGGCGATGAGCCAAATCACGAACTTTTGCTGCCGACACTGTAGGGAGAAAGCTAATGACTGAACAATATCTGTATCCCAGCAACATTGAGATGAGATAAAAGCCTCCTTTCTAAGAGGAAATCGAATAATCAGAAAGAAGTGTTACAGAGAGAGGCTGGAAGGAGTTTAAGTCATGGAGTGAAACCTCTTGCTGAATCAGGATTAGCAACAGTGATTTGACAGTATTTTCCTAGGCGTTTCTTGACTGAAGTAATGGCAGAGAAATTAAGGGTGATGCTGTAACTGGTAGAGTCTGTTGTTTCTCAGAAAGAATGCAATTATGTGAAGTGATGGATGTTAACTAAACTTATTGTGATCAAGTTGCAAGATTTACACATAACAAGTCATTATGTTGTACACCTTATACTAACACATGCTATAGGTCAATTATATCTCAGTAAAACTGGAAAAAAACAAACTAGGAAGCGACAACTGAAAAAAAAAAGTCTCGTTTATGCCAGATGTGTACAGCTGCTGATTCATAAATATATGAAGTCTTGGACAAGAAAAAAAAAGGAAAGAATGTAAATTAATGGATAGACGAGTCTCTTGAGAGTGTAGGAAGATGTTGAATGGAGCCCCAGCTTCCTATGAATCAAAGATGCAGAAAATGTAAGTGGAGATCTTAGAAAGAGAGATATAACAAGACCTAGGTGAGAGCTATCCTCGTGCAGATCCACCCAGAGAAAAAGGTCAAGATGACCCTTGCTCCTTGGGCTTATGTGTGCTAAGGTCTCCAGTTCTGAATGTTTCTGGCAAGGAAGTTATGGAAGGTTTTAGGGTTTAGGGTTGTGTGCAGAAGGGCCTTGGCTTGGGAACAGGTGTGTCTAAATGTATACGGTAAGTATCTTTGCTTTTTTGTAGTAAGGCTACCCCCTCCCCCCAACTTGTGAACTAAATAAATTATTCTACCATCATATCTATTGCTTCAAAACTGGCAAGAAAAAGAAGAGACAGAAAATCATTAGGCTTGACTGAAAGGAAATCAGGCTGTAATGTTTTTGAATTTGGGTCAAATTCCAGAGCTTTGATACTGAACTCCTTTGGGCAATTTCTATTGGATATCTCATTGCTGGCCTGTGTCTAGTGGCAGAAGAGAATTGTAAGCATTCTGCAGTCTAAGAGAGCTGAAAAATTGTTACGAGGTTGTGTGAGCCAGTCTTTCAAAGATGAGTGCTTCTTTTCATATTTCTTTTGGGGATCCCATATGCCATACCAATAACCAGCACTGGTCCCTTAATTGTTTGGGGTCAGAAGAAATCTGGCAGAGCAACGATGGGCTTTGGGTTTTACAAACTGATGATTGCACAACTTGAGGAAAGGACAACTGTTCTGTCTTAAAGAATGGCTTTCTCAGCATATGGGAACCACGAAAGTTACAAAGGTCTTGAAGCAAACTGCCTGGCAGGAGCAAATTCCTAGGGAAAACACAGTGAATCTCTGGGACTCTCCTTACCACAAACAAGAGTATCTACCAGCTCATATAAGCTAATTGACAGCGTTGCTAGTCTTTCTTCTACCTCTTCTCAGGCTTGCTCCCAATCGGAAGATTTGGTCTTTGGTTGCTGGGTCCCTGGAAAAATAGTTTCCCACCATTCTTTTCGTCTTTATCTTCAGCAGAGATGGAAGGAGGCAGACAGAATGAGGTCTGTCTGCAGTCAGCATGACTGTGAGAACTGTTTACATCTGTGTAAATCTATGGGGGGGACGCTATTCGCTATGAGAGTGGTTGCTCAGAAACAGAATAGGGAGATGTGGGTGGAGGTTACGGGACAGCCGTGGGAGGGGGAAGGAAGGGGGCCAAGGGTGGGTTCCTCTGCTCATGGCCAAGGAAAGAAGGGCTGTTTGCAGAGCTCAGCCTGCAACTTAGAAACTGTCTGCACAACCCAAGGTGCAGGATGCTGCAGGAAGATGTGGTCCACGGTGATCGCAGTGAGGATTGGGAAGGCAAGTGACCCACAGGAGACTTTTCAGCCTTAATCTGTGCCATTTGACCCTTGGTCCAAAGACACGGGGTTTGTGCCACTTGCCCCAGGAGACAAATTTGCTCAACTGTTCCCAGTTTGAAGGGGGACACCTCGGGGTGTCCTGTCCACCTCGGGGAATTTTTCTTCTGGCCTCTGTCTCCCCTCCCCTCCCCTCCTCTCTGTTTCTCTCCCTCCTTGTTTAGCTGGTCATTCATTTCTCAAGAGTCTTCCCCTATGATCTTTTACCTTTCTTCTTTTTTCCCACCAGCGTCCAAGGCAAAGTCCAAGGCGTGTTTAGAGGACTTTTAACGGGTGGGAGACTGGGGAAGAGGTGTGGGGAGGGTAAGGAACATAGCATGGAGACCACAAGGGGCTTGGTAGACATGAACATGCCTTTTTGTTTCTTGCCACTGTGCTCTTAAATTTGTGCGATTGTTTATTGGATAATCACGTTACTTTTCTTACCTTCTGAGGCATGCACGCTTCTCTCTATGGAGAGATAAAGACTTATTCACTTCAAACAGCAGGCTCAGGCATTCCAGGGGTGCATATTCGTAGCATATCTGTTAATAATCTCTAGATACATGATGTCATGTGGGCAGATCTGACCTGCTACGCTGCTTTCCCCACTGCTTTCTTCAGAAGTAGGTCCCATTTCCCAGGCTTCTGGGCAAAGGCATGCTGGGAAAGCCAAATGCCTTGACCAAGGACGCTTTGAAGAAACAGGGAGTGAGGCAGCTCTTACCTCCTCTCACAGAACTTCCTGATTCATAAAATGGAAGAACAGTTAAGACCCCTAGAGGCCACTGTGTCCAAGCCTCTTCATTTTACAGAAAGGGAAACTGAGGACAAGAGAAGTGACTGGCTCAGGACTCCTATTTATGGTAGAACTGGGACTAGCATTTTGATCCCTGATTCCCGGTCCGGGGCTCTTTTCAGTCAACAGCAGTACACTCAGGGGTCCTCATTCTCCCTCCCTAAACCCTGGAGCTGTGGGCGGGCGGGGGACAGATATGGTGGCTTTACACCCAGTTGTTTCCTTCGGTTCTCAGGCCCCTCAGCTTCTGCACGGGAGATTTACCCGCAATTTCTTCTTCCCGTCTCCCGAGATTCCTGGGTACTAGTCCCTGCTATAACCCCAGAGAGTTCCTTCCCGGGGCATCAGGGCTCGTCAGCAGTTTTCGTCTCTGGGACAGAAGTGGCAGGACCTCAAGAACTTTCGCTTCTCAACACTCAGCTCAATCTCTACCTGACTCAGCAGAGGCTTCTGGAATCTCCCCTCTGTGTGCTGACCAAGTCTCAGATGGGCACTAACCAGAAGCTGTGGGCTGCCTCTCTGTTTCTGTAGTGAGAAGATCAGAAAAAGCTGATGATGACCATTGAGGAAGAAGACTGCACAGTAGGTAAACACAGCATCCTCTGCTCTATAAATAACCCTAATTAAGATGAAAACACCCCCGCGGTCTCATCTTTTTTAAATTTTTTCTGTTGGACATCATGGGAGGTCCTTGAAGCAGAACCTCTGGTGCTTGCCAACAATAACCAGGCTCTGAGAAAGAGAGAGAAATGTCTATGCTTCTTCCATTTTTCTGGCTAACTTGACTGATTGTTTTCTGAGGCTTGACGCTGATCCATCTTTCTTTCCCCTCCTGTCTTTTAAGGTGACTATCAGAGCCCCCATGTCTGACTCCATATTCCCTCCTAAGGTCCCAGTTGATTTATGAAAGCAGTTCAGCAGGGCTTAATTCATCACGCAGTGAAAATAGTGCCAGGAGGGTTTCCCTTGGAGGGAGGAGTCGTGGTTATTCTAGGCTCATTTTTAAAAGGGACCAGATAACATTAGACATTGTACAGAATTTCTTTCTCTTAGAGACTGGTGGGCGTGGGAGAAGTGGCTCAGCTATCTGAGGGGGCTGACAAGAGTCTTGGGCCTCAAGGGAGGGCACTGGAGTGGCTGGGTCATTGTACATGAAGTGGGTGGAGATACTACTGCCACGAACCAGCCTAAGAGCGGGCTGACTGCATGCACAGAGCTTAGCGAGGCCCTGCTCTGTCCCTACCCTCCGTCTCCTGAAACGGGAACTTGAGATTTTCCCATACTGCCCTGTGGGCTGGATAGATGACAGGGGCCACACTACCCAGCACCAGGGCGAGGGTGGGAAAGGCAAAGAGAGAAGGGGTCTGGAACCAGAGAAATTACAAAATCCCTGGGCTAAAAATTAGAGTTTATTAAAATTTAAACTCTGAAATGATTATCAATCAACTCCTAATGTTGTGAACAAAAGAAACAGATTCTGAGAAGGTTTACTTGCTCAAGTTCACATAGACAACCAGTGGCAGAGCCAGGGTCACTCATAAAGGACAGATGCTAGGTGGTCTCTTCAGAATCACACCCTGCCTTAGTGCATCTCATGCCAACTTTAAGTCTCCAAACACTCTCACACAGTCAGGCCACAAATATTTATTGAGAGTAAATATTTAGTGCCCCTTCATGCTCCCAGGCAACCCATGATCAACTCTATCATTTTTCTAATGACACTGAACTCACCTGTTTGTGACTCTGCCTCTTTCACTAGTTGTGAAGATTGAAATCATGTCGTATTCAACTTCCTACGACTGGGACCTATGTTTGCTGAGTCGTATTGATTTTTTTCAGGCCAGACTCTGTTCTTAAGAAGATATAAAAGATATAAAGCATATGCCCCTTTATTCCTGTAGCTTATAACCTAATAAGAGGTGTAACAAATACATGTGTGAATCCTTTTGTTTCTTTATACAGGAAGATCTTCAAAAATCACACTTACTTAGTAAATACAATCTGAAAACTTTAACCTGATGTCCAAAGTGGTCCTTTCCTTGGTCCCATCATCTTCTTACTCCCCTTACTCATTTACACGTGTCAATTGCATGGACAATTTTAGGTCCCTGAAAAGTCCTTGCATCCCCAATTCTAGTCACTTTCCCTACAGAGTAATCATACCCTATGTTGAAATCCAACGTATCCTTCAAGATCCATTTCAAATGCTTCTTCTTTTTGATCCCTTTTACCCAGGAGTGGCTTTGAAACTCCTTCCACACGGTTTTTAATCCCTTATCGATACGACAGAGCCAAAATTTTGTATTGTGGTGGCTGGGTTTATAAGGTGAATTGTATCTCTGGTTCCTTCCCCAGCCTGCGTGTTCCTCATAGCTAACTAATTTCTAACTCAGCAACTCTCAGTGCCTAGGCTAAGGAATGCAAATAAATGCTCAATGGACATTTGTGGAATGGATCAATAAATCTACCTTGGTAGACTGAAATTACTGTAGGCTGGGATTACATCTTGTCTTTACATTCCCATCACATGTAACACAAGTTTGCTTTTCCAGTAGTATCGGTTTCATCCACGTTTGTTGATTGAAAGAACAACTAGGCATTACAAAGGAGCCTGCCAAAGTGCAAACGTATGGAGTGTTTCTTAAGGGTACTTGCCTAGGAAGTCGAGTTATGCAGCAGAAATACTGTGTGCTCCCTTGAGAAGGTGTTTCTGAGCCAGAATCTGGGTGGGGGAAAGGTGGGAGGAGAGTGCAAGGATGGAGAAAATCAGACTACCAATAAGGAGAAACCAGCCCTTTGCACTCTAAATAAAGGGCCCCGAGAGATCAATGCCACACTCACTGCTCACGTTTCAGTTCCTCAGCGGATGGGAATGTCAGTGGAGAGATACTGGTTTGGAGGTCAGAAGACACTTGGCAAGTTGTTTATTTACTTTGAACATCCACTTTCTCATCTATAGAAGAATAATTTGTTTCAGGCCCGCTGGGTGGATCAAATGAAAGAACGTACGAATGTAAATTTGAACTGTTTCTCTTTTGACTCTTTGAAGCAGCTTCTGGCATTTCTCTTCTGAGGCTTCTCCTCTACTGAATACATTTTTTTTTTGTTTGTCCCTTTTCTCTGGATTCAGGGATCTTGTTTACTAGTAAAAGGATTATCTGCAGATCATGTGCTTGCTGTTGGTGTTCCTTTCAGCTATTCTTAAGTAAATAATCATGGATTTAGGGATAAAATTGTCTTGACAATATTGTTTATAAAACCTGAGAACCAGATCCAAGCTACATATCTAGCTATAGAGAACTAAACAAAATACAAAACACCTGAGAAATAAAATGGCATTCAAGAGGTAGTTCAGTCTATCTGTGAGGTTAGGAATGATAATCACACTTCTGGTACCCATTTGCGTTTAGTTAATTGTTTAGACAACTGCTGAGCATCTTTTTGTTTATTGGTTCCGTGTGTGTATAATATGTACTATTTTATATCTATCTATCTATCTCTATCTACCTAGTTTGTTTTCTTATTTGTTTTAGTGTGCAAGATATCTCCAAAGACATGGAAATCAATCATAGATGACCATAGATTTTATCACCCCATCAAGTTGTGAAAACTGGTGCTATTCATAATATAACAGAAAAATAAGCCCATACTCAGATTGCCACGGCCAACATTAGGGCTGTATCGCTGCCCTTACACACTAAGACTCACAGCTTTCTTCTTCTGCGTTCCTTATTCTTGCCAAGGGTTCGCTCAGAAATACAATAAACTTGTTACTGCAATGGCTCTGCTTTACAGAAAAGTTGTAAAGATAATGCAGGGAGCTCCCATCTACCCCTCATCCAGTTTCCCCTAATGCTAACCATCTCACATTATCATGGTACATTTATCAAAATGAAGAAGCCAACAAGGTGCCTTGCTATTAACTAAACTTCTGACTATCATCAGATTTTGCCAGATTTTACAATCATGGCCTTTTTCTCATCCAGGATCCAACCCAGGATTTCACATTGCATGTAGTCATCATGCTTCCTTAGTTGACTATGTATTGTGATAGCTTTTCCCCCTTGTTTCTCATGATCTTTAGGGTTGTAAGTAGTACTGACCAGGTAATTTTGGGTTTTCTGCTGTTTTAGTCATGATTAGACTGGGATTATGGGTTTGGGGGAAGAATACCATAAAGGTGACAGTCTCTCCTCCTCATCATAGTAGGGGGTCCATGTTATCAATATGTCTTATCACTGGTGAAGTTTACCTCGATCAGTTGGTTAAGGCAGGGTTTGCTAGGTTTTTCTATTGTAAAGTTATCTCACTTTTTAAAATGGAACTTCAGCCTCAGTGATAGGAGACTGATTTTTTTGGGCTCATGTTCCTCATAGCTTTTCTTTGATTTGCTGAACATCAGGTCTATAGCCCCAGAGAAAAGACTGAGGCTAAATATTTCTTTAGAGCCCAAAGTCCTTCCCTGATGATCACATGTCTCCTGCAGTATAATGTGCCCTCCCAAAGGTGGTTCCATCAAAGGTTCAGAAGGAAAAGCCCGTAACTAAGAGCCGGTCCAGGAAACATGGGCGGGTCCAAGGCAGGAGTTCCATGATGACACAGTCCAAATATCATCCAGACAAAACGGCCCTAAGAAAACACCCTCTCGCCATTCTTAGAGTCACCCCAAGGCAAGGCTGAGGCAAGAATGAGAGCATCTGCCCAGAGGCAGGAAATAAAAGACTGCATTTTCTACCAAGAATTTAAAAACAATGATGAAACTCACTACAAGTCAATCTGCATTTTTATTACCACCATGCACTGGGAATTCTAAACAATCTAAGTGCCAAAACGCTCCTCCTCAGAGGGTAGACGTTGTCCGCCACCGCCTCCTTGGGCAAGTCACTGACCATGACTGGTTAAGAGGATTTTGGATGGAGTGAGCCCGCCATCTGAAGGCATCTTCAAGGCAGCATTGGCATACGGGTTAAACACTGAGCTCATACAGCCTCTGTCATTTCCCAGTTTTGTGACTTTTAGTTACTTATGCTAAATATTGCTTCATCAGTAACGTGGGACTAATTCCATATAATTGTTGGGAGGAAGAAATAGTTATGTAATATATTTAATGCATATGGTAGAAGTCAGTATTTAAAGGAATAGTACTACTTCAACTGCTTACTCCTGGCAACTATACTAGAACATGTCAACTTTGAGGATAGAAAATCTTTGTCAGTCTAAGGCTCTCTGGTCTCCAAGATGCCTTTGACTTTTAGAATGATGTACCATACTCCCAGGAAGTAATTGAATTCTGGGCAGAACTGGCTGGGAAGTTTGGTTCTGGTCCAGATTCAGTAAGTTTGGCTTCCTAAAAAAGATTAAATTCACTAAAGTTCTTTCAGAACCACACTGGGACGTAGGAAAATTACACAAGGAACCCTTGTAGTCTTGGGTTAGGAGATAACCACTGAAAGAAGACTCCTTAGGATGAATGGGAAAGCCACGTCTGAGGTCAGAAAGATCTCTTTGCTGGCTTGAGAGAATGGGGTTCCTATGCAAGCCACACTCAGGGTACTTTATTTCCATCATCATGACGATTATCTGTGATTCTGAGCCACCCGAAGCTTGGAGATCATCAATCCACCATTAAAACGGACCAAAGCATTTGTAAGGTGGGGCTGTTACTGTCAGCTACCCTAAAGTGGGAGAACTCTTATATCACCTGCAATACCTCTGGGATAAACAAGTCCTTCCAAGAACTAGCTAGAGTTTAGAGTCTGCCAAGAATTCCCTGTGGCTTTCTCATCCCCTGTGAGGGGCTTTCCCTCATAGGGAAATACTATGTGATTAGTATGCTAAAGGAAGCATTGCTATTCTAGATAGTCACAGAATTTTTACCACGTAAATTGAAAGAATTTTCAAGTGAAAAGATACGTTGGTTCTTGTCTGAGTGGATTTTTGAGTGAGTGATTGTAGATCTCTGTAAGAATTGTATTTAACCCATTTTATTTTTATCTGACTTTATGCCACATTGAGTCTGTAAGATTAGGGCACTTTATCTAGTAACTTCCATATAGAAACAAAAGCAAAATTATTGAAAGAATAAGTCAGTCTATGTGGTATCAACTCCTTTGGGTCTCAATTACTAACCAAGCGTAGTGTCTTTAGCAAGAAAACTGGGGCTCTTCCGTGAGAAAAGACCTTGAATTCCAGTTTAAATCGAATGAAAAGGAGGTAAAAAATTATATCTAAACTCTCTGTAAATGTTTAAGAAATGTACTGTTGTTTTCCACTTTTGTTACAACATAGACTGCTTCTCAATTATTTTGGCCATCGGGCATCTCGGTAATCAATAGAAAAGTTCCAGCAAACTAATAATTCGAATTTTATTGTTACATGGTCTGGTCATTTCCGTTGGGGGTACATAGTACAGGAAGAGGGCATAGAGACAGAAGCAACACAGAAAAAATAAGAAGGAAAAGAAATGAATCCTCATATATAGGTGGAAAAATAAAAGAAAATGAATTCTCCTGTGAAATAGAGCAGGGGACTGGGGAGCATGCGAGGGATGAGATTCGGTACACGACTGAATCTGTCCTCTTTGGGCTAGAATCCGAGATTCCCTCTTTTTCACTGCTGATTAATGGAGGGTTCTTTCCAGTCTGTGAAAGGTGCCTCCTCGGTGCCTGGGTTCTCTGAATTTGGTGAGAGGGTTACAGCTTTGCTGTTGCCTGGGCAGGACAGAGTCAGGCTGTGTGGTCGAGCAGAGCAGACTGACATCCAGAACTTTTCTGCTAGCTCACCGTCTGGGTGTGAACCACCTAACCTAGAGCCCATCCTCTGAGTCAGAACATCAGATAAAATGCAGTGAACTCCTGTTGTGAACTATGGGAAAAGGTGCAGAAACAAGGAAAGTGCTATTTATTGTCAAGCTCGATCCCTATTTGACATCTGAAATGGAGACTGTTGTAATTCATCAGGTCAGAATCAGAGGATTTTTTGTAAAAGGATCCCAGATAGTGTGTTTGCTGATCAGACCCTGTGGGAGAAGCCAGCCTCTTCCCTCCAATGCCATAGATCTTTAAGGACTTTCCCCTTTCTTTCTTTCTTTCTTTTTCTTTTTCTTTCTTTCTTTCTTTTTCTTTCTTTCTTTCTTTCTTTCTTTTTCTTTCTTTCTTCCTTCCTTCCTTCCTTCCTTCCCTTCCCTTCCCTTCCCTTCCCTTCCTTCCTTCCTTCCTTCCTTCCTTCCTTCCTTCCTTCCTTCCTTCCTTCCTTCCTTCCTTCCTTCCTTCCTTCCTTCCTTCCTTCCTTCCTTCCTTTCCCTCCCTCCCTCCCTTCCTTCCTTTTCTTCTTGATGATTACCTTTTTCAAGAGAATTTAAGAATAATGTGTTAGGGCAGATATGTCTCCTTCCTTCTCAAGGAACATTTCTGGACCACCGGCAATGGCTGTGACAAGGCAGGTGATTACAGTGGCCAGGTGGATGGGTTCTGGAGTCCAACAATCTGTGTTTAAGTCCTATTTCTCCTGTAAAATCTGTCTGAACTTGGGCAAGTTATTAGTTTCATTGTCTCGGTTTTCTCATCCATAAATCAGGGTATTGGTAAACTTAGTACCCACCTCAAAGGGCTGTTGTGAAGATTAATGCAATGATATTTGCATTTGTATTAACTTTCACTATCATAAATGCTTTGCCAAGTTAGAGTTGCCCTTGCTCCATCGTTTCCAGATACTTTAGCTGAGGTTTAGATTTGACATTTACAACTGGGATCTGCAACTTCTCACTCAGTAGTGGAGAATTCTGGCACCAGGGCACACTTGTGGCCCTCAGGCTGTTTGAAAATCTAGTGTAGACCTCTGAGGGGCCCCAATCTCGTTTTTCAGGCATATCTCATTGTGTGGTTTGATCTCTGCTGGTTAGTAGTGAAAACAGGACTTATTTCCAATTCAGATATATACCCTGGCATAATAACAGGGTTTAAAAAATTAGCTGAGTTTCATATGAGTCAGAAGTAAGATGTGATATCAAAAATGGCAGGGCTTCCCTGGTGGCGCAGTGGTTGAGAGTCTGCCTGCCGATGCAGGGGACACGGGTTCGTGCCCCGGTCCGGGAAGATTCCACATGCCGCGGAGCGGCTGGACCCATGAGCCATGGCCGCTGAGCCTGCGCGTCCCCAGCCTGTGCTCCGCAACGGGAGAGGCGCAACAGTGAGAGGCCCGCGTACCGCAAACAAACAAACAAAAATGGCAATGTAAACTCATCATAATGACTGAGAACTAGAATGAAGAAATGCTGTGCCTGCTGCATCCCGTGATGGTCAGAGCTCAGAGTGAGTATCTTAATTATTTCTGAGCATCACGCTTTAAAAGGAACATCGATAAACCAGAGCAAGTTCAGAAATTTGGAAGCAGGTAGCAAAGAGTCTTGGAACTCTGTAACTAGGGATAGTTGAGGAAAATGGACAGACAAAACCAAATGGGGACACTACCATTGTCTTCAAATATTTACAAGAGAAATAATTAAACATATTTTTTCTCCTAAAAAGAGGACCTCGAGGGTTGTAAGTAGCCCAGTGGGGAAGAGATTTAGCCAACTTTTGGCTTAATGTAAGGAAAGTCAAGTCCATGAGGGTAGGGACTTTATTTTGGTTTGTTTGCTTGTTTACAGCTTTTCTCTAGTGTTTAAAATACAGCTTGGACACTTAGTTGTCACTTAGTAAATATCTGTTGAAGGAATATGAATAATGGTTTTTCAAACAGTAAGAGCTGCCTCAAGATGGACTGAGCTTCTTGATTCCTGGAATTTTCCAGACGTGATCTTTGGTGAGACATGATAGAAGACACTCAGATATGAAATGTGAGCTGGGCTAGGAGATCTTCAAGGTCTGTATCAACACTGAGATAGAGTTATTTTATAAACCATCGAAAGGACCAGTGCCCAGAGGACAAACATGAAGTTTGGTGCCCTTTCAAAGCAGCCTCTCAACAGTCATTTATCCCCCAGCAACCGCTAAACCCCACTCCTGAGTTTTGGTTGTAATGAACTCATGGCTGGCAGGGGGACTCATTCATTAATTGCATGATTGTTATGGCCCCTCTAATCTGACAAGGACACAGCTTTCAGCTCGGACTTCCATGATCTTCTCCTAAGAGTGTCCCTGAATGGAGTCTGGCAGTCATCAAAACCAGGGAAGGATGCACTGCTCGCTCAGAATCCAGCATCACTGAGTTCCTCCTTCCTCTTGCCCATTAGCTCTCACCCCTACGGCCAGTGAAATGCCTGCAACGCTGTGCTTACCTGCTTGGCCCCGTACTATCCACACACCCCAGCCCTGCACTCTTTTCTTTTTTTTATCAGAGCTAGAACCAAATTCCCTGAGCCTGTAACTGGTGTGTAGACTCCGAGTATAAACACGATCCCTGGCATTAATCATGGGTAATAGAAACCAGAGATGAACTGTCACGTAGCTTGCTATCCTGTGGCTGAGTCAATGCAACCTTTCACAAACACACTAAGAAATACACACGCAGGCTGGGAATGGAGCATGAAAGAAATTCCAAAGCATATTTTCCTCCCCCGCCAACCCCCTTGCTTTTCTTTTTTTTAATTGCATAGGAATTCAGTAACCAGAAAAACATAAGAATTAAAAATAGAATCAGAACTTCTAAGCATCTGCCCTAGAGGAGCATGTTGAGAAAAGGCTTTTTTATTTATAGGCCATTCTTGTAGCAAGAGATTTAACTATTTCAACCTGGAAAATATACACCCTCCATCTGGTGGCTACCTCCTCACTTCAGTTGCCCCTCTCAGCCACACTGTTGTTGGCCACATGTTATAGAGGACAGAGAACTAGTCTTGAAGTTAGAACAAAGACCCGAGTTTAAATTTTATACTTCTTTCTTGTATTATTTCTGTAACTCTGGGTCAAGTACTTACCTTCTTTCTAAGTTTTAGTGAACTCATCTGCGGAATGAGAATCAGAATATTCAACACACAGGATTTTAATGAGGATTTAGAGACATAATCATCTGTCTAGTCCAAACCCCAAAATACAGCAGGCACTTGACAAAGGTTAGTTGATTCTAGATTTTGTCTTATTTGGGAAGCATCTCAGAAGCATGAAGGCTGACATGCTGACACAAAGCTGTTCTTCACTCAGACTTCATATATAAACATATGTGATATGAAAATGTAGGGTTTTTGTTCGGGTATTTCACACTGACAGAATCATATTTATGATGATATGGAGTCATTTTGGCCATTCTAACACTCCTTTACTCTTAGGGTCAACAGATGCCCGGCGAAGCATGGAAAAAACACAGCATCTAGCCCAGTTGGTTCAGCATTGATCATTTCTAAAGAGAAAGCACTTAGGAGATATATATAATTAATAGAAGATTAGCAACAAGGTGATATTCACTTTGTATGCATTTGGACATCCATCAACCACACTCTGCTAAGCTATATTGCTAATTAGCACTTAAGCGTTTTGCTCAGTTTCTACCCAATTCCTAAGCCTCATTGCTTGCTAGACCATTACTTATTACCTGGTGTAGCAGGATCGATGCAATTATTCCCATTTCACAGTTGTGTGAGTAAAGAGTAGAGGATTAATAATTTCCAGAAGCCACCCAGTGTCTGCTGTGGGGTTAATCTGAAGATTCAAACAGGTTTTGAGTTCTTTTAAAATAGAATGACTTGGATAAAATGAAGCTAGGTCTGCCTAATAACCTCTGTTAAGCCCTGACCACAGGGCTGTGTATGGGAGTGGCTTGTTAAATGTTGACTGTAAATGAGTAACCATACTCCATGTGGCTAGGATAAATATCTTATAACTCACCTTTCAAAGCAGAACACTTTTTAAAAATTGAGGTATACTTGATGTACAATATTCTATAAATTACAGGTGTATAACAGTGATTCACAGCTTTTAAAGGTTATACTCCATTTATAGTTATTAAAAATATTGGTGATATTCCCTGTGTTGTACAATATATCCCTGTAGCTTATTTATTTCATACATAATAGTTTGTACCTATTAATCCCCTCTCTCTCTTGCTTCTCCCCCTTCCCTCTCCCCACTGGTAACCACTAGTTTGTTGACTACATCTGTGAGTGTGTTTCCTTTTCATTACATTCACTAGTTTGTTTTGATTTTTTCAGATTCCACATATAAGTAATATTATACAGTATGTGTCTTTCTCGGTCTGACTTATTTCACTTAGCATAATACCCTTCAAGTTCATCAATGTTCCTGCAAATGGCAAAATTCCACTTTTTTATGGCTGAGTAGTATTCCATTGCATGTCTATGTGTGTGTGTGTGTGTGTGTGTGTGTGTGTACACACACACATATATACCCATTCATCTGTTGATTGTTGGGTTGTTTCCATGTCTTGGCTGCTGTAAATCGTGCTGCTATGAACATTGGGGTGCATGTATCTTTTCCAATTAGTGTTTTCATTTTATTCAGATATACCCAAGAGTGGAATTGCTGGGTTATATGGTAGTTATATTTTTAGTTTCTTGAGAAACTGCCATACTGTTCTCCATAGTGGCTGCACCAATTTACATTCCCACCAACAGTGTATGAGGGTTCCCTTCTCTCTGCATTCTTGCCAACATTTGTTCTTTGTGGTAAAACAGAATGCTTTGACTGAGAAAGAGGACACCATCATAAACACTCTGGAGCAAAATGTATAAATAGGAATCATGGGAAATCCAAGACATATGATCATTGTATCTAAAGCAGACTACCCTGGAGAACTCTCTGTGCTTGTAATACACCAGGGAGCCAACTCTCTGCAAGTGGTCTTCAACTTGACCCTGGAACTTGCAGCCCAGGCTTTCTTGAAGATTCTTGGTTTAGAATCATGGAAATGAAATAATACTGAGTCAATCATATCCTGTTTTGTGCTGCATTTGGTGGGTACCATGTGCTGAAGAGAGAATTTCATTCACTTAATTACAGTTGATGATGCAAAGGGTTCTTGTCACCTTGGTCTACATAACCGGAGTCAAGGTTTCTTAAAGGCAATGTAGACAATAATATAAAATATTTAGTAAATGTCTGGAACGTTGCATTTCTTTCTTTGCACAAAAGTTGTAGATCAAACACTATAAATGTCAAATCTAAACCTCAGCTAATGTGTCTGGAAATGATGAGGCAAGTTCAGGTCTAACTTGGCATAGCATTTATGATCATGAAAGCTAATACATCTTGAGTGCCACATCTATTTCTTTTTTCTTTTATTTTTAAACAAGTTTTTGAAGAAACTGGTTTCAAGCTTATGACTCAAATACAGGTTTTCTTAAACAATTTGCATCTTTAATTTCCTCTTTTAGGTTCTTCTGTGAAAGTTCATTTGTTGTTCTTAAATATTCGAGTGCATGTACCTCCTTATGTGTGATTCAAAGTAAATTGTTTAACATGGTATTGTGATACAGTGGAAACAACACAGGATGAGAAAGAGTAGTGTTTTGTTTTGATCCAAGTCTGCTAAGTTGCTTTTGACTTTGGGTCACTCAAGCTTTCAGTGTTTGTCTCTCCTTCTCTGTCTCTTTCTCTATTTCTCTCTCCCTCTGTTTCTCCCTCCCTATTTCTCTGCATGTCTCTCTATCTATGCGTATGTACATCTACCTATTTATATTTATATATAAAAACAAACCACACACACACACACACACACACACACACACCAACAACCAAGCAGTGATCTTGAATACCCCTTCCAGATCCAAGTGTCTGGGGTTTAATGCTGAATTTTATGCTGATTTTGTGAGGCACCTAAGGTAAGTAGTAGAGTCTCAGGATTTATTTAATCAACCTGATAGCCTTCTATTTATTATAATGTGTCCAAATTCACCCTTAACAATGATAACGGCAATTCCAGTTCTAGAATTCTTCCTTAATGAAATAATCCTAAATTTGAAAACAAACCCAACATCTTTTACCCAAAGATGTCTATCATAATATTATAAAAATAGTGAAAATTATCACTTACCTAAAATAATGAAGTAAGTCAGAGGTTCAGTAATTTATGGAGCAGTCCAATGATGTTTCTTCTAGCCATAAAAATTATGTTTTTGAAAAGTATGTACTTACATGCAATATATTTGTGATGTAATAAGAAAAAAACATAGGCAGAAAAGTATACATCAGATTGGAAATTTTCTTAAAAGTACATTATGTAACGGGAAAAAGACTGGAAGGAAATACAATAAAATTTATAGTGAGCAGTTTTGAATGATTAGAACTGTGGGTAATTTAACAATAAAACAAGACAACATCTTTATTGGACTATAATTGCTTTAGAATGGTGTGTTAGTTTCTGCTTTATAACAAAGTGAATCAGCTACACATATACATATATCCTCATATCTCTTCCTTCTTGCATCTGAAAAAGCATATCTTTATTTCAAACATTTTTTTTCTGTGTGATGAAGCTGTTATTGAATTATCATCCTCATCATTCTTTAGCACAGTGATACACATTTTCACTTTTTTTTTTTTACATCTTTATTGGAGTATAATTGCTTTACAATGGTGTGTTAGTTTCTGCTTTATAACAAAGTGAATCAGTTATACATATACATATGTTCCCATATCTCTTCCCTCTTGTCTCTCCCTCCCTCCCACCCTCCCTATCTCACCCCTCCAGGCGATCACAAAGCACCGAGCTGATCTCCCTGTGTTATGCGGCTGCTTCCCACTAGCTATCTACCTTTGGTAGTGTATATATGTCCACGCCTCTCTCTCCCTTTGTCACAGCTTACCCTTCCCCCTCCCCATATCCTCAAGTCCATTCTCTAGTAGGTCTGTGTCTTTATTCCTGTCTTACCCCTAGGTTCTTCATGACATTTTTTCCCTTAAATTCCATATATATATATGTGTTAGCACACGGTATTTGTCTTTCTCTTTCTGACTTATTTCACTCTGCATGACAGACTTTAGGTCTATCCACCTCATTACAAATAGCTCAATTTCGTTTCTTTTTATGGCTGAGTAATATTCCATTGTATATATGTGCCACATCTTCTTTATCCATTTATCCGATGATGGACACTTAGGTTGTTTCCATCTCTGGGCTATTGTAAATAGAGCTGCAATGAACATTTTGGTGCATGACTCTTTTTGAATTACGGTTTTCTCATGGTATATGCCCAGTAGTGGGATGGCTGGGTCATATGGTAGTTTTATTTGTAGTTTTTTAAGGAACCTCCATAATGTTCTCCACAGTGGCTGTATCAATTTACATTCCCACCAACAGTGCAAGAGGGTTCCCTTTTCTCCACACCCTCTCCAGCATTTATTGTTTCTAGATTTTTTGATGACGGCCATTCTGACTGGTGTTAGATGATATCTCATTGTAGTTTTCATTTGCATTTCTCTAATGATTAATGATGTTGAGCATTCTTTCATGTGTTTGTTGGCAATCTGTATATCTTCTTTGGAGAAATGTCTATTTAGGTCTCTGCCCATTTTTGGATTGGGTTGTTTGCTTTTTTGTTATTGAGCTGTATGAGCTGCTTATAAATTTTGGAGATTAATCCTTTGTCAGTCGCTTCATTTGCAAATATTTTCTCCCATTCTGAGGGTTGTCTTTTGGTCTTGTTTATGGTTTCCTTTGCTGTGCAAAAGCTTTGAAGTTTCATTAGGTCCCATTTGTTTATTTTTGTTTTTATTTCCATTTCTCTAGGAGGCGGGTCAAAAAGGATCTTGCTGTGATTTATGTCATAGAGTGTTCTGCCTATGTTTTCCTCTAAGAGTTTGATAGTTTCTGGCCTTACGTTTAGGTCTCTAATCCATTTTGAGCTTATTTTTGTGTATGGTGTTAGGGAGTGATCTAATCTCATACTTTTACATGTAGCTGTCCAATTTTCCCAGCACCACTTATTGAAGAGGCTGTCTTTTCTCCATTGTATATTCTTGCCTCCTTTATCAAAGATAAGGTGACCATATGTGAGTGGGTTTATCTCTCGGCTTTCTATCCCGTTCCATTGATGTAACTTTATTGAGGTGTTCCTATGTTGGGTGCATAAATATTTACAATTGTTATATCTCCTTCTTGAATCGATCCTTTGATCATTATGTAGTGTCCTTCTTTGTCTCTTCTAATAGTCTTTATTTTAAAGTCTATTTTGTCTGATATGAGAATTGCTACTCCAGCTTTCTTTTGGTTTCCATTTGCATGAAATATCTTTTTCCATCCTCTTACTTTCAGTCTGTACGTGTCTCTAGGTCTGAAGTGGGTCTCTTGTAGACAGAAAATATATGGGTCTTGTTTTTGTATCCATTCAGCCAATCTGTGTCTTTTGGTGGGAGCATTTAGTCCATTTACATTTAAGGTAATTATCGATATGTATGTTCCTATTCCCATTTTCTTAATTGTTTTGGGTTCGTTATTGTAGGCCTTTTCCTTCTCTTGTGTTTCTTGCCTAGAGAAGTTCCTTTAGCAGTTGTTGTAAAGCTGGTTTGGTGGTGCTGAACTCTCTCAGCTTTTGCTTGTCTGTAAAGGTTTTAATTTCTCCATCAAATCTGAATGAGATCCTTGCTGGGTAGAGTAATCCTGGTTGCAGGTTTTTCTCCTTCATCACTTTAAATATGTCTTGCCAGTCCCTTCTGGCTTGCAGAGTTTCTGCTGAAAGATCAGCTGTTAACCTTATGGTGATTCCCTTGTGTGTTATTTGTTGTTTTCCCTTTGCTGCTTTTAATATGTTTTCTTTGTATTTAATTTTTGACAGTTTGATTAATATGTGTCTTGGCATATTTCTCCTTGGATTTATCCTGTATGGGACTCTCTGTGCTTCCTGGACTTGATTAACTATTTCCTTGCCCATATTAGGGAAGTTTTCAACTATAATCTCTTCAAATATTTTCTCAGTCCCTTTCTTTTTCTCTTCTTCTTCTGGAACCCCTATAATTTGAATGTTGGTGCATTTAATGTTGTCCCAGAGGTCTCTGAGACTGTCCTCAGTTCTTTTCATTCTTTTTTCTTTATTCTGCTCTGCAGTAATTATTTCCACTATCTTATCTTTCAGGTCACTTATCCGTTCTTCTGCCTCAGTTATTCTGCTATTGATCCCATCTAGAGTATTTTTAATTTCATTTATTGTGTTGTTCATCATTGTTTGTTTCATCTTTAGTTCTTCTAGGTCCTTGTTAAATGTTTCTTGCATTTTGTCTATTCTATTTCCAAGATTTTGGATCATCTTTACTGTCATTATTCTGAATTCTTTTTCAGGTAGACTGCCTATTTCCTCTTCATTTGTTAGGTCTTGTGGGTTTTTATCTTGCTCCTTCATCTGCTGTGTGTTTTTCTGTCTTCTCTTTTTCCTTATCTTACTGTGTTTGGGGTCTCCTTTTTGCAGGCTGCAGGTTCATAGTTCCTGTTGTTTTTGGTGTCTGTCCCCAGTGGCTAAGGTTGGTTCCGTGTTTTGTGTAGGCTTCCTGGTGGAGGGGACTAGTGCCTGTGTTCTGGTGGATGAGGCTGGATCTTGTCTTTCTGGTGGGCAGGTCCACGTCTGGTGGTGTGTTTTCGGGTGTCTGTGTACTTATGATTTTCGGCAGCCTCTCTGCTAATGGGTGGGGTTGTGTTCCTGTCTTGCTAGTTGTTTGGCATAGGATGTCTAGCACTGTAGCTTGCTGGTCGTTGAGTGAAGCTGGGTGCTGGTGTTGAGATGGAGATCTCTGGGAGATTTTCGCTGTTTGATATTATGTGGAGTTGGGAGGTCTCTTGTGGACCAGTGTCCTGAAGTTGGCTCTCCCACCTCAGAGGCACAGCACTAAATCCTGGCTGGAGCATCAAGATCCTTTCATCCACACGGCTCAGAATAAAAGGGAGAAAAAGCAGAAAGAAAGAATTAGTAGAAGTGGAAAGAAAGAAGGAAAGAAAGAAAGGAGGGAGGGAGGGAGGGAGGAAGGAAGGAGGGAAGGAAGGAAAAAAAGAAAGAAAGAAGATAAAGTAAAATAAAATAAAGTGAGATAAAATATAATAAAGTTATTAAAATAAAAAATAATTATTAAGATAAAATAATAAAAAAAATTAAAAAACCAAAAATGAAAACAACCCCAAAAAACGGCTGGATAGAACCCTAGGACAAATGGTGGAAGCAAAGCTATACAGACAAAATCTCACACAGAAGCATACACATACACACTCACAAAAAGAGGAAAAGGGGAAAAAAATCATAAATCTTGCTTTCACAGTCCACCTCCTCAATTTGGGATGATTCATTGTCTATTCAGGTATTCCACAGATGCAGGTACATCAAGTTGATTGTGAAGCTTTAATCCGCTGCTCCTGAGGCTGCTGGGAGAGATTTCTCTTTCTCTTCTTTGTTCGCACAGCACCCGGGGCTCAGCTTTGGATTTGGCCCTGCCTCTGCGTGTAGGTCGCGGGAGGGCGTCTGTTCTTTGCTCAGACAGGACGGGGTTAAAGGAGCCGCTGATTCGGGCGCTCTGGCTCACTCAGGCCGGGGGGAGGGGGAGGGAGGGGCACGGCGTGCGGGGCGGGCCTGCGGCGTCAGAGGCGGCGTGACGTTGCGTCAGAGGCGGCGTGACGTTGCGTCAGAGGCGGCGTGACGTTGCGGCAGAGGCCGGCGTGACGTTGCACGAGCCTGAGCCGCGCCGTGCGTTCTCCCGGGGAAGTCGTCCCTGGATCCCGGGACCCTGGCAGTGGCCGGCTGCACAGGCTCCCAGGAAGGGGCGTGTGGACAGTGACCTGTGCTCGCACACAGGCTTCTTGGGGGCGGCAGCAGCAGCCTTAGCGTCTCATGTCCGTCTCTGGGGTCCGCGCTTTTAGCCGCGGCTCGCGCCCATCTCTGGAGGTCCTTTAAGCAGCGCTCTGAATCCCCTCTCCTCGCGCACCAGGAAACAAAGGGAAAAAAAGTCTCTTGCCTCTTCGGCAGGTCCAGACTTTTCCCCCGGACTCCTTCCCGGCCAGCTGTGGTGCACTAGCCCGCTTCCGGCTGTGTTCACGCCGCCAGCCCCAGTCCTCTCCCTGCGCTCCGACCGAAGCCCGAGCCTCAGCTCCAGGCCCTGCCCGCCCCGGCGGGTGAGCAAACAAGCCTCTCGGACTGGTGAGTGCCCGTCGGCCCTGATCGTCTGTGCGGGAATCTCTCCGCTTTGCCCTCCACACCCCTGTTGCTGTGCTGCTCTCTGCGGCTCTGAAGCTTTCCCCCTCTGCCACCCACAGTCTCCGCCCGCGAAGGGGCTTCCTAGTGTGTAGAAACCTTTCCTCCTTCACGGCTCCCTCCCACTGGTGCGGGTCCCGTCCCTGTTCTATTGTTTCTGTTTATTCTTTTTTCTTTTGCCCTACCCAGGTACGCGGGGGGTTTCTTGCCTTTTGGGAGGTCTGAGGTCTTCTGCCAGCCTTCAGTGGGTGTTCTGTAGGAGTTGTTCCACGTGTAGATGTATTTCTGGTGTATCTGTGGGGAGGAAGGTGATCTCCCCATCTTACTCTTCCGCCATCTTCCCGGAAGCCCCTCCACACTTTCACTTTTTGCTGCCTGGCAACAAATGCATTTTAGAAAGTTTTTGAAATTGCAAAAAGCATTCTGTAAGTCAACTTCGGTAGGTTACAATTCTATTGAACCTTTCATATGTGAGTCCTCTACATTTGATCACATTTGATTCAAAATTAGTTGTAAATCTTCAAGCAAAGAATTCAATGAACCAAAAATCAAAAGAGAGAAATCAAATCATATTTTGTAGCTTTCTGATAATTGTAATTTTTGAAAAAACGCTTGTAAGCAAGCTCATATTACAGAAATACATTGAAATTTATTACTTCAAAAGCAAGAGAGGAAAAAAAATAATGATTTATGAGAATTTGAACAAAGTACAAGTTTTAATTCTGAAATTCCATAATAGGTCCTTGTTAAACATTTTGAGAGAGATATTTTGATATGGGTCCTATTTTTTATTGAATAAATTTATATTCTATAGTGGGTCAGAATTCTATTGAGGTGGCCTAAAATTTGTCACATCCAAATCTGGCAAAACTTTGAAAAGAAACTTTAAAAAACACACCTTACTCAAGAAATTTTAGGTTGAAAATACATCTTTTAAAAATGTTTTTCTCAAAATATTTAATTGAATATAATGAACAAAAAGTTACTTTAGTACAAGATTTTTCAGAATCACTCTTTCAAGGAAACAGTTGCCAACTACTGCATTATTACACTGCTGTCAGATCTGGTCTCCATAGAGGGGCAAATTAGCAATACAAATGAACACAATTTCAAATGTTCTTAATACTTTAAAGGGACATAAAAGATGAACAGTTTTCCAAGAGACAAAGAGCATCTACTCTAAAAATGTCCACTCTCTATGAGAAATCAGTCTTATTTATGGGACTGATATTAAGCTGGCATGCACTTCACAATGTGGAAGTGTTGATTAGTGGGGCTTCTGTTCCGATTGTCTGGAATCTGTGCTGATTGGCTGGTGGCTGTTGGAATATTACCCCTGATTTTTTTTCAAAGTGAGAAGTTTTTCATCTACTTTTATCTGTTGTTGAAGAAACATCTGATTGGAGGCATTGTTGTTGAGACCTGATGTTGCATCACAAAGGGTGACCAAAACTGGATGCAAAGTAAGAAAGGGCAGTGGTCCTCTGGCTCCTTTGGAGGCCAGGGGAGGAGGTCATTATCATGTTTATCTATGGAGACTCCATAAACCTTGCTTTATTGGCTGAGCTAAACTGAAATATTCTGTTCTATTCCCATGCAGCTACCTTATTATTATTATTATTTTTTAAATTCACAACTCTCAGTTTTTTTTTAAAGTCTACAATTCAATGTTTTCTTTTTATACTATATTCACTGAGTTATGCAGCCAACACCTCAATCGATTTTATTTTATTTTTTATTGGAGTATAGTTGCTTTACAATGTTGCGTTAGTTTCTGCTGTACAGCAAAGTGAATCAGCTATACATATACATGTATCCCCTCTTTTTTGGATTTCCTTCCCATTTAGGTCACCACAGAGCATTGAGTAGAGCTCCTTGTGCTATACAGTAGGTTCTCATTAGTTATCTATTTTATACATAGTATTAGTAGTGTATATATGTCAATCCCAATCTCCCAGTTCATCCCACCCCACCCTTTCCCCCTTGGTATCCATACGTTTGTTCTCTACGTCTGTGTCTCTATTTCTGCTTTGTAAATAAGATCATCTGTACCAGTTTTTTCAGATTCCACATACATGTGTTAATATACGATATTTGTTTTTCTCTTTCTGAATTACTTCATTCTGTGTGACAGTCTCTAGGTCCATCCGCCCCTGCCAAAGAAACCCTGTACACATTAGCAATCACTTCCCATATACATCCAACATTCCCCTCCCTTCAGGCTAGGCAGTAACTAGCTTACTCTCTGTCTCTACAAATTTGCTAATTCTGAACATTTCATGTATATGGAATCTTATGCGGTCTTCTGTGACTGGCTTCTTTCACTTAGCATAATGTTTTCAAGGTTCATCAGTACTTCATCTCTTTTTATGGCTGCATAATATTCCATTCTATGGATATACCACATTATATGTATCCATTCTTCAGTTGATGGGATATTTAGGTTGTTTGTACTTTTTGGTCATAGTGAGTAATATTTCTACAAATATCCTTGTATAAGTTTTTTGTGTGGACACATGTTTTTATTTCTCTAGTTATATGTCTAGGAGTAGAATTTCTGGGTCATTTGGTAACTATATTTAAACTTATGAGGAACTTTCAGAGTTTTCCAAAGCAGCTGTGCAATTTTACACTCTCTTCAGCAATGTACAAGGGATCCCACTTGTCTGCATTCTCACCAGCACTTGATATTGTCATATTTTTGACTCTAGCCATCCTAGCAGGTGTGAAGTGTTATCTCATTGTGGTTTTGATTTGCATTTCTCTGATGGTTCCTGTAAAGAATATTGTATTGTTAAAAGAACATTATACTGTAAAGATAAACTGAGGTACGTTTAAATTCTCAAGGCTTATTTGAGAAAACATCAATTTGAATTGGGCTGTGCCAAACCAGAGGCTGTTAGGCACACTCCACCAACAGGAGCTAAAGGAAAGTCTTTATAGAGCAGATGTGGAAGCAAAGCAAGGAAATAACCTGATTGGCTCTACCTTAAACAGTTGCCTTATTTGGCTGTTTGTGATTGGTCATTCTTTAAATTTTGTTTTCTTGGAAACAAGTGCATTTATAGGAACTGGCTCAGGCTTAGGTTTTGGTTTGCTTACGCAGGCAACAAAGGCATTGGAGCCATCTCAGTCTAATGACCTCATTGTGTAGTTACCTTAGTGATAGGCCTACAATCATTTGTCCTCATTGGAATTAAGAATTATGGAATATTGCAAGTATATCAGACATTCCTAAGTGTGGGTTGGGTGAATAAGTGGCAGTGAGAGATATGTTTAAAGTTTAGCTTTAACCTACAGAGGAAAATTTAATTAGCTGAGTCCTTGACTGTACAAGAGGCTGGCAGTCTCTGTTGAGGAGGAATTGAGTGTAAGGTATTCCCTTTAGACTGGAGCCTTTGCCTGCCAGCTGGCTGATGTCCATCAGTGATCAGCGCATTAGCAGATGGTGCCCAGTCCAGCACCTCTGCACTTGCCCCGATGGTTTGTTTGTCTAATGGCTCTTCCCCTGTATGAGAAAGAGAATCACATCTCCCTTGAACACGCATCCATCTTTTAGTTCCCAAGATGACGTTTGCTTGTTCTGACCTTGACAGCCTGTCTCACTCAGCCTGTTAAAATATCAAATGGGTTGTGTTAAAACCTAGTTTGAGGACAAAGAGTAAGCAAGAGAAAAATGTGTCATTTTGCAAGACTCAAAACCCATCATTTTAAAGCAATTAACATATCAGTGAAGACAAATGATAGGACAATGGGTTCAGAGAGTGTGTTCTCATGGGCCCAGTTTGCTTAGGTATTTCTCAATTTTTGTACGTGGAATTACCTGTGAAGATTATTTTTTTGTGCATGGAATTATCTGTGAAGATTTTTTGAAGCATGCATGTCAGTTGATCTGATTCAGGAAGGAGCCTAGACAGCTTAAATAAAAAAAAAAAATTCAGGCTTCCCTGGTGGTGCAGTGGTTGAGAGTCCGCCTGCCGACACAGGGGACACGGGTTCGTGCCCTGGTCTGGGAAGATTCCACATGCCGCGGAGCGGCTGGGCCCGTGAGCCATAGCCGCTGGGCCTGCGTGTCCAGAGCCTGTGCTCCGCAACGGGAGAGGCCACAACAGTGAGAGGCCCACGTACTGAAAAAAAAAAAAAAAAATTCTATTATTACCTATGTTGCTGGAATTGAGTAGAAATATCAAATAGTAGATAATCAAATCAGTGACTAATCCAAGGTTGTATCTGTTTTGTTTCAAAATAAAAGATAGGCTATTTTTCCTATACTAGATTTACTTTTCATGTTGTGTTATGGGTGTTGAAATGATCTTATGGGTATATGCTGGTAGGGAGAAACAGTAAGGATTATATTCTCTGTTGCATACATATGGGATAAGACACAAACTTCTTATGTTTATATTCAAAGCCCTCTACAGTCTATTCCACTCCCATTCTTCAATCTCATTTCCAGCTATTTTTCCACAGCAACACCTTCGCCACTTTAGGTTGCTTACATTTCTTTGGATGTGTGTTGTCTTTATTACTTTTGCATATATTGTTCCCATTGGAAAATTCTTCTACGAACTTGTTCATCTGGTGAATTCATGTTAATTCTTCAAGATTCAGTTCAATAGTCTCTGTGAAGCCTTCTCTGACCCTTACTCCAAAGCTGACCACTCCCTCCATTGTGCTATATTTATACCATATACAAAAACAATCTTTCCCACATTTATTAAGCACTTATTACATGTTGGACATTCTGCTAGGCTCCAGAAAATTAGAACATGGCCCATTTTCCTCTTAGTTTTCTTGATATCGGAGAAGAGAAAGAAAACTATAGAGATAATTACACTGTAAAATATTAAGGGCTTTGTTAGGGAAATTTAGGGGTGCTCTGGGAGGAGATGGGAGGGACCCTTAACTTATGCGGAGATGTCATTAATGGTTTCTGAGTAAGTTGCTTCTGAGATGAGTCTTGAAGGATGAAGAAGAATTAAACGGGAAGAGAGGACAGGAGAGCAAGCAAATAGCAAAAGGAGAAAGAGCGGGCACGCCTTGGTGATAAGAGAAGGGTTGACATATTTGTGAGGCTGCAAGCCATGAAGATGGTTGGAGAACACAGTGTGAAAGCATTGCAGGGATGGGGGCTGGGAGTGGCTCAATCACTCCAAAAATATTATTTGTTTATATCCCTTATCCTCTCCTCTCTCTAAGAGAAAGATCTTGTTTTATTCAGATTTCTATTTCAGTGACTAGTGCCACATGACCGTTGGATGGATGGATGAAGCATGTATGGGCTAATGAGCTCCATGGGGCTGGGATCACAGTTTAACTGAACTGTCCACGTTCACAAATCACTTGGTTGACTTTGAGAAAGGATGTTGGTTTCATTCCTTTTAGTCCCTATTTCTCCCCTTTTATTACCATATATTTCCTAAAGAGAAGGTCTGGCCAATATCAAAACGAAGCTCTCTACTCTGTTTCTAATTACCTTTTTCAAGGCTGCACTAGCAATGCAAATGCCGCCTGGTCTAAAGAGCTGCAAACAGAAACGCCTGCTTTCCTTGAAGGTGCTGAGCGGAGTGCACGAAGCTTAGAGTGATAAGGGTTGAATTTTCTTTCGGGTTTATCTTTTAATAGGGACGATAAGATTCTAATGCCTCAGCCCTCTGTGCTATCTGGATGCTGACGGTGGGAACAGTCACCAGAGGGATGTACTGGGCGGTGGTGGGGGGCCCTGGGTTAACCTCAGAGAAACACAAATATGAGTGGGTGGAGTGCTTGCTTTCCATGAGAATCTCTGTCCCTCTCTTTCACAGCCTGGCCCAAACGATCGGGCTTTTTGCCAGTAAGCAAAGCAATGGAATATTTTTTCCATTGGTCAGAGGAAGTTTTCTTTCTTTTTTTTTTTTCCCTTTTTGTGAATGGAGATAAAAACGTTCATTTGAAAAGGGAACTTTAGGAATTTCATTTTAGTAAAATGAAAGGCTGCTTAGATTCCCAGGAAGCCCTGGAGGAAGGTGCAAATCCCAAGGCAGCAAGAGTAAGGGTCCTTGGAAACCTGCAGATGTGAATGTAAATCCTAATTCCATTGCAGACCAGCTGTGCAGTCTTAATGTTGCTTTACCTTCATGAACTTCAGTTTTCTTGACGATCACATGGGGAAAATTTTAGGTAAATAAAGTGAAAGGAGTGCAAGTAAAATATGTAGAAGACACTCAATATTTATTAGTTTCATTCTTTTGCTTTTTAACTCAGACAAAGGATTACACAGGCTTCTCACCAGTCTTCTGTGTATTTGGGAACCAAGTCATGAATACAAATCTAGGACGCCCAAGGGAAGGCTTTGCATATACAATGTCTTATCCTGCCAGCTGATCTCATTCACTTCGACTCACCAAATATTTATTAAGTGCATGCTTGCGCTTAAAACTGACTGAGTCTGTAGAGTTTACAGTTGGATGAGAGATGGTTACTGACTTCTGTCTTCCAGAAACTTGTCTCTTATACAATGACAAAACTTTATATGTTGGGCAGGTTACTAGTACAAGGCAATGTGTGTACACGCATGTGTTCATGTGTGCATGCACGTGTGTGTGTGTGTGTGTGTGTGGTCATGCACATAAATAGTTTTGGGAGGAGGATATCAACAAGGGCCAAAGGAATGAAAGGGACTGCTTAATTTTCTTGGCTGGGGTTGGAGGCGCTGTACAAGGAACAAAAATATCACCCCTACAACTGCTCTTTCTTCTGGACCAAAGTCAGAAGCCTCTGGCTTTCAAAAATACCCAGATAATTTCCCTCTCACTACTGCTCAATATTGCTTTAAATGCCAAGAACGTTGGAGCCTCCATGCCTCCAGGCCAGCTATTTCTTCTGGCTGGAATTCTCTTTTCCAACTTTAGAAATCTGACTCATGCATCCACTCCCAGCTCAAAGCTCCTCTATGAAGCCTTCTCTCCTTTTGTAGATCTATTACCTAATGTAGACATGATACATATTTTAGGAGTGAATGAAATCAGTCCTATAAATGGTTCTGAAAGTTAATTTCTGCCAAAAATATTCCACTAGCCCCCAAACTGTCTTGAGACTTTTAATAACTTGCCAATAACTCGCCTCTGGGTTATTCTATCCTCATCTTCTCCCTCCTCCCCCTTCTTGCCAAGTCAGAGAGCAAAAGCTTCTACGGAAGCACGAAGTCCTCTCTGCTATTAGCTTGCCTTGAGTATCAACCCAACAAGCAGAAGAAAAAGCAGAACACTATGTGTTTTGTGACGTAACTGCCCCTCTAAATGGGGGACCGACAAGTAAATTAAAGGAGGGCATGAAGAACAAAGTGTTAAAATACGGGGAGTCCTGCCATTGGTCTCTTTCAAGGAGAACTGTCAAGTGAAAATTCACTCAGTTTGTATGAACGTGACAAAAAAACCTAAAGACTGAAAACAGTAAAAAATGCAAATCATTCTGCCAAGTAATTAATTATGCAGATTTCTCTTTTGACATGTGAATTGATTTAAGGGTTTTGATAGTTGGTAGATACTGTGAAATGACCATACTGTACCGTAGGGCAAAACTCCATGAATATTCTCTTACTCTTCTCTGTAATGGGAATGATCTCTAAAATATGGATAATGACCATCTAACAGGAAGTGACTCATGGCCTGGCAAGGCCTTAGGAACTTGTCTGATGAGCCCTTCAAAATATCTGCAAAATTCAATGAGTCCAACAGGACCACTGAAATTCAGTAGAGTCTTCTGGTATTTATAGAGAAGGTTCAGGAGACACTTTCTTGGGAAACCAAGAGTATGGCTCAAATTCTTGCTCGGTTTTTGATAAAGTTGAGTTGTACTCAGGCCACACCCACATCCCCTCCCTGCCCTGGGTTGACCCTGTTTATCTCTGTGAGGTGCAGATGGGAGCAGGGTGGCCTGGTGGCAGGCCTGTTCTCTGGGATTTCAGTTTCTATCGTGACTTGTTTTCAGCCCTTTATTAATTTTTTCCCTCTTCTTTTCTTTTTTAATTTGGAGGCAACTCTAAAGTGCTTCTAGGGCACGAGACAGCTGGTTTTTACCGCGTTGCTGATTGAGTTCATAGCATTTTCTTTGCCTCTCCCCCACCCCCCGCCCAAATCAGATGGAAACTTATTGGCAATGATATGAAGCATTTATGCTTTTTCCACCCCTTTTTTTTTTTATCAGGAAAAACATTGGAAAAACAGATTGTATGCCCAGGCTGCTGGCTCTTGAAATTCCCTCCCTGTTCAGACCTATTATCACAGTAACAAAAATGGTTTCGATAACATGAATCTCACCAGCATTCACTTCAATCTGCCCCCAGGACAAGGAGGGGTGGACTCTCCCTCCTCTCTGGGGACAGGAACTGGGCTTTTTCAGGAATTCAGCTCTGCCAGAAATGGAGCAGGAATTTGGGCCATACTCTGTCAATCATTTCCAAGAGAAATGGACTTTTTTTGGATATACATTCAAGGGAAGGGGGAGACAGCATCACCCCTGTGTGGGCAATAGGACGTGTTTAGAGGGCTCAGCTTTGGCGCTGTACCTGGAGCTCACACCACCCCTTCTAGGTCACACTCCAGATGTTTGTGGCCCCAGAATTCCTTGCCAAAATGGCCTTTAGCCTGCTTAGAAGAGTTTTTCTGGGCTTCTTCCTGGCATGTGTTCTCTGGAGGATGGATGCTGTGTAAATCTTAAGCTTGATGGGTGGCCAACGGGTAGCCCTTTGTGGGGATGCAGAGGGAGACTGAGCTTCCTTGCTGGAGGACAGAGACGGGGGTAGGAAGAGATGGGCGTGGGCCAGTGGTGGACTCTATTCATGCTGCCATGTCCTGGTGCAGAAGTTGGAGGAGGTTGAGAACTCAAGTTAATCCAGGTCTTGTAGGTTGTTATGAGGGTAAATGTGGTAGGATAGAAGGATGAGCAGTCAGTTAGTTTGATACATTGTGTCTGAATATTTAAACTTATGGTGTGTTGCTCTCCATTTACATTATTGCCTGAAGTCCCCAAATATTAAAAGAGGGGCTGGGGAAGATTTGCTATAATTACTCAGGCCCCTTGATCTGCTGAGCTAACTCAGGAGGAGTAAGTTGAGTATATTTTCTGGGTGGACCTATCTCTGCTTTCCCTTGGGGAGTGGGGAGGGAGTTTTCTGTTGCAGAAAGAACCTGAGATTTGGAGCCAGAAAGATGTCGATTCAACAGACATGTATTAAGCACCTATTGTGTGTCAACCAGAGATAGACACCGGGACAGACAAAGCACAGCCAACATTCTCAGAAAATTTATAGCAGGAAAATGGATATTTGTGGAAAATACAGCAAGAAGACAATGTGTTAAAATCACTGTTAGCCAGGATACTGTTTATTTATTTATTCTTTTATTATTGTTTTTTATTGAGGTAACATTGATTTATAATATTACATAAGTTTCAAGTATACAACATTATATTTCTACTTCCATATACCCTACAGCAGGCTCACCACCAACAATTTAGTTTCCATCTGTCACTCCACACTTGGTTTTGCCCTCCCGTCGCCCCTCCTCTCTGGTAACCAGTACTCTGTTCTTTACATCTTCATGTTCGTTTTTGTTTAGTTTGATTCGTTTACTTATTATATTTTGGTCTGTTTGTTTCTTTGTTTATTCAGTTTTTATAGTCTATGTATGAGTGAAATCTTAAGATATTTGTCTTTCTCCATCTGACTTATTTCACATAGCATAGCACTCTCAAGTTTCATTCCTTTTGTGGGAAATGACAAGGTTTCCTGTGTTTTATGGCTGAGTAGTATTCCACTGACTATATGTGCCACATCTTATTTATCCGTTTATTCGTTGATGGGCACTTTTAGGTTGTTTCTGTATCTTGGCTATTGTAAACAGTGCTGCAATGAACATAGGGATGCATATATCTTTTCAAATTAGTGTTTTCGTATTCTTTGGACAAATATGCAGAAGTGGAGTTGCTGGGTCATATGGTAGTTCTAGTTTTAACTTTTTGAGGAATTGCTATACTGTCTTCCACAGTGGCTGCACCAATTTACATTCTCACCAACTGTGTATGAGGGTTCCCTTTTATAGACATCCTCACTGACACTTGTTATTTCTTGTCTTTTTGATAATAGCCATTCTGACAGGTGTGAGGTGACATGTCATTGTGGTTTCGATTTGAATTCCCCTGACGATTAATGATGTTGAGCATCTTTCCATGCGTCTGTTGGCCACCTGTATGTCTTCTTTGGAAAACATGTAGACAACGTACAACTCCTCTGCCCATTTTTCAATCGGGTTGTTGTTGTTGTTGTTTTTAAGATTAAAAAAATATTTATTGTATTTATTTATTTTTGGCTGCATTGGATCTTCATTGCTGAACGTGGGCTTTCTCTAGTTGCGGCGAGCGGGGGCTACTCTTCATTAAGGTGTGAGGGCTTCTCATTGTGGTGGCTTCTCTTGTGGTGGAGCACAGGCTCTAGGTACACGGGCTTCAGTAGTTGTGCCACACAGGCCCAGTAGTTGTGGCTCATGGGCTCTAGAGCACAGGCTCAGTAGTTGTGGCACATGGGCTTAGTTGCTCTGCAGCATGTGGTGTCTTCCTGGACCAGGGCTCGAATCCGTGTCTCCTACATTGGCAGGCGGATTCTTAACCACTGTGCCACCATGGAAGCCCAGGTTGTTTGGGGTTTTTTTTTTGTTGTTGTTGTTGTTAAGTTATATGAATTCTTTATATATTTTGGATATTAACCCCTTATCAGATATATCATTTGTAAATATCTTCTCTCATTTGGTAGGCTTTTTGTTTGATTGATGGTTTCCTTTGCTGTGGAGAAACTTTTTAGTTTGACGTAATTCCATTCCATTTGTTTATTTTTGTTTTGCTTCCCTTGCCTGAGGAGACATATCCAGAAGGATATTGCTAAAACTGATGTCCAAGAGCATACTGCCCGTGTTTTTTTTTTGAGTAGTATGGTTTCAGGTCTAATATTCAATTCTTTAATCAATTTTGAGTTCATTTTTGTGAATAATGTGAGGCAGTAGTGGTTTCATTTTTTTTGCATATGACTCTCCAGTTTCCCAACACCATTTATTGAAGAGACCATCCTCTTTCCATTGTAAGTTCTTTGCTCCTTTGTCATAAATTAATTGTCCGTATATGTGTGAATTTATTTCTGGACTCTCAGTTCTGTTCCATTGGTCTATGTATCTGTTTTTCTGCCAATACCATACTGTTTTGATTACTATGTCTTTGTAATATAATTTGAAATCAGGAAGTGTGATACCTCCAGCTTTGTTCTTTTTTCTCAGATTGCTTTGCCTATTCAGGGTCTTTTGTTTTTCCATACAAATTTTTGACTTTTTTTTTTCTCTTTCTGTGAAAAATTTCCTTGGGATTTTGATAGAGATTGCATTGAATCTATATATAGCTTTAGGGAATATGGACATTTTGACAATGTTAATGCTTCCAATTCATGAGCATGGAATATTTTTCCATTTATTTGTGTCTTCTTCAGTTTCTTTCAACAATGTCTTACAGTTCTCAGTGTACAGGTGTTTCATCTTCTTGGTTAAACTTATTCCTAAGTATTTAATTCTTTTTGTTGCAATTGTAAATGGAGTGGTTTTTAAAATTTCTCTTTGTGCTAGCTCATTGCTAGCATATAGAAATACAACAGAGTTTTGTATATTGACTTTGCATCCTGCCACTTTACTGTATTTTTTATTTCTAATAGTATTTTTTTTTGTATGTGTGGAGTCTTTGGGGTTTTCTATATATAAAATCATGCCATCTGAAATTTAGCCAGTATACTTTAATCCAATAAGGGTGTGGATCTAAAAGAAGAAGCAGGTCTCTGGAGGAAAAGTTGAGCAAGTCTAAAAGAAGAAGCAGGTCTCTGGAGGAAGAGTTGAGCAAGTCTTCACAGAGGTGACATTTACCCTGGGTATTTAACCTGGGATTAGCAAATGTCTGCCAGGAGAAAGGAGGAAACCATGACTGGAGGAAATGATTTGTGCAGAAGAATGGAGACCCATGAGGACCTCTAATCTAGATTTTAGAATTAACTTTGTTACCTACTTATTGGGTGCATTACTTAACATTTCTTAACTTTAGTTTCCTCTTCTGTGTAATGGGGATAGTAATATAATAGCATGACCATTACATGAAATAGTGGATTTGAAACACATATTTTAAATTCTAAATAAAGCACTAACTAAATCTTAATAATTGTTGAAAGTGGGACTTCAGGCCTAAATTCTTCTAAATCCCAGCTGGGGAGTACTCTGCAGATTTTGGTGTGAGAGTTGGGATGTCTTCTGGGGGTCCTTTTGACATGCATCCTGAGAATTATCAATCTCTGGAACAGAAGGAACATTGGGTACAAGGTGGGCTGGCCCAGGGTTGGTGCAGGAGGAAAATCAGGAATGGAAGGGCTGCATTCTACTTTTCTTTAGAAGTAAGCCAATGCTTTACTACAGCCTAGAAGTGAGCCTGAGTCTCTGATCTTTGATTAAGCAAAATATAAATTACAGGACCTTCTAGATTTGTGGTCAGGCTTCACCAGTTCTCCCTCGCAAAGCCCTTACCCGGCAGAGGCAGTTTTCTTTATTATTCTCAGGCAAGAGGCAGCAGTTTTGAATTCTTCTGTTGTCACTGGTGCTGCTGAGGAATAAATAACTGAGGACAAAGACCATGTCTTATAAATTCAGAGTCCCTGCAATCCTAAATCAATAATGAGCACAGCATGTATTTGTCACATGAATGAATTATTGGAAAGGAGGCTGCTCTTCCGGACTCTTACAGGGCATATTCCCTTCCCTGCTGATTTAAAAGGACAAAGTATCTTGTGTGCTCTGGTCAGTTCTTCATGCCCATGGCTGTCCAGCCTAATTGCTAAGTGGCAGCCCAGTGAAGTCTCGTCAATGACAGTACATCTTCCTTGGGGTCACCTCCTTCAGGGCAGAGCCCCATGGCCCACAGGACACTGACAGCTTCTGTTTCACATCTGTTTTTACTTCTCCATAAGCCTTCTGGGTCACTGCCTTGGCCCAGTGATCTCCCCTTTCACCTTGGTTCCCACACCAGGTCAAGACAGGGAGACCTCCTCTTCTCTTCCCAGCCCCTGGGGCCTCTCTCTGTTCCCTGTCCGCACTCTGCTGGTCCCTGCCAGTTGTGGATGCAGAGTCACCAGGGTGCTCGGCTCTCACCAGCCTGGTCCCACTCTTGTCTCTCAGTGAGAGCCTCTTTGCTACTCACATGTGTTCATCCTGACCTTTGGGTCTTGGAATGTTGGCACGCACATGTAGCCAAGGAATCCAATCTGCTTGAAGCATTAGGTCTTCAAATAGTCAGAACCCAGGGAGGCTTCTTGACACTAGCCTTGTATCAGCTGCATGGTTTCCGGAATTGTCATCCCCACCCTCCCACTTACTCATTTGGGTCATAGTTGAGGGGGCATGCCTAGATGCAGGGTTGAATTGTTTGTAATAAAAGGGAGGGAGATACAGAATCTTCTTTCATCTCCTTGTCCTTCTCTGCAGTTCATACTTCATCCCAAAGGGCTTTCAATCAAACAAACAAACAAACAAACCATGTTCACTGAAAAAGCTTACTGGCTGGAGAGGTAAGGCAGCCCACCATAGTTACATTAGTGGTTGTTAAGGAAACACAGTAGGAATAAAGGAGGTGACCTGTGATCTCAAGCAATTTATAATCTAGTTATGAAGACAGAACTAAACCATGTGAAACCATGGCAAACCATGTCAAAGAGATTAGTATTAAGTGCCTATGTGGCACTTAGTAATAAGTGATGATGGATGCTGTGGAGATCTGAGGAGGCTGTTTGGAGGAGATGGAGCTTGAGGCAGATCTGTAAGGATGGAGGGTGTGTGTGTGTGTGTGTTTATTATATCCTCAGCATCCAATACAGTGACCGGCAAGTCATAGGTGATCAATATATATTTTGTATGAATTAATGCCCTGGAAAGAGAAGAAAAGACGAACGGAGGATGATGTGAACACAGAGTTGAACAGGGCGTGTTTGAAACCCAGTGACAGGATGCCAAGTGAGTGGAAAAAATCAGGCTGAATGGGGAGGGTGAGCGGAGCAAAAAGTAAACCCTTGCTGATTGTCAGGGGAAGTCCGGGCTGTCTGATGTCGCTGGCTGTGTTCATCAGGGCAGGGCATGCTAAGCGCAGATCCCTTTTCACTTTCTGAGCCAGTTTTCTCATTCCAGTGTGGGCTCTGGGAAAGTGTTGCTGGTATCACAGAGATCAAAAACCTGGGGCTGCAGATAAGCAAGGGGGGGGTGAGTGCAGGGAAGCAATGAGGGTCACTGAGATAGGCCTCTGTTGCCGAGCAAAGCCAAACAATTCAGACCTTCATACCCCCAAAGTCAAACCCAAACAAAGCTGTAGAACGGGAGGGAGGGGCCATCAGGAGGGAGTCACGGGCCTGATGTGGAGAAATGCAGGGGGGCCAGAATGACTGGCTAGGACAACTGTCCTTTAATCGTGTTGCTCCTCCAGTAAGCGTGGAAATCTGTGGAAAATTTTGCCCTGTGTGTGAGATTCAGAATAAGCACCAGCACACCCGTGTTGCCCTTTGAGACCGTACATGTAACTGATTGTTTATACCATAAACATTTATGGAGGGTCTATTATGTGCTAGGCCTGTGTATCTGTACCCTGCTGATTGTGTTTGAGCCACGGACTCTGTCCTTACGGAGCTTACAGTTTACTGCGGAGAGAGATAATAAAGAGCTAAATGAGGAAATAAGAAGAAAGGTGGAGAAATTGATTTCTTCTATCAAATATTCAGATGGATAAAAGATAAGGAATCGGAGTTCTAAAATAGAGCCTGACTGATTCTCCCTCCGGAAATTGGCCTGTTCCTGTACAAGAAGTAAGACTGAATTAAAAAAAAAAAAAAAGAAACCAAAAATCAGAAAACCAAAATGAAAAACCAAAAACACAAAAAATCAGAGTATACCAAAGCTATGAGTGGAGCTGCTTTCAAGCAGGCTGTTTTTCAAACTAAACATGGGGCTACACGGACCAGCACAAAGGTGCTAATGGAGAGATCGCTAGGGGATGTTTGACAGTAGATATGCTCTAGAAAAGACATCTCTGTTGAACTGATGGATGCACTTAGGTGAATACGTGAGGGTTTCAGGGAAGCAGTGCTGACTAGTAAAATCTCTGGAGTCAGAAATATCTGGGCTCCTACTTTCCAGCTGGGTGAACTTGGAAAAATTTAGCCTCTCTAAGCCTGTTTGCTCATCTGTAAAATAAAGATATTACTACCTCCCAGGTGGTTAAAATAGATTATTATGTAATACATCTAGCACAGAGCTTGGCCTATAGTGTGTGCATGATAGAATCGAACAATTTCAACCTTTATCCTTTGAGGTCCAAAGGGTGGGGGGTTGGTAGAGATGGAAAGGGTAGGGAAGCCAGGAGCAGAACTTAAGCAGGACAGAGAGTGGCATTTTCACATGAGAATCGAAAGGGAACAAAAGACACAAAGATGTGTTTGCTGGCTGAGAAGCAAATTTGAATATTCTAATTGTCCAGATCCTTCTCTAAGAAACATTGCTGTAGGTAGCAGTCCGGTCGCTCTTCCCTGCAAGTGAAGCAGACTGGTCTCTTAGGAGCGCTGAAAGAATCCAGCCCCGAGTGCTTGGTCTTGACTGTTCATGGCTGAGGGGTGTGTTATTGAATATATATGGTTGTAGGTGTGCACACAAGGACACGCATTTGTGGCTGAATCCCAAACTTATGCAGTGTGTCCTGATGTATAGGAAAATATTGCTTCTAGTCTATTCTTCTGCATGAGTTGCTGTTCATTTAGTACATTTAGTAGGGTCAGTGTGTGTGTGTTTTTGTGTTTGTGTGTGTGTGTGTGTGTGTGCACATGTGCGTATGTGTGTCTTATACTTGCCAGTAAACAATGAATCAAAATTCTGGTTTAGAGGATCTTTTTGGTAAATAGTCTTTCAGCTGAATACCTGGTCTTTCAGATTCCCTTCCCTTTCCCTGTTTCTTCCCCAGATAGTATATGGGAATGCTTCTGTGACCTCAAGACACGGGGGGAAAGAGAGCCTCAGATCTACCTGCCAGCCTCAACTCTTGCTGTCCTGCTTTGTGAACAGGCTGGTTTGAACAGTTCAGCCTGGTCATCAGGCTGGACTATGCCCCCCTGAGACAGGACTGGTTCTTTTCCATTTCCTGGAGCTTTGTTCTGGCTCCTGTTGCTAAAGTCTACGGTCCCAGCCATCTGGTCCCATTACTTAGTGGGTAGAAACTCCATGTTCTACTTTCTCGTTCCTCCTCTCCTGAGATTTGTGGGGCTTCAGGCCTTCTTTTTCTCCACGCACACACACACACACTGCGGAGAGACAGAAGCAGGGTCTCAAAGCCCATCTTTCCAGCCACCCACCTCATCCAACGCTGTGTGCTCTCTCTCGCAAGCCGCCTTGTAAGTGACCCTGAGCTGATTGCCAGTCTTCTCTCACTCTCTCTTTTAAATTCTTAACAAATTTAATGCCAGCAATATTTAGAATACAATTATTAACTTACATTAAAGTATGGCTCCTAGCTTCCAAATTTTATTTATTTATTTAATTTATTTTAATTTTGTTGAAGTATAATTTATAATGTGTTAATTTCTTCTGTACAGCAAAGTGCTCAGTTATACACACACACATGTATATATACATATGTATATATTCTTTTTCATATTCTCTTCCATTATGGTTTGTCACTGTATATTGAATATAATTCCCTGTGCTATACAGTAGGACCTTGTTGTTTATCCATCCTATGTATAATAGTTTGCATCTGCTAACTTCAAACTCCCACTCCATCTCTCCCCCACCCCCTGTCCTTCTTGGCAACCACAAGCCTGTTCTCTATGTCTGTGAGTCTTTCTATTTCATAGATATGTTGATTTGCATTGTAGTTTAGATTCCACATATAAGCAATATTATATGGTATTTGTATTTCTCTTTCTGGCCAGTTTTCTCAAAGAGCAGTAGTCCCAACCTTGGCCGTGCATTGGAATCAGCTGGCAAGTTTCTTCAAGTCCTGATGCCTAGATCCTATGTCCAGATATTACATTGTAAGTGGTGTGTCTGGATCCATGGAAATGATGGGCAGCCAAGTATGAGAACCACTGTCCAGAGGCTCACAGCCTCCAGATGAGGGCATGGGCCACAACCCCTTGCATTTTTGGAGTATGTCTTGCCCATCCAGATGTTCCCATCATGTGCAGCCTACCACTGGAGGTTCCTCACTGTGGCAGGGAGTGGAGATGATGACACGAGCAGTGACTTCTCCACCCACGTCCTCCTTCCTCCTCTCCTCTCCAAAGCCAGAAAGGAAGGGACTCCACTTGGCTCTGTATTTTCTCCCCAACTCCCTTTACATCACACGTTTGAGTTCTTTTCACTCTGGCTTTTGGCAACTTAATAGTTAAGTCACTTAGCCAGTGATTCATCAACAGAAGCTTAACGAATTTAGAAAAAACTTTTCTCTCATGATGATACTAGGTATTCAAGGCTATTATCTTGGGGAGAATTCAAAAATTTTATTTTTAAATTTCAAAAACAGAATATTTGTTTTTTATTTGTATTTCTGCTATAAAAATGCCTAAACTCTACTAAGGGAGATGAAACAATAGAGGAAAAAGGAGGAGCCAGTAATGTATTTAACGCATAACATTTATGTATGTATGAGTTTGCGAGGACTGCCATAACAAAATACACAGACTGGGTGGTTTAAACAAAGGAAACTTATTTTCTCACAGTTCTAGAGGCTGGGAGTGCAAGATCAAGGTGCATGCACGCACAATTTGTTTCCTCCGAGAGCCACAATGGAAGGAACTGTCCCAGACCTCTCTCCTTGCCTCATAGTTGGCCACCTTCTTTCTGTGTCCTCATACAGTTGCTTCTCTCTGCATGTGTCCCTGGTGTCTCTCTGTGCATCCAAATTTCTCTTCTTACAAGGACACCAGTCAGATTGGATTAGGACCCATCCTAATGGCAGCGTTTTAACTTAATCACCTCTTTAAAGACCTTATCTCGAAATCTTTTTTTTTGTTCACTATTTTGTTTTTTGGTTGTTTTTTTGGTCACACCACACAGCATGTGGGATCTTAGTTCCCAGACCAGGGATTGCACCCTACCCCCCTTGCATTGGAAGCATGGAGTCTTAACCACTGGATCACCAGGGAAGTCCTACATTTCACTTTTAAACAGTTACAGGTCAACCAGGCAGAACCAAGCATCTTGTCTACATGGAAAATTAAATCCAGTTCACAGACGTTTTCAAAACACTTGTCTAATGTTTCCACAAATATTTGAATTAGATCTAAAATGCCAAGTTCACTTTCTGAAGAACCCCCACAAAAGACAAAATATAATGTTGCATAATGTCTATAAATCAGGTTGTTGTCAGATCCTCCAATTAATAATCCTCCTTCTAGGAAATTACAAACATTTTCATCTCTCTGAGATACCAAATGGAATGTTTCCCTGATGATTTGCTGTTGTGTATCCTCACTGTAGGGCTGGTAGAACTTAGGAGAGCCGCGGCTTCCGGTGGCTGTTAAAGATGAGGGTCGCCTTGATCATGCCTGAGCCGGACCGACTGGGTGGGAGCTGGGGGCCAGGGCGGGGACGGGCGCGCGCGAACCTTGCCTCAGAATCTCGCTGGCCATCCTTCCCTACCCGCCGGCTTCTGCACACGCGCAGGCGCCCCCCCCCCCCCCAGGGGCCGGGCGGGGCTTGGCTCTCGAAATGTTATTACATATCTCCTAATATGGTATGAGGGGTTAGGACTTCAACACAGGAATTTTGTGGGGACACAATTCAGCCCATAACAATATATTACTTAAAAGATAAAAAGGTGAGAGCTGGAACTTTTATGTATTTTTAGTACCCATATAGCTTGCAAAGAGCTTTTGTAATTATTATTTCATTTAATCTCAAGAAATTCTTATAAAGTATTACTCTAATTTTATTTGGAGATGAGACAACTGAGGCACAGAGGATCTAGGTGACTTTGTTCAGGTCATTGAGATAATTACTAAAAGAGAACTTAAAACAAGTAAGTCTCTGTGTGTGTGTGTGTGTGTGTTTCAGTGTAAGCAAGTAAGTCTGTGTGTGTGTGTTTCAGTGTGTCTGTGTCTCTACAGTATAGATTAAGCAGTAATAGAATAAAATGATTGAATAATAATACTCGGTCTGTATTATTTTTTGGGGACGAAGGGATATTGAGAGGAATGACCAACACATTTGTACAAAATTAGTAAAATCCTAATACAAAAGAAAAATCAAATCCCAAGCTCAGTGTAAGATAGAGATCAGAGGAAAATATTGAATCAGTCCAGTCAGGTCCAGTCTGAACTATGGCATGAGGTTTACATTAAAGGAAACTCTTTAGGGTGAAGATAAATATCCAAACAAGTGAGACTAAATATTGGATACAATCGAGGTCCTTTACCCAGCTTCAGTAGACTAAATTGAGAGCACAAAATGAATTGGTATGATAATGTCCCACTAGATTTTTATAAAGTATTTTGAGTGAATTATCTCATTGAATCTTCACAGTGATCCATTAAGGAGGTTAAATATTATTACCATCTTTATTCTATTTTTGAGAAGATTGAGGATCCTATAGTTTGAAATGCATTGCCAAAGATCAGCCAGCCAGTAAGTAGAGCTGGGATTAAAACCCACATATGTTGGTTTGAGACTCCATGCTCTTTACTGGGCACTATACTGTTATGCATTTTCTTTAATTCTGCACCAGACAGAGATCTTTAAAGTGGACCCTATGATTTGGGTATCATCCCATGCCCAGTGTCTAGCACACTGCCTGAAACCGAGTACACTGTCACTGCTAACTAAAAGGAATAAGTGAATTAAGCAGGGAAGCCTTCTGTTCAAATATAGAGGCCTGATTGCATGGGTTTGTCTTTTCTTTCATCAGAGTATATGAAACGTATGATAAAACAATTTTTAAAAGATAAGGAAGAGGAATAGGGTTATCAGGGATTTTGAGAAATTTCTGGAAGATGGAAAGCACATGTCAGGAGAATAACTGATGAAGTCAGGGAAGGGAGCCACAGTGAATATATGTACGGATGAAAATGCACAAGGATGCAGTTATCAGCCCATTTGGACCACAGAGAATCTCAGGTGTTGGAAATATGGTGCAAGAGTGAATACAGACTAAACAAAGAAATTAACTTATAGTTTGTCCATTGGATAATCTCTTCTCAAATGAATGAAGCCTACATAAGCCAGATGCTTTCTTCTCTAGGAGATCAAACAAACAAGTGTGGAGAGGTTCCTTTCTAAAGAAACCTTAATGGCTCTACTGCAGGACTTCTCAACTGGGCATTTCTGGCATTTGGGGCTGGACAATTCTGTTTTGCAGTGGATTGCCCTGTGCATTGTGGAGTGTTTAGTAGTATCCGTGGCTTCGTCCACTAGATGCCATTGGCATTCATTCCCCCTCAGTTTTGACAACAAAAAACATCTCCGAAACTGCCAGATATCCCCTGGAGGGCAAATCATTCCTGGTGGAAATGACTTCCACATCCTTTCACTTAGGAGACCCCCAGTGTAATGTCCAATTTGTGCTTGATTACCTAATTCAAAGGTTGACAGTATTCAGAACATCGAATCAGGTTTTTTTAAAAAAAATTACTTCTCTACTAAATATGAAAAAACAAATATTTGAGGAAATATAGCATAATATAAAAACAAGTGCTATGATAACATAATCAAAGAAAAAACCCTTATTACTTAAAAATGTCATTTTATATAACAAGTTTAAAAAAGATTGGATAGCAAAGTCTAAGAAACCTCCAAGAGTGTGTAATAAAATGCAGAGATAGAAAATATGACAAAAGGTCAGAGATATGACAGATAAGTCCAGGAAGTCAATATCTGATTAACAAGTTTCCAGAAAGAGAGAACTGTGTACATAAAGGGAAAATTATCAAAGAACTAATTTAACTATCCAGATCTAAAGTATACATCTCAATTATAATGACATCTGAATGTCTAGTACAGTCAATGAAAAGATGGCCGTCCTTAAACACATTATTGTGAAATCACAGAATACCAAAATAAAGAGAGATTATAAAAGGTGAGAGAGAGAGAGAAAGAGAGAGAGAGAGAGAAAGAATGAATAGTTTATCCCCCAAAGAAACAAGATAGAAGATATTGGAGCAATAACATTATATTTCTTAGGGAAAAGGAGTTTTCAGCCTGGAATTCTATATCCAAACAAACACTAAATTGTTCTGGTAAAAATAAATATAATTTTTCAATTTAAGGAAGAAAAATTTCCTGACACACTCATTTTTATGAAGCTTCTTGAAGAAATGCCTCTGTTGGCTAGGATGCCTTTTAGTGAAAGATCATAAAATTCCAACTCAACTGGCTTACACAGAAAGACACAGATTACCTCAAATAACAGAAATCTAGAAGTGGACGGTTGACTCAGCTGTTACTGAACTCAGGTCTGGCTGCTCACCACTCCAAAGCCAATACTTGAGAGGCAAGTGTTGGTAGAAAGGAAAGTTTGCTTTATTCCAGAGGCTGGCAACTGTGGGAGAAGGCAGATTCATGTCCAAAGGCCAACTCTCCTCTATTGACCAGTGGGCAAGAACTTTTAAAGGAGAGTTTCAGTGGAGGGAGGGGGCTACACGTAGAAACAGCACAGTCAGCTCTGACAGTCATCTTGAAATTGGTCATGCGGTGGTCTGACCAGCATCATCTTGATTGTTCTAAGTACAATTAGTCTTCAGTTCCAGGGTCAGTTTGTTCCCATTTCTTTGAGGCCAGTTCTCAGAATTGTGGCAGCTTATGTCATGGCTACAGCCTGGTCATCATGCAGTTAACTTCTTCCACCTGGTGGGGGTTTCAGTATGTGTAAAACAGCTCACAGGATATGGCTCAGAATATTATCTATAGCTCTTGAGGAGGAACTAAAAGACCTTGAACTAAAAGTCCTTTGCTTACTGACTAAACTATTATTATTTTTCCCTGTTTGACTGCTTTTCCTTTGTTTCTGCATTTTCTCATTTGTCTGATTACATTTATTCTTTGACTAAAGTTTCTCTACAGACAAAAGACAGGTTGAGGACGTTGGTGGAGGGAGTCTGTCCATAGGGCCCTCTCCGATTCACTATATCACCAAATTTTTAAGTTCTTCCCATCTTCCTATTCTGTCATGCTTGATGAGTTGCATAGTCCTTGGATAGCTCCCCTCTTGTTAGATGATGATTTCTGCAACTAGATGTTACATATGGATATGATACTGGACAGAGAAAGAAAGAACATTCTATTCTGTGGGTCTTTTTTCCTTTTTTTAATTAAATACTTCATTGGAACGTCCCTCAGCAAGTTTTCCCTCGTGTTTCATTGTTCAGAATGGGATATATGCCCACTCTCAAACCAGTCATTAGCAAGGGGAGAAGTATTGACATGATCGACTTAGCAAAGTGTAAGATGCGTAGGAGAAGGGTGGGATACTGGAATAAAAACAAGATTTTGTTAGAAAGAGGGATGTGTGTCTGCTACAATGCAGCAGCAAATTTGGGATTAAACTAAAAAAGAAGACAAGATCCAGGTATGGTAGAACTGATCCAGGAAAGGAGAAAGGAGAAGTTCAGGAAGAACAATGCACAAGGCCCAGAGAGCACAGGTCTAGGTTGGATCAGAGGGACCTAGGTAGGAGACATCTATGTAAAAAGAGAAAATAAGGTTTGATAAAAATTTTTGTTATGATAAAGGCAAAAAATAGGCGTTTGAAATTCTAGAAAAAGTGTTATAAGAAAGGACTGCAACCATAAAAACACTACTTAATTCTGCTGTGTTCAATGTTGGCATGGCCACGAAACCAGGGACACCATTGGTTACTTCCAACTTCCAGAATCCATCAGCAAAAGCTGGTTACAGAAGAAAGGTAACAGCAATCACTTTTTTTTTTTTTTTTTTTTTTTGCGGTACGCGGGCCTCTCACTGCTGCGGCCTCTCCCGTTGCGGAGCACAGGCTCCAGACGCGCAGGCTTAGCAGCCATGGCTCACGGGCCCAGCTGCTCCGCGGCATGTGGGATCCTCCCAGACCGAGGCACGAACCCGTGTCCCCTGCATCGGCAGGCGGACTCTCAACCACTGCGCCAACAGGGAAGCCCAGCAATCACTTTTGACAGTATGAAAGAAGTGTCTGTGTGAGAAATTGGGAGAGGCAGATGGGGGAGAAGAGCTGAGAGCTCAAGGAAAGAGCAGGGATGCTAATAATCTTATCTGACAGAGTGGCCAGACAAGCAATCAAAAGATACTCTCTTTAGTTGGTGGAACAAGAAAAAAAAGAAGAAGAAGAAGAAATGGTAAAAAGGTAGAGAATATAGGAGATAACATAAGGATTTACTAAGATATTGGGTGCAGGGGAAGATAGGGTGAGGTTATGTGAGCTAATTATCACATCTGCAATTCAAAAGATAATGGATAGAATGAATCAGAAGTAGGGGTAAAACATATAATCTAGAGATATGGCACCAACAGGAAAGAACAGCCAGAGTTAAGAATGTTTGCTCTGGGGAGGGAGAGTGGGCTGGAGGAATGCGGACAGAGGCCTATCCTTCGTAAGCCCTTTTTATTATCTCTTATTTCAATCTTGTGCACACACTGTCATTGGATAGCTGAAGTGTTGTAAAAATGATTTATTTTTACTTTCTGCCATAAGGTAGATACATTTTGTATTACGCATCTTCCGCTTACAGCTGCCTCCTAGACATTTTCTTTGACATCACATAACCTTTATAATGATTCAATTAATGGTTATGTATTAGTATTTTGTATTATTTCTTTGGAAGTCCTGATCCATTCATTCGTGTTCTCTCAGTCTCCCAGTGTCTATGAAGAAACCAAAAGAAGTTGAAGCTTGGGGGTAGCAGCAGATGTCCAAAGAAAAAAGGTTTTTTTTTCTTTGGAAATAACCAAAACTTAAAGTGACCCTCATTAACCCCATGCATTAACCAAGTTCAAAGCCCAGGCAGAGGGGTGCGGCCCTCCTTGCTCATGCAGCAGCCCTGGAGTGGGGGGCTGCATGCACCCCCTGAGACCTGCAAGGCCAGAGGGTGTTCCCTGGCAGCCTGGACAGCATCAACCCACGGCTGCCCTTTGCACTGCCACTGCCTCAAGTTCATTTGAAATGGGGGCTGCCAGAAAGATGAGGCTTCATTTGCAAAGCAAGGGCATGTCTTTAATTATCCTTTAGATCCATACAAAATCGAGGCGGGTGGGGATAGATTTATGGCTTTCGATTCTCTTCTTTGCCATTTATAGAACAGTATTTATCAGGTGTAGGGCACATGGCAGCGCTGAGGCGTGCCAGACGGGATCAAAAGCAAAGCATAAAAACCTTCCCCTTTCAACAAACCTAATCTCCCCCTTCTATCTATAAATGGCCACATTAACCTCATGGCTCAGAAGAGAGATTCATTCTGGCATTTTGCTGTCTGAGGAATCAAGAGCAAGTGGGAGGCTGGCTTCTGTGTGCCAGGCCCGTCTTGCCTCCCCTTTGATGTTTCCCTCAGAACTGAGTCATGGCCAACAGCACTGGGGTGGGGTGCTCTGCATGGCCATGGTCTTGAGAGCATCCCTTTCCCAGGAGGCATTTACATCCTTCCTAGGAGAGCATCAGATGGGAAATGGCTGGCAACACAGCCATGAATCATTCATTCACTCAGTGCTGTTTAGTTAGGTCCCATATGTCCCACACGTTTCCAGGGGGTAATAGATTCTAAGGAAGCAGAAGACATGATTTATTCCTTGAGAAAACTTCAATGTTACTTGGCAAGAAAGTCCTGCCCATAATGGACTCAGATCATTAAAGCAATTTTTGTTGTTCTTGAGTTTTGGGAAAGAGTTGTTCATTATTGGGGCTTCAGAATGAGTTGGGTATCGCCTAGAATGTATGACGTGGGCTAAGCCTTGAAGGCTGGGTAGAACTTGAATAGAAAAGAGGAAAAGAGAGATGTGGAGATCATAAACAAAAGCCCCGAGGCCAGCATGAATGTGGCATGCTTCCAAGAGGCGAGCAGGCAGTACCTGGTAGAAACATCTTTGGGACTCAGTGGTTTCTGGGTGTGTGTCCCATTCTCCTGAACTGTGGCTTGCTGACCAACAGAAACCTGCAGATTCAGGAAGCATAAGTACCTTTGCTTCTCCAAAACAAAGGAACCTTTTCCTTGACTCTTCTGCTTCCATAGCTATGGAAGGTATTTTGCTTTTCTTCTTTCTGCAAATTGGAAATGCGTCATCCCTGAATTAGGGTATCACAGTGCAAAATCTTAGAAGCATAGAAACCTTGAGTTTCTCTAGAATGTAAGCTCCGTGAAAAGGAAGAGGTTTGTTGGTTTTCTTCTCTCAACGTCTAGAGCAGCCCCTGGCACGGAGCAAGAGCTCAGTGAGTCGGTCTTACCGATTAACAAAAGAATGAAAGCCTAGCCTTCCGCACAATTCAGGAACATCTGGCTTCTGCACTGAGAAATCAGAAGACTCAATTTCTGGTCTTTCACTTTGACTCTTATTAGCTTGGGGCCCATCATCCCTCATAACTCAGTTTGCTCATCTTCCAAATTAAAATATTAAAACATTTTTTACATACCCCACAAAATTGTGAGGATCAACTATCCACTCAATGTATTATTTATTTATTTATTTTAACATCTTTATTGGAGTATAATTGCTTTACAATGGTGTGTTAGTTTCTGCTTTATAACAAAGTGGATCAGTTATACATATACATATGTTCCCATATCTCCTCCTTCTTGTGTCTCCCTCCTACCCTCCCTATCCCACCCCTCTAGGTGGTCACAGAGCACCAAGCTGATCTCCCTGTGCTATGCGGCTGCTTCCCACTAACTACCTATTTTACATTTGGTCCACTCAATGTATTTTAATTTATTTAATTGCTCTGTATGAGGTTCTGGGAATATTAAATAACTTTAGCTTTCAAGGAATTTAGTCTAGTGAAGAAGACAGACAAACAAACAAAACATTGCAAGTCAGTGGGATAGCGTATAAAACAGTGGCACACTCAAAGTATTGTGAATGCACAGAAGAGTGACAGCTGACACAGGCTGGGGCTACAGGGAAGGTTTTCTAGACATGACAGTTGTTTGGGTCCCTTGGATCAGGTTACAAGTTACCTGGGGTAGGTGTAAGTGAGTGCAGCACTTCAAGGCAGTGGGTAGGGGTGAATGCCCAGATGCCCAGGGCTTAGACAATCAAAGGGTTGGGTGGAAGTGTGTATCTATATACAGCTGGGCACAAACTGAGTATGTACAGATTTGTGCAGGGATTGGCAATAAGCTGTTCTGGTGAAACTAAGCAGTAGAAATCATGAAAAACATTAATTTCTTCATAATGACATTTGGACTTTATTTAGCAAAGGATTATAAATTGTGTGGAACATTATCAGATTAGCATCTTAGAAAAATCACTGGAAGCCTATATGAAGGATGGTTGGGGAGATGAGACTGGAAAAACATTGATGGCAAAGGAAATTGGTTAGGGAGCTACTGGAACATCTGTGGGAAGGATGAGGAAACTGAGGAACTGAAATCGTGTTAAGGGGGTAAAAGAGTTGATGGGTGGATTAGAAGAGACTGAAAAGATGGACTCAGTAGTGACTGACAGCCTGTGGGAACAGGGTAATTCTCAGGTTTGTGATTTAGGTGACTGATTGGGTAATGGTAAACCAGACTATGATAGCTGGATGTCCTCAGTGGGTGAATAATGTCGTGTCCAGTCAAACAGACCTATTTTACATATTTGTTAGATATTTAGTTAGACAACTCTGCACTGGGTGGAGAAGTAGAGCACCTTGTGAATGCTCTCAGCCTTTCCTCTACTGTCCTAAGCAAGTCACCTCTGGCTTCAAACCATCTTATTCCACCCAAACTAAAAGGAAAAAAAAAAAAAAAAAAGACATCTTCTCTCTTTGGAAGGACGTTCAGTGAGCATCTCTTTTGAATACTTACCTTCTACTAAAAGAGATATATTTGACATTTCTCTCTGAGAGGGAATCTGGTAGATGTGGATTTTCTCCATTTGTTTCCAGTAATCTTTTAGCTATTGCAAAAGGTTCTTTCTCTCACAGACCGGTGGCTGCCAAGGGGGAGAGGGTTGGGGGAGGGATGCAGTAGGAGATTGGGCTTAGCAAATGTAAGCTTTTATATATAGGATGGATAAACAGCAAGGTCCTACTGTATAGCACAGAGAACTATATTCAGTATCCTGTGATAAACCATAATGGAAAAAAATATAAAAAAAGAATGCATATATTATATATATATATATATATATATATATATATATATATATATATATATATATATATATAACTGAATCACTTTGATGTTCCATAGTCATTAACACAACATTGTAAATCAACTATGCTTCAATAAAAGAAAAGATTCTTTCTCTGAACAACTTTTTGTCTGGTCTGCTGCATGATGGTTTGGATTACAGTGTTATTTATTAAGATGGGGAAGGTGGGATAAGCAGTAAATCTGGGAGTGGGGTGGTGGGGATTGGTGTGTGGTCAGGGAATTCAGTTTTTGATCTGTCAGCCTCTGAGACATCCATGACATGTTTAGAGGGTAGTTGGATGTTTATAACTGGAGCTTAAGTCAACAGAGTCCAAAGCTTCGGAGAAGGCACACAAAATGTCCGTGTCCTTTGGCCTCAGCAATAAAGAGATCATTGGTGACTTTTGCTATTGACACCTATGGAAGCTGGATTTTAGTATTGGGGTATTTACGAAAGGGAAGTGAAAATTAGACAAAGTAATCATGGACAATACAATATACGATACATTTTGTAGGATGTTAAACTATTTTCTATTAACTTCCTATTATGAAAGATGATTCAGTCCTCAAACCATCTCTGCCATATACACATATTTTCCCATCTTTTCTTGCAATATAGTTCTAAGACAGTTTTTGTTAGCACAGTATTTGATCTCCACATCTTTCCATGATTATGCCCATACTATGTACAGCTGAGCCATGTAGACTACTATGGTTTTATTTCCTTTCTTGTACAATACATTTGTGTTTCCTCTGGAATTAATAGTTTTTATGATTTTTTTGTTTAGTTTTCTGCATACCTAGAACAAAACCAATCCAAAACACTGTCAAGAGTATTAATTTTCCCTCAATATTTTCAAACATATCAGATGCTCTATCAATTTTGTCTTCTTTTTGGAGAAATATTTCCTGTGATCTCCCATCCTCTTCCAGTCTGGACTGGTTGACTTATTTGCCTGTGACCATATGTCTTCCTGGGCTTTCCTATATCATCCTGGGAATTGCCTTCTCTCCTTTGTTGGTGTGTCTGTTTCTTTTATCTTCTGTCTTCTTCCTTTTTGGTCTATCCTTTCATTTTGATGGAAAAATGTAGTCCCATGATCCTGGAAAAATATTTGGAAGTACTTTTGTTGTAAATTACATGCTGAGTATCTCTATTCTTTGCTCACGTTTAATCAATAATATGGATGGCATAGATTTCTTGGTAGAAGATCATTCTCCCTCACAATTTGAATGCATTTTTTCCTGTTGTTTTCTATCAGATTGGCATTAGAATCTCTGTGCCATTCTGACTTGAATCCTTTGTTTGTGTGGGTGACCTGTTTTGTACTTTTTTTTCTTTCATAGTTATTAGGATCTATTTCTCACCACTAGTATTCTAAAATTCATTCATAATGATGTGATTTGGTGTGTGTCTGTGTCTATGCTGGGTACTTAATGAGCTCTTTCAGTCTGGGAACTCATGTCTTTTGTTTCCTTGTAAATTTCTTGTATGATCTCTTTGATAATTTCCTTCCCTCATTTTCTCTTCCTGGATCCTCTATTATGGATATCAGCCCTTCTGGACTGTTTTTAGTTATATTCAATTATTTGCTATTTTTCATTTCTGTCATTTGTTAGTTTGTATGTTTTACTTTGGGAGAGATTTCCTAAATCTCATTCAATGGTTCCATTGATATATATTTTTTTAAACATAGTGTAGAGACATTTAATAATCAAAAGCTCTTTTTAAAAAACTCTCTGGGGGCTTCCCTTGTGGTCCAGTGGCAAAGAATCTGCCTTCCAATGCAGGGGAGGTGGGTTCAATCCCTGGTCGGGGAACTAAGATCCCACATGCCGTGGAGCAACCAAGCCCACTTGCCACAACTACTGAGCTCCAGCGCCTCAGTGAGAGAGCCTGTGTGTCACAAACTACAGAGCCCATGCACCCTGGAGCCTGCGCACCACAACTAGAGAGAAAACCCGCACGCCACAACTAGAGAGAAGCGTGCACCACACGAAAAATCCCGCATGCCTCAACAAAGACCCTGCGTACCACAACTAAGACCCGACACAACCAAAAAAAAACCTCTCTGAATGTTCTTTTTATAACTGTATGTTTTTGTTTCATTAACTTTTGTCTGTCTTAGGATCTCAATTATAGACACACATTTTGTTTTCTTTAACTGTCTGCATTGTTTTTGTTTGTTTTGATATGTCTTTCAGATTACAGAATTGCCTTAAATATCTGATGTTCCTTGGTTTTCTATTCATATTTAAAAATAATGCACTAAAATCTGTTTATAATCTCTTTGTACTTGAGTGGGGTTTATGGACTGGTGGGCTTCACTGTGGGGTGATTTGATTGGTTATTTTTTGAGACTTCCCATGTATCAGAATATTTTCTAATGGATTAAGTATTGTTTCCCCAAAGAGGAACCTCCGATTTTTTGTAGGGGAAGAATATATTGGATTACCTCTTGGAAGCCAAGATGGGGGGAGGAACACAGAGAGGTTCCTCTTATCATGCTGTGTGATTTAACTTAACACTCCTGTTTTCAGTATGGTATTCCCACCCTTTCTTGATTGTCATGTTTTCAACTCTAGAACGTCTTTGGTTTAACATACACAGAAAACAACCCTTTATTCTTCTGCTGGAAGAAAGGATGAGCAGAAGCTCAGCTGAGTGGAAGGGGTAGAAATTCAGGGATCTGGGAATCTATTTTCATAAAGACTTCCAAGCAGTCATCTTACTTTCAGTCTTATTTCCACCACCATTCTCAGAAATATCTTCTCTAATTCCAGATCCTTTCTCAGATAGGGTAAATTAGTCTTTCTTTACTGCCAGAAGTTTATCTTTTTCTGCCATTTCAGGGGCAGTGAATTCAACCTTTAGGGAGAGCTAATGATTTTTAAAAATTGTGTTCAGGTTGTAAATCAATAACACACAAAAAAGTAACCTGACTAAAAATGGGCAAAAGACTTGAATAGATTTTTCTCCAAAGAAGATGGATAAATGGCCAATAAGCACATGAAAAGGTGTTCAACATCACTTATCACTAGGAAAATGCAAATCAAAGTAATCATGAGATAACCCTTCACGCCCATTAGGGTGGCTACTCTTTAAAAACTATAGAATAACAAGTGTTGGTGAGGAGGTAGAGAAATTGGAACCCTTGTGCATTGTTGGTAGGAATGTAAAATGGTGCAGCTGCTATGGAAAACAGTGTGGCAATTCCTAAAAAATTAAACTTAGCATTACCGTAGAATTCAGCAACACCCCTGGGTATGTACTGCAAATGATGGAAAGCAGGAACTTGAACAGATATTTGTATACCCATGTTCATAGGAACATTTTTCACAAGAGCCAAAAGGTGGAAACAACCCAAGTGTCCATGGATGGATGAATGGGTAAACAAAATGTGGTATATACATACAATATCATTCAGTCTTAAAAAGAAATTATGACACATGCTACAATATAGATGAACCTTAGGGACATAATGCTGAGTGAAATAAGCCAGGCACAAAAGGACAAGTATTGTGTGATTCCAGTTATATGAGGTACCCTAGTGTCGTCAAATTCATAGAGACAAAAAGTAGAATGGTGGCTTCCAGGGGCTGGGGAAGGATGAAATGGGGAGTTATTGTTTAATGGGTTTGGAGTTTCAGTTTGGGAAGATGAGAAAGCTCTGGTGATAGATAGATAGTGGGGATGGCTGCACAGCAATGGGAATGTACTTAATGCCACTGAACTGTACACTTAAAAATGGTTAAGATGGTAAATGTTATGTGTATTTTTACCATAATTTTAAAAAATGTGTTTCAGCTGAAATAGGCCAACCAGAAAGTTTTACCTAAAGGACTCTTTCTACACCTCTAGTTCTTGTGACACTAATGGAGACATTTGAAGACAATAATCAATGAGGGAAAAGAAGATTCCAGGTCTTCTCTTTTCCAGACTAATCTCCCCACTCAAGGGCCTGTAACCTTTTCTACATAACCTGTTTTTTTAATTTGCCCTTCTCTATCTGTCATCCGGTTTGGGAATGCCAGAGAACTCAGAATTATTAGCACGGTTCAATGGGCAGTGAGTAACTTTTTCAGTGTTTGTTTTATGGAAATGTTAATGTACCTCAAGGTACTGTAAGGTATTTTTGGAAATGAAGAGTTTTGTGGTCAAATGAGCTAAACAGCTATTGCTTGAATTATTGTTTTCGTAGGCTTTTCCAGAGTATTTAATAGGCTAATGTGCACTGGCGTCTCCAAGAGCAGGATAGAGGATTTGGGGCTTCTCAAGCATTTTGGATCGCAGTCTTCTTTTCCATCTCAGTACAGTTTTCCATGGAACAACGTTTGGGAAATTTTTCGCGCATGTAATTATTAACTCTGTTGTATATATTGAGTCCCGTCAGTTTATGAATTTTCATAAGTGTATGCTCCAAGTGCAGAAATAGTTCTGGATCTAGGCTATGGAGCTTTTGGAAAGAATTTCTTCCAAAAAGAATTTCAGTTCTTGGAAAGAATTTCCCTGGAATGTCCTCTGAGAAAGTCAACATGATTTCTTCTTGTATGATACAGAAACATATGCTCTGCATACATACAAGACACTGTCACCCACAATAGACATTTGCCTAGCTCTAAGACTGAAAATTGAGTGAGATCATCTCACTTGAGTGTCATAAATCCCACTTCGAATTTTTCCAAGGCTCTGAAAGCACACAGATCTCAAACACAGGTCCACAATTTCTTATTCAAAATCCAAAATGGCCAGATATATCTTGTAATTGGAAACTTTGTGAAATACGATATGATGCCTGTGCCATGATATTACACCCCGACAATGACTGGAGTTACACCCTTTTAAACGAATGCATCAGTATTTGCTGAGTATTCCTACTTGCTAGGAAAAATAAAGACTAGCTATAAACATATCAGTCTATATCAGCTTTTGTAGCCAAATGAGTTTTAGTGACTCACTTCCTAAAAATAGCATTTAGTTTCAGAGTCGTTTTTTGGATTTCAGAATGGCAAATAAGGGATCGTAGGCACACTAGTGAAAATGAGGCTGGGTTAATGCTAATAACTTCTGTTACCAACAGGCTGCATATTTTTCAATAGTTTACTCTTTGGAGGAACAGTGGAGAAGTATCCAGAGAGAGAATCCTTAGGGCAAAAGGGCAGGGGTAACTGTTCTTAAATCTAATTCCCTGGCCTCTCCTCCAGGGATGGGGGGCGGGGAAGGGAATGGGGAGGTAGTGTTTAATGGGGACAGGGTTTCAGTTTAGGAAGGTGAAGAATTCGGGAGACAGATGATGGTGAGAGTGGCAGTGACATTAGTGCCACTGAAATGTACAGTTAAATAGGGTTAAAATAGTATGTTTTATATTATGTGATTTTCACCACAATAAAAAAAACATTTAATAAAGAAAAGCTAGTTCCTTGGCCCGTCCTGCTTGATTCTCTTTCATATAGTCTTAGAAAGATGAACTCATTTGTTCTATTTCTCCACCTTCCGCTGAGGAAGGTGAAAACTTCCAAGTTACTGGAAAACAAAACACAAAACCAGAAAACAGTGAGGATCAAATGGTTGTGGGATCTAAGGTGACACAGCAAATCTAGGATGGAACTTTCAAAAGTGAGTATCATTTAGTTTATGTAGTGGATAAACCAAGGGCCAGAAGTTAGAAGGTATGACTGTGTTACTTACTACTTGTGTGACCTTTGGAAAAGCCCATATTCTTGATCTTTCAGTTTCCCATTTACCCAGTGAGGATCCAACAATCATTTTATGGTCCATTTAGTATTTCTAATCAAAACAACCTTATCCACAAAGAAGTTAACTGCAGGTGAAATATCTGTGTGGTCGAAAAACAAACGAACAAAGAAACAATGAACAATGACATTTCTTGCTCCTGGAGGATCTCCTTCTGGAAAAGAAAGCTACCCTGAAAGACATGCATAGAAATTTATTTCCTCCGTGCTTGTGGGCATCTTACTGTACTCATAGCATATTGTGCTATATACTATATTAAATGTCTTAAATGTCTGCAATAAGGATTTCATTTAGATTTAATGTCAGAATTGTAAACGTTAATGAAATGCTAATAGAGTGATTAACAACACATGCTTTGAAGTTCCTCAAATATGCACAAAAAAAGAGAAGACCTTATAAGAAAAATGGAACTTTACTCTGTAGTTTTTTTTTTTTTTTTCTTTTTTTTGGAGTTGGAGTATCTCTCAAATGCTCGGTTCTGAATAAACAGAAAAACAGCAGGAGGATAAAAAAACAAGGCTGAATTTCAGTCACACGGATCTCAGCAAGAAGTAAAAATAAACTCTTTAAATGATGTTTCTTTTCCACAGCTCCCAGAGGCAGGTTTGGTAAAAAGTAACTTGAAAATAGACAGATTCATCTTTTTGCCTTTCCCTGACTCTGCTGATTCTGTAACTTCTTCCATATTAATTAAAGATTTCTGGGATTTTGCTCTTTTTCTCCCTTTCTCAGAGAGCCACCTAAGAACACAAATACTGGAACAGAACCTGTCTTGTAATTTTGTGATATCCTAATTTCAGGAAAAGAGCACAGAGCTATTACCTCAGAGTTTACCTGGTCCAAGCTCCCCGCTTATCGATGAAGTCTAGAGAATTGAGGTGATCTGTTGGGCCTCACAGCTAGTTTGTGAAAGATCTGTGACTGATCATAGCTCAGACCAGTACCTTTCCCCCCAACACTGCATGCTGTCTGCTGTCCTCAATTAAACTAAGACAGTGTCCTTCATAACTCACTGTTGCAGTAAATACCTCTGTGATATGGCATAGAGTTAGACGGTTCAACCACGACATGAGCTCCATGTAGCTGGGTCCTTACAAGTTCAGCACCTGAGAAAAATTAAGTGGAGAATTGAAAATCATATCCAGCTGGACGTTAGCATGTGTTAAACAGGGTTTTGATGTTAAAGGTTTTAAGTGCGTGACTGGTACACCTCAGGGCAAGGCCCAATCTTCCCTGAGAATCTGTTCTTGCTTTTCTTTCTTTTCTCCTTTAATCAATCCCATTCAGTTTTCAATTCTCTTTCTCACTTTGCAAAGTGCCAGACAAATTACTGGTATCCTCTATGAACCTCTGGTTTCTTATTGGTTTCGGAACTCATACCTTCTTGAGAATATTTCAAGGTAAATCTTGGTCAAGACACATTTAATAAAATTTTAGGGACACAATTAAAGCTAAAACCTTTATACAACTTTTATAGCTCTTCATCTTCCATTTTCTAATTCTCTTCTGGAATGTATTCTCTCAATGCTTTACGTTTTCTCTAAAATTCTTTCTGCTCTTCTGAACTATGGGTGGTCTCAAAGTCTTAAGATTATTAATACAAAGTTGCTGACATTCAGCTCTTTTTGAAGTATGAAGATGGCAACTTCATTTGGTTCAACCTAATACATTGTAAAGCAATTTGGAATATACACATTTCAGCAGAGATTTTTTTTTCTTAAAGTAGAGAAACTATGTAATAAAACCATGATTTTTATTGAACATTGTAATGTAGAAATTTAAAGATTTTAAAGAAGAATTCTGCTTAGATGATTTTGTTTATTTGCTTATAGTATAAGTAATTTTATGTCCCAGTTTGCCCGCAAACCTCCAGGTTTGGCCTGTTGCCCAGCATTCTGTCTGTTTCAGCATTTGCTCAGGATTTTTCTCAAACAAAGTATTAATATTAACTGTGGCATTAACAGAATAATACCACCTTGTTAGGTTGGTTTTGGTTGATCTCTGCTTTGTGTCTAACATCTGCTCTGATGCTTTTTAGCAGTATGTGAGCTACATGCATAGTGAACAGAGGTCTTAGCTTAAGGTGTAGTCAAATCACTTTTTAGACACAACAAATAGATGTCTCCTTTTCAAGGGAGGAATGTCAGGTGCTCATTGATAAAGAGAAATGTGTTCAGATACAAGCAGTGTGGGATAGCTAAGCCTTTCTGGTTTTGAATGGTGCTGGGAGAGGCATTTGAATTTGCTGCCCTGGTGGCCACTCCATTTGCCAGCCAGTCATGGCATGGCCTTGCCAGGACTCCTGCCAAGGCCTGAGAGATGCTCCAAGCTACCATGTTACCAGTTGGCAGGATCAATGACAAACGTGGGAAATTCTGTTAGACATATGCAAAATGTGTGAGCTAGAAGCTGGTCGGTCCTGTGTAGATCGCATTGTGAGTAGGGTGAATGGCTTCACCGTGGTGATTTTGTCACCTTGTGTATGGTATAGATCTACAGCCACTATCTAATTGTTTGGTGATACTTTTTTTTTTTGCAATAAACCTTTTTGACAGAAATAAGTTCGAAAGGAAGAAAAGTGCCCTTGTAATGAAAATTTAAGTACTAAATTTTCATTCTCAAGAAAGTTGATGAATGTGTAACTTTCACAAAATGTTTGTCCACAATTACCATCCACCTCGGAAGCTGTGTTGCCATCACTGACCACATGGAAACAAAAACACACAAATCTGCTGAATAAGCATGAACACCCAGGAGAGAATTAGTAACTTAAGAAGACTGTTCCTGAACGCAGTAATTTAACCATTGCAGTCTAGATGGTGTGTTCACATATAATAATGTGAAGCTTAGCTTTTTATGTACACTTTTAAAATAATTGTTCTTCTGAATTAATTTCTCTTATTTTTTTATTCCTAGTTTTCTTCTGTACATAGTACAAAAACTGAATTAATACTGTTACTGTGTTGGCTCCGTTGACAGAAGAAAATACTCGCTAGCAGTTAAATGATGACAGTTTTGTATTACTGTGATCAACCGGTTTCTCATCTGAGCCACAGAACACAGAAAACTGATTTGGGAGACTGTTTTCTCAATTCTTCCAAAGATGGTACATAACTAGTGCCATTCCAGGTGTGCATACCACGACATACAACCAATGCCTTGGAGTATTAGAGCTTCATTCTCTTAAAGAACCCTGGCTGAAAAAGCCCGAGTCACATGTTTCACATTGAAAATCCATAAAGATAATACCAAAGATATCAAAAATCATCTTCCGCCTAGTCATAGAATCAAATAAAGCTTTTGGAGGTTCATTCTTTCAAAGGTGAAATTTCGGACATCATTTTGGATACTATTATAAATTCAGTTAAAAATTCCAACATTGAGACAAAATTATGTGTTTTGTGATGGTATTACAAATTCAAAGTTTGGTGAAGCACACCCTCATGATACAGTCAGTGTTGTCACTAAATGGAGAAATTTACAGAACAGAAACGTATATGGAATTAATGGGTATTGTATTATTCAAATTGTGTCCATGCAAACAAACCACAGTATTCCACAGTCAAAATAAAAGCTATTGCTGACAGCATTTACATCTATTTTTATAAATATGGTTAGAGTAATTAAACTTAATGTTTTGTTATGAAGCCGATGCTGAATTTGAAAATGTAAATAAAAGCAGGTATTTTCTTGCTACATTTCATAAATCAAAACGTACACGTGTTTAAACCTATGTAATTGACTTACATGTCCCATAAAGTTATTGAAATGAAATGTTTTTGTAAATAAGTTCTCTGGTTTTAATTGCATTTTGTTCCAAATCATTTGGACATCCTTTATTAAAGCTTTCAATAATTGACACACCAGAAAACTTGAGCCTTTGAAAACATCAGCTTTTTTAAAGTTTAGAAAATTGCAATTACTAAAATCAAAATTTGCAAGCAGGAACATTATTAATTGAACATTAATACAAATGCAGAAGAATTGATCTTGCATACGAATGTAGGGGCACATCTCATCCAATGAGATTGTGAGAGCCTCAAACTGTATGAGCCTTAATTCTGAACTTCAATGAGACCTTGAAATATTTCAATTTGAGGGAAGGTTCTTTTCATGGAACTTTTATTTTTAATTAGATGCATTCATATTTTCTACCAGAATGGAAATGAAGTTGAGAAGACTGAGAACTTTACAGCATTTACATTCTGTGAATCTTTTTTTTTTTTTTTTTTTTTGCTGTACGTGGGCCTCTCACTGTCGTGGCCTCTCCCGTTGTGGAGCACAGGCTCCGGACGCGCAGGCTCAGCGGCCATGGCTCACGGGCCCAGCCGCTCCGCGGCATGTGGGATCTTCCCGGACCAGGGCACGAACCCGCGCCCCCTGCATCGGCAGGTGGACTCTCAACCACCGCGCCACCAGGGAAGTCTTCTGTGAATCATTTTTAAATGTTGTAGATAGAGACATCTTATTTGAAGAATTTGGTAATATAAAAATATTTATCAATGAAAGTAGTTTGGATGGAAACCAAAAGACAGAGACTTTAAAGATAATTTAGCTGAAATATTTGTACATTTTCTTGCAAAGAATTAGAATTAAGAATATCCCCTATGGAGCAGAATTTGTTTTGACCTCACCTAACCATCTATAGAGTTTTTTCAGTTAAAAATAATACGGTGTAAAGAAGACATGATTGACAATTCCAGTGATTTCAAATTTATTTAATAAAACTTCAACTTTTGAGAAGATTGTCAGAAACTTTACTGTGTTAGACACAGTAAAGAAGATTAAAAATAATATTACTACCTTAATAAAAATAAAATCTTCAGATATGTATTTGTGACAGTTTTAGAGGCTGCTGTGTGTAATAAACTGATTTAAATATTTAAAAGTAAGCCAAGAATAATTACTCTGCAAAAGTTTTTTTCATGTTCAGAAAATTGGTGTAAGGAAGTTGTAAAATATTTGCTTTAATGGACACAAATATATGATTTTTTGTCTTTTAGAGATAATTTTGAAAGTCTTTTTGAATAGAACAATTTTATGTATCTCTCAATATAAAACCTAGGTTTTATTATTTTTATTCATTTTTTCTATTATTATTTTTGGCGGATAATGTGTTTTATTCCAATTAACTATTTATACTATTGTCATTAGAAATGCCACTGATCTTACTTGCCTCATTCTGGTTTTTATTCTTAATACATACTTTTCCTATTTTCCTGATGATTATAATGCAAATATTATCAAATTTTGATTCTTCTTCAACTAATAAGTCACTGTGACACATTACAATTATATACCTGTACAAATAATTATATATGAATTTATTTTTCCTTAATCATTGGTGAAAAGGGAATAGCATACTTTAATCCTCTCTCTTCTTTTTATTTAACATCTTTATTGGAGTATAATTGCTTTACAATGTTGTATTAAAAACTGAGTTTTTAAAAGCAAGAAATAACTTGTGGAATAATCTCCCTCTTCCTTCCTTTCTTCCTTTCATTTTGGCTATGTCCTCTTCTCCTTTCAGGGCCAGTTCAAGCCTGATGCTTTATGTATGCTAAGATTAAATACTGTCAATATAAATACACCTTTTCGACATCTATCTTCACTTCCTCTCTCCCACATTTTCCTATTGGGACCAGGAAGGATTTCTCTGAGCCTTTTATTCATCGTGGATTACTCATCATCTGAATCACCTTTGACTCCATTACCTTGCACTGAATTATCTTTTCATACACTGCCTATGGCTTTTAGGTGACGTATGTCATGGCTTATAGCTTTTGTGTCCCTGTATAAGGGTTGGTGTTCAAAAAAGTATGTGTTGTTGAGGACTGTATTCCATACTATAGTCAAAGAAGATAGTCTGGATTCTAGATGGAGGGAGGGGCGGGTTACAAAATTAATGTATGACTGTGTCAAATCAACTGTTTTTATAGTCTTCTTTCTAGCAGTAGAAAGAGCTCCTGCGATAGTTCTGGTTCTGCGGAATATAAGAAAGGCCAGTTGGGGGTGGGGATAGGGGTTGGGACGTTGGTGGAGGCTTTTAATTTAGTTGATCCAAAAGGATGAAAGGTGAACTAGGAGGGTGATGTATAAGATTATAAACATTGAGAATAGATGTATTCTAGAATAGTCATATTGGTCAAAAAAATGGTATTTTAGAAATACAGTAGGTAAAAGAAAATGTCAAAACCAAGGACATGGGCTTCCCTGGTGGCGCAGTGGTTGAGAGTCCGCCTGCCGATGCAGGGGACACAGGTTCGTGCCCCGGTCCGGGAAGATCCCACATGCCGCGGAGCGGCTGGACCCGTGAGCCATGGCCGCTGAGCCTGTGCGTCCGGAGCCTGTGCTCCGCAGCGGGAGAGGCCACAACAGTGAGAGGCCCGCGTACCGGGAAAAAAAAAAAAAAAACCAAGGACATTAAAGAAAAGGAAGAAAATTTTTATTGTAATAGGAAAATATGGGAGAGAGGAAGTGAAGATGGCTGTTGAAAACATGTATTTATTTTGATAGTATTTTATCTTAGCCTAGCCTAAAATGTGATGTGTTCACATTCATTAATAGAAACTGATTGAAAAGTTGTCAGTGTGGCAATGCAGAGAGGAAAGAATGGTTTGGTGCAAATAATGCTACACAAAAAATGTTATATTTTAGAGTCTCCTACAGGTACATTGTCTCCAGCATTAGCTTTCAACAAAACAACAGCAGCAAAAGACGCTAGTGATTTTAAAATGAGGTTATTGATACCAACGTGTGCTGGGAATCAAGCCATAATTAGCATTCAAAGATTTATTATTAGGTTAAGAGCATTTCAAATCGACCATATCTTATGTACATATAAGATAATCTCTTAAAGGTCATGCCTCTTGGAGACACTTGTTTTCTGACATCTTCATATCCCAGCCATCTGCAGAGGCATGGGGGAAAAATAAACAAAAGTATAAATAAATAAGACAGAGAATGAATTTTAACCTCATCTAGGTATGGAAAACATGGAAATAATAGCACATGCCTTTTCTAGACCACACTTCCAGATTACAAAGATGAGTGAGAGAGGAAAGTTAACTTTGGCAAATAAATATGTTTAGAGTCTCCTAAATTTCTTGGCTTCTCTTATTTTTCAAGTGATTATTAAGAGGGAATTAGGGAACCTCAATATGGTGTAGAGAAGGGTTTCAGAATTGGACTTTGGAGACTTGAGGGTTTTTTATTCCAGACGAGATTGCAGTGACCTTGAACAAAGCAATTCAGCCCTGGGTCTCAGTGTCTTCACCTCCCAAAGAAGGAGTTGTGGTAGATGACAGCTAAGTTACTTTCTGACAAATGATTTGAAAACCTGTGTAGTGATAATATGACCCCTTTATCCAAATGGGAAGATGCAAGGGGTAGAAACCATGAGAGCAAAGGAACTGTCCAGGGTGCTTAGAAACACTGGGGTCCATTCATTCTCTGGAGTTATGATCAGAAGCCACAGTATGACTCCATCTGGTATTCATCCAGCATCTCTACTATGTTAAATGCGTAGTAAGCTATTCTGTCAGTATCAAGTGTGTATAATTCAAAATATGATCAATTTCCTTTTGCTTAAGGGAGAGATTACATATTTAGAATCATCTCTGCTCTGTCTTCAACTAGTTGCTGGCCTTTAGATCAGTCATTCCATCCATTGGTTATTTAGAGCAGGATATCAGAGTAGATTTCATGGCATACTTGCAATATTGATTTTCCAAGAGTCATCTTGGGACAGGTGAGGATGCGTACATTGTTAAAGAGATGGAAGGGACGGAGATGGAAAAACACACCTTTGACAACGGTACGAAAATAAAGAGAAAGGAAAGAGGAAGAGGAAGACCTGAAAGACAGGTAAGGGGAGCTAATTATAATTAAGCAATCCTCAGTTGCTTGACCAGACCACACTGAAGGAGGTTGTGGATGTGTGTACACTATATTAGCTTGTCACAGCATGACCTTGTACTCCATCATGAATTGCCATAACTTCTTGCTGATAACCTACTTTGGGGTGGGGAAAGGTGCAATGAGAACGTGCTGCTTTTGAATCATAGTGAGACATAAGCCTACTGGGTGGAAAGGGGGGAGGTGAGAACTCCTTGAAGTTGAAATACTTGTACAAAGTCTATATCTTTTTCCCTTCTAGGACTGAGGAAAGAGTATAGACAGCAATCTTCTGGCATCAGTGTTCAGGCTAAGGACTATGGACTGGGGATCTGAAGTTGTAGGCTTAATGTGACTGGTAGAGATCTTTTAGGAAAGTGTGATGCTCAAAGTGATGTGGCAGCATCACTGAGGTCACTCTGGCACAAAAGACCCCAAGGAAGAGTTTGGTAAGAATTAGACCGTGTCAGGGTCCCTGCTTAGCACAGAAGAATTTTGGTCTCATCAGAGGATTTGCAGAATGGATAAGATAACCAAGGCAGAAGCCTAGCCACATGGGCTCATTAAATGGGAAGGATTAATAGGAATTTACCCTATAGACATATGGATGCCAGGCCTCTTCTCAGGTCTGCTGAATACCAGGTTATAGCAGAACCTGGGGAGAAGGAAGGGTAAAGGGTGCTCAGAAATTATGGGAATGAATGACTGAATGATTTAGGGTTCTATTTGCTTAGACTGAGAATCAATGAGAAGGGACATTTAGGGAGAGAGACGTTTAGCTCTTTCTTTCAACATGTCGAGTTTGAGGTTTTTATGACATTGTCAAAGGAGGCTATGCAGGAGGTGGTCAAAATATGACGTTGGTTTTGAGAAAACTGCCGCAGGATGATTTAACACCCTGCATACTGACTTTGATTTTCCTCCTACCTTTACGTCTCTTGGGAATTTCCCCTTATTTCAGCAATTTCTTTGATATTTATCGAGTGTTTCTAGGGGTTTTGTAGGTGGGAGGTTTTCAGACTCTCAGCTGGCCTTATGGCTGGGGAGCAGCCTGAACACATTGCGTACTTAATAAATACTACCGGGTAAATGAATAAATGGAAACTGAGGATTAGGAGTACATTTGATGGGAAGAGTAAGGTAAAGCTTTCAACAAAAAAGGGCTGATAGAAAAGTCAAAATACCTGGCAAGGCATCCAGCCCTGCTGAGTGTCAGGAAGCGGGGGAGGAGTCACCTCTGTTCAGACGCAGCGAACGGGGAAGGAGGCCTGAGATTGGAAGGGGCACTGGAAGATTGTTAGGTCCCTTTTTTCTTAACATCTTTATTGGAGTATAATTGCTTTACAATGGTGTGTTAGTTTCTGCTTTATAACAAAGTGAATCAGTTATACATATACATATGTTCCCATATCTCCTCCCTCTTGCATCTCCCTCCCTCCCACCCTCCCTATCCCACCCCTCTAGGTGGTCACAAGGCACCGAGCTTATCTCCCTGTGCCATGCAGCTGCTTCCCACTAGCTATCTATTTTACATTTGGTAGTGTATATATGTCCATGCCATTTACAATGTTGTGTTGGTTTCTGCTGTACAGAAAAGTGAACCAGCTATACATACACACATATCCCCTCTTTTTTAGATTCTTTTCCCATACGGGTTATTACAGAGTACTGACTAGAGTTCCCTGTGCTCTACAGTACGTCCTTATTAATTGTCTATTTTATATACAGTAGTGTGTATACGTCAGTCCTAATCTCCCAGTTTATCTCTCCCCCCACCTCTTTCCCCCCTGGTAACCATAAGTTTGTTTTCTACGCCTGTGACTCTATTTCTGGTCACTTTTAAGAAGCAAGTTCCTATATGTGATGAAAGAAGAACGTGGTTTGCATTTCTCCAGTGATTAATGATGTTGAGCATTCTTTCATGTGTTTGTTGGCAATCTGTATATCTTCTTTGGAGAAATGTCTATTTAGGTCTTCTGCCCATTTTTGGATTGGGTTGTTTGTTTTTTTGATATTGAGCTGCATGAGCTGCTTGTAAATTTTGGAGATTAATCCTTTGTCAGTTGCTTCATTTGCAAATATTTTCTCCCATTCTGAGGGTTGTCTTTTCATCTTGTTTATGGTTTCCTTTGCTGTGCAAAAGCTTTTAAGTTTCATTAGGTCCCATTTGTTTATTTTTCTTTTTAATTTCCATTTCCCTAGGAGGTGGGTCAAAAAGGATCTTGCTGTGATTTATGTCACAGAGTGTTCTGCCTATGTTTTCTTCTAAGAGTTTGATAGTGTCTGGCCTTACATTTAGGTCTTTAAACCATTTTGAGTTTATTCTAGTGTATGGTGTTCGGGAGTGTTCTAATTTCATTCTTTTACATGTAGCTGTCCAATTTTCCCAGCACCACTTATTGAAGAGGCTGTCTTTTCTCCATTGTATATTCTTGCCTCCTTTATCAAAGATAAGGTGACCATATGTGCATGGGTTTATCTCTGGGCTTTCTATCCTGTTCCATGGATCTATATTTCTGTTTTTGTGCCAGTACCATACTGTCTTGATTACTGTAGCTTTGTAGTATAGTCTGAAGTCAGGGAGCCTGATTCCTCCAGCTCTGTTTTTCTTTCTCAAGATTGCTTTGCCTATTCGGAGTTTTTTGTATTTTCATACAAATTGTGAATTTTTTTGTTCTAGTTCTGTGAAGAATGCCATTGGTAGTTTGATAGGGATTGAATTGAATCTGTAGATTGCTTTGGGTAGTGTAGTCATTTTCACAATGTTGATTCTTCCAATCCAAGAACATGGTGTATCTCTCCATCTATTTGTACACTACCAAATGTAAAATAGATAGCTAGTGGGAAGCAGCTGCATAGCACAGGGAGATCAGCTTGGTGCTTTGTGACCACCTAGAGAGGTGGGATAGGGAGGATGGGACGGAGGGAGACGCAAGAGGGAAGAGATACGGGGATATATGTATATGTATAACTGATTCACTTTGTTTTAAAGCAGAAACTAACACACCATTGTAAAGCAATTATACTCCAATAAAGATGTTTAAAAAAAAAAAAAACCTGGTTACAAGAGTTTGGGAATGCGTGGGTGGAAAACGAGAGATATGGCTGAGAAGGGCAGGTGAGAGGTGAAACAGCCGTTTGTGTGGGAAGCAAATTTAGGGAGAGTTTCTTGAAGATAAGGGAGACCCGAAATTGGAAGTTTTATGCTCACCACCACTAAGTGTTATCTAGAATTTCAGAATAATCAAACTTTGTTTATTAACTGACTTCTTGGATTAATATCAGATCTTAAATGATTATTAAAAGTTTGCAGTGTTGTATGTGAAAATATGACACCTTAGGTCATGGATTAGAAAATACGATGGGGGTCTAAAATCTTTAAAGCTTTATACCATTTAAGAATACTCATATCAATTTTATTCTCCTTTGCATAACTTACAGATGATTACAATAACTTCAGAGATGCTGGTAAATCGAGCTGTATACATTTGAACAATCAAAATTTAACTTTAAAATGCACACAACATCAAAACCACCAAGTTGTAACTAAGTATGGATGAGCAAGAGAGTTTAGAGAAGAGCCTGTATCCACTTCCCCGGACTCTCATAAGAACCCTTGACTATTTACTCAAGGGAATGTCATAGCTTGATTTTGTCCAGGAATATTTAGTTCTACTCACTGAGTTCATTAAACCCAGCTGTTTTTCTCAAAGAACTAGCCGGAGGAAATGGCAGAAGTGGTGACAGAGAAGCAGAAATAGAAGACCAGAAAACGTGAGAAAGCAAGTGTAAAACAGGAGGGGTGATCACAGTTTCACACTGCTTATATCATTTGTTTACTCTCAAATTCTCCGAGTAGGTGATTTATTAAATAAGACCCTTTGTAATCACACCACCAACGTCTTCACTAAAAATAGGATGGGGCTGGTTTGAACTTTCTGGAAATCTCATAAAAATTAGCGTCAGATGCCTCTGCTGTGCTCTGACTGTGTGAGGTTTTGGACTCCCTGGCTCTGTCCGTTCCAACTGAGGCTCTTTGGCTGCAGGGCCACTGGCACCCACTTCTCATCAGCCTGGCAGAGCCCAGTGGGGCACGGTCTCTGGTGGGTTGGTGAGGAGCCTGGTCTGGGGACAAACAAAGCCAGGTGCCACCGGGAGTCACCAGCACGCCACGTGGTGGCCAAATGTCGTGAGATGGAAAGTTGCTTGTGGTAGTCTGCTGTCTGCTAGGATGAGATTAATTAGGGAACAGGAAAAACATGCACGTTGCTTTCGGATAAGTGGAGGACAGCCAATTGAGGCCAGGCTTTTAGCCTGTCTCACGGCAGTCACTTACTCCGGGGGCCCGTGTGTTTACACACACTCATATGTGCTTATGAAAACTTGACTCCACCAAATGGAGCCAGCAGAGAGTACGGAAGGCAAAGACACGGCAAAACTCCTTTTCTCAAACCCTCAAACTCTATTACACCATCTAAAGAAATGGATTCTATTATAACCTGTGCTTAAAAGTTGAATAACAGTAAGTAGAAGTGGCAAATGTGTTTCTGTTGAGGATGTTGACTGGAGAAATTATTTAAATTTTCCACATGGAAAAATAGATGCAGAGCATGTATGAATTTTTTCAAGCTTATTCGACAGTGGTGCTACTGTGTCTTGGTGGGGAGCATGGCTATTTTTAAGTCTGATGAAAACTATAGATAGTTTTCCCGGAAAAATGAATGCATACTTACACACACACACACACACACACACACACACACACACACACACACACGATGGGGAGGGAACTTTGGATGCTATTTCAAAGGGACTGTTTTTTCTCTGTAGCTCATTTATGAACCCATTTATGGGTTCAGGATAAGAAATTCTCACGTAGCATATTATGAAAAAATACCATGTGGGTGAGGAAAATCTGAAAACTTAATAAAGGTTCCCTATGTTTCAAGAATTTGACTAGGTACTGGATGGACATTGTTTCTAATTTTTGTAACCATACTGAGCAATAGGGATATTACCTCTCTTTTATAGAGGAGAAAGTTGAGGCTAAGAGAGAAAAACTCACTTGGCAGGAGAAAGTATTTCCTAGTGATTTGGAGGCTAGACTCTGGGGGCAGATTGCTTGGGTTCAGATCATGTTTTTTTTCGCCACCCGCTTATCAGTTAGAAAATTCTGAGTGAGTTTCTCATCCCTTGGTGTCTTGGTTTCCTCAGTCATCAGTGAGCATAATGATGGAATTTCACTTCATAAGCTCTTATGAAGATTCAGTAATACAAGACATGCCAAGTGCTTAGAACATTGACTGGCACATGGTGAGCACTAAATAAATATTTGTTGTAGTATTATGGTTAAAGACCACAAAACTAGTAAGTAAGTAGAGGATCCAAGAATCAAACCAAGTTCTGTCTGGCTGGAGCCAGACTCCTTCTGCCACCATGCATATTTCCAAACTTGTTTTACATTTGTCCTTTGACAAATCATATAATGTTTCCAAATTTTAGTTTCTGTATCTATAAGATACAGATGATGATAGTAACAATAAAAACACCTCCTCCCTTTTGGGGGAGGATTATATAAGGCACCAGTAAGTACAGTTTAGTAAATTGCCAGGCACTGTGACAATATTCATTGCTGTTTTCATCAGCGATTAAAGAATCAATTTGACTCAAAGCAAAGAACCCTGTGTTTCCCCTTCTACATTTATCATCATGGAACTAAATTTGTATCACATGCACTCACCTCCAAATCTATCTCAGAAGACACAAGTCATTGGAGGTGGTCACAGTTCTGAAATGAACACTCCATCGTCTTAATGACTCTCAAAGTGGGATATAAAGGAGAGTTTAAGCACCCCCTGGACTTTCAATAACATTTTCCCAAGGTAGGCAGAAAAAACACCAAGTGTTTTTATTAAAACAAATGTTTGGGAACCACATTTATGTTTATTCCAAAATTGAGAGAACATAGTAGTAGCCAACGACTTCACTATGTTGGCACAGAAACTTATATTTTTTTAACCTCAGGTTCGTTGTCCTCAGCTGGAATGCGTGATTTCAGTTACTCTTCAAAAGGTCAGTTTATTTCTGGGAGTAATATTTCTGCAATGCTAAGAATCAGAGGCCAAAAGGAGAAAGAGGACACGGCCTATGGAATAGATTACATCCCTTTCTGGAGTCCCTAAGGGAAACTTAGAAACGAGAGCTTAGCTGTCCTAAAGTGGAGACTTCTACTTTGGAATGGAATTATGATGTTGTAAGAGACTCATTTAATCAAATTTAGTTCCATCTTGCTCACAGAGTCTAATTCCCTGGACGTCAATTCAGGTCTTTTTTTCTGCCAATTCATGTCCCTCAGCCCCTTCGAAAAATAATTTGCAGTATCCCATTGGTTGGTCAGGCATATACTGAGTGCCTAATATGTATGAGGTATGTACACTAGTCCAAGAGGAAAGACATGGTTTCTTTCCCAAGTTGTTCAGCCTGGTGGAGGAGAGCATCCTGCCAAAACCCATCTTAGGACCTGCAGTGTAGTAGGGGCCCAATAAATCTCTGTTGAAGGATTGAATTCATGCCAATAAAAGTATAAAGTGGAGCTTCCCTGGTGGCGCAGTGGTTGAGAGTTCGCCTGCCAGTGCAGGGGACACGGGTTCGTGCCCCTGTCCAGGAAGATCCCACATGCCGCGGAGCGGCTGGGCCTGTGAGCCATGGCCGCTGAGCCTGCGCGTCCAGAGCCTGTGCTCCGCAACGGGAGAGGCCACAACAGTGAGAGGCCCGCGTACCGCAAAAAAAAAAAAAAAAAAAAAAAAAGTATAAAGTGCTAGAGGAGAAATGTTGCTGGGAAATGAGCTGTTCCTTTGGCTGGTGGTAGTCAGGGAAGAATCCCCAAGGGGGGTGACATGTGCACAATGTTGGTAGAAATGTAGGAATTTGCTGGATGGGCAGGGAGTAGGAGCTGGAGGGGAAGAGCGTCGAGGTGTGAACCTGCAGTTTGGGCTAAAAGCCCATCAAGCAGCAAGAGATACGGGGGCAAACTGTCACTGCTTTAATATTCTCGATAAAAGGAAGTCCGAGTTGATTCTGTGTTTCTGAGGAGTCCCACGAAGTTTCACACAACTCATCTCTCTCTTCCATTTGTCCTTTTAGCACTTCATACCCACAGAAAATTACTGACATTCTGTCCACGTGAGCAGAGAGTTTTGTACCAAGTCTGAGTCAGGCATTAAAAGCCGATCCTCACTCTGCCCCAAGGGTCGAGTCCACACCCTTCATTTCACCACTTACAGGTTCTTCACTGCTGTGCTGCATTCTTCCATGGGTGACTCAGGGCTGGGAGGTCAAGTGGCTGAGACTGGTGGTGTCACAGACCTGGGGCTGGTGGAGCGGCAGGATATACGGTTATGCTAGCACTCACCTGAATTGTGGAGAGGTGGATGCTGGAACCAGCATCTTCAAGGAATGACAGGTGAGAACCACAGTGGCTGGTCCGCGGCCAGAATACATGACCACGGAGTGGATGAAAGAAGGGGTCCAAGACGCAAAACTAAGGCATCAGGACCGACAGGAAGATCAAAGGAGCTATAGGAGAGGATGGCAAGTCTGGAGGAATTTCCTGGGCTGGTTTCAGATACTTGTGATGCTTTTGAAGAATTGCCTGTGGCCAATGGTTAGAACCCCTTTTATGTGCTTCCATGCCGTGGCACTCTGTGTGTGCCTCTCAAGTTTGTAATGATTTCTTAAAGCCTGTATTCCTAACTGGATTGTAACTTCCACAACAGCAGCAATTGTGACTGCTGCTCCTTTGATGTTACAGTCAGTACTTAGCTTAGTAGGTGCTCAGTCAATAGTATTGAACAATTCATGGGATGGATGTGTGGCTGGCCTGACTCTCCCTTCTGGCCCTGAAGGTATGTAATTGGTGGTTTTGTTGAGATGGAAACGATGGCTGAGATCTTGATTAAAACTTGGATCCACTAGAGCACTTCCCCCGAGGAAAAGAATATGATGGACATTCTCTCTGGAAGGAAGCCGCTGCCTTTTGAAGTTGTACCTGAGGGACCTGAAGAGAACCTTGCCCATTAATTCTTCTACCAGAGAGCACCATCCTTCCCTGAGCTTCCTTTCTACCACAGGCCAAGACTTTTTTTTTTGGGTAGCAGACACTCAGGAAATGCCTGTTGATTTGACTTTTCAATGTGCCATACAAGAAAACAAAAGGCAGGACATTTGAGATTTCTCTGAAATGAAGGAAACAATTTGGATAAAGGTCATGAGAAGGAAAAAGTCTTCTTTACAAGCACAAATTTAGATTTGGAAGTTAGCCCTACCCTCATTTTACATGCGGGGATCCTGAGACTCAGTGGGTGAAATGCTTCGCTCGTCCACGCAAACACATAATGTTTACGTGTCCGTGCAACACTTCAATTTTGGTTTTTATTTGCAAACTCAAACTTGAACCCAACGCTTTGACCTCCTCTCACACTCAGGCTTTCACCTTTCTCAGGAGGAAGAAGGTAAGCACGCCTGGTCAATGACTGAAGGTGGTGGAGGCAGCTGCATAAGGAGCCCAAAATATGCACCTTATTAGCCTTGATTTCCTCTTAACTTTGAAGTTCTCTCCAAGGCTTTGAGAGTTTTCTTTTATTCATCCACACACAGTTCTGTACCTCCAGATAGCTCTCCATCTCCACACACATACGTATCTATGATTCTACAGACAGCTTTGATGGATATCTGTGAGACCACATGTTCCTCCATTCATGCTTTTCCTTTCTCTTAAATATTCATAAAGGTTCACAAGCAGAAATAAAAGTCCCTCAGATTAAGAGCCAACTAAAAATAGCGCTTCCATTCCTTGCCAGGCAATGTGGCATCAATCAAGGCCATCGGAAAGATGCTAGGAAGGAAAGAAGAGGAGCTGATAACCTTTTTCTCCAGTTTTTTTAGTTATCCCCCTCTGTTATTAATAAGTTAGCAAGACAGACAGCTTGAGATGCAACCCAGATGTTTCTGGGTTCCCGCTGCTGAAGACAGTTGCTGCTTCATGGATTCTCTGATAAAATGTGTCCACGTGGAGAGAGGGCTTTGAACTAGCTAACTGCCAGGGAAGTCTAGTTGTTGGGCAAACGGAAGGATGGGTGCAATCTTCAGGGTGGGGTGGGGACTTCACGAACTCTCTAGATAACTGCCACTTCTGTTCGTTGGGTTTAGGCTTGCTTTGGGCCCTGTGTATGGAGCTGTCGTTGACTGACAATAATGGCTAATTTATAGCTCACGTGTCAATAGTGGGTTTCTTTTTAAGTCTTGGAGCTCCCCAGGGCTATAGCACTGGGAAGCTAGGCAGTCATTCCGTCTGCTCTGGATTGTCCCGTCATTACCTCTAGCAGATGGATTTGAAGTTTCCCCTGGGGATTCTGGTCTCTTCATCTCTCCCTGGACGTTTTTGCAAATTGTGAAGTTCTTTATCAGAGAGGTACTGAAATTCCAGTCACACTTCTCTGATTCATCTCTTCTTACCTGGGGTCAGATTTTATCTTCCTTTGAGTGGGAAAATTATTATTAGATCATGATGGACTCTTTTCTGTTTTTTTCTCCTGCCTCTCAAAACGTTGGTTTATGTGTTCAAAAGCTTTGACTTTTGATACTTTTATCACTGATCGGGATTTTCAGGGCAGATTTTCAAATTTAAGGCTGTGAGTTCGACCCTTGGATTTGGGCTGAATCAACTGCTTTCTGCAGAATAATGTGTAAAATTATTACTACTGGTAGAATCGTAATAAAAAAAAGTGGAAAGTGCATAAGGTGATGAGTACAAGAGAGAACAATGGAAAACAACCCTAGGTAATAGCTCAAGGTTTTATCCTGTTACATGATCCACAGCACCTTTCTCTTATCTATTTATTCCTTTTAACCTGGGTATAGTCATTGGGAAGGAGAAAGGAGGAAAATAATTTTTGACAAATGGATTTTCAGTGGGAAAAATAAGAAAGTTTTAAATGAATTCAAATCTGAACCAGGTAAGTGACTTTATTAATAATCTACATCCTTCATTTTGTGTGTATTGGGTTTTCCCTCAGGAACGTTTTATTCCTTTGACTTCAACTGAATTGGCTGAAGCAAAGAAGAGGTGTTTGCAAATTTTTTCTGTATTCAAATTGCCCCAAATATTTTTTTGTTCAGAAGATGAGTTTCACTGCCACAAATAAATCAAAAGTGGAATAGACAAGAGGCTCCAAATTATGCCCACTACCCATTTTCTATTACATGAACTGTTTTAAGCCAGAGAGCACTTGGTTGAGATCTTATTTTTATGATATTTTCTGTTTGTTTCCCCACATCAGAACAAGTTACTTAAGGTATGAGATTGTTCTCATTTAAAGGAAGAAGTGGATGTGAAAGTGCATCAAAAGCCCTAACGAACTATTTCCATGGAGGGAAAATAGCGTGGTTATTATTATTGTTTTTTTTGCGGTACGCGGGCCTCTCACTGTTGTGGCCTCTCCCGTTGCGGAGCACAGGCTCCGGACACGCAGGCTCAGCGGCCATGGCTCATGGGCCTAGCCGCTCCACGGCATGTGGGATCTTCCCGGACCGGGGCACGAACCCGTGTCCCCTGCGTCGGCAGGCGGACTCTCAACCACTGCGCCACCAGGGAAGCCCTTTTTACCACTCTTGTTTTTTTTTTTTTTTTTAGTGTGGTTATTATTGATGAAGCTAATAATGGAAACAATGTGATGCGTGCTTAAACATATTGGAACATCCCCCAGTGTCACCCACTGTCCCCTAACTGATGGATTCCAGCTCACACCACTCCACAATGTCTTGGGGTTATTTCACAACATTAATATACGTTATTTTTGCTTCTGTGCAAATATAGGTTTCTGTTGTCTCCTTGATGTAGATGGGAAGAGCTGGTTACTGGTTTCACACAGGCAACATTATGTGCCGAAGACATAAAATTTCTACCTTTTTCTCTGTCCCTCCCTCAGATTCCTGAACAAATGACATCAGTTTCTTCATGCACCTTTAGGACCCACGAGCATGTTCCTTTCACTTTCCCAGTTTTATTGACAAATAATTGACACGCATCACTGTAAGTTTAAGGTGTGCAGCCTCATGGTTTGCTTTGCATGTATTGTAAAATGATTACTATAGGTTTAGTTAACCTCCATCATCTCATGTAGATACAATAAAAAAAAGAAGAAAAAGTTCTCCTCGTAATGAGAACTCTTAGAGTCTACTCTCTAAACAACTTGCCTCCACATCATACAGCAAGTTAACTGTAGTCATCATGTTGTACATTATATCCCTAGTATGTATTTATCTTATAACTGGAAGTTTGTAACTTTTGACCACCTCCCTCCAGTTCCCCTTCTCCCTCCACGTAACCCTTTGATTATGGGAGCAGTGGATACTTTCTCCTGCTGTAGACACCCACTCACTCAGTATTCCATTACTTAACACTTAAGGTGTTCCAGGCACATGTAAGTATCAAAGGAGATTAAAAGATGCTTAAAATGAAATTCCTGTGTTCACTTTTTTTTTTTTTCAAATCTAATGAGGACAAACATACATGAAAACAGCTAAATCCATCATAAGATATAACAGAGTGTGCTCTGATAACAGTGTGCAGTATCTGGGGCTGTTTCTCTAATAGCCAGAATTCACCAATCTAGGAACTGAAGGGTTGAAATGGGAGGGACACCATGTACTATTAGCCTTAGTGACCCACTAGCCAAATTTTAGTTTCTTGTTCTTATGACTTGATGCCCTGCTGGCCTAGAGGTCTTAGTTCCAGAGAGGAATGCTTTCATCAGGAGACACAACAGTGATTCCTTTGAACTAGAAGTTAAGACACCGCCCCCCCACCTCCGGCCACTTTGGGTTCCTCATCCTTCTGAATCAACAGACGAAGGAGTTGGCTGGGGTGATTGATCCAGACTACTGGGGGAAATTGGACAGCTACTCACAATGGGGGTAAGGAAGAGTATGCCTGGAATAATCCATAGGGCTCACCAAGCCTGTGACTAAGGCCAATGAAAAAGTGCAACAACCCAATCCAGGCAGGACTACTAATGGTCCACACCCTTCAGGAGTGAAGGTCTGGGTCACCCCACCAGCTGAAGAACCATGACCAGCTGAAGTGCTTGTTAAAGGCAAAAGGCCATACAGAATGGGTAGAAGAAGAAGAGAGTTATACATACAAGTGAGGAGCATGAGACCAATTACACAAATGAAGATTGTAATTGTCATGAGTATTTCCTCTTATTTTGTTATCAATGTGTTTGTGTGTGTATATATATACACACACGTATATTACGCAAATATATTTGTTTTCTTTCCTCTCAGTTTTTATCATGTAACGTAAGATGACTTTATATTAGTATTTAAATGCTGTTAATTTTACACCATAATACTTACGTTTTGAGATATTAAGGAAAAGTAAATGTCATTCAAGTAGTCGGCCTCTTCTGGGGAAGAGATCCGTGTGCTTTTAGTTGCGTACAGGATAGCTGCCTCGTGTTAGGCAGAATTGTGACCTTGTTACTGTCTTTATTTGGCGAGTAGGTATGATTTAAGGAGATAAGTATTGATGCCAAGCTGACAAGGTGTGGGTCTGTGGTAGTTCATTTTATGTACCAACTTGACTGGGCTTAGAAATGCCCGGGTAGCTGGTAAAACATTATTTCCGGATGTGTCTGTGAGGGTGATTCCAGAAGAGATTACTATTTAAGTTGGAAGACTGAGTAAAGAAGGTCACATTCATCAATGCAGATGGACATCATTGGCGTATTTCTATGATAATGGGAAGCCACTCGAAGATTTATAAAGACACACGTAGATGAAAAAAAACCCCGATTTTCTGATGATGGTGAGGATGGATGGAAATGGAGAAAGAACACCAATTTATGAGGTTATTATAAGTAGATTCTATTAAAGGTTAACAAACATCTAATTCAAGTGATAAGTATAATAAAGCGTATAAAAGTTCTTCTCAACAGTTAAAATGTATAATCCTTTCTCAGAGTTTCCTTGTATCAGTCAGGATCTCAGCAGGAAACAAAAGGAGTACTTGAATTGGGCAGCTAGAGTTGAGCAGAGAGACAGTTCATAAAGATGTAGGCAGAGTGTGGGGAAAGCAAAAGAAGTGTTATAATACTTTCAGCTTCATGAGAGTAGGTTTTTGGCCTCCCCAAAGAGATGAGGGGTGGGAGTGTGTTCTGGAACCCAGACACACAGAGCTGAAGTGGAGAATGGTAGAATCTCAGCCCCACTCCTGTTGATGCCACAGAAACAAAAAGGAATCGTTCTCTTGACCTCACTCTCCTCTCTTGCAGGTGCTCCCTATTGGTCAGACACAAGAAGAAGTCACAGGACAGGTGAGCATTTGATGCAGTGTGCATGGTTCAGCCTTCCAGGGCTGGAGAAGGGTAAAGGGTGAAGGGGAAAGAAATGAAGGAAAAAAATCCATTTTTCATTATGGCCGAAGATGAGGTTTACTGGCCTTGAAAAGTACTTTGGCAGAGGTATTTACAGCTTCCAGAAAACACATGTGCTCCCCAAATATCACAACCCCCTTTTGCCAGGTGAGGTCATGTGACTAGTTCTGAAAAATGGGCTATGAGTGGAAGTTGCATATGTGACCGCTGGGTCGAAGCACTTAAGGGACAGCACTTGACCCTGTGGCTTTCTCTTTCTTTGCTCTGGCAACCTGGAGGTCATGTGTGCTGTAGAAGTTGGAGAAATAGGTTGGAGCCTGAGCTACCTCTTGGCGGAGAGTTGTCCTGGAGGGACACTGGACCTGCAGCAGACTTCGCACAGTTAGAAATAAGGCTTTGTGGTTGGGCTGCTGAGACTTTGAGGGTTAATTTCTTCCTACAGTATAACTTAATCATCCTGACTAACACAGCTAGGAAACTTCTAGCCTCAAGCACTGAACTCTTGAAAATGTAATTAGTTGGTACCATTTTGCTGAAGAAGAGTTTGCCAGTATAAGAGGCTGTGTGATACATTTAAGAAAGGATACCAACCACTGCTAGCTGGATAGCTTCTTTCTACAAGACTGCGGTAAGGATTTACTTATCCTTGAGTTCTCATCACCCACCTTGTTTGATTATCCTATTTCTGAATGTGCTTCTTCCCCAAATTTCACCTCTTCATACTTCCAATCCAGATGTAACATAGTTAGGTACCTCTTCAGATCACTGCCTCTTTTTTTTTGAGGTTAACAGTTATTATTTTCTTTTTTAAAATTTATTTGATTGAGGTAAAGTTGATTTACAATGTTGTGTTAATTTCTGCTGTATGGCAAAGTGATTCAGTTATACACATATATTCTTTTCCATTATGGTTTATCACAGGATATTGAATATAGTTCCCTGTGCTATAAAGTAGGACCTTGTTGTTTATTCATCCTATATATAATAGTTTGCATCTGCCAATCCCAAATTCCCAGTTCATCCTTCCCCCTCCCTCTTCCCCTTGACAACTACAGGTCTGTTCTCTATATCTGTAGAATCATTGCCTCTTGAAGGATAGCTGTCAAACGAATTGCTCAATTTGGAATCATGGAATCTCCCTACAAACTCTGGGAAGAGTTTGGATTTTGCAACCAGAACTTCCTGTGTTTGAGTTTTATTCCAGTCGGTTATTAACTCTGTGACCTTGTGCATATTGATTAACTGAACCTCGATTTTTTTTCTCATCTGTCAAATGATAAAACCTACTTTGCCGGGTTATTGTAGGCATTAAAAAAGATATATGTTAAGACATAGAAAACAAACTTATGGTTACAAAAGGGGGAAGGGTGGGGAGGGATAAATTAAGAAGTTGGGATTAACACATACACACCATTATATATAAAATAGGTGACCAAGAAGGTCCTACTGGAACAGGGACCTATACTCGATGTTTTGTAACAACCTATAAGGGCAAAGAATCTGAAAAAAGTAGACATATGTATGTATAACTGTGTGACTTTGCTCATACCTGAAACTAATGCAGCATTGTAAATCGACTATAATTCGATTTTTTAAAAAAGAGAAAATAGCACAGTGGCTGCCTGACATATTTTAGAAACTAAATGATTGATAGTCTTCATTTTCAGCCTGTGGGAATTCAGCTGAGTTTGTGGCTGACGGTAGCTGCGTTTACCATAACACTGTCTCAAGTCTTTACCTCAGGTTTGGTCATGTTGGTTGAGCCATATCATAGAGCTTTGTGGGGTTTTTGTGAAGATAAAATAGATATCTTCAACTTCTGTGCTAATAAAATCTGCTGAATTTCTAAGAGCATCATTCTTGTTGGCAAGTTGACTGCAGAGTTATAGCTCCTGACTCATACTCTCAGTTGAGAGTTTTTGGAGGGTATTCTATATTGAATAATGTTCAGTTAAAAGTGCAAAATGTTTTTCTGTTGAGAGTGTTTGGAATATTGGATCAGAAATTAGTCCAAGAGACAAAAGATGTGGTTACTGCCCCCACCTCTCATAATTTTTAGACATATAATCATTGCTAAATCATTTAATCTCACCAGTTCCTAGTAATATTCTCATTATCAAAGTGGAAATAGGCATGTCTGACTTGCCTACACTCATGAGGTTATTATGAGAACAAAGAAAATAACATATATACCAGGCTTTGGAGAATTTTTAGCTGGGTACAAAATATCTAGCACAGTGCCTTGCATTTGACTAAATATTTGCTGAATGGAGATGGTTGAATAAATAAAAACAGAATAAAAAAAATGGAAAAGACTTGGATTACAGTCAGTTTCTCCTGAGGTCGGAGAAGCAAACATAGGAGTCCACTAGCCTAGAATATTGTAGCATTACTAGCATGGCTGGACTTAGTGACTTAGCGCTACAAAATTCCACACCAGAAAGAATTTTGAAAGTTGACAAATTCAGTCCTCTCTATCCATAGGAAAGTGAGTACAGAAGGGGAAAATGGCTTGTGGATAGTGGTAAAGTGGGAGTCCCAACCTTTGTCTTCTAAGTTTAAGATGAGTGCTGTTTGCACACTGCCATGCATCATTCCTGGCTTGGTGACGGCCCCTTCAGCTCTGAGACTGCAGATTCTAGGGAGATGCGTCTGAGCCTCATTAGCACACACGTGGATGAGATCTGATTCATGTGCTTTGCTTTAGATCCACAAACAATACAGTCATTAACTTACACACATTTTGTCCCATAAGCCCTGAGGGCATTTATAGTTGTATTCTGAGAATTCAAAAGTGACAGGTAGATTTTACCATTCTCTCAGGCTCTGCCCACTCTTCCAAGATCGTGAGGCTCTTCTTCAAATGAACAGAGGCCTTTACATGTTGACAAAAGTCTGTTCTGTGCGGCCTGGTGTTTCCAGGCATAGAGGTTCAGGTGCAGGGGTGATGCCGCATTCTCTTACAGCTCTGTCATAAATGCACTTTCCATGGTGAACCGCTCTTGCATTAAGGATCCTGAGACAATGACAGGGCTTGCTTCTGTCTCAGACCAACCCATGGCCTGTAAGGCTAAAACTTCTGTACCAATAAAAGCTGCTGAGTTTCTGAGAGCGTCATTCTTGCTGGCAAGTTGGCTGCTAAGTTATAGCTCCTGACTCACCACTCTCAATTGACATTGTGAAAGTACACGTGGGTGTGGACACAAGACCATTTGCACCACACCTGGAAATGGGCTATGAATTGGGTAGGGCTCTTTCTTGCCATTGGTGGTTCCTCCCCATAAATTGGAAGCAGCCCAACACTGGATTTCAGTGTAGCTCTGGAATATTTACTCTGTAGGAAACCTAAGTTATGCTGTGTGGGTTCTTTACATTCATCAGTCCTGAAGAACAAGGAGAAAATACAAATTTTTCTTTTCCTTGGGTAGGATTCTTGGTTGTCAGTTCAAATGAGATTCCACAACTTGATTATGGGGGTCTTCACCCCAAAGTGTGGATTGAACCTGTGTCTCCAATGCAAAATGCAAGTCGAAAGAATTTCAAACATCTTCGTGGAAAAACAGGTTCACTTTGCATTTACTCGTAGGCGTGGGTGTCTGTAATGAAAGCGTCAAGTTGAAAACATACAAACTGTTATTCTTTATTATGTAATTGTAACAACACTCTAAATATATAAAATACCCTTTCCCTGGGTCAGAATTCCCCTTTGGTGTCCATAGTTTTGACATGATAGATGGATAGGGTGTGTGTGTGTGTGTGTGTGTGTGTGTGTTTTCGGGAAGTAAACTTAAAACCGAACATGGGAACATTGAGTGAAAAAATTGAGATACGAAGGACAAGGAAAGGGGGCAGGGTATTCAGGCCGACTCCATACTTCTGGTTTGTGTGTTTCTCATGCCTGGTAGAGAAGATGAAAAATGGGCTGGTAGAAGTGTGGACATTTTGGTTAAATTGGACTCAGGGTAGATTACTGGACCATCCCTTTTTCCTCTCCCCATCTAAATATTATGAAAACACAATAAACCCAATTCCACTTTCACACTTTAACCTTGTTTTAAAAATTCTTCTCATTATAATTATTTCTAACCTTTTAAGCTAGTGACTTACTGGAGTTGAGGATAATGGGGTGGTGATCTTTCATTTTCCCATATTTTGTGTTCGTAGGATACAGTAACTATGAATTATATTCCCTGCCATAGCTCCCCAATGGCTGGGTGATCTAGTTAAGGCTTTTGGTCTCCCTTTGGGTCTGAAGAAGAAAACCAATGAAATGAATCTGCATCTGAAGCGTTAGGTCCACCAAAATAGCAAATTTCAACATTTCCCCTGGCAGATAAGGCTGAGGTGAGGCAACTTTATCATCTACTCTGCGGGGAAACAGGAAATGTAAAGACAAGAACAGAAAGGGACAAAATGGTGCAATGAAGTGGTGAATTAAATCTTTTTTTAATTTTAAATTTTCAGAAGTTTGATTTGAGAATTAGGTGAGCATGCACGTCAGTGCCTTTGGTAGGGACCAGTGAGAGAAGAAGAACCAGTGTGCGGTGAGTATCTTTCTGATGAGAAAAAACAAATTCAGGTATCTGTGGTAACACGTGTTTGTCTCCTTGTTTATCTCCTGAAACATCCCTCGATCTACAAAGAACCACCAGAGAAAAACCACTGCACAGTCATCATGTTGCCCCAGATATATCTTAAGAGAGCTGACCTGAAAGTTAAGACAGAAATCCGTGACTGGAGCTATGCATTTTGCTTACAGCGTGATCTTGGCCACCGCTGAAAACCCACCCATCTCAAATGTACACACAACCTTCCTACTGAATTTGCTTTGATTTGGGAAACTGGCTGGCGCTCTGATTCAGAATCCACCCTCTTTAGTCTGTAAACCAGGCCAAGCAACTCTTAGGAACGATTCCTGAGATAAAACGGATTACACAAAATATCAAATACATTATCTAATGATTACTCTGTCATCGAGAATGATATCTAAAATTCTCTGCCAGGAGTCTGAAAAGGTGTTCCTTTGCCAGGTTGAAGCTGGGAATTCTGTCCCCACTTTATAGATGGGATGTGGAACCCTGATGTTTTAGAGCTGAAAATCACTAAGGGCTTAAGAGGAGAAAAACACACATGAAGCACGTTGATTTTCAGTTCTGTGGTTGTGTGGACTGGAAACTCCCGTAACTCTGAATTCTGATGCTATCCCCATAAGGGGAGATTCTAGATCTAATATGAATTCTCTTAATACTTTTTCTGAAAACAAAACAAAACAAAACACACACATTAGCTTAGTTTTACTACTAGTATGTTGTACAGGGCAGAATTTAAAGGTTTTGCAGCTGTCTAAATAGATTATTCTTCTAATTTGCCCTGAGTCTACAAAGCTTTATTCCTTCCACAGATATCTATTTTGTGCCTGTTTTCTACCAAGCTGTGATCTAAGGCATTGGGTACACAACAGGGAAATGTGATGCCTTCAGGGAGCTTAGATCCGGCATTATTTTCCTTTCTATGATAAAAAAAAACTACTGCAATTTTTGTACCCTTTTCCATGTCAGTTTCACCTTTGTCTCCCATCATAACTGCCACCATTATGTGGATGACGCTTTAGTCTCTTTCAGGACATTTGAAATCTCTCTTAAGCTGTGGTCTAAGATTTTCAGCTTTCTGCTTTTCATACTTACATGTATCTCGAGCTCAAACTCTCTGAGACTATGCACATATATTTTCCTCTCTCCTCCACCAGCCAGATAATCTTTATAACTTTCCTCATTCTCTTAATAGCACGGTATTTCCCAGCTCCCTAGTTGAGTACCGTCCACCTCTGTGGGCCCGTACATGCAACATGTCAACAGGTCCTTTAATTCAGCCTCCCCTGTGTGTTCCCCATCACTTCTCCTCCACTCCTATCACCATCTCATTCTGGGTTGACTTATCTCCTGCCAGCTCTGTGATAGTCCCTCAGTTGGTACCCCATTTTTTTCTCTCTATTTCATCTCAATCATCATGCCCACTGCATATTACTCTTTCCAAAGCACAATTTTGTTGAATCATTCTTTTGCTCAAATACCTTTACTGACTTCCTTCTGGCTACAAATAAACCCTAAACAAAGTAATAGTCATTGTTTGGCCATAACCCATCAATTTTGTCCTTATCACTCATGGTTCTGTTCATACGTATGGCACACGTATCAGTCGAGAAAGTTGCTCTCTACAAACATGCATAGTGCTGTGCTGTGCTTGAACGTGTTCCTGTCAGAAATGCTTTCTCTTTTGGCTTTATTTTCCTCAAGTCTCAGCATAAGTGTTGGGTTCTTCACAAGGCCTATAACAGATCTCCTGTGACAGCCATTCCTTGTGATGTGGGTCTCACCTGTCCTCACCATGTCCTGATTTGGGCATATATCACATGCCCTTGCAGAGTGTAAGGACCTTGAGTACATGCTTCAGATTATTCTATGTCCATCTTCATTTATCACATGGTGTCTAGCCAAATATCTTGCCATGTTGGATATTCCAGAATATCTGGTGAATTAAAAAATAAAAGAGAGAATGCTTTAGTCAGTTAATTAACGGGAGATAGTAAATGAAGTGGGTAGATCAGGGCTCTGTAGTCAGACATCTGGGTTCAAATCCAGACATATACTAGCTGCGTGACCTTTAGACATGTTATTTAATCTCTCCGTACCTCAGAATCAAGACCCATAAAAGGAGGATAGTATTGGGGCTTCCCTTGTGGCGCAGTGGTTGAGAGTCTGCCTGCTGATGTGGGGTACACAGGTTCGTGCCCCGGTCCGGGAAGATCCCACGTGCCGCGGAGCGGCTGGGCCCGTGAGCCATGGCCGCTGAGCCGGCGCGTCCGGAGCCTGTGCTCCACCACGGGAGAGGCCACAGCAGTGAGAGCCCCGCGTACCGCAAAAAAAAAAAAAAAAAAAAAAAGGATAATATTAATATTTATCTCTTGAGGTTGTTGGGAGGCGTAGTTATATTCATTTATGTGGAATATTTAGAATAATGCCTGGTGTAGAGCGGATACTCAGGAAGCTTTAGTTAGCAATTTCTACTACTATTGTTTCAAATGCTGTTGAAATTCAGAAAAAAGCGAGTTCTGTGTAAACCGGAGTAACAGGAAGAAGCTTCCTGCAGAAGGTAGAACAGGAGTTTGGATCCTGAATAATGGACACCAGGAGAAGGCATATTGTACTTTGTTTTCCCCAAGCTCTCAGAGCCAGTCATCAAAATGGTACAGTCCGTTGTCAACCTTAAAGGTGGTATTTCTTTTCAATCTCCAAGTCTTTTTCTTCAGCAGAGCAACAACAGCCTTTCAGGGCATGTTTTGTCTCCCCTGCACCTGGCCTGCATGTTCAGTGAAGACCACCAGGCCGCAGAGTTCAGGGTTGCCTCCTGTTGCCGACACCTCTGCTTTCAGCCTCGCTGGGGCTCAGCCCAGGAAACATCTGCAAGGGCAACTTCTCAGTGACACATTCTCGGCATCAGACGGCCTGGCCGAGAGCGGCTTACTGGGCTCACCTCCTCCAGACGGTGGTAGAGAAGCCCAGGAAAGGCTGGGCTTGTCACCTGGGCACAGAGGGGCTCCGATGACCTGATCCTTTTGTCTAAAGAACAGCTGTCTGGTGTTTTGTTCTTTTTTTGTAAAATAAATAAAGCCTCCCATTTCTACGGTAATGCCTGAGCTGCCAGCCCAAAACATGGCCTGAGGGTCCCACCTGGACACATCGCCTGGACTCTCAGCCTGGGAGGGTTACAAGCAAGTGGGAGACATTATTTGCACAGCTCCAACCTAATGAATAGCTTTGGAGGGAACTTCCTGGAGTGGGAAGGGGATGCTCCACCCAGGCAGCTTGATTGCAGAGGCTATTTTGAAGTTGATTTTTTGACCCTCAGAGGGAATGCCACCTGATGGATGTAGATTTTCCTTAGAGGCTGTGCACGGCTCACTCACCTTCCACCTCAACACGCAGCCGCTGTGCCGATGCTTCCACCACCCATCAGTGCGTTCTCCCAAAGAGAGCTGTGTTCAGAAGAGGCTGTCTGAGTGGTGTTCTCAGTGGCCTGGTTTCTTGACTCTAGCCTGTTTCCTGCTTCTTTTCCAACTTTTGCCATTCTTACTGTGAATGGGTTCAGCTCCAGTTGGAGGGGAGGAAAGGTTTCAGAAGATTTCTGTGTTCAGAAAATAGATTCCTTCTTTGTTTCCAACATCCCAAGCGTGTAAACAGCAGAGGGAAGATCTTTCTCTTCCTGGCGGCCTCGGAAGCCACTAGTTTTCCTTTAGAGACCTGAAAGGTAGAATAGAGCTGTGTTTTCTGAGATGTTTTACTTTAGCTCTGCTCATGGACTATGCCCAGCAGTCCTGAAATGTATTTCCTAAAGGGGATGAGTGACAGTGCAAGGGTGGGATGGCTTGATGGGTTGGTCAATAGATGATTTGTAACTGCGGATGAGAAAAATGCGGTCTGAGCTTCTCGAGCCTGGAGTTATTTGTAAATGTGTGACCAGGAGTCCCCCATCATTCTCTTCCCAGCGTAGCTCCTCTCTCGCTGAGGACCCCTGCAGTCCGTGTGTTTCCTTTTGAAATGCAAATGTGCACATGGATCCAGGCTGGAGGCCCTGCAGCCCGGGGAATCCACAGCTCCAGGAGGAGTCTCAGGTTGAAAGTAGGAGAGCAGAATTCATCTGGTCTCTGGTTCCACTTCCTTCCTTTACACTTCGTCTGAAGTTTTGTTTCTCTTCTGGTGTTCTCTTTCCCAGCTCACATTCTTTCCAGTGCTTAGGGAAATCTCTTTCCATTTTCAAAAGCAAATAAACGAAGCCGCAGAACAGGCTTGCCCTGCTCCTAAAAATACACGGGGGGGCGGGGCGGGGGACGGAGGTAGGGGGGTAAAATGTATAAATCTTAAAACTAAAGTGTGATTTGGGAGATGGGTGCGCTAGGCTCTGCCCATGAATAATTCAGAGCGATAGGGCGATTCTGTCGGCTTTCCGAATGGCTTTAGATGAACTAAAAGAACACATTGGATGGGGTTTCAGGCAACAGAGCCAAGGCGAGGAAACTCAAGCAAGACAATTACCAGGGACTTGCCTCAGCATTTCCTCCCAGTGTGAGATATCCTACCTCTGAATTCTGCGGCTTTTAAATAATGGAGCTACAGGTTGTTTTTCAAAGTACAGTATTCATTTTGGGAGACTATGTACTTATTCCAACTATGGGATTCTAAACTTTTCTGGGGCCACTATGGGAAAAACTACAGAGAAGGTATCACAGTTACAGTATCCCTGTAGTCTATAAGTTTTTTAAGGCCCTAAAAGATAATATTTAAGACTAGAAAAAAGTTCCTGGTCCCCAAATGAAAAAATAAAAGTATAAGCAAAAATAATAAATGGATTAATTATTATGCCAAATAATGTATAGCGATTCAACACAGAGATGATCTATAAGCCCTAGTTATGTAAGATGTAGGTACACTATCATATGTTTGATGTATTATGACGTGGGGCCTCCAGTAGTTAGAAAGCTTAATTTGTAGGAAGGTTATACGGTGGCCCTGCTGCAGGCCTACGTGATGAGACGACATTTTAAAATCTTGAATTGCAGAGGAATAGAACAGCATAAAGGTATAGAACTCAGGTCCTGGATTCACACTTACTTATGATTCAGAATTTTTATATGACCTAGGGCAAGTTCTTAACCTCTCAAGCCTCTTTTTCTCATTAATAAGGTAGAAATCAAAGTGATTTATTTCTTTCACAGAATTTTTTGATGGAGAAAAGTCATTGTAGGGTACCTGGAACACAGAAAGCAGTCAGCAAAATTTTAATTGCAATTCTTGTTTTTCTGTCGAACAAAAATTGTTCACCCTGCATTATTGCTATTAGTATTCTTCACCCTAGGCTCTAACTGAGATTTATGCTGTCTCCAGAGATCAAATTCATACCTAACAGGATAAAAATGAACGAATATTTAGGAGATTTAGAAAAATGTGCTTCAGGCTTTGAAGCCTATTTTTTTTTTTTTTTTTTGCGGTACGCGGGCCTCTCACTGTTGTGGCCTCTCCCGTTGCGGAGCGCAGGCTCCGGACGCGCAGGCTCAGCGGCCATGGCTCACGGGCCCAGCCGCTCCGCGGCATGTGGGATCTTCCCGGACCGGGGCACGAACCCGCGTCCCCCGCATCGGCAGGCGGACTCTCAACCACTGCGCCACCAGGGAAGCCCCCTGACGCCTATTCAATGTGGGCACCCCTGAATGACATACCCTGAAGCGTGTTTCTTGGAGCAGAACCCTCTCACTTGGCTGCTTTATTTGGGCACTTTTGGCTTCAAGAACAAAACTCCATATAAGTAAGCTGCATTTCTTGTTGCTTAGAAATATCATTTGGAATGATAGCTATTTCCATAGAGTCTAAGTGCCTTCCTGAAGTTTCCCAGATCCACCATACTTTCTCATACTTTTCTCTTTACACACATGTCACAGCCTTCCTGGACTCTTCTTGGACTGATTGCCGTCTTTCTCTGTCTGACGTATTCCTCTCCATGCTTCCAAACCCTGTTCACATCTCCAAAGAAGCATTCCCTAACTCCACCAATTGGCACTAGAAACAGTGGTCTTCGGCTTCCTGTGATAGCATTCAATTTCTCTTACGTCAGACTGCATCTGAGCTTAGTTGAATCAAAATTAATAAATGCTTAATTAAATATCTACAAAGTGTTACATTATTTAAATCTAGTCTACTGCAACTTAATTCATATAGCTCTGTATGTACTACATTCAATGTATGATTTAGGGGTGTTTTAGTACGAAACATAAGAAAGGGTCTATGAAAATAAAAGCCCCCAAGGCCTGTGAGGATCTTGAAAGACAAAACTATTTAAAGTTCAAGCCCTTGAGAGATCTCATGAAGGGTAGCATAGAATAGGGAATATCTCTGTGAGCTTAGGAATTAAACTGTCTGGGTGCAGATCAGTTTTTTACTGGTTAGTAATTGTGTGAATTAGGCAAGTCATTTAACTTCTCTAAGCCTCGATTTCCCCATCAGGAAAATTAGAAAAATAATAGTAACCAACATTGTGGTTTCTTTTGAGTCTGAGTACCACGTTACATGTAATGTACTTATCTGATGTATGGCGAGTTCTCAGGAAGTGCTCTGTCAGGAATACTCCGTGACTCTAGTTGACCACTGTGTCCACAGTGCCTGGAACAGGGCCTGGGAACTTGGAGCTTCTCATTAGTATTTGTTGACAGCAATGCTGGTACCGGTCAAGCATTCAGCGAATGAAAGTGCTCATCTGGACTGTTCCGCAGCCTCCTTGCTGCCTGTCTCACCTCACTTCATTTTTCGCTTGAGACCTGGAATATTTGTTCATTGCAAACTTAATCCTAGGGTTCCCTTTACTCGATTATTTAATGGAGCTCCAGTACCTTGAGGGTAAAATGCATGCTCTTTGGCATGGCATTCGAGGCCTCTTGGGATCTGGGCTCCACCTAGAGAGCCACTCTCCTCTCCTGTTCCTCTTACACTGCACTTGCATGGCTCTCTGAGCAGCTTGAGACCCCTCTTTCCTCTGCTCCTTTGACAGGCAATGCCTTTGTCTGCTGTGCCTCCCAGATCTCAGCCTACACCCCCAGAGTTTGCCATTATTCAAAACTCATTCCAGTATTATCTCCTCTATGAAGGTATTTTTGACATTCTCCTCATCCATCCCAAGCAATTTTAGGCTCTTTTCATACATCGCTATTTTATGTACGTGTGTGTGTGAATTTATATATATATTCACACCAGGCAGTACTGTTTTCAATGTGTCTATTACCCCCACCAAACTGTAGGCTCCAATGTATTATTCCTCAGAAGAATTACCCTGCCACTTAGTAGAGTGTCTGGCATAAAGTGTATTATACATAAATGTAGACTGAACCATAATATGTCTCTCTGTTGAGTGAAGGATTGAAGGAATGACTGACTCTTTGATTGGATGAATCAATGAATATTCTTATATGTCAGGGACTGTACTTTTAGTTTGAGTTGAGTGGTTTTGGCGTGACTACACAGGTAGGTACATATTTGTGGGTTTCACAAGCGTTATCTGGTGATGGTGTTGTTGTCTTTTTTGTGTGTTCTTTTCCTCTTTCTAGTATTTATTGACATGGCTCTATGACTTTAGCTTTATATGGAATAGATTAGAGTGACGGGAAGGGTAGAGAGGAAACTGGTCCCCAGGACAGGTGATTGTGGTCTACCTTGTCTCCCCTACCTGCAAGTAAGGATGTGTCAGTTGGGGTGGGGAGCTCATTTCCAGCAGTTCATTCTTTTTATTCTTTTGAAGCTAAGTGAGAAGTAGGGAGAGCCCCATATCTGTAGCTCATGCTTCCAACCTCTCCCTCCTGCCCACGGAGACCTTTTCCAGACACGGCAACATAATGTAGTTGAAGAGGTCACTGGGGTGGACAGGAGGGCTGGATGCAGATTCCAGCAGGCCACTTGAGCCCTCTGGACCTCCTTTCCCTCATGTATTAAAGAAGGGTTCACTGCACCCCCTCTAGCTTTGACACTCTAGTGTTATATGATGACTACGGTGCTGGTAAGGACATCACATGGTGGCAGTAGCCTTAGGAGAGGGTCAGTGATGGGTTCAAGTCCTCCAGGCAAGCTCTTGCCCTTGTAGCATAAAATCAAAGAGGGCACATTTTGTCAATGTGCTTTATCTTGCCCATCAGCTCTGGGAACTAATTCCACTGGGTGATCACAGTGAGCGGGCCTCCTCATCTAAGGAGATGCAATCCCAGGAGTGGCTGCCCTCTGACCCTGTGCATTACTCACTCTGTCACCAGTCCCGAGACTGGCCCACTGCCTGTCGGGAGCTGCACAGTCTGGAGCAGCAGCTGGGCCAGGAATGAAACAGGATGCTTGCTGGGAGAGGGGGCAGAGTGGAGACCGTCCGACTGGAGAATGATGCAGCCGGGACCAAACACACATATGTGCTCAGCTTGAGGGCTTGAGGAAATGTGAATGCATCATGATCTGGGACAAAGACAGTGGCCAGACGGGCCCCTGGGAGAAAAGTGTCTGGCTGTTGGTACCCAGACGCGAGGAAAAGATCATAGCCTTGCCAAACCAAACAGTCAAGGCATGAGGGGCAGCCTTGGCTGATATGTTGGTGGCTCCAGTCACCATTGCCTGTGTTTCTCTTTTAATGCAGAGCTCTGACTGCAATAATAAACAACAGGGAGCAGCCCAGGTCTCAGTTCCTGACGGGCTCCATGGTGGGAGAGATCAAACATTACAAAAAGCCAGCCCAGGTTAGGACTTCATTTAACAAGGAGCTAGCTTATCCCAGTGCATGGAGCCTTGAAAGCTCTTCTCCAGCAGCTGAGGGCCTAGAGGGTTCAATGATAAATCCTTCCAAGAGGAGGTCATGTACTTTGGTAGACATTACCTGAGGTATCCTATCCTGTTCCCGGAGGGTAAATGAATGGTGAGAGGAGGCGATGGGGAGATGAGATGGTAGAGACACAGAGGGAAGAAAGGATTTGGGCAAGATTAAGAACGAGTCAATGACCAAAGCGATAAACCATCGTGTTTCTAGGTTGGACCTGGGCTTTGCAACTGTCTTGTGACCTAGTTCAAGTTTGTTAATCACACCGACTGAGCTTTGGTTCTCATCTTGCTTGTGGGAAACGGAAGGAAATCCCCATCGAATTAAGTTTGAAAACAGACAATGAACTGAAAAGTTTCAAATATGATAGTCACAGATACACAAAGTCTGCTCTTTCCCTTCACCAACGTGTGTGATTGAATTCACTCATCCTGCACTGGAGACAATTCTTCTATGGAGAGCAAGTGAGGGATAAAAGGAAACAAAGACAAATCCTAGAAAACAGAGAAATGCCATATTTCTGTAAAGGACATGTTTGCCTTCCCTGATGTTTATCCACAAGAGAAGGGTATTTTGTTGGAGTTCATGATGGTTCTGGCAGTACATACCATCAGACACTAAACTGCAGAGGACCCAAAGAGTAAAGTGGAGATTGCAGTGGTCACCAGTTTCATATACTAAGAAACAGAAGGAAATAGGCTGTGTGTGTATCTCTCCAAGCACAACGTCTTTGATTTTGACTCGGGACTTTAGCAACTTAATCCAGAGACTGAAACACCTTTCAAGGTTCCAGCCTACAACACGGAAGCCCTTCGCTCTTTGGGCTGGTTTAGTGTAGGCGCTCTGCTAGACTGATTGCAGCCCAGGCGGGGATAAATCAGTGCCGGTGGACTCTGCTGGAGGAGTGGCCAGAGAGATGCTTGCAGAATGCAGTAAACAGGACATGGCGGAAATCAGGAGCTGGACTCGGGCTGTTACCGAGCCCCACGCCCCACCCCCCCGCCTCATTGTCAGGAAATGTGGGGAGCTGAGGGCCACCGAACACACAATGATGCGGCGGGAAGTGGCCTTTATAAATACCCAGGGGTCAGGGCCAGACCCTGCGAACAATAGGGGAAATGATGATGGAGGGCAGTGGGGCTGGGGGTGGGGAAGCCAGGATGACTCCATCAATGACAATAGCTGAGCAGGCAGCTGGGGGGTGATGCGGGTGCAGAGGGAGGCCTGGGGGTTGTGAACCAAACAATACAAATTGCCCAGCAACTCTGTAGCCACAACACAGGGCAGCGGATTCTGTAAATAGTCCACGGTGTGTCCCATTGTTCCTTCGAGAACTTCTCCCTGGCCCCTACGTGTCAAAGATCTCTGTTTTGCCCTGTTTACCGGAAGCTACTCCTGATTCATAGGATGCTATTCCTCACCGGCCGTGAGTGTGGGCTATTTGGCCACATTTTCTGCCTTGGGTTCATCCTTTTAAGCAAATAGGCACCAAAGGAAGCTTGAGAAGCCCACTGTGGAAGGGATAGAGTGTAACAGGCAGTGCTCCTCTACGTGCTTATTGATTTAATCTCCCTCGATCCATTTGGTGAGGTGGATGGAGATGGATAGATGAGAATATCACCCTCATTTGCCACATAGGGAGATGCAGCTACAGACTATAACCTTGCAAATGAATCCAAACAGGTGAAGGGCTATGGGAAAGGCAATAAACCAAAGTAGGAGTCTTTTTTTTTTTTGAACTCAGATCACGTGATACTTTAATCGTTGAACAAACAGACAATTAATAGCAGTTATACCATTGACATGTCGTGATTCAGCTTCAAGGTCATAAACCATATTGCCGATAAGAACTCCAGAATACAATTACACTGTTATCCCTAGCAAAACTTGTTCCATTTATCAGTGTTTTAGAAGAACAGGTGATAAAGCATTTTGACTAGCTGGTCTAAATTTTAATCACTCAGGTGGTTTTATTCTCCAAAAAATAAATGGCGCACGGGCTCAAGGTGCACTGGCTTCAGTAGTTGTGGCTTGCAGGCTCAGTAATTGTGGCCCACTGGCTTAGTTGCTCCGTGGCACGTCACTCATCTGGCATGAATTGTGACTTGCTGGTCAAGCAGGTGAGTGAGTGGCTATTTTTAATGCTGCCCGAAGGACCTAGATTATTTGTTTCATGGGATATTTCCTAGTTCTTACCACGATAGGCTATGGCTGGGGTAGAAAATTTGGGGGACTTTAATTCTCCCTCACTACATGGGCTATGTTATCGAGGGTCATGATGCTATACTTACGGAAAGAAAAGCATTTTAGATACCCCCTTCTTTTTTCCATCTTTGCTCAGGCAATCTATGTTGAGCATTGGAAGTTCATCTTTTGTCCTGACATGTAGACCGTGTTAAGGAGGCTAACCCACATTCCATTTGTTCTTGGAGCCTGTGTGATTGCATGAAACTCAAAGAGGGATAAAGGAGAGGAGTTGTCATCAAATGGCATTTTTAATCTTACCAGGTGTTTATAAGTAAAAAGGTAATTTGCATATACAAAGATAGGTGTGACATGTGACTATGCCTCAAGTAGACATTGTAAACTCACCAGATTGAATGTTCTGTCTCTCCGTTATTATTCTGTTTCCCTGCACTTCATTGTAAATATGATTAAACATTTAATTGGATACTCAATTATTTAACGGTCATCCCTTTCTCTGAGAGGTAAGTTTTTCGAAGGCAGGTGCTAGGTTTCTCCTGTTGATGTGGTTTCCCCAGGGCTCAGCACAGTTTCTCCCATGAAATTGGCCCTGAGTTAATATTCATTGAGTGACTAGGGGAAGAATGCTTTTTTTGCTGGTGGGTTCCCTCCCTGTACAGCCTCCTGGTCCAGGAGCCTGCTGGACCCTGTGATCTGAGCTGTGCTAATCACAGGGCCCTCAGCACAGTGGTCCAGATCCAGGAAGGCTCAACCATGGGCGTGTCTTCGGAGTGCCCCCAGGACCACAGAGTTGACTATGCCAGCAGAGGACCTGGTCCTTAAATATCTCGTGACATATACAATTAATTAAAGCATTGTGTAAATTGGGGTGAAATAAAAGGTATATGAAATTCAAATGGAGATTAAGCCACTTTATATCTATTTTAATAATTGTTTAAAACATACATTAAAGAAACCATAGGCTTTGCCTTTCAATTAGAAGATACTAAACAAAATGTAAATTTAGAGCTTGCTAAGAGTATCCTGGCTCTTAGCTGAACCTTCGTATTCTGCTGGTGACAGTGTAAACAGGCATAGACTTTCTAGCAGACCGTTTTGTATAAGGTGTATCAAAAGCCTTAAAATACTCATCTTCTTCAACTCAGCAGTTTTCTCCTGGGACTCTTTCATAAAAATTCAGGCAAAAATTATAACCAAAGATGTTTATTCTAGCTTTACAGTAATAATTTAAAAAGTAGGATATAACTTTTCTAATAATGGGGTATTTAATTAAAATACCAGTGTAAAAAAGAGTAGAATATTAGGGTGCCATTGAATCAAATTAATTAAATTAATTAAGACTTTTACACGTAGTTTGGATCAGTGAAAATTATTTGACAAAATGGGAAAATGCAGGCTGCAAAATATATACAGAATATATTCTCAAGTATGAAAAAACACATATAAATCTAAAAAAGACTGTAAACAGTGTTATAAACTATTAGTGGTGATGCTTTCAGGATGTTAGAAAGGTGGTTTACTACCTTTTTCCTGGTACTTTTTTCTGCTTTTTCCAAAAGTGTAACTGTATTTATAAACATATATTTTATAATCAGTTTTTAAAAGCTTTGCTTTGGTAAGTTTACTTTTAAAATTCCAAATTTACGTTTCTCTGTGAATCTCTGGAAGGAATGAAGACGTAGGAGTGAGTCTGTTCAAAAAGAAAAAGGGGAGGAGAAAGAGAGGAGGAGAGAGGCTCAGTTGTTGAAGGAAATATTCTTTTGGCTTTGGGAAAGATCATGAGGGAATCACAATTATACAATAGGAAGACATTCTAAGTGTCCACACTCTTTTCTCCCCTTGCTGCTGAGCCGTGAATGAAGAATGTCTTTAGCAGAGGCTATGGGAAGTGGCAGCCGCGTGACAACTTGAAGTGAGGAACGTATGGTCACAGCTGCTGGGGGTTGTCATGGTCTTTGATATTAGAAAGCTTTCAGGTAGAGGTCTGTTTTGATGAAAGTGTGAGCTAAACAGACTACAAACAGACAGACACCATGGGATGGTGTTGGCGAACCAAGGCTAGGTCAAGAAATAAGAGCTGACATCGATTGTGCACCCACCACGTGCCAGACACTCTTCTGAGTGTTGGTATGTGTTAATTTCTTTAATCCTTGTGGCAAACCCATGAGCTGGGTGATATCACTTTCCTCATTTTCGACATTAATAAATGGAGGCATAAAATGTTAATTAATTTTCCCAAGGTCATAGGACTAGTGGATAAATCAGGAATTGAATCCAGGAAATCCAGCTGAGAGCCTTTGCTTTTTCATCATGATCTAACCCCTCACTGATAAGAGTTCTGAACAATCGAAAGGTATTACATTTGTCCCAGGTGTTTGTACTCCCATAGCCTTGAGACTCATTCAGTAGGGCAAGAAACTGCACTTAAATAGAAAATAGTATTGTAAAAGGAAATAGCTAGAGCTCCCTTAAGACCTCAAGTCCCATTTAATACTCATTTGTTAAATAAATATTTACAGAGGGTAGGATGCCCTGGAAGGAGTGATAAAAGACTTACTCTAGAAAGACAGACAGACGGATAGGTAAGTAAATGGTGAAGGGCACTGAGAGCCCTTGGTGGACTTCCACAGACTGATGTTATTACAGGGGTATTTTAGAGAAGACACTTTGACCGTCTGACCAGTGGATAGAAGCCTATAGGGAGACAGATGTGGAAGTAACATAGCAATCAGGTCAGATGTATTGAGGGCTTAAAATGCAGTCATCTGAGTTGGATGGAAAAGATAGAATTGGTGACTATATAGTAGTTGGGGGTCCCATCAGGAAAGAGGTGGTACAGGCTAGCTCTGGCAATTATAGGCATGATTTACAGAGTGTGTGAGTGGGGACTGAGCAGTGCCCTGAGGTTGGTAACATCAGTGGGGGAGAGGAGGCTTTACTACCTCCAAGCTTGATGGGCAGCAGGAAGAGATGGTTATTAGAACCCAGAAAGAGCTGTGTGGAAAGGGAATTGTGATGGGATCTGGCCTTATGTCCAGGATACGGTCAGTCCATGGTGACCCCACAGGGGAGGGAGGAGGGAAATAAATAAAGTACCTTCACTCTCCTGCCTCTTTCCAATCTCTGGCCAGTCCTCACCAAAGGCCAAGCCCAACTGGCAGCCAGAGGTCACGGGAGCCCTATTGTTTATGTTGCATAAGTCAGTCTCGGGCATATGCTTGGAAGCGGGGAGTGATTCTGGATGCAGGGGTATCTGGAAGATGTCTGGCTCAGTAAGCACTCACATATGGTAGTAATGCGGGGGGCAGGGGCAGGGCGTGGAATCTGCCATGAGCCTCAGGTTTTTTGGATTGGTCATTATTTCTAGGTCCCGAAACAGGGAATATAGGAAGAGGTACAGAATGAGGATGAACATGATATGTTCTGCTTGGAACGCATTTTTGAAGTGCATGTGACAAATTCATGTAAGACATCTAGTACATAGTTACTGTATACTCAGCTAAGAAGAGAAGGTGAGGGATAGGGAAAACCGATAGTTACCATGAGTTATACAGGTGAGAGCTAAAACCATGGTGAGGCAGTTGGGGAGGATACGTAGAGTGATTTAAAGGGATGACTAAGGGCTGGGGGATCTCCAATCTTTAAAGATACGATGGAAGCAAAGGCACCCAGAAGAAGTTTCCAAAGACACACAGAAGCTTCCAAATCTATCTTAACCTGGCCTCTTCCTATATGCCTGGATCCTTGGGTTTGTACTTGTTTTATATGGACTCCTATGGTTCCAAGGGTAGAATGTAGCGTGACTGGGATTGTAAACTGAGAAGTTAAAGACCCGAGCTTGTCTCCTGGGCCTTGGAATAGAACCTCAAATGCTGACCTTTCCTCTTAAAGCCTTCCTTACCTTTCTGAAAGAGCACTCTTTGACTACATCTTATCTCTTGGGGTGTTTTCAAGGATAAATGAGATAACGTCTGTAAGGCCCCTGGAGAGGAAGTACCAATGTAGATAAGCACATGGTCGGGTATTTTTAACCAAGAGCGTTGGGTGTTCAGGACGTGCCATTCAGCAATTCCTGGAGCCTTGAAAAGGAAAGAGAAAGGGGTGGGGAGACAGGGAATCAGAGGCATACAACAAATGTTTTTCGAGAAATCCCTCCCACCCCGAGTGTAAGAATCCACGTCAAAGGAAGCAAGCACCATGTGTAGATAAAACAGGAAGGTGACAGGTTTGCTTGCTTGCAACCAAGACAGGGTGATGCCAAAGGGCCAGTCCTGGCAGCTCGTTCGCTCTAGGGGGCGGAGGTCCAGTTGCCGGCTATCCCACTGATAATGAAAGCAAGGTTAAGTGACTCTCTGTCCTGTACAGAATGGCAGGAAACATCTTCATCACCCATGACTCTTGGAGAGAGTGGTGGGGAGTTGCAGGGGGTGCATTTCCTGCCAAGATTCCAGAAACGGTGCTCACCCTTTATGGAGGTATGAACCTGCTGACCCAACACAAGCAAGGCTGCAGGACAACTGTAGGGCTCGGCCCACCCCTTTCAGTCCATATCTGCTTCATAAGCACAAAGCCTTTGGAAAGTAACAACAGGAACCTTGGAAAGATAACTTACTTGGAGAAAGGTCTCAGAAGAGTTCACCCAACTGCCTCACCAGTGCTGAAGTGAGAATCTTTATTTCGAAATGCCATGCATTGGAGAAGACGAAGTCTGAGTACCTATTATGCCACAGGCTCTGCTGAGGAAAACACTTGATATACATCATGTCATTTAACTCTCTCTACAACACTGCAGTTTAGGTGTTATTGATGCATCTTTATAGGTAAGTAAGCTGAGGCAGACATTCAAGGTTGACTCCCAATAGCTAGATCTGGGTCCAAGTCCTGTCTCTACTATATATAAGCAGCATGGTATTTGGGAAGTTTAAGGCATTCCAAGCTCAGTGTCTTTATCTGCAGATCGGAGGACACAACTTTCATCATAGGATCATTGTGAAAGTTAAATGACATAGGGCAGACAGATTTTGAATTTAGTATCATATTATGTCTATGTTTTCCCACAACTACCCTGTTAAACTCAGAAGCCAAAAATGACACCGAGTACAATTAGGATGTTTTTCTCAAGCTGCTTTGCCCTAAGCATTCAAATTTATTTCAGAGTAAAATGAATGGGAGAGTATAATTTTACTTTGAACGTGGTCATCTTGTTAGTTTTTGTTTTCTTAACGTGGAAAGAGTATGCCCTCTGTAGACACCTTCAGAGATATCTAGACATGTGTTGTTTTTTTTTTAACATTTTTATTGGAGTATAATTGCTTTACAATGGTGTGTTAGTTTCTGCTTTATAACAAAGTGAATCAGTTATACATATACATATATCCCCATATCTCTTCCCTCTTGCGTCTCCCTCCCTCCCACCCTCCCTATCCCACCCCTCCAGGCGGTCACAAAGCACCGAGCTGATCTCCGTGTGCCATGCAGCTGCTTCCCGCTAGCTATCTATTTTACATTTGGTAGTGTATACATGTCCATGCCACTCTCTCACTTCATCCCAGCTTACCCATCCCCCTCCCCATATCCTCAAGTCCATTCTTTAGTAGGTCTGCGTCTTTATTCCGTAGACATCTGCTTTTCGATTGTGTAAGATTATCCCTTGGTTTGTGAAGGAGCGACAGACAGAACATATTGTGAGGGCTCTGGGGATGAAGCTCACATCACATCCTCCAGATCTCACATGTGGAGTGGTTTAGTATCAAGGCAGCAATCACCTGCAAGATAAAGGACTGGAAGATACACAATTTCCTTAGAAGATGAGAAGGTTTTAATCACATGAAGCCATAAAACTTGCGTTACCAAAGACCCAGTTCTCTTAATTACAAATGAAGGAATTAGGAGCCAAGTCAGTCCAGCTCAAATTCTAACAGCCAGCTAAGTGTAGAACTAGGACTGGAGTTCCTCAGCCCTAACGCAAGGCTGTTTCTACTTCATCATACTCTCCTTTTTGCATTTTATATCTCTCGCGTCTTCTCTTAGCTGTTCCTCCCCCTTTTCTGGTTATTTTCCCCCTAAAACAGTGGACGGGGTTTGTAGTAGTGCCTTCCCATGGGAAATGTTCATAAAATATTTGTTACAAGAATGAACAACAGCATACTTGGAGGCATTTTATTCAAATGGTTTCTCAAATCTCTGACCGGCTCTTCCTCTCTGGTTTGGGTTTGAATCAGTTAGTTCAGATAGTGTAAACAGCAGTTCACTTGGAGTTAGAAAATGAAGAACAATTGCTCCTTTAAAAAAAAAACAAAACAAGCTCCATCCTTCCTATATTCTCAGGATTGACCCTCATTTGAGGAATATTAAATATTACGATTGTCGTCAAGTGCAGGCAATGACACCCTCAATGACAAGTCTCTGGCAGTGAATGCTTCTCTCCAATGGAGAATTAGATGAAGTGACAGGGTTAATTCCCAGTGGGACACAAGGCTTTGGTGGTGTGAAGCTATTGCTGTTCTGGGAGACACATCAATTACTTGCCTGACAGTCTGAGTGGAGTGGAGGAAGGGTTTCTTCTGTGCCTAGAATATTACTTCCTTTCAGCACTTATCAAGGCCTTTGATGTTCTTCACAATGTCACTGGGAGGAAATCAAGGTGCTTTCTTCCAACCTGAATTTGGAAATTCCATTTGGGCGAAGCTTGCAACTGATTGGGTAGAAATGAGCTCCTAAGATGAAAAGGGAAGACAGGCATCAGCGTTCCCCGTGTAACTTGAGTCTGTTCTTCTGGAAAACCTCACCAAGCTTCATCAGGCACAGAGGGAATTGTCAGCCTATAGAGTGGAAAGGTTAAATGAGTTTTATCGTCTTCTCACTAAAATGACAATTCCCCTGTCAAGTTTCATTTGGGTGATAAATGTCATGGTGGGAAGCCCACAGCCTTGCTCGTCAGCCTGCTCACGAGATGGCCAAGTGGAAGGACGAGGTGGGGAGTGGGGAGACAATGGCAAATACCTCTCTGGGTTCTGGAAGAAGGGTCTCACCTGACGGTAACTGAGAGGTCACTGAGCTCCAGACGTAGCTGTGTTGAGTTCCAGACCAGCCTCTGCCATATCATTGTATGTCCATATACAATCTATGTCACGTACCACAGAGAAACCATTGACAAAGACAACGAGGGATACGGAAGTCTGGATACTGCCATCGCCATCTTGGTTGATTTCCTTTCACAGATTCTCTGAGTATTTACACCAGATATAAAACGGTTACCCAGATTTCAAACAACTGTGATCTGTGAAATATCTAGTTGGTGAACATGTTTTTTTTTTCGGTAAGGAAGGGCTGGTTAATGCTTAATATGAGCCAACTTCATAGGTAATACTCAGTAAATTTATGCGGAATGAAAGAAGCTCATTGAACCTAATGTTGTAGACTTCTGATTCTTTCCTTTAAGACCTTGCTACTCAAAATGTGGTCCCCAGATCACCAGCATCCTCATTATCTGTGCAATTGTTACCAAAAATGCCAAATCTCGGGGCTCACTCCAAACCAGCTGAATCAGTATCTATATTTTAGCAAAGTCCTCAGATGGCTGGTACATGCGTTAAAGTTTGAGAAGCTCAGCTCTAAGACACTGTGCCCATGAGTTGGATGATTTCCACCAGGTCAACGGTGGTGCCTTTTACATCTTTTAATTTTTTTTTTTTGCCGTACGTGGGCCTCTCACTGTTGTGGCCTCTCCCGTTGCGGAGCACAGGCTCCGGACGCGCAGGCTCAGTGGCCATGGCTTATGGGCGCAGCCCCTCCGCAGCACGTGGGATCCTCCCGGACCGGGGCACGAACCCGTGTCCCCTGCATCAGCAGGCGGACTCTCAGGGAAGCCCCGACGTCTTTTAATCTTAATGATAAGGAATTTCCCAGACCTAGAGAACTGAAAGAAGCTAGTATCTCTATAACACAAAGCCCACTTGCATTCTTTTCTAGAAAAAAATAGTATAGTTTAGTTTCTAAATATAGTATAGTATAGTTTCTAAAATAACTCAATGATAAATCTCTCACTCCTCCTTTCAAATATTATTATTCTTTATGTAGCAACATGCCTTAGTCCCTTAAAAAAGTTTTGAGCTCCTGGAAAGTAAGGATCATATTTCAGTCATTTCTATAGATCTCTGCATTTTACACATTATATAACAGGTTTTAAACTACTTGTGTAATAGACTCAAAGCTCCAGGTAAAAATAGATATTCTCTCTCATTGCACTACACACTCTCTCCTCGAAACACTAATCACCATCTGTAACTATGTGTTTCAGTGTCTACTTCTTTAATGTCTTTACCCCCTACTAGATACAAAAAAACTGTATAAGGCAAGGTTTGTCTCATTCACTTTGCTGCTATGTGTGCCACATAGATGAATGCACAAAGGTAACAAGCCTACATTTCGATGTTTCAAAGGCCAATCAAGTCATTATTTGCCTTTCTACTTCGAGAAACAAAAAAACTTCTGTATATACAACTTTATGGAAAAATCTTATTTACGCAAGAATAATTGTAAGAATGATCAACCCCGGTCAGTTTCCACCCACTCGACTACTTAGCAGATTGAAAATATCCATCGCCTCCTTGAAGGCCCGAATTTGGACTTTTCTTTCTCCGTCGAACTTCATCTTCAGAAAGAAATCGTTTTCATTTCTCTGAAGTAGAAACTCTCAGTTTCAAGTCCTGAGAACTGTCGGTTTTCTTTTCCTCTCAGAACTACCCTCCTCAAAGAAAACCCTCCTGCATCCCCGACCTGCAGTGGAACCTCAGTCCCCCGACTCCTCTGCCGTCCAGCCAGCCCTTCGTCTCCATTTTTGGCTTCTCTATCGGCCCGTGAACCCTCCCTCTGGTGTTCTGAGACTCTGGGGTTCTGAGTTCTGAGACTTTGTTTTGGGGTGTGTGTGTGTGTGTGTGTATGTGTGTACGTCGCTCTGTGTTTTGTGGTGTTTTCTTTGCAGCCTTTACCATCCGTGGGTGTTTTCTCGATCTGCAGTGGAACCACTGACTGTCAGCAGCTGCTAGTTTGTGCACGTCTCTGCAAAAATGGCTTCAAGCGTTACCTTGCCTGCTCCAGTTTGGGGCAACCACAGTGATGAACGGGCACGAACCCCTTGACACATGCACTTCACCTCCCCGGCGGGGCCGATAAGATCAAGCGTGAAGGCGGTGAGCGGTCTGGCATCCTCAGTGTACTCTGTACAGAGGTGATGCTGAGCCCCATGCACACCTTCCCGGGGCTGCTGGGGCTACCAGTCTCCCCCAGCGCCCCACACATTCCCGCAGCTGGTAAGAGGCACGCCTGAGTTTCCAGGGGGGGCCTGAGGGTGCATTTCAGACCCAGAAAAGGGCCTAGAAAAACTAATATCTTGTCACTTTCGTTGTTGATGCCCATCCTTGGCTATTTCTCCTCCTCTGCTAATAACAAAAATCAAGACAAATTTCCCACGTGGTGAGTGTTTATACTGAACCAGGTTCTGGGCTGAGGCGTTTATAAATATTCCCTCCAAAGCACGTCTCTGTCTCTGAGCGCACAGGCAGAGTCACACACACATCAGCATCTAAACCAGAGCGAGGAGGGCCGGCCGCCCCTGCAGCCCATTCAGGGGCTGGTGCAGCTGGTGGCATTTCTGATAGAATATTCAAGCTTTTATTTTTCTTCTAATAAGGATTCCGTCTGACTCCAAAGAGACAAGTAACCCTTGATTGAGGCAGGATTAGATAGTAATCGTGTTGTGAGCAGGAATCATTTGGATCTAATCTTTATGACAAAAAAGACATACTCAGTAAACTCTTAACTGACATGGCCTGATGGTACAACACTCGATATTAGGAAGCTGACAACCCTGGACACAGGAGCCCGTGAAAATCACTTGTACTTAGGAAAAGACATGGGATCCAGGGCTGGGTGTGGTGGACGCCTCAGGGACTTCTGTTCAGTTGAACTGAGGATAGTAGGTGGCGGGGATTTTTTTTCACAGATGAGAAAATCAAGGCAAAGAGCAGAAAGTTGACTGGATCAGGGATACACAGTGAATCAGAGACATAACCAGTCATGAAAGAAAATTGTCATGGCAAGGGAATTGTTTTCCCCCTGACTCTATAAAAGATGTCTATCCATGAGATGAAGTTATTCATTTTAATTGTTTTTCAGAAAGATGCTGAAAAACAAAATTATCAAAGGTCACACAGAAGCGTAGAGAAATGCCTTTATTGAACATCTACAATGTTCCAGGTTCCTTAACTTTGAATTGAGGTACTTTGCATTTTGTTTCATAGATGGAGAATTTAAAGCTTGAAGAGGGTAAGTAACTCGTCCAAGGTCACTAGACAATAAGTAGTGGGATTGCGATGAGGATGCCGTTGTGTGTGACTGTCACTCGCGCTGCCTCCCCACGTCTGAAATGCAAAACAGACAGACAAGGCTCTAACTCAGCCTGATGAGAGCTCGCAACCCATAGTAAGGCCTCTGGTCATCCGTGTCCCAGCCTGTGAGCTGGGCCCTCTTTCCTGGGCATCTTCGAGGGCTGGGAAGCTGCAGCCATTCCCACAGGGGTGTGCTGAGGCCTTTCATCCATTGGCTACAGCCACCTGCTTCTTTCCAGGCTGAGCCACTCTCTTCAGGCACAGATGGTCGGCCCAGTGTGCATGTTTTCACCTTTGGTCCCCAGAGTCAGAGAAATACCGTGCTCCTGATATGACCCTGTTTGTAACTGTGAAAGCATCCCCTGCCCATCCTCCAAAGCCCAAAGATATCCACCAACCATTGCAGCAGCCTCAGTAGCAGGAGGAATGAGATCAGGGGTCCATAAACCAGGCAGAATCATCGTCCAGTTCTAAAAGAGAACCAAGGGAGGAGGAGGAGAGGTGGGCAGAATTCTGGAAGCCATATGGTACTGCTCTACCCCAGAGCCCAGGAAGGGTAATTTGGAGATACTTAAGGAAGTTGCTATGCCTCTATCACTGGGCTCATCCTGTGAAGGGCAACTCTAGCAAAGGGGGGCCTCGATCTGAGATTGTTGCATTGATTTCTTGTCCCTTTCTCCTTTGGCCTGTGGGTCACTTGGCAGTTGGCCTATTTCCCTCTTTCCAGGCTGCCTCCAAATCTCAGAATCCCAGATTCCAAAGTTGTAAAGATTGATCACCTTAATCAAAGTCATGAGATTCTCCAAAGGAGTTTTTGTTTGCAAAAAGGGTCAGAAATTACTGGTCAGGAGAAAAGCGGGGAGAGAGCACAGGGACATCAGCCGCCCCACCTCCACCATTTTCTCTGAACACCCAACTTGTTCTGGTCACAGTTTCCTTTGCTTCAAGCATAATAAGAAATAGGATAAGAGCCATTCACACACACATGAAAGAGGAGTCAGTTCTTACTGTCCCTCAAACGCCACTTTCCTCTCAACACTCCTCCCTTTCAGAGGAGTGGAAAAGTTGAGTAAGTTATATCATTTCCTGGCTTTCCGAAGTTTAGTTTGAGTCATCCTAGGGCCAGACCTTTATTCAAAAAATTTGAGCTGCAAAAAATGCAAGTGTCACCCCCAAGGAGGGTAGCCATTCAAATATTTTAGGTCAGGATGGTCTTGTTTTATTCAGTCACAGTTTCAAAGCTGGAGAAGCCCACAGAGTCTGTCTCTTCTAATCCTGTCTCTTGACAAATGGTAAACAGAGGTGCGGAGAGGCGAAGTGACAGGGATTTTGTGGCGGGGAACGGCCTGCTCTCTGGCCTCAGAGCTCCCAGCCTCACATGCCCAGGACCATTAGGGCAGCCTCTTTCTTTCTCGTTATGGGGTGTAGCATCCAAACAGGAAGGCTTTACAGCAGCCCGGCAAGACTGTGTGTCCTCGTCACCCTCTCCTGCTTGTTGTTCTTGTATTCGGTTACAAATCTGGCTCTGACCCTTGTTGAAAAGGGTCATTGAAAGTGGGTAAGGAAAAAGAGAGCTATCGGCTTGGTCGTGACCCAATCAGTCCATGGTTACTACGTTTCTCAGGACTGGAACCTATTTTTTACAAGGTCAAGAAGTAGAAGTGGAGGGAAAGTAGAAAGGATCCAGGGAAGGGGTAGACAGCTGGCCACACCATTCGTTCCAGGGTTACACACAACCCCAGGGGCCTGTGTTAAGCTCATAGCCAAACCCGAGCATGGTGGCAAAGCAATACCCACAGAAGAACTTGGTTGCCGAGGAATTCCAGTGTAGATTTTATTCTGCCACTGACTAAAAGGGACAGGAAGAAAGAAGATAATTTGGAGAAAAGTTGTTAGGAATGTCCTGAAATAGTTGCTCTTAAATTTTAGAAGTTATTAAAAATGAGGCTTTTTATACCCCTATACCTCCACTCCAGATATTCTGATACAGTTGAGTGTGGAGGCCAGAAATATCTTTTTCTTGTTATTGGTGGTGATGGTGTTCATCCAATCACCCGGTAATTTTCTTATGGTAATTTTTTTCAATAAACATTTAGCGGGAATAATTTTAGATTTACAAAAATGTTGCAGATATAGCATCAGGAATTCTGTATACCCTTCATCCCATTTCCCCTAACATTAATTTCTTTTTTTTGTAAGTTTTGGTAAAATACATATACAGTTTACCACTTAACCACTTTTAAGCGTCCAATTCAGTGGCATTGAATACATTCATATGGTTGTACAAGCATCACCACCATCCATCTCCAGAGCACTTTGATCTTCCCCATCTGAAACTCTGTACCCATTAATAAGCGACTCTCCATTCCCTACCTGCCACCCCCTGCCCTGCCCCAACTAGCCCTTTGACACACCACCATTCTACTTTCTGTCTGTGTGAATTTGACCGTTCTAGGGACCTCACATAAGTGGAAATCATACAATATGTGCTGTTTTGTGAATGATTTATTTCTTCCTTTTTAAGACTGACTAATAATCCATTACACACACACACACACACGCGCGTGCGCACACACACACACACACCACATTTTGTTGTTTATCAATCCTTCCGTCAATGGACACTTGGGTGGCTTCCACCTTTTGGCGATTGTAAATAGTGCTGCTATGAACATGGTGTACAGTTATCCGTCTGAGTCTCTGCTTTCAATTACTAATTATTCTGGGTATGTACGCAGAAGCCTCCTGTTAATTTGTTACATAACCATGGCACGTTACTATTCACTAACCTACAGACTTTCTTCAGATTTCACTGAATTTTATGCTAAAATACAATCTTTTAATAAGCACCCCAGGAGACTCTGGTTCACTGGGCCAATGTTTTAGAAATAGTGATTTTTTTTAAATGACGGATTTAGTCCAGGAAACAGTGCTGGCTGTTGGAGAGAAAGTTGGCCTTACACTGAGGGTTTGTATGCTGGATCTTGTCTCGATTCACTGCCTTTCACTGGGCGTAATGTTCCCCAACTTTCAAAGAATGATAGAATGATAGAATAGACGTCTTGGAGTTATCTGGAGCATTCTAGAGAGAAGAAGCTCTCAGATGTAAAGTTGTTCTCCAGGTAGAAGTTTCCAGACAGCAGCTGACAAAGGAGAAATTGGTCAGAGTTTCTGAAATCTTAGAAGCAGATTCCATAACAGAGAAAAGCTTTGAAAAGAATATGAAGGGTGGGGGGGTGAGGTTCTCTACCTCTTGTTTGTCTGGTATTGTCAGAACACAGGGTCCATTCAGACAGGTGACATCTGCCTTCTGTCATCACAGAGGACAGAAACAGAAGAAATGCACTTTGGCTGCTGTACTTTGTACTTTAGACTCGAAGCACTTCTTGATATAACAGCGAGTGACCCAAATCTTCAGTGCCCTGATTTTGCTTTCCCAGGTGAATGAATCTGCTGTCGTTTCCCAAGTAACTAATGCTAATTTTATTTCTTCATTTACCCAACACACATTTATTAAGAACTAAGCATATACCTGAGCTTTACTAGGCAATGAGGATGCAGAGCCTGCTTACAAGAACCTCTGCCCTTCAAACACATGCAGGCCAGGGGAAAAATAAGGACACCTCTAAGTACACTGGAGAGCAGTGGTTATTTCAAATTGCAAATGATTTTTGCATGAATTAAGTGTGGCTTTGACTAAATGTCAAGAGTTCTAGGATCCTTTGACGGCAACATTGGGTACTTACAAAGCAGCATGGGAGTGTTTTCTGTGGGAACCAGCCCAACATAGCCCTATAGAATGGAGCCTCTAAAGACGAACATTGAGACTAAGTATAGTGGGGAAGAGTATAGAGGTCTATAAAACAGCTTCATTAGGACTGCACCAGGCATGTGCTGTTCTTCAAGCATCATTTCAACTCAGTCTTCTCATGAAAAAGATGTTGGAGAAAACGTAAAATGAACCCAGGGTCAGGGGACTTCTTCATGATGCTGCCCTGGATGTAGTATAGGAATGTGTCTTTCATGATGGAAGCACAGGAAGCCAAAAACGGGCAACCCAAGAGACTTCAAGGAAGTATTGAAACAGGAAAGCAGGGGATTTCAGCAAGAGAGGAGGACCTGGGCTGAAATCTGGTTTGGATTCTATTAACATCAATGGTTTGGGAAAAGCCCTAGAGGGCCCTTAACAAAGGGAGAGGCGGTCATGCCCTCAGCACTAACATCTTTACATCTTTTCAGAGAGGCATCAATTCCTGGGGACCCTCTGTGGCAGCCCTGACTCAGAAGGAAACTCACCAGCTACTACATCACATCATCTCAGACCACTTCCTGCAGGGCTTTGGGTTTTCCCTAGAAGGCTCTTGTTCATGTACAGATCCTGCCAGGAGCAGACAGCGGGTCAAGTGCCAGGCGGGCCAATTGGAAATTGAGGCCTTCTGTATAATAAATACACACAACACAGTACATAAATAAAAGATAGCTATAGAGAGAAGAAAAAAAAGGACGGAAGCCATACCTTCCTGTGTGTGTATGTGTGTTCATATATACGCACATACACATGTAGACACACCCACACTCACAACTTATTTAGCATCTGTGCCTTATAATATACATGTAAAATGTAGATTCAGAAGTAGGAAAATAATACCTCTAGAAGGGGGAGAGAAAAAAGTCATTCCATGACCTAGGTCAGGATAATTAACGCAAAGGCTGAATTCTGTAATCAAATAAATTTAGGAAATGTTGGATAAAACAAATGCAAACATTGATTGCTGGACCTCTTAGGATGGTTAATATGCTAATGGAATTGTAAATCTCTTTTCTCACACTTGTTGCCATTAGACGTGTTTTGTGAAAAGCATCTTCAGTAGTGATCTACAGGGCATCTCTTTGGGAAATGCTGACCTAGGCTGATGCAGTTCCTTTATTAGAACATTAGCTCTGCCTGGGATCCCTGACAGGCAAGGCACTTAAAAGAAACATGATGGGTTATAGTTTTTTCATCAAATAAAAACCTAGTTTTTTCATATTCTAAATTAAAATGATTTTTTTGGATGTAAGAAGGTCATTGAACTACATAATGAATTATCTATTTAACAATGGCTTAACGGAAAATGTAGAATAATAATTATTATATTATTAATTGTAGTAATAACATTACTACTATTATTATATTTTAACTATATTAAATGTTGGACATAAGCCAAGGACATAGCCTGAAAACTTAACTTAGGAAATGACATTTTGCATGGGGGGAAGGAGAGTAGGCCTGTTGCTTTCTGATAATCCTATCTGATAAAAAATTATTAAGTTTAGAATACCTTGAATTCCTTTTCCTTGAACACTCATTCATTTATCTATGATTTGGATAGGAGTTGAGATTCAACAATTTACATTTCAAATCTGTAGCTGGGTCCAGAGCTGCTTCCGGACTGAAGGAATAATTTCCACAAGCTTTTGATACTGGACATGCAGATGACAAAGTTTGGGCATTCTATTAGACTTTTGAGAAAGTGGCCTCTTCTTTCACCAAATAAAAGGACTTCCAACCCCTCCAAGGATGAGCCCTGGGGAATCCTGCAGGCAAGACCAAGAATCTCTCAAGAGCCATCTTAGATTTTTTCAGATGCTCAGAGAGGTGCTTGAGTGGACGTACAGACTGACAGGGATGCTTGGCAGAGTAACCATAGCACTATGGCATCAGAGTTAAGGAAGAAAGACAGCTTCCATTTTTGGATGGCAGAGTTTCGTAGAAAGTAAAAAAAAAAAAAAAAAAAAATGCAGAGTATCTTCATCACAGCTGTCTTATCCCCTTGATCTCATTACTCCTTATTAGCACAAACCATTCAGGACAGTTAGGGTGAAAGTCCTGATAAGGAAGAAGTCATCACTTTCAAACTAATCTAGCACATCTGTCTTGAGATGGTGATAAACAAAGAAGGTCTAGTTATTAAGTAATCAATAACATTGATCTGTAATTGGAGATACAGCACTAGTTCCTCCCTGACTACCCCTCCCACTACCACTACCACACACACACACACACACACACACACACACACACACACACACACACACTCACAGGCCTTAACCAAGCAGGTTCTGGTTATTTTTTTTTTTTTTTGGTGTACCCATTGTACCCTGTGTTTCTCTTTATCAGAGAACTTACCACATGATGTTGAAATTAACTGTTTATGTGTTCACTAAACACAAAAGGTTGCCCTCTTCAAAGATAGGCTTAATATATTATCATTTTAAAACTCTACTGACCAGTGGAAAAAGTACTTACAAATGTGTTGAGTACATTATCTCTAGACAAAGTCCTTGGACACTCATTTATGCCATGCTTACTGATGAACTTGACAGGTGTTTTCTTTTTTGATTTAATCCACTCTTTTTAGATGAGTAGCCCATGAGAAAAGAAGTTTCTTAGTCCAGACTATAAAATGGAGATAACACCTCTAAAGAACCCACATGTATGTTTTAGGAGGAATATAATTCTGAAACATAACAAGAATAATGAAGAATTAAGACAAACTAGGTTAGTCTCGTTTGTGAATTCAGTGATTATGTGTCAGATAATGGACAAATAAATAATCCTTTTACCATTATCTGACTCCCAAGCCCACTCTATGTTCGACCAACATTCCTTTGTTTCATATCTGGGAAAGAAAGAGATTAAAGCTCCATGTAAAAGTGAATTCATTTTCTAAAACCTTCCTTCCTTACCTGCAAATAATATGAACTCCTTCAAAGAGGATTAAGAGATTGGGCTCTTTAACGTTTTGATTTGCATCCTTAAATTGGCCCCCCTAAAAAATATTTTTAGGCATTGGAATAGTATATTCAAGAACAGCACTCTACAATACAAATATAATTGACCCACATATGTAATTTAAAATTTTCTAGTAGGCTTATTTAAGAAGTAAGAAAAAACTTTAAGAATGTATTTGGTTTAACTCAGTACATCCAAAATGTTATCATTTTAACATGCAATTAATATAAAATTATATTATTCTATTATTATTATGTTACTTTATTATAAATTATATTATTATAAAATTATATTTGTATTCTTAGTTTTGTACGAATTCTTTGAAATCCAGTGTATACTTTATATTTTTAAGCACATCTCAATTTGGACGGGTCACATTTCAGAGTTCAACAGCCACATGTGCAGGTGGTTACTATTTTGGACCATAGCAGTCTGTAAAACCCATCACATCAGAGAAAGCTATCTGTTTTTTTATGGTATCTATGGTTTTGTTGAGAAGATATTAGTGCCTGAATTGGTGGGTCTAATTGTGCTGAGTTGAAATATAGTATCTGATAACAAATATTTATTGAGCTCTTAATGTGTTCTAAGCTTTGTTCTAAGCACCGAGAATGCAGTTGTGAACAAAAAAATCAAAATTTCCTCCCTCATGGAGTTAACATTCTATCAGTAGGAGACAGACAATAAAATAGACAAACTTATTTAAATGTTAATAAATGGTAAGGAAAAAAATTAAAGTGGGTGAAGAGGAAGAGAGAGTATTGAGGCAGGAATTTAAGGTTTAGAATAGCTGCCAGGCAAAGTCTCAACGAGAAGGTAATGCTGGGTTAAAGACTCTCACACTGGCAAGATTTCAGGAACATCATGGTCTTGGGTAATTTTCAATTTTATTTTAGTAAAGAGGATTGATGATGAAATGTATAAATTGATCTGATTTAACTTTTTTTTTTTTTTTTAAAGAACATGTTGGGGGTAGGAGTTTATTAATTAATTAATTTATTTATTTTGCTGTATTGGGTCTTCGTTTCTGTGTGAGGGCTTTCTCTAGTTGTGGCAAGTGGGGACTACTCTTCATCGCATTGCGCGGGCCTCTCACTATCGCGGCCTCTCTTGTTGCAGGGCACAGGCTCCAGACGCGCAGGCTCAGTAGTTGTGGCTCACGGGCCTAGTTGCTCCGCAGCATGTGGGATCTTCCCAGACCAGGGCTCAAACCCGTGTCCCCTGCATTAGCAGGCAGACTCTCAACCACTGCGCCACCAGGGAAGCCCTGATTTAACTTTTTTAATTAAAAAGTTTTATATATCTTTAAAACTGACTGAATCAGGACAAAAATTATTTCATTCAGTAAATAGCTTGTGAAGGATAACCACATGCTAAGTGTTGGGGATGCAATAATGAGTAAGACAAATATTCTGTTCTCTCCTGGTGTTTGTATCCTAGAGAGAGTATTTAATTAAAGACTTGTGCTGATAAATATGTAATTAAACATTGAGATTGGTGCCACGAATTCATACCACAAAGGGCCCAAACCAGACCTGAGCTAGAAAGAACGGATGTCTGAGTTCCCTGAGCCAGGACTAAAGGGGGCAGTGGAAAGAGTGTTCCAGGAGAGAGGAACAAGATGTGTCAGTGCTCTTGGCAGTGAAGTTAAGAGTCGAAACTATAGCTTGTCTGTCCAGGGTGAGGGGACAGTTCTACCAAAATGAATCTGAGATTTAGGCTGGGATCCATAGGGATTTGTAGACCATGTTACAAATTTGGTTTTCATCCTAAGAACAGTGGGATTCCACGGAAGATGATTCATTTCTTTTAAACATTTGAGGTCTTATAGAAGGTAACCCAATACAATTTTTGTTTTGAAACAGTCACGATGGCTGCAGTAGGGGGAATGGACTGGAGGGTTTGCCAGAGACCCGTGGGTAGGCGCCTGGCCTTGTCCCCAGGTCAGGACCAGAACACACATCTCATGAGCTCAGACAACCAATTCCTTGGGAGGAAAGAACCCATGGACTTTTAGACACCGTGACCCTTCAGGTGGTGTTGATGATGGACAGTCTAAAGATCTGAGCCCTTGAAAAGCAGCTGTTAGATGACTCTGTAGGACAGGGCTGTTTTGTAAATGGAAATGTTAGTGAGACACAGATGGGACAGAGTTCTAATCAGAGGAAATGTCAAGATAACGTAAAGGGAGTGTTGGCTGCTCTGGATCATATTATACTGGACAACTTAGAATCTTATGTATAGATTGTAGAAGGCACCCCTAGCCTTACATAGAGATTAACTTGTTTTGCAGGTTTCAACTCTGCTTACGATGGCTTCCTATTTCTTTTTTTTTTATTATTAATGAAAGTGAGTACAGTAGAGAAGACAGTCATTAACTGTATCTCCATTTTTAAATTGATTCCTTTGGGTCCACTATTATAAAAATATAAAGCTGTTAAGGTTCTTGGAAAGTTATGGTTGATCAATGCACTTTTTAAATTATGCTTGTGCAGGTTACCTTCAATGGCAAAACCTAATCATTCTTAAAACTTATAAGAGATAATCTAATGTTTTCTGACAGCCTAATAGGACAGAGGACAGGGATTAAGAAGACCGTTCTATTAAAATATTTCTCTTCAAGCTTTCCATTGATTGAAAATAAGCTGAAAATGATGCCATAGAGTTCTGAGTAACTTGATAATAGAACACTTCTTATACAAGAAATTTTACTGGGGAAATTAACAATGCTAGCTAAGATTCATTGAATACTAACTATGGGTAAGCTCTCCTCTATGTCTTCATATATAACCTTCACAATAAACTTACAGTGTAGTCACTGTTATCTTTACAAGAGAAGCAGACTAAGACATACAAATATCAGGTAACTCGCCTCAAATCATGAGCATTATATAAGCTGGGCATTGTACAGAGCTGGGATTTAGACCTTGACTGTGTGATACAGGGGCTCATGGGCTGCTGGTGCCCTCTCTCCCAGATTAGTGTTTTCCCCCTTTAGACTTGTGAGCATAACGTGAGTTACCCCACCGAGGCTCACAAGAGAGTGTGTGTTTTGAACTAAGATGGTGTTGAATTGATGACCTGCATAACTGTAGACCCAAAGATAGTTGTGGAGTGTCTTTAAAGTTCTGCTTTCCAGGGTGTCCTTGAACCAAGCAAACTTACTGCATTTTCTTGTTCATTGGCTCCTTTTGGTGATACCCATTCCCAAACCTCACCTATTATAAAAATAGCACATGCTGGGAGCAGGTGTGCTTAGGATGCGTACCTGAGCTCTCCCAGGCTTTCTTCAATGTGCAAAGACAAATAACCTTATATAGAGCATTCCTTGTTAAGAGCCCTAAACCCTTTTTTTTCATCTGCTTGCTAGTTTTCCTAAGCTAAATGCATACACTGTACCTATAGGATATTTTCTAATTAAAATGATTCCAGGCTATCTGTTTTATTTGAAAACTTAGGCTTATATGGTGCTTATATCAGTGTACAGAAAGGAAGAATTTCTCTGAAAGTTCTGTAGGGGTATGTGGTGATGGGGCGAAAAACACTGGGTTTAGTCAACTAGGACAATTCACTAAGAAAGAGTTTCAGGCAGAAAGAGACCCTCTACAAGTTAAAATGCATAGGACTATCAAGGACCTCATTTTGCCTCTCTTCTTCCCTTGGGGAGGGACTTTAATTAAAAATTTCACGTAACTGAATTTTGATTAAAAATGCTTAAGTTGTAGGAAAATCCCCAAAGAGTTAGCAAGCCAAGACAGGCAAAGTTACAGCCTCTTTAATTGCACCATGATAAGTGAGGCTAGAGACCAATGAAATGAAAACAAGGGGAGGTACTGACCTTACCAGATAGCATGGATTGAACTTCTAGCCTCAGTCTGTCCAGAAGATGAAAGTGTCAGCAGCTGTTCAAGGCCAGAGCCAAGAGCGAGACCTGAGTCCAAAGAGGGATGGAGCCAGTTTCTGCTGGGGCTGCTACCTCCTTTTTCTAAACATTCATTAAACATACTCATTCCGTTAATGGTTCATCCATCACTCTAGAGATAGTGAGATGAAGCAAATGCTGGTGGAGAAGTGGTTCTTTCTCACAGGAGTGCCCATTTCCTCCCTTCTCACCACCCAGCCTTGTCCCACTTTTCCTCATGAGCTTCCCCGATTAGTTTCTCATACAGTAAGTCCCCTACATACGAACCTTCAGGTTGTGAACTTCCAAATATGCGAACGTGTATTCGCACGTCCAGTTGTGTAAGTTAGTTCACGTGTCTAGAGTACATTGTCATGTGCATGAATCCACTACAAATGGTTGTGCTTTTATGTACTTTACTGTACCGTACTGTGTAGGGTACAGTAGTACAGTATCTTTATTTCAATCCCAGGATGTCCGGAAGCAAGCGTAAAAGCAGTGGCGATGTAGCTGGTACTACTGTATTTTCAAGGTACCGTACTGTAAGATTAAAAATATTTTCTTTATTTTTTGTGTTTGTTTGTTTTTTATGTATTATTTGTGTGAAAAGTATTGTAAACCTATTACAGTACAGTACTCTATAGCCAACTCTTGTTAGTTGGGTACCTAGGCTAACTTTGTTGGACTCACAAACAAATTGGACTTACAAGTGCACTCTCATTTGTGAGAACGGAACTCATTTGTATGTGGAGGACTTATTGTTTTTGATTCTTGCCACCGACTGTGATGAGCAGGTCATCAGCACTCATTCCCTGTAGACAAAGGGCCCACAAACACCGTTACAGCAATCACATCCAGGGCTCCCCTTCAAAGCTGCATCCACTGCCTTTGCCAGGCCTGTTGGCTAAGGAAGGGGAGGCCCCTGGGGTGGGAGACCTGAGGCCACAGCTATTTTCCATATTCACATCGTCACTGTTACCCTTCTGTCCCCTCCCATCTAGGTCTTCATTTCATTTCTATTTTCTCTTCTTGTCCCTTGCTGGGAATTGCTCTGTGTAGTTGGGCAACATTTTGGTTTCTCCTAATGAAGGAGTAAAGGAATGTAAAGGTGGAAAAAGGTGGAGGTGCTCAGGTGTTAGCTTCTAGGAAGCAGCAGAGACTATGGAACAAGACCTCTAGTTCCATCACTGCCACTTTCTCCCACTTTAATTTCTCTGCCTGTTATGGAAAGTTGTTTTTTTGGAAGAACAGGGTCATTTGACTGTTTTGGGTTTTTTTTTTCACAAAATATTCACATTTTCATTCACAAAAAATCCATTTAAAAAACCCCCATTGACTGTGAGGATGGCTAAAAGGCATTCTCAGTTCTAAGGGACCAAACTGAAAAAAGCTGAGGGCAATTTTCAAAGGGCCTCTGGACAGTATAAGACCTGCTGAGGCAAAAGGAAGGAAACAAAAAAAAAAGGTTTACATAAAGAGTGTGGCAGGACTTCCCTGGTGACACAGTGGTTAAGAATCTAACTGCCAATGCAGGGGGCACGGGTTTGAGCCCTGGTCCGGGAATATCCCACATGCCATGGAGCAACTAAGCCTGTGTACCACAACTACTGAGCCTGCGCTCTACAGCCCATAAGCTAAAACTACTGAGCCCACGTGCCGCAATTACTGAAGCCTATGTGCATAGAGCCCATGTACCACAATGAAGAATAGTCCCTGCTTCAGAGGGCAGACAGCAGAAGCAAGAAGAACTACAATCCTGCAGCCTGTGGAACAAAAACCACATTCACAGAAAGATAAACAAGACAAAAAGGCAGAGGGCTATGTACCAGATGAAGGAACAAGATAAAACCCCAGAAAAACAATTAAATGAAGTGGAGATAGGCAACCTTCCAGAAAAAGAATTCAGAATAGCGATAGTGAAGATGATCCAGGACCTCAGAAAAAGAATGGAGGCAAAGATCGAGAAGATGCAAGAAATGTTTAACAAAGACCTAGAAGAATTAAAGAACAAACAAACAGAGACGAACAATACAATAACTGAAATGAAAAACACACTAGAAGGAATCAATAGCAGAATAACTGAGGCAGAAGAACGGATAAGTGACCTGGAAGACAGAATGGTGGAAATCACTGCTGCGGAATAGAATAAAGAAAAAAGAATGAAAAGAAATGAAGACAGCCTAAGAGACCTCTGGGACAGCATTAAATGCAACAACATTTGCATTATAGGGGTCCCAGAAGGAGAAGAGAGAGAGAAAGGACCTGAGAAAATATTTGAAGAGATTATATTCATAAACTTCCCTAACATGGGAAAGGAAATAGCCACCCAAGTCCAGGAAGCACAGAGAGTCCCATACAGGATAAACCCAAGGAGAAACATGCCGAGACACATAGTAATCAAATTGGCAAAAATTAAAGACAAAGAAAAATTACGGAAAGCAGCAGGGAAAAACGACAAATAACATAAAAGGGAACTGCCAGATTACAATTTCTTCTCAAGTGTGCACAGAACATTTTCCAGGATAGTTCACATCTTGGGTCACAGATCAAGCCTCAGTAAATTTAAGAAAATTTAAATCATATCAAGCAACTCTTCTGACCACAACACTATGAGATTAGAAATCAATTACAGGGAAAAAAAGTAAAAAACCCACAAACACATGGAGGCTAAACAATACATTACTAAATAGCCAAGAGATCACTGAAGAAATCAAAGAGGAAATAAAAAAATACCTAGAGCCAAATGACAATGAAAACATGATGATCCAAAACCTATGGGATGCAGCAAAAGCACTTCTAATAGGGAAGTTTATAGCAATACAAACCTACCTCAAGAAACAAGAAACATCTCAAATAAACAATCTAACTTTACATGTAAAGGAACTAGAGAAAGAAGAAGAAACAAAACCCAGAGTTAGTAGAAGGAAAGAAATCATAAAGATCAGAGCAGAAATAAATGAAATAGAAACAAAGAAAACAATAACAAAGATCAATAAAACTAAAAGTTGGTTCTTTGAAAAGACAAACAAAATTGATAAACCATTAGCCAGACTCATCAAGAAAAAAAAGGAGACTCAAATCAACAGAATTTGAAATGAAAAAGAAGTAACAACTGACACTGCAGAAATACAAAGGATCATGAGAGACTACTGCAAGCAATTATATATCAATAAAATGGACAACCTGGAGAAGTGGAAAAATTCTTAGAAAAGCACAACCTTCCGAGACTGAACCAGGAAGAAATAGAAAATATGAACAGACCAATCACAAGCACTGAAATTGAAACTGTGATAACAAATCTTCCAACAAACAAAAGTCCATGACCAGATGGCTTCACAGGTGAATTCTATCAAACATTTAGAGAAGAGCTAACATCCATCCTTCTCAAACTCTTCCAAAAAATTGCAGAGGAAGGAACACTCCCAAACTCATTCTATGGGGCCACCATCACCCTGATACCAAAACCAGACAAAGATGCTACAAAAAAGGAAAATTACAGACCAATATCACTCATGAATATAGATGCAAAAAGCCTCGACAAAATACTAGCAAACAGAATCCAACAGCACATTAAAAGGATCATACACCATGATCAAGTGGGGTTTATCCCAGGGATGCAACGATGCTTCAATATACGCAAATCAATCAATGTGATACACCATTTTAACAAATTGAAGAAGAAAAAACATATGATCATCTCAATAGATGCAGAAAAATCTTTTGACAAAATTCAACACCAATTTATGATAAAAACTCTCCAGAAAGTGGGCATAGAGGGAAGCTACCTCAACATAATAAAGGCCATATATGACAAACCCACAGCAAACATCATTCAAAATGATGAAAAACTGAAAGCATTTCCTCTAAGATCAGGAACAAGACAAGGATGTCCATTCTCACCACTATTATTCAACATAGTTTTGGAAGTCATAGCAATCAGAGAAGAAAAAGAAATAAAAGGAATACAAATTGGAAAAGAAGAAGTAAAGCTGTCACTATTTGCAGATGACATGATACTATACATAGAGAATCCTAAAGATGTCACCAGCAAACTACTAGAGCTAATCAATGAATTTGGTAAAGTTGCAAGATACAAAATTAATGCACAGAAATATCTTGTATTTCTATACACTAATGATGAAAAATCTGAAAGAGAAATTAAGGAAACACTCCCATTTACCACTGCAACAAAAAGAATAAAATACCTAGGAATAAACCTACCTCCTACCTAGGGGGACAAAAGACCTGTACACAGAAAACTATAAGACACTGATGAAAGAAAGATGATACAAACAGATAGATATACCATGTTCTTGGATTGGAAGAATCAATATTGTGAAAATGACTATACTACCCAAAGCAGTCTACAGATTCAATACAATCCCTATCTAATTACCAATGGCCATTTTTACAGAACTAGAGAAAAAATCTTAAAATTTGTATGGAGACACAAAAGACTCTGAACAGCCAAAGCAGTCTTAAGGGAAAAAAACAGAGCTGGAGGAATCAGACTCCCTGACTTCAGACTATACTACAAAGCTACAGTAATCAAGACAATATGGTACTGGTACAAAAACAGAAATATAGATCAATGGAACAGTATAGAAAGCCCAGAGATAAACCCACTCACCTACGTTCAACTAATCTATGACAAAGGAGGCAAGGATATACAATGGAGAAAAGACAGTCTCTTCAATAAGTGATGCTGGGAAAACTGGGCAGCTACATGTAAAAGAATGAAATTAGAACACTCCCTAACACCATACACAAAAATAAACTTAAAATGGATTAGAGACCTAAATGTAAGACCAGACACTAAAAGAGTATTAGAGGAAAATATAGGAAGAACACTTTTTGACACTAATCACAGCAAGATATTTTTGATCCACCCCCTAGAGTAATGGAAATAAAAACAAAAATAAACAAATGGGACCTAATGAAATGTAAAAGTTTTTGCACAGCAAAGGAATACAAATAAGACAAAAAGACAACCCTGAGAATGGGAGAAAATATTTGCAAACGAACCAACGGGCAAAGGATTAATCCCCAAAATATATAAACAGCTCATGCAGCTCAGTATTAAAAAAACAAACAACCCAATCCAAAAATGGGCAGAAGACCTAAATAGACATTTCTCCACAGAAGACATACAGATGGCCAAGAAGCACATGAAAAGCTGCTCAACATCACTAATTATTAGAGAAATGCAAATCAAAACTACAATGAGTTATCCCCTCACACCAGTTAGAATGGGCATCATCAGAAAATCTACAAACAGTAAATGCTGGAGAGGGTGTGGAGAAAAGGGAACCCTCTCGCACTGTTGGTGGGAATGTAAATTGATACAGCCACTATGGAGAACACTATGGAGGTTCCTTAAAAAACTCAAAATTGAATTACCATATGACCCAGCAATACCACTGCTGTGCTTATACCCAGAAAAAGCCATAATTCAAAAGGACACATGCACCCCAATGTTCATTGCAGCACTATTTACAACAGCCAGGACATGGAAGCAACCTAAATGCCCATCGACAGACGAATGGATAAAGAAGATGTGGTATATATACACAAGGGAGTATTACTCAGCCATAAAAAGGAACGAAATTGGGTCATTTGTAGAGATGTGGATGGACCTAGAGACTGTCATACAGAATGAAGTAAGTCAGAAAGAGAAAAACAAATATCGTGTATTAACACATATATGTGGAACCTAGAAAAATGGTACAGATGAATCGGTTTGCAGGGCAGAAATTGAGACACAGATGTAGAGAACAAACACATGGACACGAAGTGGGGAAAGCGGCGGGGTGGTGGTGGTGGTGGTGGGATGACTTGGGAGATTGGGATTGACATGTATACACTCATATGTATAAAATGGATAGCTAATAAGAACCTGTTGTATAACATAATAAAATTAAAAAAAAAAAAAGAGTATCCCCCTCCCGCCTGAACTAGAGAAAGCCTGAGCACAGCAATGAAGACCCAGGACAGCGGAAAATAGAAATAAATTAATTATTTAAGAAAAAAAAAATTAGTGTGGCAATGAGTTGCTTTGGGACTTCATTCGAAGCCCAAATTTAGTCTAATGTACTTCACTCTGTCAGTTCCCTGTCTGCAGGCTTTTCTTCTATCAGCCAATGGCTTGGTCCATCCAGTGGCTCTCAGTCCTGAGGTGGGGCAGGTGGTGGAGGTTATACCGCAAAGACCAGGGGAGAGAGCAGGTTGATTAACAGAGATAAGGATGGGGTGCTGGAAGTGCAGGGGAATTTCTAGAAATAATCCCCAATTCCTTTACTCATTCTCATTTTCATGGGATTCTTAAGCCAGGCCCATAAGAACTTTTATAGGATGTTGGATAGAAAGGGCCCTAAGCTTCCCCTCCTGCTCGGATCATCAGGCACAAGCTGTGTCTGTGATTTAAAGCCCCCCATCTCTGGACCTGAGTTTCTTTGGCTCCCTAGGCAGTGATCATAGCTCACTTTTGGGTGTTTCATATTGCATCCAGAGAGGTAGCCAGATCTGCCTATTAATGTCCCTGACCTGAGGTGTGATTCCTTATTGACTCCTTTATCTCTATATTTATTCACTAATTCATCTATTCATTCAACAACTGTTTACTGATGGCCTGCTCTGTGGCTGGCACTACTTTGGGTCCTACTACTAGAGTGAGACATGGTCCTGTCTCTCAAGGAGCATTCATTTTGTTACCATGCCTGACATCCCTAGGGCAGCGTTCATCTAGATTTGTCCACACGCACGTGGATGCAGTTGGCAGAACAGTTTAATCCGACCACCAGCAATTCCTCCCTCACGTCGAGAACTCTTTGTGGAGTATCCGAATTTGCCTTGGCTCCCCTGTGCATTGAACACACCTCTTCAGCCTGCTTTCATTATTCCTCCAACCTGTGCTTTCATAAACTACCCCTTCATTCTGCTAAACAATTCTTCCTCTTGTGCCTTTGTTCCTGCTCTTGATCTGTGCCTATAATTAACTTATTCTTCTCATGCCCCCGTATGAATAGCATCCAGTCTGCCCAGTTGCCCTGCAAACTTTCTGCACGCGGGGTCTAAGTCTTTTCATGCTTATCTATTATTGTTGAGCAACTAGCTCAGTAGTTTTATTTATTTATTAACATTTCTGGCCTTTTTAAAAGATTTTTTTTGATGTGGACCATTTTTAAAGTCTTCATTGAATTTGTTACAATACTGCCTCTGTTTCATGTTTTGGGTTTTTGGTCTAGGGGCATGTGGGATCTTAGCTCCCTGAGTAGGGATCAAACCCACACCCCCTGCATTGGAAGGCAAAATCTTAACCACTGGACCACCAGGGAAGTCCCATAGCCCAGTAGTTCTATTATACAGGTAGACACCAACCTTCATGCTTTGCACGATGTTATTTTGCCGTCTACCTTCTGCCTGAAGAGCAGCTGAACTTCACTTGCTATTCTGTTTGCTTATTTGATATTTTCTATCGATCATGCTTGAACATCTGAAGTTTTCACCACTGTCTACCTTGCATGTAGCAGAGTGCCAGGTCCAATAATAGGAATTTAATACATATTTCTTGATTACCGATAAACTGACTGACTGGCTGAGACAGAAGTATCAATCCACATAGTCTGTAGTGTGGCCTGTCGTCAGGAACACTGTGCCATTTACAGGAATTCTGGGACCTGCCTTCAGAGTTCTGCAAATGCCTAGTGACCTGCCCAGAGAAGCTGGTGATGGAGAAAACCTGCTACCGAAGTACAGAATGATGCTGAACATGAGAGAGTCAGGGGTCATCTCTTGCCCTCCAGAATGATTATATTCTGGCAGGAGGGCACAGACTGTATGTTTTTTCCCATTTGGTTCATAAAAGGGAGGTAGGTTGGGGTGAGAATGAGATTGAAAGATGTTAAACTGCTGGATTTGAAGATGAAAGAAAAGGCCACTAACCAAGGAATGCAGGTAACTTCTGGAATCTGAAGAAGGAAAGGAATTAGATTCTCCCCTAGAGCCTCCAGTGGGATGCAGCCTTGCCAACACATTGACTTTAGGACCGCTGACCTCCAGGACTACAAGATATGAGATTTGTTTTGTTTTAACCACTAAGTTTGGGCAATTTGTGACAGCAGCCATAAAAAATGAATACACAGTGGCAGGACCCCATGAAGCCAGTGCTGTGACAACCTTAGTGTCTGGCAATGCATATGTACCATCCAAAAGGTCACACAGTGTTAGTTCTGAAACCCTAGGGTGGAAGACCTGGATTATTTGAGAAGCGGAGGGATTCCTATTATTTGAGGCACAATTTCTACTGATGTTTCGAAACATCCGTAGAAAAAAAAGTTCCTCTTGAAGCAGAAGAACGGAGTTAAAGAGCCTGAAACTCCATATGCTAATTCTGATCACAGAGACCTGGTCTTAAAAAGCCAAAATGCACTTATGGGTACGGAGGACCCAATGGGCACACAATTTATACCCAAAATGAGGATAGAAAGTGGATAGAAATTAATCTATGAACAATTTTCTATGGGATGAGATGTGATATGTTCTTATAGTCTCATTTGCTCCTAAAATCTTCCTTTTTTGGTTGTCATGGTATCTGGGTTCCAGGACTGTCCCCAATCTCCTTAGTTTTGGTATCATTTACAGAGACTATCCCTACTAGAAAAGAATTTGTTTAAACACACTCAAAGTATAAAGACATCCATTAACTGAGGGAGAGTGATTTTCTTTATAAAAGACACCACGTGTTTCCTACCAATAGGTCTTGAAAGCGTCATTTGGTTGGTGCAATATTGAGTGTACACGTGCTCCAGTAGGAGCTGCTCCATCCCAAGCCCAGTGGGAGGCCCCCGCCGACCCTCACTTAAAAGCGATGCTGAAGCTGATTTGATAGTCAACAAGGTTTGTTTAACTGTTCTGTGTAGCTCAACATTCATCCTATTTGCAGCTCACTCTCCTATCTTCTCATGGGAGGTGTTCCCTAGGGAGGATGCTTGGGGACCTGTTGCGATGTTATGCAGGGTACTTACGCAATGGGATCAGGTGATATGTTACTTCTAAACTCCTTCTAACATTATAATTCCTTGACCTTAGTCATTCAAATTGCACGCTCAGAGAAGTTCTACCCAGCCAGGCCTTTGGCTGTAAATGATACCAAAGCACACAGGACCCAATAGGATCTTCTTCAAGATCTTCTCACCAAACTCATCTCTTTCAATTCTCCCTGTCCTACTGTGTCCCGTCATGCTGGAAAACTCACCGTGCCTGTCACGGAATCTGATCTCGCTTACCTTTAGGATGGACTCACTGCCAAGAATCAAACCTTTGGTCTGTCTTCACGGGAGGCCCTTCTTGGCTTCTTCCAGGATTTAACATAGATACCACATTGTATGTGAAGCTTTTCCTGACCTTGTTAGACTGTTCTAGGCGCCCCTGCTCTAAGTTTCCATTGTACCCAGAGTTTATCAAGACTGCGTCTTAATCTGCCGTTTCTGCGTGTCTACTCAGTAGACTGTAAGCTTCTGGAGGACAGGGCTATGCCTTGTTATCTCTATATCCCCAGAGACCAGAATATTGCCTAGTGTAAGGTAGATTTTCAATAAGCATTGGTTAAATTCATGCTTAAGTAACAGAAATTTAATTAGCGAATTATTGAATGCCCAAATGCATTCAATTTAGTACTCAATTTAAGCCCAGGTTTCAGTTGTCACGTTCATACAGCAGTAATGTTGGAAGTGTTTAATAAATATGGGGGTGGGGGGATGGAGACAGAGAGGGAGAGGCATGAAATTGAGGGCATTTGTGTACCAAGATATTACTTTCTACTTTTGTTCATAAAGGCCTGGTGACCTCGCCTTCAGTTTAGTCTCACGCTTCCACGGACTCGAAACGTAGGGTGAAAGTGTCAGCACAGTGACCCCTTTTCCTTTGACTGAACAACCACGCCAGGAAATTGTAACAGCGTGAGAGTATATCCTCTTCCACAGCACGGAATCCGTGCCAGGGCCAGGTGGGCAGCTGTCTGTATGGTATGATTCTACAGGGGCTCAGAGTTTTGTCTACAACTAATCTTTTCTGCCAGCTTGCCATTATGTGTGACATTTCTGCAACTAAGATCATTCCTTCCACATAAGATGGTATCTTCAGAAGTTCACTTGTTACACACAAAGCAGGTCCCTAAGATGGATATCACAATCGAGGTTAATAGACATGGATGGCTTGGCAGAATTGGTTCCTAGGGCTAGAGAATTGTGTCCTGGGAGAATGGGCCTCGGGCAGGTTCTTTGTGAAGGATCCAACGTCAGGAAATTTGGGCCTGAAGTACTGAAGAAAGCAGGTGGAGATGGGAGGCCCTGGTGTGAAGCTGAGTTCTGTGTAGTAGCTCAGAGGCTCAGACGTCCATTTGGAAAAAGGGGGAAAGTGGATCAGGATAGATCAGCTTCTCCGTGTCATCACGGCATGGTCCTGTTCACTCTTAAGTGGAGTGTTCAAGGTGAGGACACATTTTTCTTGGTTTGTACAAGCTATCCCAAGACCTCTTGTTTTCTCTGTTTTCTTGTGAAGGTGTAAAGCTTGCTCTCTCCAGGGTGTGTCTCGTTGCCACAGTTAAGAAGTGTAACATTTGACCCCACCTTTGATAACAGAATGTAGCTTTGTGGCTACTTGTCTTCTATGATTGTGCAGAAAGAAAACAAAACAGACAGACTCAATGTTATGCAGAAAAGGTCTGAATCAAGCAACAAAGTACTTATTAGAAGAGATGATTAACATGGCAGGGTCACAGAGTTTCATTGCCACAAGCATGTGAGGAGCTTTGCTGAATTCTGTCTCAGTGAAATGTTTTACCTTTTCTACCGCTTGACACGGGAGGGACTCTCTGTGAATATTTTCCCCTTAGAGTAGACATACTGATGGGATGTCCAGTATCATTAATAACCACAAAGAACTGAAACATGGGACTGGATACTTAGAATCTCCATTCCCTATAAATTTCCAGGTTTATCACCTGAATTGTTAGCCTTTGTGCTTTATAAAACCCAATCGTTCCTGCTAATTGTCTATTTGCTTATCTATGCCAACCTGGAGTTGGGAGTTTGTGGAAGACCTAATTTTCCAGATGCTCACCTCATGTTTTTTTCAAGTGTAGACTCAAAATGATGGTTCTCAGAAATCATTTGTCTTTCTACAGAACTTATCGGAAGACCAAGAAGTGTTTCTGCTAAGGCAATAAATAAATAAATAAATAAATGTCTAATGCAAGGAGTGAAAAATGAGCTTTTTATAATTTTACACTGACCACAACACACAGTTGAGAAAATTTGAATAGCTTAATTTTGAAAGGTGCTTCAAAGCATATGAAACACTTTCCTAAGTATTTTTTCTCATTCAATTCTTCTAAACTTGTCAAATAGTGCTTACCCTATTTCAGAGATGAGAGAATGGGGCTCAGAAGAGGGAAGCAGCGTGTACAAGGCCACCCAGCGCATGAGGGACTGAGCTGACACCAAAACTTGACTGTAGATTGTGTACTTTCAACTCTCACCAACAAGAGAGACAAAGGTGGCTTGGCCACCCAAGTATTTATTTCGATGCATTTTGGAACTCCAGGCCAACAAGCAAGCAAACGAAACCCCCGCACCAAACACCGAAACATCCCCAAACGCAAACAACCAAAAATGGAAATTAATTTTTCCTTAGAGGAGGCAAACAGAGGTGGGCACCTGGCTGATTTCACACAGTATTAACAGCACTCCTCCTGGTCTCCTCGACCTTCCTCAACAAAGGCTCTGGAGCACTAATTAATCAGACCGAGAAAGTCTGGGAATTTATCTCTCCTCCATCACTATTCCTGCTGGCTACTGATTTAAAGATGTGAATCTACTCTTTTTTATGGAACCGTCAGGGAGAAGTGAATCCAAATTTCACCGAAAGGGAGATGAGAGCCCAGGGCAATCCCTAAGACTATGACTGGCGATTAATCAGACAGATAGCATCTTACATTTGGAAAGGAGCTTAGAGATCTGATCCAATCTCCCTCCTAGGAAGGAAGCCTGACAGATAGCCATCAGGCATCTGCTCCAGGGATGGGAATTTCATGTTTCTCCGCTATTGTTAGGTGGGCCCTCGCGAGAAAGTCTTGCCTACATGGAATTAAATTCTATCCCCTTGTAAATTCTGAGTCGACGTTCTGACCTTCTTCTGCCTTCTGGCACTTTAACGAATAAGTTTACTTATCCATTTGTATGTGATTTTCCCAATATTTGGTGTCAGCTTTCTCGGCTTTCTTAAAATATCTCTTCTCTAGCAAAACATCCTCAGCTTCGCCAACTCTTCGTATTTACTGATTTTCATGACTCTCTCCAGATGGTCCCTTATTTGGATATATATATATATTTTTTCTCTCTCTCTCTTTTTTAGTGAAATGTCCGTAGCTGATTAGGGTCTGTTTTTCTTGCTTTATCTGACCCAGTATTAACGTACTTTCAATACTTTTACTGGTCATAAGCTCCGTACCAGTGGGGCTATGTATACGGTGGTCAGCGATAGTATCAGCTCCCCCATCTCTGTAACGCACTGGAGATTACCAGATGAGAACTGAACTGGTTTTCTTCATGTAATTTACCTCAGAAGCCACACACCAGCAAGTGGAACAGAGCAAATTGTCACGTAGAGGCCACAACTAACACAAAATTGTCCCTTAGAACCAGTTTTTGCTTCCATAAGCTTTTTTGTCTATCTAGTATTGCATCTCTCAAAATACAGAGAAAAAACAGGTAAGAGACTAGTTTACCCACAACTTGACAAATAGCCTCTGAGGGAGACTGAGTGACATTTGGAAAGTTGGTAAAAGCCACCAGAGTCAAAGCAACTTCTGAAAAAAAAAAAAAAAAAAAAAGATTGTGGCTATGCTATGCTCAACCAGGCCACACCTGTTTTCAGAAACCACCAAGTGTTCTGCCGATAAACAGAGATGCCGGCTCTGACAGTCTCTAAGGCAACAAGATACCGATCATCACTGTACACGGGCCAGAGACACTGCTGACAAACAGTGAGCCCCGTGTTCTCATCTACTCAACAGTGCAGCAGCAGTTGGAGTAAATTCTGCCTCAAGAGTTCATCCCAAACCCAGTCTCAAACCCTAAACTCTAATTATAATGGAGAGAACCCTGCAGTTAGAAAAATACCTGAAGGATCTGGACCTCACTGCTTAAGCAATAATCCTGTGACTAATGTGAACTTGAAAATGAGCTTCTGGGGAAAGAAGACAAGATGCATATCTCCTCTCTGTGTTCTCATTTCCTCACCTGCAAAATGATGTTTATGTGGCTAGAATTCCTGAGGGTCTACACTTGGTGATAAGCCAGTGAGTTTGGATGACACACAGCAATCGTTTATCTAGTCTGGCTCCCTTGTGGGCGGGTTGGAGTTTGTTAGGAAATCACCATCAAAATACAACCATGTCCCTGCTTTTTGAGTATTTATGTCTAGTAAAGATGTGTAATACTACACTTTCCCATTTTGTGATATTTCCAACTTGAGATATTTGAAAAAGAACAAAACAAATGAGCGTTTTGTAAGAAGTTGGCAGAGATGCAGGACGTATCCAGGAGTTGGAATGGGTGCTTGTCTACTGCTTTTGAAATCATTGTACTGAGGTTACTTATGCCTGTTTTTTTTGGTCCCTAGACTTTGAGCTGCTCTGTCTTGTCCATTGGTGTCATTCCCTCTCTTTCAGGTGGCAAGTTCTTCACCTTGTTGGTACTCAAGAGATAGTTGTTGAATTGAATCACTGTGTTGCTTTGAGGAGATATGGCTCAAAGACACTGTAGATAAACTGGAATCTCATGGTTCAGGACATTGGAAAACACACTGCAACGATGGAATAATTAATGATTTAATGAACCTTGGAAAAATAACAGAATCATAAATGCCAATGACAAGTATAAGTTTAGGAAGCCTAATTATAAACAGCAACAGAAGTAACTTAAATGATCAGCTGGTCAGAGAACAGCCATCTTTATTAAAAGTTCTGGCCAGGATAAGAATTGTTGAGTAGAGATGTGTGAGAGGCAAAACATGTAAAACTGATTATGATGATAAATACATCCGGTTTTATATTGACACCAAGGTGTACAGTAGACATCAAAATAAAATTCTAAGTATCACCCTGTCTGTATTTATTTTATAGTTTATTGTCAAAAACTTATAATATATAAACAAGCAAAGAGACAAAATTAAAAATCACACAAAGCCCTACCATCAAGAAATAAAATAGCTGTTTTAGTATTATACATGCATAGATTTTTGTTTGTTTTTCTCTACGAACATCACAATACATATCACACATTCATACACACATGTACTTTTTTTGTTTTTTAAAAGTGAGTTGGTATTATACATTTCATTTTGTAATTACTATGTCACTTAACAGTATAGCAGGGCATGTTTCCACATTATTTAAATATTCTCTACTTTTCGTGGTTATATATTATTTCATCATATTTATGTATCATACGTACGTATAATGTATCATACACATACATATTAATGGACATTTAGACTGACCTCAAGGTTTTTCTTTCCCCATTGTTTTTTGGTTATGCCTGTTGTCAAAGCTCCTGTAAATATTGTCTTCTGGAAAGTTCATGCATTTTATTTTCCTTCTAGCAGTATATACTGGGCCTTTTATCTTCTAATTTAAGAGGAAGTATGGCTATAGCTTAAAATGACATGATACACATCCTCCTAATAATTGAAGAGCTCTTGCTATTAAAAATGAGAAGAATTTAGGGAAAGTGACTTAGTCATTGGATTGATCTGCATTGATTAGGTCCCCAAAGTTGATGGTTATAACACTGCCACATTGTTTTTTAACGTAAGATTTCGAATCAGGTCAAAATAATATTACCCCAGGATATTTTTGCATCATCAAGAGTTAAATGAATATTATCACCTATGAGGGGAAAAAAATTCTCAAAGTGATGTTTTTTTTTGTTTGTTTGTTTGTTTTGCGGTACGCGGGCCTCTCACTGCTGTGGCCTCTCCTGTTGCGGAGCACAGGCTCCGGACGCGCAGGCTCAGCGGCCATGGCTCACGGGCCCAGCCGCTCCGCGGCATGTGGGATCTTCCCGGAACAGGGCACGAACCCGCGTCCTCTGCATCGGCAGGCGGACTCCCAACCACTGTGCCACCAGGGAAGCCCCGTGATGTATTCTTATATTTAAAAAAGTGATCAAAGAGAATCGGGGTGAAAATACTGAAATGTAGGGCAGCCTTCGGAGAGCAGTTTCTGCCTGGTGCTGGACTCTCCGTGCGGTTTTACCTCTGCTACCTTTCTCCAAATACTTCCCATAAGCATCCTGCTTGTGTTCCATACCCCAGAGATTGCACTGGCTACCATCTCAAATTTTCTCTTTTCCTCTTCTCCTGTGAAAGCCAGGGTGATGGCTCAGCTGGTGAGAACACAGAATTAGTGAAATCAAAGCTGCCTCATTCGTGTTATTTAGCTTTGAGTAGGACTAAATAAAATACTCCTCCATAGACCCAGACCATCTGTCTCTCACCCCCCTCAATGGGTCAACAGGGAAGAAAAGATGTGTGCTGGATGGCTCAGGACAACTTGTCACCACAGCTAGAAAAATTACTTGTTATTGAAGCCCGACTTGCACTGGGTCAGGAATGTCATCACGTGCAGAACGCAGCAGCTTTCTCCCCCTACAGCTTCCCCGCAGGTCTTTCCACGCAAATCCTTTGAAATATGATAATCCAGCCAAAAGCTTATGGCTGGCAACCATATTGAGATAGAAACAGAGCATAATTCTTACGTTAAAATGTGCCCATTTGTAAAGGGGAGAGACTTTATTCATATGTCATGAGTGTTTCATTTCTTAACTAGTGATGTTAGGCTTAGTGTGAAATAATAACTCTTAACTGTCCTTTTTCCATTCTTGGTTTCCAGAAAAGAGGTAGAGCTTAGAGATGCTGAGGTCTGACTGCACAGGCCTGAGTCCTAGCCCCACCACTTACTAGCTGTGTGGCCTTGGCAAGTCTCTTACCTTCTCTGTGCCTCAATTTCCCCATTTATCAAAAGCGGGTGACGAGAGCACTTACCTCCTGGTATCACTGTGAAGATGCAATCAGTCAAATGCACGGAGAGTGCTTAGACCAGCGCCTGCCATGTGCTAGACGTTCCTTAAACGTTAGGGGGTCCTCCATTCTGACCAATGTGTGGACACACGGCTTTGTCAAGGATTGCCATGGCAGACTTGGTGCCGTTTCACCACAGCTTCTGTGAGTGTGAGTCTAGGGATATTTACTGAGAGCTGTAATTCTAACCCCTGAAGGGCCCCAAGGCATGAGGGAAGACTGTGGGAAACGTGTAGAGGGCTTTCACTTAAACGACTATTGCTTCACCAGCCTTTTCGCACCCATCAGCGCTAGACAAATCCACAGAATAATAAGAAACATGCCTGACAGTTGGGTCAGCGTAGAACAGAACACAGCCGCAGACTGGCCCATGCTGTTCAGCCTGTTAATACCCTGAGTTGTCAACCCTTTCCTCTTTCCTCCTGTGACTACACGAGCAGGCCACGAGCTTGTGAGTACACGTACACACACGATTTCCACAGCCACTTAAAGCAGCCCCTGTTCTTGATCTGGGGGAGCAGCTTCCTTGGGTCAGACGGGGTGATTTTCCTGGTCCTAGGCTCTGGGGTGAGGGGTGAAGGGAGAGGCTCCAGGGCAGGGTCTGGAGCAGGGGCCTTGCCTGGAACATGTAAAACACCACCCACCGCACTCCTCTCCCTCAGTTTCCCAGCACAGGGAAGCCAGGGTATCACAAGGGTTGCTTAAGTCGGTCCTGTCCCCACCTAGATGCGTATCGTTTCCTTCCGAGCCCCACGCCATCTATTGCATTAACGTACAGTTTCCCTGGAGGCCATTCCAAATCTGCTTAAGAACACATTGTTCCTGGATTTATGGTGACGGGAGCCAATCAGCGGGAAGAACCCCATTACCTTAGATAACACAGTTGGGCTCAAGTCTCTCTCCTTAAACATTTGTCAGGCGGTGTCTCTTCTCACTTAGGTCTGACTTCCTATTCCTGACCCAGAATAATGCCGGATTTTCAGCCAGACTGATGGCCGGAGCGGCCAGAGCCATGGCAGAGTGCTTGTGAAAGATCAGGCCTGACCTGGAACTGGCTTCTCCAGAAAGGTTAGAAACGACAGAACCTCAAGCCTAATCTTTAGAGTTCATCAGAGCGTGACCACTCTGGATAACTCCTCCTCCCTGGGCCCAATTCCGAACTCCAAATTACAAAGGAGAAGAGTCTTCAGAGGCATCAGGCTTACAGAGCAGAAGTCCTGGGTTTGAGTTTTAGGTCTACGCCTGTGTAACTCTACTTGCCTTTGAGATTGTCTGCTCATCTTTAAACTGGGATGCTCGGAGTGCCTATCCACTGGGCTTGTGAGGATTAGATAACATAATGAATGTGAAAGCATTGTGTAGAGGTAAAGTGTAACACAAATATTAAGAGTTCTTTTTTTTAATTTAATTTTTATTTTATATTGGAGTATAGTTGATTTACAATGCTGTGTTAGTTTCAGGCGTACAGCAGAAAGTTGTTCAGTTGTACGTATACATATATACATTCTTTTTCAGATTCTTTTCCCATTTAGGTGACTACAAGAGTATTGAGTAGAGCTCCCTGTGCTCTACAGCAGGTCCTTGTTGGTTATCTATTTTATACATAGTAGTGTGTATATGTTAATCCCAAACTCCTGATTTATCCCTCCCCACCACGTTTCTGCTTTGTTAACCATGTTTGCTTTTGAAGTCTGTGAGTCTGTTTCCATTTTGTAAGTATGTTCATTTGTACCATTTTCTCCTTTAGATTCCACATATAAGTGATATCATATGGTATTTGTCTTTCTCTGTCTAGCTTACTTCACTTAGTATGATAATCTCCAGGTCCATCCACGTTGCTGCAAATGGCATTATTTCACTCTTTTTAAGGGCTGAGTAATATTCCATTCTATATACGTACTACATCTTCTTTATCCATTCCTCTGTTGATGACATTTAGGTTGCTTCCATGTCTTGGCTATTGTAAATAGTGCTGCAGTGAACACTGGGGTTAAGGGTTCTTAATGCTGATAGTTTTCATTAGGACACATGGATGCGAAACACTGAATCCCAGAATTGAACACTGTTATCTCTTCAGGGCAAGTTCTGAAGGTGAAACCAGATTATATCTAAAACAGACTATGGACATTCTATTGCACTAAACACTGTAGTATTATTAGATGAAGACACAAAAGGCACATTAAAGAATTCATGCTTTTGTGAAAAGTTAAAATGCCCTCTTTCACAGCACTAAAAGCTTTAATATTCTCATTCTCCTTATGTGTCAGTGGAGAATAATTCCAGTTTCATGCCCTTTATCATCACAGTTGTGCCCAGGAGTGCAAAGAATCTGGCAAGTGTCTTTATCCTAGTACAAGCTCTAGGAAGCTTTGTTCTGTCCCAGGCCATTTTACCAATCTCAGAAAACTTCCCGTGTCCCCAGATTTCCAGTTGCCGATGGAAAATGTGCTGGATTGTCTCCCTTTGATATTTTGGACTGCTTAAAATAATGAAGCATTATTTCAGTACCACCCTTCTGAACTCAAGATTCCACCAGGAGTTAATCTTCAATACTCTCTGGAGAGGCAAGCAGACTCCTAAGAATAGGGAAATGGAAACATGAATGTTTAAACAATTAGCACAGAGACTTATCCAAGGTCAGGGAGTGAGTAAGAGGAAAAAAACTGAGCTCCTGGTGAGCTGATCTGGTCCTAAAGATGCCCTGGGGAGAGCCATCTCTGCAGAAATACTTGCATGGCCAACATTTGCATGAGCAGATGTTTTATCAAACCTACTGTACAGCAAAACCCACCCTTGCCTATCTATTCCTATCTGCTTTTATTATGCTTTGGGGCTCTAGCATGATAAGACCTCCCATATGGTACTTGTATTAACATTAAATAATGACCATTGTGTTGTGTATACTATCACCGTAGAAATATTTACTTAGTTGAACACAGACACTGGTTAGGCATGGTGATTGAAAACAAGCTAATCATAAAAACCATTCATGCTCACATCTATTTATAAAATCTGTTTCTCTTGTGTCAGTTAAGTACAGGCTTTGTTCTAAACAAACACATGCAAACCTTCTGCACACCCAGGGACATGAAAGACGTCCCTCCCGACTCCCTCCAGCCAGCCAGGCCCTGGGGTGTGGCCTTGTGTGAAAGAGCAGGCATGTTTCTGGGGCTCAGCTGGGCTCCTTGGAGGCTGGAGCTGGCCCTTGCCTTCTGGGTTCCTTTCTTTTCCTCCCGTGCTGACACACCCTGCCTGGGGTTCGGGTTCTCAAACCTGGGTGTGCTCAAAGCCGCTGGGGTGTCTGTCACAACTGCAGAGTTTCCAGCTCCACACCAGAGAGCCTTTTGGAGTTGCTGACGAGTGGTGTCTGAGAAACGGATTTTTAGGAAACACTCTGGTGGTTCTGGTGTAGAGAGTCTGTTTTTTTCACTTGAGAAACGGTCCTCTCCCCCGGGCTGTCCGAGGACCCCCTGTCTGGTCTGCTGCCCTTCCTTGCCCACAGCAAATGCTAGGGGGCTAGAGCCAACACTACTGAAGGCTGCTTTTTGATGCCCTTAAATTTTGTTTCAAGAGATGCCAGTGATTTCCATTAAAATGAACTCTTTAAGTTGTGTACAGCCAAATGGGTGAGAATCTGGGCTTTGGAGTCAGTTTGCCTCTGTCTCTGCAACTTGCTAACCATGTGGCAATGATGGAGCCCCTCCAGCCACCATTTTTTTTTAAAACTTATAAAAAGAGGATAATGATACCACCTACCCCATTGAGTTGATGGGAGGGCAGTGGTCATCATGAATGCCCGGCACACAGTCCCTGCCACGAGTACTTCTGTTCCAGAAATAAATTAGGTTGACTTGGGCAGGCCTTTCAGATCAGGGTGTTTAGGAAGATGCCACCGAAGGGAATGTGGTGGAAAGAAAAGGGCAGAGATGTCCTCTGTTGATTCCTGGCCCTGCCGCCAAAGGGCTGAATGACTGTGGGCAGGTCCGGGTCCTTCTCCAAGAGTATCCATAAAACGTTATCTGTGAAATGAGTGGATAGGTCTAGAGCAGTCATTTCCAAACATTCTGATGCCTTTTGAATGTCAAGAAAATAACAAAATATCTGCTTGTGTTTATACTCGCAGGGTTCATTGACACACAGTGACAAAAGGTTTCTAGATATTCTGTCATTTTAAAAACTGATTTATATTTATTAATCCCAGCCCTATTTACATTGATTTGGGAAATAATCGGGCTTGTTTGCATGGACAGATATTACTGATCAGACAACAGACAATGTTTGGGCAGTCTTATAATAACTACAGCCCAATTGATACAATCTCTCCAAGTGGGAGCCACTGGTCTGATGGGTGTTCTGTAATAGATCCCTCTTGATAATGAAGGTGGATCTGGAAGCCCAAATTGTGAAACACATGCCCTCAGAGCTGCTTTCCTTTCTCTCCCCTCACTTCTGATCTTTGGCCAGGAAAGACCCGAAAGCAGCTCTGTTTACTCAATCGTTTCTGAGCACCAAGGGCAGGCAGGTGCTATTCTAGAGGCTTAGGGTATGTCAGGGAAGCAAGCTCCATCCCTCCTAGTAAACGCACGCCTCACTGGTCTCTCCAAAGGGGTCCGAACTCTCTGAGGCTGGGACACCTGCGGGGACCTAGGAGAAAAAAGGGAGGCTTGCTTAGGTCACTCACTTCCCTCATTTGCCCCCTTTCACTCCTTTTTCAGTTATTTCTTTCTCTACCGTACACTTTTGTTTACAAAATCAGGAGCTGATATTGTGACTAGACAAAGATATTTCTCTTTCCAGACTTTGGTTTCCTCATTTATAAGAAGAGGGTTGGCTTCTAGGGCACGAAACTCCCCTCTGGCTCTGTACTGAGTATGATTCTCTCAGCAGAAATAATAACAGCCCATATAGCTCAACCGTCTTGTCATTCTCCCCCCATTTGCCCCAATAAACACTTTGCAGTGCCTTAGAAACAAGCCAACACTGTTGGTATAACTCTTTTTTTTGTGGCTGTGCCGTGCAGCTTGTGGAATCTTAGTTCCCTGACCAGGGATCAAACCTGGGCCCCAGCAGTGAAAGCTCCGAGTCAATCACCAGACAGCCAGGGAATTCCCAGTGCTGGTATAATTTTGAAGCTACGTTTGTTCGCAGAGTTGAGGACTACTTCTCTCTCTAAATGTCAATCTCTCAGTCCCAACAATAGACACTCATGAATATCTTTTTCCTTGGGCTCAGCCAGGGGACTGATGGAGAGTGACAGCTCTGGAGGCCAAGGTTATGGCATCAAGAGTTTCTGAGACAGTTGAGTATTAGATGCAAAAGAGGAAACAAAAAATTGCTCCCCAACCCCCGGCCCCCATCACACTGTCTTTTATTTCTCTCACTCGTGTGGCATCCATGTGCAGGTGGGGACTGTATCCCTGGCACACGGTAGGCGCCCAGTTTGAAATATTTGTTGAATGAGTGAGCAGACTCTAGTCTGGATCATTTTTTCCACTTGGCTCTACCCACCCTTCATCAGCTTGCTCTGCTTTGGGAAAGAAAACACACGACGTTGGGTAGATTCATCTGCGCAAAATATGGAAGGTGGTCGAAGCCAGCCTTGTCTCTCTGCTGGTTACTCCACACTCTGCTTACGGTTTGCTCCGTGCTCTTACACGTGAAGCTCAGTATCAAAGTCAGCTAAGGGTCCTCTAAGGGAACTAGAACTTTATTGAGGGCTGATGTCCTGGCCTCGTCCTTATGGGAACTCAGCTGCAAGAGGAACTTCAGACTGGTGGTAATTCACCCAATACACCCTTGTGTGACAAGTGGGGGGCTCTGGGCGGGCACAGGCCAAGCCCACGCTGACTTCCACCTGCCACCAGGAACAGCATCGGATCCACTTCACGTGCCCTGTATCTGGCATTTCCAGGGGAGCCCCCCTGAGATGCTGCTGCCCGGGAGAGGAATCTGATATATAAACGCTTGGAGCAGGCCTAGGGGATGCAAAGCGGTTACATTAAGGATTGGGGTTCTGTTTATTGACAAGGTCACGGCCTCTCCTAGTTATGACCCCCGAGGGACCCCGGCATGGAAACGGGATTTGTAACGTAACACTAACAATAACACACTAGAGACAGCCGTGACAGGGCCCGTCTCTCCTACACGCTGCAGCTGGTTCCCCAGGATGAGGACAGAGAGGGGAGCCGACGGGCAGGCACAGGGACAGCAGACAAAGGAGGAGGGACGCAGTCGATGCGGCTGGAGGTGCCGGGGCCAGGAGTCCAGCGGGGCTTCTGTGAGCCCTGCAGTCGGAGAGCTTGCCCCACTTGTGAGCCTTCGTGTGCCCCGCTCCGCCCAGCCTCCGGGGAGAGCAGTGCTGGCCCTGCATCCTCTCACCCAGCTCCCAACTCTCCTCTCACCAGACAGACCTGCTCTCAGGTCGCCGCAACCCCACTCGCCATCCTTTGTTTCTGGATGTATTTTGTCTTTTGGGGGTTGGGGAGGTAACGGGATGGGGCACGAAGGGGAAGAGTGCATAACTGAAGCCCTAGGACTCTCTCATGGATGATTTTCATCCACGGGCAGCCTGGACAAAACTGGAATAGACATTTTCTGCAGTTCCTGCACTTACCTCTTGCGGGGAGGATTTGGGGGACTGTGACATATTCGTGATGGGACATAAGGGGTCTCCGAAATCACACCATATTGGAAAATCTCTCCTCTGGTGTTTCATCAGTGGCTTCTCTTCCGGTCCATGTGAAATGAGAAATCCGTGTGACCTCGTGGGACCCGACACAGGAGAATTTTCCAGTTAGCAGATGAGTGGAGGGGTTAGAGGAAGAGCCGTGGACTCTGCTACTTTTCCCATCAGGTCTGTACTTTACCTCTCACCCATCCAGCAGGCTAGAAGCACCAGTGAGTAGAGATTCTAGAAGAGCCTGGCATCCCTTCAGGGGTGATTTCCAGAGGAAACAGTTAAGAACATTTTTCTCCATCGTGCACTCTGGGATTGCCCATTTCCTTGAACTGAGCCATCACGGTCATCGTTGGCAGCCCCTCTGTGGTCTCAGACGAGGCCTTCCCTTCCTGAAATCCTCCAGTATCTCAAGTTTCCGACTAGTTTTCTTTTCAGATGCTAATGTTTAACCAAGCCTGGTGTCCCAGGAGTCCTCCCACGGCAGCCCTCCTTTTACCACGTGCTGTTGTCCTTTTGATGGAGAGGCCAACTAACTCAATGCTATATTTGAAGTATTTTTAAAAAAACCAGAGAGGGTGTCCCTGGAATTGCCTATACACGTGGCATCACCTTCACGTAGAGAGGTTGTAATAGTGACCTGACCCTTAGTCAATGGAGCTGGGCATAGCCAAGCTTCACAGACAAGATCAGGGACCTTCATGCACAATCATTTGGCATCTCACCAATTTTCCACCCTCCATGATTATAACTTAAACTGGAAAAGCTTTCTCTGGGCCTTTTCCTGGTTACTATGTAGAGATTTGGACCACAGAGAGATACATTTTATGTCTTTGGTTGGCTAGCGGTGAGATGAGGAAGGCAGACAACTAAATGGTTTTTTCATGATTCCTTTTTCAAAACACACCCATCTGTATACATAAACTCACACCTACTTCAGCACTCAATTCCCATCTCGCTGGTGAACACTTCCTAGACTGCCATGGCTCACAGATGTGTTTTCCACCTCTGTGTACCTGACCTGTATAAAATTTAGCCCTGCCTCATCCTTTGCACTGTTGCATTGATAATCGTCCACCGTTTCATGTGCATTTCCTATCTCCAGCCCTGCAGGCAGAGGCTTTAGGGACGTGCTCATCCTACCCTGGTGTGATTCTCAGCTGGTTGGCCCATTCATGCTTCTCAGCACTCAGACAATTTCCACGGTCACGTGGAGGTGTCACGGTGGCTTGAAGTTCAGCGTTAGTTCAGAATGATAGCCAGGGATTGTCTGAAAGACAGTCAGAGAGAAAAGTCCCAGATGACGCGTCATTTAGATAATATTTGCCTAATCTTTGCATGAAGCATACATGATGCTAGTCTCATATGTGGATCAATTTTTATCTTCTTTTTGTCACTCTCTCTCTCATTCTCTTTTCCTCTCTGTCTCCCACCCCTTTCGCACCTCTCCCTCTTTCCCTTTCTGTAAAAGTAGAGACAAAAGTTAGCGGAAGTCTCAGTTGTCAGACTTCAGAGTCTTTGCTAAACATTTGACATCTGAAGGCTTGTCCCCCTCCCCTGCGACCTCAGCCTCATCTCGCTTGCATGGGCACAAGCCTCACAGAGATAACCATATCAGGCAGAATAAATGAAGCTTGTTTCCTTCTAAATTTGCTTCCTCCTACACACGGTATGGCTCTGCACCCTGGGGCAGGCGGGCACTCTACCCCAGGCCTCTCCCTACTGACTCTTGGGTGGAGGCGCTGGGCTAGATGTGGTTGGAGATCTCCATTCACCAGACAGAAGTTGTGGACCTTTTGAACCAGAAAAAGATCCCACAGAAAAGTCTCATGGGACATTCTCATTTTAGAGTTGGCAAAATGGAGGCTGAGAGGAGTTTGATGAATTGTCTGAAATCAGAGTTAGATCTGAACAGAGCAGGCGCTGGAAACCAGAATGCTCTTATTACCCAGGCTGGTCTTCTTTCTGCTTGAACCCAGAGACTCAGAGCCTGTACATTTCAGCAGTGACCCTGAAAGCTCAGAGAGTGGACTCCCCCAGTGTCCAAGTGGACTAAATCCTCCTGAGATTTCATCAGGATGACACAGAGAAGCCCTGCCCTCGGCAACCTGCCTTGGAGGAGACCTAGAGAACCTACTTCCTACATGCCTTGGGGTCCGCAGAAGAGGGAAGCAGCTGGTACAGCGTGGTCTGTGCACTGGGTTCTCTCACGTGCTCTGTGGTGCCATCCAGGACCTGACTGCTGCCACCTGTCCCCACCCCACAGAAGGGCAGTTGGAGTTGACTCTCCAAAGGCAACATGGTGACAAGAGACGCGAAAGGGAAGCTGGAGCCGCTGCATGGAGGGCTGGGTGTCTGAAGAGGAGAAGCACACAGCTCCCCACTGGGATACCTGGACTATTGCCCCCAATACCCTTCAGAGGGACAGAAAGTCCACTATTGAAGTTCTTTACTTTAGTTCTTCAGGGCATCTTAGAATGGAACCCATAGAAAAACACAAATGCCTCTCTAAAAATGATAAGACTTTCCTAGGAACTGGAAGATTGGATAACTTGGGCGAGGAAAATGGAAAGAACCCCTAAAATCTTGACTTTCTCCTCTCGCTACCTTCTAGCATGTGCATGTGGACACACACACACACGCGCACACACACACGCGCACACACACACACACACACACACACACACACACTTTCCCCTGTGCTGTCTGGAAGACCAGCAGAGTTTGGCAAGTCCTCCTTCTTCTGCTGCCATCTGGCTAAAGCAAACCTCTTGCCCAGAGCCACCCCCTTTTGCCGCCCGTAAGGGGCAACCCAGCCTCAAATTGCTTCCTCATTTCTGGGGGGCTCAGCACGGATGTTCACAGCTCCCAGCCGACCTTCTGCTTCTGTCAGGCTTGTTGGCTCTAGCCTGCCACCCTCCTCATGGGCACCTGCAGCCCTCGCATGTCAACGAGTTTTGTGCTTTTTTAGTGCTTTCTTGTCCTGCACTCCCAGCCTCCAGCCTCCCTCCGGGCAGCAGTACCTCCCACTCGCTCACCACTCTGCCTGCGTGCTTCCCAGCCTGCGAGGGCAATTTTTCAGAAAACTATTTTTAGAAATAGTAACCTCAGAATAAACACAGCACACCAGATGCTGGTGTTTTTCTGGGGCAACTGAGCTGAGAATCATTTGTTTAAAGAGAAAAAGGTAAAACAGCCAACCTTGCTGTTCGGGCAGGGCAATGGGCTGCAGATCGCTGGGTTTTACTCCCTCTTGTGGCAGGATTTTAGATGACATGATGCCACCTTGACCCCGACCAGTAAGACTTGATTATGGACAGAATTTTTACTTGACATTTAGCCTTCTAGTTTGATGAAAAGTAAGGATAGATTGCATCCTAATTTTAAGGGTACAAAATGTATTAAGGATATTAGGGCAATTTCTCTGCATCTTTTCCTTATTTCTGGAAGGACTGATCAACATATAGAACTATATTTTGAAAATGAGGCTATGGTAAAACTGCTGGAGGCCTTGGGTTAAATAAAATGTTTCCCTAAGCAGAATCTGCATGTATTGGGAAGCTATTAGGGTATATTCTGTACTATATGCCTCTTTCCTAAGTAAGGGTCAGTAGTTCTGACAGCTCCTTAGAAAATGGGATAAAAAGGGACAAGTTAGAAGGGGGATTTGCCAGTCTAGCGTTGGAGAGAAAACACAACAAAACAACAACAACAAAGCTTTCTGATTGTAAGACCAGGGAGACCAGAACCAAGGGTATCCCTTTCAGAAAGTTTTAACCACATTTCTATTAAGCATATTTCTTAGTGAATTTGACACAGTTTGCAAAAAGACATCAGAAGGAAATTGAAAGACTTTTGTACACCTTCTGAATTCTAGAACTCTACAATTCACGGCCATAAGATTCTTCTAACTGGAAGAAAGGTGTAAGTGAAAGGTCATCATTGGCCTAAAGACTTTAGTCCTCAGATCAAAAATGCTTCTCAGTGTGGAAAATAGCCGATGAACAATTATCTAATCACATTATAAATGACAGGGCTTCTCCTACAACTGGCTGTGGCTTACTAATGTCTGGGTGATGGAGTAAATCCAAATGGCTGTGGTTTGCAGGAGGGAAAATGTGCAGTAATCGATCAGTCAGATTGTGCTCCATCTCGCAGCCCATTTTGAGTCAGACTTTGTGAATTATGGAACTGCATTCATTCATTCAACAGAAAGCATTCCATTCACAAATAGTTCAGCTGAACTGACAATTGATGCATTGAGTTCTTTTGCTGAAGGGCTGTTGGGTTTCCAGAGTAACAGCCTCATCTTTGACTGCCCTTTTCTCTCTATTCACCTTCACCAGTTTTGTCCATAAGTTACCTAACTTCTAGCAACTCCTGGTGGGGAGACCAGCACCGTCCATTCTCCCATGGCCAGGAGCATCAGATGACACCGTTTGTGTCCCCTAAAGTGGGCAGTCACAAAGGAGTGTGCGCACTGCTGGTTTTCCTACGTACATGACTGAATTTCCCTTTGTTGCCAAGAAGGAAGAGACACGCACACCATCTGACCCTGTGAGCAAAGTCATCCCTAGCTGAGAACCATTGACCTAAGGAGAGTTGTTAGGAGAGATTTGATTTCTTGTTTTTTGGTCATTCATTCTTTTTTTCCCATTTACATTTTTCAACAATGATAGAAGACATATAACGTGGAGTAGGCCTTAGAGATCAGTAGTGAACAAAAATGAAATTTCTGGCCACAAGTGACTTATAATCTAGCATAAGTGTGGGAAGGAGACAGATAGTAGACACATAAACGAATACGTCAGAGGATCCACGATGGGGACAAACGAAGAAGAAAACAAAACAAGGTAGTGAGCTAGAGAGTGCCTAGGTTGGCTGGACAAGGAAGTGTCAAGCGTGGGACTGCAGAGTCTAAGGGCTGGACCTGGCATTTGGCTGGATCTTGAATCTCAGTAGATGACAGAGATCGTCATGATGCTGGCCGTTTGGGGGGTCGAGAAGGAATGAGATGCAACCAAGGCCAAGATCTTAGAATTTCCTCTGACTGTGGTCTGTGTGTAGGATATTTGGAAAAGAACAAAGCCATAGAAACCAATAAATTACTTAGGAGTTTGCTGCAATTATCAAGAAAAAAGATAATAAAACCCTGAGCTAGGTGGTGAAATTGGGAATGGAAAGGAGGGATGGCAAATGAGGAATTTATAGCAGAACCTTCTCGATTTTTAGATTTAATAGATGATTAAAAAGGAAAGCCTTGCATGATTTTCCCACATGAGGCTGTTAAAACAAATTAAACACTACTATCAATTTTACTTTATGAAAACAGGACTCTTTTAACACATGAAGAGCATAATCTCGGAACAAAGGGCAGTCCTCTGGGTTGATGATTTTTAATTTTGTGTATAATCTTTTAATTTTGTGGATGGCTGTATTTTTCTCATTGCATCACAGACCAGAAACCACTATATGCTTGTTCTAAGAACCCACCCATAACGTGTTCATTCTGGGCTTAGCTGAAAATGTGATGAGCTATGAGGCTGGAAGAAAAAAAATAATGTAAAAGATCACTCCAAATTTTTGTAGTTGGGTAAACAGTATTTGAGGGAGTCAATAGCAAAAAAATAGAAGAGAGGAGGTAGGTTTGAATCAAAGGCAATGTCTGGATTGAAATCTGATCAATTTGAGATGTTGGAGGCACATCCCTGGTAAGATATTTGGTGAATTGTCGTAGGCATGGTATTGAGGTTAAGGTTAAGAGTTAGGACCACAAATACAGATTTTGGGATTGTTAACATGAAAATAATTGAAGCCATTAGGCACAGTCTCCAAGGGAGAAAGGAGGAAGGACAGTGGATAAACGCAGCACTCTGGAGAAATTTAACAGGCAGAAATTAGCCAGAACTCAAAGGATAGAGGAACCCAAAATAGTCAAGAGGATTAACAAAGCAGAACAGCAGGTGTCAAAGAGTGAACTGGTTGTAAGGAAATTGAGGCCACAACAATAGACTTCGTCTTCCTGCATGTAAAAGGAAGGACTGAAGACAGTTCATATGTTAGTAAGATACAGGGAAGATAGTTTTTAGAATGATGGAGACCTGGACATATTTATAGAGGGGGAGAAATTTATGATCCATGAGGAAAAAGTAATTGATGCTATAAAATGCCAAGGGAACCTTGGTGGGGATGTAGAGGGATAAAGTTTGAAGATAAAAGAAATCATCCTATTCCTTAGAAAAGGAGGGAGGATTTCATGGGTGAAGGCGCTGAGATATCAAACAACTAGAAGGGTACAGTTACAACTAAAGAGAGAAGAAGAAGCCCTCATAGATGACTCCAATCATATGCTGTGAGAGGTGAGGAAGGACTAGAATTTGTTATAGCCCCTGTAGAAGTCTGGTAAGGAGCTAACAAGATAACAGCTAAAAAAGCAGAACTAAGGAGTGAGGAGTCTGCTGGCTTGAGTTAGCATGTGTTTATTATGGGTCAAACCAGCTCCATGTTATGAACTTTTTGAGCTACTCTTGGCTGCTGGAGAATAGAAAAAGAGAGAGCAGAGTCAGAAATTAGCACTAGAAGTAAGAGGGAAGATAAGGATAGGAGGGGTCTAGAGTTCCAGGAGGAGAAGTACTAGCAGGTCCATAGCAGCGTCAGAAGCAGACAGGACGACTGGGAATTCCCGGTGTGTTGAGGGACCACAGGTCACAGTGAGAGGGGTTTCAGTGTGGAGCCTTGCTGTAGCTTCACTGTAGTCAGGAGGGAGAGGCGTGGGGTTAAGATGAATTTCACAGACGGGTTTTGCTCATTAACCATGTGCCTGACCATGACGGTTAGTAAGACTGGCAAGGTCCCTGCCCTCATGGAATTATATTCTAATAATGGGAGCAGAAGGCAGGGAGAAACAGACAATAAACAAAAAAAAAGGAGAACATATCAGGTGGTGATGATGATTGACATAGAAAGACATGACGGTAAGTCATCACCACACATTGAGTGGGGAAGGAAGGTCTCTGATTAAAGAACATTTAAGCCAAGATCTGAATGACTAGGTAGAGGTGGACGTGGGACAAGTGGTCCCACGGTTGTGGGGAATCAAAGGAAGAGAGATGTTTGTTCAAGCAACAGGTGGTCCTTTTTACTGAGGTGGGGAAAACTATAGAGGAGCAGGTGTTGAAGGGGGTGAGGACTGGCAGAAAATCAAGAATTCTCTTTTGCCACCTGGAGTTTAAGATGTCCAGGGGTGGCTGTGAAAGTGGAGAAGTTCTAAGCATGAAGAGAGCATCAGGGAAGGCCAAAGAGGTTGTGAAGATCAAAGAGTACTCAGAATGAAGCTCCTCAGGTTGTAATGTGGGTCATAAATATCCTCCTTGTTCAGGATCCTTGAGGTTATTTCAGAGGAGGGCAGGATTTTGGTTGAGGAAGAAAAACTTGAAGAAGGAACTGAAATGATAAGGAATATGGGCAAATTTTCTTTTTATTTATTTATTTATTTTTAAAACAGCAGGTTCTTATTAGTTATCCATTTAATACATATTAATGTATATATGTCAATCCCAATCTCCCAGTTCTTCACACCACTCCCCCTCCCTGCCACTTTCCCCCCTTGGTGTCCATATATTTGTTCTCTATATCTGTAGACAAGTTTTCTTGACGGATTCCTAACGACTAGTGGATGGTGGAGATGATGGGGAAATATATCTGAAAAGCAGTTGAAAATGGTAATTGATGGAGACTATGTATATTCTTGATAATGATTGCAATAGTATTTTAGCAATTGAGCAAAGATGCTTTTTAGCATAGACTGCATTAAAGAATAATTAAAATGTAGGAAGTGAGCAACCCTGCAATATATAACAGTATTATTGTCTCATTAGGTATAGCAATCTCTTGAGACAGAGTATTAAGAGACATATCCAGATTATATTAGCAATAATAATAGCAGTGAGGGATCTCAGAAGATCCAATCCAACTTTGAGCATTTCTTACAAGTTCGACCTAAGATTTCTTCTTTTCTGCATCTACTCGTGTGTGTGTGTGTGTGTGTGTGTGTGTTTGTGTTTGTGTGTGTGTGTTCTCAGCACGGTTTTTGACTATTTCTCTAAGCAAACATGTGATTCTAATGAAATTTGCTGAATTTCAAGCAGCCACACGTGTATGAAAGCTGCCCAAGTTGGATATTTGTGGAATGCTGATTTTCCATACATATCAACATTTGGTAATTATCATCAGAACTATTCATACAAGTTTAAAAGTGGAAATAAAATTAAGAGAGATTCAACAGGGACCTCAGATGACCTACTGGGTAACCCTTAGGGGTAATCAGTCCTTTCAGTGAGGCCCATGTGACTAAGCACTCTTCCTAACTCAGCTTCTCATGGAAATCTTAACAGAAACACCTGCTATTTCTTCTTTAAACCTCCACACGCTGGGTGGACTAGCGAACTACAAGCACATTATAATAGGTATGCCTCAAAATTGTCATAAGTCGGTGTATGTATCCTTTCCTCATTTCATAAGTTTCCCAAGGCCTGCTCCTTCCTGGTTTGTTTTTTTGTTAATCTCTCTCGAAAGCTCAGCATGTAGGTTTTAAATGATAGCACCACTGGTGAAGTGCATTGGTTATTGATTGCTGCATAACAAAGCACTCCCAAACCTAGCTGCTGCAAACAACAAACATTCATTTTCTGTGGGTTTCTGTGGGTCAGGAATCTGGAAGTGTCTTAGCTACATGGTTTATGACACAGGGTCTGTTAGAAGGCTGCAATCAAGGTGTTGGCAGGGCCTGCAGGCATCTCAGGGTTCAACTCCAAGAAGACCCAATTCTAGGATTTCATGCATGGCTGTTGGTAGCCCCTAGTTCCTTGCCATGTGTGCCTGTCCACAGGACTGCCTTTCCACAGTAGCTGGTTTCTCTCAGAGTGAAATGATTCTGGAGAGATGAGAGGGAGAACCTGAGATGGAAGCCAAGTCCTGCTTATAACCCAAGCTTGGAAGTGGAGTCCTGACATGGCCACAGTTTTCTGTTCATTAAAAGCAAAGTTTGATATTGACATGTACACACTACTATATTTAAAACAGATAACCAATAAGGACCTACTGTACAGGACAGAGAACTGCATTCAATATTCTTTAATAACCTAAATGGGAAATAAATTGAAAATGAATGGATACTTGTATGGGTATAACTGAATCATTTTGCTGTACACCTGTAACTAACACATCACTGTTAATCAGCTATACTCCAATATAATTTTTTTTTTTTAAGCAAGTCAGCAACTGCAGCCAACACTGAAGGAAAGGATGTCGATATTAAAAGGTCGGGGCCATTGGAGACCATCTTGCAGACTGCCAACCACATACCATGAGTTGTATTGCTTCACATGGCACATGAGGAAACTGATACTCTGTGAGGATTTGGATTTGTCCAAATCCATTCCTCTCACAAATGGAGCAAAAATGAATATAAAAATTTGTAAAAGACATCTGATAAAGGACTGTTACCCAAAATATACAAAAATCTCTTAAAACTCAATAATAAGAACAAAAAAATACTATTAAAAAGTGAGCCAAAGACCTTAACAGACACCTCAAAGAAGATATACAGATGGCAAATGGCATATGAAGAGATTCTCCACATCAGTGTCATCAGGGAAATGCAAATTAAAACAACCTACCTAAGTAGGTACCTACCACTACATACCTATTAGAATGGTCAAAATCCAGATCACTGACAACATCAGTTGCTGGCAAGGATGTGGAAAAACAGGAGCTCCCATTCATTGCTGGTGGGCATATAGACTGGTACAACCACTTGGGGAACAGCTTGTCAGTTTCATACAAAACCAAACACACTCTTACTACAGAATCCAGCAATCATGCTCCTTGGTATTTACCCAAAGGAGCTAAAAACTTAGCTCCACTGAACAACCAGCAAGCTACAGTGCTGGACATCCTATGCCAAACAACTAGCAAGACAGGAACACAGCCCCACCCATTAGCAAAGAGGCTGCCTAAGATCATAATAAGGTCACAGGCACCCCAAAACACACATCTGGATGCAGTCCTGCACACCAGAAAGACAAGATTCAGACTCATCCACCAGAACACAGGCACCAGTCCCCTCCACCAGGAAGCCTACACAAACCAGTGAACCAACCTTAGCCACTGGGAGCAGACACCAAAAACAATGGGAATTACGAACCTGCAGCCTGCATAAGGGAGACCCCAAACTCAGTAAGTTAAGCAAAATGATAAGACAGAGAAACACACGGCAGATGAAGGAGCAAGGTAAAAACCCATCAGACCAAACAAATGAAGAAGAAATAGGCAGTCTACCTGAAAAAGAATTCAGAGTAATGATAGTAAAGATGATCCAAAATCTTGGAAATAGAATGGAGAAAATACAAGAAACATTTAACAAGGACCTAGAAGAACTAAAGACCAAACAAACAATGATGGACAGCACAATAAATGAAATTAAAAATTCTCTAGAAGGAAACAATAGCAGAATAACTGAGGCAGAAGAACGGATAAGTGACCTGGAAGATAAAATAATGGAAATAACTACCACAGAGCAGAATAAAGAAAAAAGAATGAAAATAAGTGAAAACAGTCTCAGAGACCACTGGGACAACATTAAATGCACCAACATTTGAATTATAGAGGTCCCAGAAGAAGAAGAGAAAAAGAAAGGGACTGAGAAAATATTTGAAGAGACTATAGTTGAAAACTTCCCTAATATGGGAAAGGAAATAGTCAATGAAGTCCAGGAAGTGCAGAGTCCCATACAGAATAAATCTAAGGAGAAACACACCAAGACACATATTAATCAAGCTATCAAAAATTAAATACAAAGAAAAAATATTTAAAGCAGCAAGGGAAAAACAACAAATAACATACAAGGGAATCCCCATAATGTTAACAGCTGATCTTTCAGCAGAAACTCTGCAAGCCAGAAGGGAGTGGAAGGACATATTTAAAGTGATGAAAGGGAAAAACCTACAACCAAGATTACTCAGCAAGGACCTCATTCAGATTCAACAGAGAAATTAAAACGTTTACAGACAAGCAAAAGCTAAGAGAATTCAGCACCACCAAACCAGCTCTACAACAAATGCTAAAGGAACTTCTCCAGGCAGAAAACACAAGAGAAGGGAGAGACCTACAATAACAAACCCAAAACAATTAAGAAAATGGTAACAGGAACATACATATCGATAACTACCTTAAATGTAAATGGATTAAATGCTCCAACCAAAAGACATAGACTGGCTGAATGGATACAAAAATGAGATCTGTATATATGCTGTCTACAAGAGACCCACTTCAGACCTAGGGACACATACAGACTGAAAGTTAGGGGATGGAAAAAGATATTCCATGCAAATGGAAATCAAAAGAAAGCTGGAGTAGCAATTCTTGTATCAGGCAAAATAGACTTTAAAATAAAGACTATTACAAGAGACAAATGATCAAGGAATCAACCCAAATATGAAAAATCATGTATAACATAATATAATATAAAACACAATTTGAAAGGAAACTTTGGCTCTCATTAATGCACAAAATTCATAAAGGAATATTACACACAAGAGAAATAATAAATAAGTTTATAGACAATTTTTGCCTCCATGAAACTAAATAAATACACATATCATCTTGGAGTTCCATTGTATATCTATTAAAATTTCCATCCAATTAAATCAGAATAATAATTCACAGTGCTGTCAAGATGATTATAAAATAGTGCTGATTTCGAAATAAGTCATTATCACTTTACAGTGTAATTTTGTAGCATATGTCTAGGTTCATACAGCGTTTATAAGTATTGATCTCTTGAACCCATTTTGGGGATGGGGTTCAAATCAACTCTTCTAAGAAATTGAGAAAAGCTATATATATTAAATCATCATTTCAGAATGATTTATAAAGTCAAAAAGTGTTTAATAATAAATGAATGATTAAATTGTACACATGTATATGATAGAATATTATATATTCATTTAAATTTATCCTTGTGAAATCTAAGAAAAATTTTAAAAACACGCAATATTGGTATAATGGGAAATTAAAGAAATACCCTTAAAAATGTAGGCTTACTATCTGCAAATGCAAAAAAGGTATATCTTTGTGTAGGTGAGAATTGGGAAGCAATGAACAAAAGTGAAGGTACTTATTTTGTTAGGATAATAGGCTCATTAGAGTGTGGTATTTTTCTCTTTTAAAGTGTTTTTAGTACCGTAGATATTTACAGTCCTTATGAGGGAACAGGAACTCATGTGTAGCTTTTGTGTTGTGAGATTGATGTCAACTCTATTTTTGCAGAATTCCATTTTTTTTTCTTTTGAAAATAGAGTAAATCTGTATCACTAACCTTTCATGAACTTTCTAATTTTTTTGTAGCTTTTACAAGATTACAGATTGCATTTTGACAATCACACCTCCAAAAGCTTCCTGTTTTCTGGGAAGAAATTATTCTAGGCATGAATACTAAACATGGCTGCAGGTTCCTCAATCCTTTTCTCTTTAATTTAAATTTCTTATCCCTTTTGCTGATTTTAAAAATATCTTTTTCGGTTCAAGCACCATTTTTCTGGAAGCAAAATGTTATGTATGTAGTTTTGCCTTTTCTCCACCATCTGATAACATTATATCATTACTCCCAACTAGTTACCTTCTATATTCACCTTCCTGTTCCAAATATAGCTTGAAAGGCCCTTTTGGTTTCCTTTGGCCTTAACCTTCCTGATTCTATTGTTATCAGTCTCTGGTCTCTGACGTGCTGCCGTCCATGGTTTTGCAACCCTCCGTTTCATTGTTGGTGTGCATACTTTTAAAACTTTGCTCAATGTTATGTGGCAGCCTGGATGGGAGGGGAGTCTGGGGGAGAATGGACACGTATACGTATGGCTGAGTCCCTTTGCTGTGCACCTGAAATTATCATAACGTTGTTAATTGTCTCTACTCCAATATAAAATAAAAAGTTAAAAAATAATAATAATAAAATGTAAATTTCTTTTAAAGTGATGTGTACAGGCATGCTGAGTTTGTTCGGTATCTCTCCTCTTGTTAATTATCCCTAGATGGTTTCAGTAAAGGGAGCTTCCTAATATTCGTGCCCTGTTTGTTTCTTTTTAATAAAATTTCAAGCAGTGATATCAGATCTGATCGCTAAAGTTTTTGGAAGGAGATCCAGTAGAGAAAGAAGAGAATGGGAAATATGACTACCTTTAATTCAAAACAGTTTCCTTAAAGACATGCTAGTGAGCACTAAAAAATATATGGCTTTATTTGTATAATAACAATAATTGAAAGAACAAAGACTTTTCTTACCAACTATTTTTTTACTACTCCGGGACAGAGCATTGCACGGGTACACACATAGGTGATAGAAAACATTGCAGAGGAATAATGCCACCACAGAATTCTGTGACCTTTTCTCAGGTCACTTGTTTCAGAATTGCATTCTGACTCCTAAATCGTTTTCTAATGCAGGGAAACCTGTTTATTTAGTGGATGCTTGTCAACTTCTTCTCTAGCATGTGTCCACAAATCAGGCTGATTAAAAGCAAAATAATGATACAGTGACTACTCTTTTATTTAGAAATACTTGGTATTCTAAACAAAATAAAACTTTTGTTACTGGGAATGTCCATTGTCTCAGGCTATTCAAAGAGCAACGGATGAATAAGTTGGTTGTTTTTTTTTTTTCTGTCTGTCTCCAACATCTTTGTCTTCCTTCAATAAGAGCTCAGTTTAAAGCAGTAGACTTGTTTAGGTATGACAAATTAATTCTAATTTTGATGTTTAGAGAACTTACTCCTAAGGAATATTTTCCAACATTTTCTGCTTCTAATATAAATTCACTGAATTTAATACATGTAATAAAGTGCATTTCTGAATATGAAACATTATTTTTGGAGGATTTCATGATAAGGTTGATCACTCTATAGGGCATTGAATCTGTCATAACATCCAAAATTTAAATGTCACCTGAGTTCAACATAAAACCTTAGGTAGAATTTAGTGGGTTAGTGCTATATCTTCTAATGAAAAAGTAGTGACTCATGAAATAATTTCCACCCCTCTGCCAAGATCCCAGCCTAAATTCAGTTTCTTTGGTAATCAGCTACATTATCTCCCTCCTTTTAAGCTTGTATAAAAGGTGTGAGTATCTGGGTTACGCTGTGTTACTAATTCAGAGAGCATTGAGATGTTTTATGTGAAAGTACAAGTCAATGGACCTCATAGCCAAAGAGTTAATGGATGATAGGTTGGCATTCTAAGGGTTAAACACAGATACACATAGACATACACTTGAAAGAAGAATATGTTGAACACAAGCACACATACAGGAATATACATATTGAATATACACACATATATATCTATGGATAGTTATATAGCTATAACTATAAAAATATTAAATATAAGTATTAATATAAACTTTTAATGTAAGGTCTGAATATCCTAGTGCTTAGATGATTCTTTTCATCCTTCTTAAAGCAACTGAGGAACAATCATCTCTAAGAATGTGTAAACCACCTGAGAATACTAATAGGCACTGCTTTTCATGGCGGTCCAAGGAAGAAAGGAGTAAAAATCCTTTGCTCTTTACCAAATTGTTACCCAGATTTTAGGTGTCACTGAGAACCATTCAATAACCACCTCCTTTCTCCTATAACCCAAAGGAGGGAGGAGAACTGAGTGAGGGGCCTCATGCTTGTCAAAAGAAACAAGGAATAGAAGGAGGGAGGGAGGAGAAAACTGAGCTCACCTCTCCCCAGGGGCTGTCGGAGGTTTTACTGAGTGAGGAAGGCTTACGAAGGCTGCTGAAATACAGAGAGGAAAAAAGGCAATCAGAGAACAGGAGCCGACCCCTTCACTCACCTAGCTCAGTGCACATCAAATAACCTTCCTGTTGCAGTGTTGAATGATCTATTTATGGTCATATTGGCAACAAGCTGGCCCCATAATGAATCATCAGGCTGACTCAAGGGGGTGATCCCCAATGTGTGGCAACTGTTGCTTCTAGATGATGGATTTTTCCTATAACATTTCTTAATCTGTTGAATGCTCCTAACCTCCAAAGCTAGGTTCATGCCACGTGATGCAGAGCTGACAACGCCTCAGTTTTGTATTTCTTCTTCAAATGTCCACTGTTAATTTTTAGTCATTATTTTGCTTTGAGACATGTAGAGTTCTTAAATAGATGCATACTGTCTTATTGGAAAAATGAGGCTTCAAGAACTGTTTACTTCAATTCAATCTTTTTAGAGATGAAGGGACCCTGTCCCAATCTGGCAAGCAACTTATCAAGACCTGGTTTCGCAGATCTGAAAAATAATTATATTGCATTTATATTGCAGATAAGCCGCAAGATAATTGACTGTGTCTAACTGAGTATGACAGCTTAACAGCAAGAAGGGTAGACAGTAGCAGGGTAGGTTTCACTGTAGACCTAGATACCATGCCCAGGAGACCAGACCTGAGTGTGGTACCACTGGTAGGGCATTTGGGGCAGCCAACCAAAAGCACGTGTGATCGTGAACCAAGTTTTCATAAAATAGGAAGGAACATAAAACACCTCTGCTCTAGCTCCACATATTTTAAATAATAAAATAATTAAATCCCAGAAAAATAATGTCTTGCTTATGATCACTCAGGTTGACAAGGCCAGGACTAGAACTTAATTCTGCTGGCACTCAGTCCAGATTTCTCTGTACAATGCCTCACTGCCCCCCTTCTCTCTATGGGTTGCCCAGTGATCTAAATTTTATTCTGTGTATCTCAGAAACACTGTTGACAGTGAATAATAACCAGAGTTATTATTTCCCTCTTTTGTCAAAATTCAAAGACCAACAGAGAATTGTACAACCATCATGGTGTTCTTTTTGCCTCTAATCAACTTAAACCAGCTTAGAAACCAGAGTGACCTAGACAGGGGAAGGGAGCAGTGGAAAGTCCGTCTGTAGTGTCAGTTTAGCAGATAAAGATTTATGTTGAGTTTGAGCTGAGTTCATTCACATAGACTGGAAAATTTTCTGTTTGGACATGATGCTTTGATTCTTTTTTTGGGGAAAAGGGCATTTTTGGGGTGGCTGGAGAGCTGATTTGCACATGCTATTTAAGATGCCTAAACGTTATTTCGTTTGAACGAGAAAGGATAAACGGATGACATTAAAGTGCAGATATCTTGTTCTTGCATTTCCTATTGCTGGCACCAAAGCCAGTGTTCACTACCCTTGGGGCATATATTCTATAATGAAAGATGTTATCATTTAAACCCAAATCACTGGGTTCTCATTTCCTGGGTATCTTACAGATTCTTTTTGTGAGAGTTATTGAGAGACAAGGGATCCTCTTGAAGTCTGTCACTTTGCAGGATGCTAAGAATGCCTTCTCATAACTTTACAGTCTGATATTGCTACAGCTATCATAACAACTATTAGAAAAACTACAAAAATGAGACAATAAGAACCTGTTCTTGATTGTACTAAATATTATTTTTTTAAATTATAAAAGTGGTAAGTCAATTGTAGGAAGAAAAAACCCTACAACTAACAGAACAGAGGATATAAAATGAAAAAGCAGTTCTGTCTACCCTCTCCCTAAACCCAATTTTATATATAAATGAGTTTATACCATATATGTATTTCCACTTGCTTCCTCCCCCTGCCACACACACTTTTTAATACATTCTCATCATTTTTCTATTTCAGTACATTTAGGTCTATCTTAATGCTAACAGCTCAATAGTTTCATTGTATATTTGTATCATAAATTTAATAACATATTTAGCCAGTTCCCTATTGCTGAAATCTGTTTTTCCCCCAGTAATTGAGATAAAAAATACTTAGTGAAGGGCCTTCCAGGGACCTTCAGTGATTAAAGTAGGTATAGAGTAATTCCAAATAAAAAAATAAATCAAATTAATAAAATAAAAAAATTAAATTAAAAAAAAGAAAAGGCAGAAAGCAACAATGACCAAATGCAAGGATCTTCTCAACTCATTTCTGGTGACAATTGGAATAGAAATATAAGTCTGAAGAACATTTAAGTGAATTGTTGTTCCCAAACAGACATTATCAGATTTGAAAATGAAATAAATTTTGTAGATGAGAGAGAATTCAGATAGCTCTCTTCCCTACTAGAAAACTAAAACAATTTCAACACAGAAGAACAACAAAAATAATACATTGATAAGCAACAGAGATCCTGTTTTCATGCAAATATTGATTAGTAATAACAACAAAGAAACTGCATGAATAACACAGGAAATATGATCTGAAAGCAAGATTGCCTACAATAAAATGTTTGGCCTTTGTTTTGGTCTAGTTTGGTTTTCCACAACAAGTCAACACCTATTTATGTTGACACCATCTGAATTAGTCTGCCCCAAAGCCAACCTGACATTTAGCAATCTGCCATCTGTCTAAAAAGGAAGTTTATCTTGACACAGACAAAGACCAAAGAGGTGTTTTAGTGTCAGCTTATCTTTACAAAGGACCTTAACAAGAAGGCCAGCTTTGTGGTACTTCAGACATTTCTTATTAACTCTCAAAATCTAAGGAACATTGGAGCATTAAATGTTTCTCCTGTGACACTGGTTCTTTAAGCTATATTGTTTTACTTTTTTATTAGGATGGACTTTTTACCTTCCAGAGGAATGCACAGAGGCTAAGTCACTTATCCTAAATAAATTTATGTATTAATTTCGGAATAGACTTACTCTGCTGATCTAAGACAACTACTTAGGGCTCTAGTATTTAGGATGCTGCTGTTATTGATAAAAAACAATTACAGGAACATTTTTGCATCATAACATCCATTCATGTACCAGTGTGAAACCTTGAGGTTAGCTGGCCCTGACTCAATTCAGACCTGAATTTTTTTTTTATCTCTAACAGTATTTCTGTTCTCCACCCACCACTACACTGAAAACTTCTTGAAGGAAAAGAAGACAAACTTTAAAAAATTATTTTAATCCATATATTGCCGTGCTTTGCAAATTATTGGTGTAAATGTTTGTTGACTAAATCCTCAGATTATTGACTAACCTCCTAGTGCACTGAATACATTGTGTCTCATTCATAGATATATTCATATATCTATGGGTCCACTTATTCAAGGTTTTTTGTTTGTTTGTTTGTTTCAATAGCAAATACTATAGTGCTACACAATCCATGGTTGGTTGAATCTGTGGATGTGAAACCACAGGTATAGGGGAACCAGGGATATGGAGGAATCTGGCATATGGAGGGCTGACTATAAGTTATACAGGATTTTCAACAGCTGGAAGTTGGGTGCCTCTAAGTCCTGCATTGTTCAAGGGTCAACTGTATAAATACTTTGTTTTCTATACTTGATTATTTTAAGAGTAGTTTTCAGTTCACAGGAAAATTGAGAGGAAGACATAGAGATTTCCCTGTCCCCACTCATGCAGAGCCTCACCCTTTATCAACCTCTCCCACCAGAATGATTCATCAGTTACAGTTGATACACTTACGTAGACACATCATAATTACCCAAATTCCACAACTTACATTCCAGTTTTCTCCCAGTGTTATACATTTTATAGGTTTGGGGAAGTGTATAATGACATGTCCTTCTTTGTGGTATTTCCACTACCCTAAAAATCTTCTGTGCTCTGAGTGTTTATCCCTCCACCTACCCCCGAGCCCTGACAACCACTGATCTTTTTATTGTCTCCATCATTTTGCCTTTCCCAGAATGTCATATAGTTGGACTCCTACAGTATGTAGCCTTCTCAGATTGGCTTCTTTCAGTTAGTGATATGCATTTAAGGTTCTTCCATGTCTCTTCATGGCTCGATAGCTCATTTCTTTCTAGTGCTGAATAATATTTTATTGCCTGGAAGTATCAGTTTATTTATCCACTTATCTACTAAAGAACATCTTGGATGCTTCCAGGTTTTGGCAATTATGAATAAAGATGTTGTAAACATCTATATGCAGGATTTTGTAAGGCGTAAGTTTTCAACTCTTTTGGATAAATACCAAGCAGTGTGATTGCTGGATCATATGGTAAGTATATGTTTAGTTTTATAAGAAACCTCCAAAATGTCCTCCAAAGTAGCCGTGCCATTTTGCATCCCCACCAGCCATGAATGAGAGTTCCTGCTGCTCCACATCCTTGACAGCATTTGGTATTGTCAGTGTTTTGGATTTTGGTCAATCTAATAGTTGTGTAATCATATCTCATTGTTGTTTTAATTTTGCATTTCTCTGATGACATATGATGTGGAGTATCTTTTTATATACTTATTTGCCATCTGTATATCTTCTTTGATGAGGTATCTTTTACAGTCTTTAACCCATTAAAATCTTTTTTCTTATTATTGAGGTTTAAAAGATCTTTGTGTATTTTGGATAGCAGTCTTTTAACAGATGTGCATACCTAGAGTCTTAAATGGGCTCCTTCATTTTTTTTTAAATTATAACTTTATAAAATTTTCCACATGGTCAATCCAACCTGAAAAGGTTACAGCTTCAATTTCCCTCCTGAAGATCCTCCTTATAGAAATCAAAGTCCTCTGGTTTTAACTTAGACTGCCCTCTTTTAAAGGCCTATTGCACAGCTCCCATCCTGGTACTTTACGTAGATATAATTTTTACCAATTTTAGACTCTCTCTTACTGCTCATCTATGATGGATGAACACATTTATTCACTTTCTTCATATAGTCTCTTATTTTGATGGGTCATATTTTCATCAACTTTTCCAGAAAAACAAGAATGGGAATTAGGCTTTTGCTTTAAAATTTTTTGTTTGTTTTTAGACTTTCTTTTTTTTTTTAATATGTGAAAACATTGTTTTTATGCTCTCAGATGTGTTAGGATAGTGATTATAAAATTTTAGCCTAAAAATCAGTTTTACTGAAAATCTTGAAGACCTTACAGTGGTGCTACTGAGAAGTCTGAAGATATTTTCATTTCTGATTCTCAGATTGTGGCTCTTTTTTCTTCATTTATTTTCTTTCTTTGTAAGATTTTAGAACTTCTCTTTATCCCTGGTATACTGAAATTCCATAATAATATAGGTTTGGATTTTTAAAAAATAGTTTGCTGGGTGTTTAATGTCACCTTTCAATCAAGTGACAAATATTCTTGAATTACAGAAAAAAACGCTTGTAGCATTTCTCATGCTTTTTCCATTTTCCCCTGAAAATCCTATTGGTTCTCAATAGGATATTGTGAATTGATACTCCAATTTTTTTTCATCTTTCCAATTCCATTTTCCTAATATCAATTTGCCTAGTGAGATCTCAAACTCATATATAATAATTTTCCAGGATATTTATTTATTTATTTTCTTCCTTTTTCTTTTTTGAATTTTATTTTATTTATTTATTTTTACAGCAGGTTCTTATTAGATATCCATTTTATAAATATTACTATGTATATGTCAATCCCAATCTTCCAATTCATTACACCACTACCACCCCTCTCACTTTCCCCCCTTGGTGTCCATACGTTTGTGCTCTACATCTGTGTCTCTATTTCTGCCCTGCAAACCAGTTCTTCTGTACCATTTTTCTAGGTTCCACATATATGCATTACTATATGATATTTGTTTTTCTTTTTCTGACTTACTTCACCCTGTATGAAAGTCTCTAGATCCGTCCACGTCTCTACAAATGATCCAATTTTTTTCCTTTTTATGGCTGAATAATATTCTATTGTATATATGTACCACATCTTCTTTATCCATTCATCTGTCGATGGGCATTTAGGTTGTTTCCATGACCTGGCTATTGTAAATAGTGCTGCAATGAACATTGGGGTGCATGTGTCTTTTTGAATTATAGTTTTCTCTGGGTATATGCCCAGTAGTGGGATTTCTGGGTCATATGGTAATTCTATTTCTAGTTTTTTAAGGAACCTCCATAATGTTCTCCATAGTAGTTATATCAATTTACATTCCCACCAACAGTGCAAGAGGGTTCCCTTTTCTCCACACCCTCTCCAGCATTTACTGTTTGTAGATTTTCTGATGATGCCCATTCTAACTGGTGTGAGGGGATACCTCATTGTAGTTTTGATTTGCATTTCTCTAATAATTAGTGATGTTGAGCAGCTTTTCATGTGCTTCTTGGCCATCTGTATGTATTCTTTGGAGAAATGTCTATTTAGGTCTTCTGCCCATTTTTGGATTGGGTTGTTTGTTTTTTTAATATTGAGCTGCATGAGCTGTTTATATATTTTGGAGATCAATCCTTTGTCCATTGATTCATTTGCAAATATTTTCTCCCATTCTGAGGGTTGTCTTTTCATCTTGTTTGTAGTTTCCTTAGCTTTGCAAAAGCTTTCAAGTTTCATTAGGTCCCATTTGTTTATTTTTGTTTTTATTTCCATTACTCTAGGAGGTGGATCAAAAAAGATCTGGCTGTGATTTATGTCAAAGAGTGTTCTTCCTATGTTTTCCTCTATGAGTTTTATAGTGTCCAGTCTTACATTTAGGTCTCTAATCCATTTTGAGTTTATTTTTGATTATGGTGTTAGGGAGTGTTCTAATTTCATTCTTTTACATGTAGCTGTCCAGTTTTCCCAGCACCACTTATTGAAGAGACTCTATTTTTCTCCATTGTATATCCTTGCCTCCTTTGTCATAGATTAGTTGACCATAGGTGTGTGGGTTTATCTCTGGGCTTTCTATACTGTTCCATTGATCTATCTTTCTGTTTTTGTACCAGTACCATATTGTCTTGATTACTGTAGCTTTGTAGTATAGTCTGAAGTCAGGGAGTCTGATTCCTCCAGCTCCGTTTTTTCCCCTCAAGACTGCTTTGGCTATTTGGGGTCTTTTGTGTCTCCAAACAAATTGTGAAATTTTTTGTTCCAGTTCTGTGAAAAATGCAATTGATTGTTTGATAGGGATTGCATTGAATCTGTAGATTGCTTTGGGTAGTATAGTCATTTTCACAATATTGATTCTTCCAATCCAAGAACATCTATGGGTCTCTCCATCTGTTTGTATCATCTATAATTTCTGTCATCAGTGTCTTATAGTTTTCTGCATACAGGTCTTTTGTCTCCCTTGGTAGGTTTATTCCTAGGTATTTTATTCTTTTTGTTGCAGTGATGAATGGGAGTGTTTCCTTAATTTCTCTTTCAGATTTTTCATCATTAGTGTATAGGAATACAAGAGATTTCTGTGCATTAATTTTGTATCCTGCAACTTTAGCAAATTCATTGATTAGCTCTAGTAGTTTTCTGGTAGCATCTTTAGGATTCTCTATGTATAGTATCATGTCATCTGCAAAAAGTGACAGTTTTACTTCTTTTCCAATATGTATTTTTTTATTTCTTTTTCTTCTCTGATTGCCATGGCTAGGACTTCCAAAACTATGTTGAATAATAGTGCTGAGAGTGGACATCCTTGTCTTGTTCCTTATCTTAGAGGAAATGTTTTCAGTTTTTAACCATTGAGATTGTTTGCTGTGGGTTTGTCATATATGGCCTTTATTATGTTGAGGTAGGTTCCCTCTATGCCCACTTTCTGGAGAGTTTTTATCATAAATCAGTGTTGAACTTTGTCGAAAGCTTTTTCTGCATCTGTTGAGATGATCATATGCTTTTATTCTTCAGTTTGTTAATATGGTGTATCACATTAATTGATTTGTGTATATTGAAGAATCCTTGCATCCCTGGGATAAATCCCACTTGATCATGGTGTATGATCCTTTTAATGTGTTGTTGTATTCTGTTTGGTAGTATTTTGTTGAGGATTTTTGCATATATTCATCAGTGATATTGGTGTGTAATTTTTTTTTACATTGAATTTTCAAGAGTTCTTTCTTATTCTCTGATAGTCTTTGTTTTATCATATTCTACTTTTGTATCATGGATGCCATTCTCCTCTCAAACCTCTGAGGAAAATCTTCTGAGGCTAGATTTTTGGTTTGAGTTTCATGGAGCTTACATTTTTGTGTGTATAGGGGCAGAGAGGCAATAAACAAAATACGTAATAATATTCAAAATATGAGAACATATACCTAGGTGCTAGATTTATGTATTATAACTAGTATAACAGTGACAAGTGCTATGATGTAAAATTAATGAGATGCGATGATAAGATGAAAAATTGCTCTCCAGCATAATAACATGAGGAGTTCCATCGACCCATACCTCAGTGAATGCTGTGAAAATTATAAAAAAGAGCCATTTAAGACCTATGATGTTTGCCCTAAAAGCAAAGAAAAAATGAAGGAAAAACATCTGAGAAAATCTATAAAAATTCTGTAAGAAAGACAAGAGTCTGGTTTTTTTTGTGTGTGTGTGTGGTACTCGGGTCTCTCACTGTTGTGGCCTCTCCCATTGCAGAGCACAGTCTCCGGATGCGCAGGCTCAGTGGCCATGGCTCACGGGCCCAGCCGCTCTGCGACATGTGGGGTCTTCCCGGACTGGGGCATGAACCCCTGTCCCCTGCATGGGCAGGCAGACTCTCAACCACTGCACCACCAGGGAAGCCCCAAGAGTCTTTTATTTTTCTTGTTTTAAAATTTTTATTTTATATTGGGGCATAGTTGATTAACAATGTTGTTAGTTTCAGTTGTACAGCAAAGTGATTCAATTATACATATACATGTATCTATTCTTCAAATTCTTTTTTGGAACCAAGGCTGCTCCTTCTCTCCCACCTTCCTGCGTGGTGAGGTGGAGATTCTGCTCCAGACTTCTGCAGCCAAGAATACAGGGCTCCTTCTTGACCCAGCTGTCAGCCAAAGGGCTTTACGCCGAGAGAAGTAGGACTTCAGAATTTCTCATCCTGATACTGCCCGTTGCTGAGGCTATGTTCTTGGTGCATGGTTGAGAGACATGGGCTCCCTCCTTCTTCTCAACTTCCACTTGTGAAATGAAGGCTGTGCACTGCACATCACGTACTGATAATCCTGGGGCCCTGATACTCCTTTCCCTCGTTTTTGAAGCAGTGGATCCATGCCAGGAGAGGCAAGCTGAGAAGATCTCAGGCTGCTGCCTCTTTCTCCACTGAGTTTTCAGCTCTTGGAAAGAAACTGTCACTCAGAGAAAAGACTGCATATTCTCCACCCCGGGCTCCAGAGTCCTGGCTCAGAGATTTTTGTTAGGGGGAAGAAGCAGACCATAAAACAGATAGCTCTTGATCTTTTCCCAAAGGAACTGACTTCATTTGCAAATGAGGATAAAACAGTTTAATCCTAAAGGCACACTCAGGACCAGTGGCAGTGTGGTGAAAGGCAGTTGGAAGGACATTCATGTATCTAATGAAGATACAACCCTAGACTGTAGGCTGGCTAGTTTGCAGTAGAGAAACTGGGAATCAAAGAGCTGGGAGGAGCCCTCCTGGCATCAGAACAAATATCCGACACTGACCTCAGAAGCTATTCTTTCCAAAGGGCCACCCTTTGATTGGATTAATTTACAGAGAAATATTTACTCCAGAACATTGTTAAAGATAATGAAGCCATCAGCTGGCAATTAGTGACGTTTAACAGCAGAGTGTGGTCAGGGAAAGAGATTAAGAGAACCCTCCCAGTACCACTGCCACCCCAGGGTGACTGTGGGCATACCCAAAACTGCACCTCCCTGAGAAACAATATCAGAGCCCTAGCACTATGGGGACGAGGAATAACTCTATTATGTATGTATATAATGTACTCTTAGGCCTACGGCATATAGAATTGCAACATATGTGTAATACTTTTGCCAATAATGATACAAAGGAAGTGGGTGGGAGCAAAGTGGTAATGGACTATGGAAACAGTGACAGATGGTAAACTAATAATTATAACAATATATTTTGGGGTTTGTAACATTAATATATATAATATTTTATTTATAGCTTATATATTATTTATCATACATAACGCATCATTATATATAATATAATACAACAAAAAGAAGAAGTAGACATATATAGGGGTAATGAACCAACATATCACTGGAATTAAGCTAATATAAATGTGTAGCTGATTATTATAATTTAATACATGCATAGTGAACTTAAGAGCAACCACTAAGAAAACCCAAAATATATTGAAAAAATTGTAATTGGAATTAAAATACTATGCTAAAAAATATTTACTCAATGCAACATAAAGCAGCAAATTAGAAACAGGAACAAAAAAGGCATGCAACAGTTAGAAAACAAAAAGTAAAATGGCTGACATAAATCCAACTATATCAATAATAACATGAATGTGAATAAGTTAAACAATCCAATTAGAAGGCACGGACTGTTAGACTAAATGAAAAATATGATCCAACTCTATGTTGTCTCCAGGATACACACTTTAGATTCAAGGACACAAATAGATTTAATGTAAAAGGATAGAAGAAGACATATAATTCAAACAGCAATCACAGGAAAGCTGGACTGCCCATACTGTTATCAGCCAAATAGACTTTAAAATGAAAAATGTCACAAGAGATAAGGAGTAATATTTTATAATAAAAATGTGTCATTTCATCAGCAAGATATAACAATTATAAACACATATGTATTTAATAACAGAGCACCAAAATACATGAAGCAAAACCAGACAGAAATGAAGGGAAACATGGATGATTCAAGAATAATAGTTGGAAACTTCAGTACTCCACTTGCAATAATGGATAGAACAACAAGAAAAAAAATCAGCAAATGAATAGAAGACTTAACAACACTATAAACTAACTAAACCTAACAGATACCCATAGAACACACTACCCAACAATAACAGAATGTACTTTCTTCTTAAGTGAACACGCATCATTCTACAGGATAGACCATATGATATATCATAAACCAAACCTCAATAAATGTAAAAGAATAGGAATAATACAGATCTCTGACAACAACTGAATGAAATTAGAAAAAGGGGAAAATACGGGTAACCCACATGAAAATTGAATAATATATTTCTCAATACCCAATGGAAAAAGAAAAAAATCAAAAGAGAAATCAGAAAATACTTTGTGATGAATGGAAATAAAGATACAATGTACCAGAACTTATGGGATGCAGCTAAAGCAGTGCTTAAGGGAAAGTTATTGCTGTGAAATCTTTTGGTAAGAAAAAAGAAAGATCTCAAATCAATAATCAAAACTTTCACATGGGGCTTCCCTGGTGGCACAGTGGTTGAGAGTCTGCCTGCTGATGCAGGGGACACGGGTTCATGCCCCAATCCGGGAAGATCCCACATGCTACAGAGTGGCTAGGCCTGTGAGCCATGGCTGCTGAGCCTGCATGTCCAGAGCCTGTGCTCCGCAACGGGAGAGGTCACAACAGTGAGAGGCCCACATACCACAAAAAAAAAAAAACAACAAAAACACTTTCACATGAATTCACCTGGAATAGAATAGCAAACTAAATATAAATCCAGAGAAAGAAGAAAATAATAAAGATTAGAGCAGAAATTAATAAAAAAGAATAGAAAACAATAGAAAGAAATCAATAAACCCAAAAGCTGTTTTTTTGAAAAGCTCAACAAAATTGATGAGCCTTTAACTAGCTTGACCAAGAAAAAAAGGAGAAAAAAAGAGACTCAAATTGACACAATCAGAACTGAAAGGGGACATAACTACTGACCTTAGAAAAATAAAAAGTATTATAAAGGAATACTATGAACCATTATACAATAATATATAAAATGAATTAGATGAAATGGACAAATACCTAAAAAGACACAAACTACCGAAACTGACTCAAGAAGAAACAAACAGTCTGAATAGACCTATGACAAGTAAAGAGATTGAAGTATGAAAAACAAAACAAGCAAACAAACAAACAAAAAGCTACCCACAAAGTGAAGCCCTGGACCAAATAGCTTTACCATTGCATTCTACCAAACATTAAAAGAAGAATTAATTTCTATTCTTCACAAACTCTTCCCAAAAATGGAAGAGAAGGAAAGACTTCCCAACTCATTCTATTACCTTCATGCCAAAACTAGTCAAAGACATCACAAGAAAAGAAAACAACAGAACAATATCTCTTATGAATATGGAGGCAACAACGTAAGCAAAATATTTTCAAACCAAATCCAGCACCATATGAAAGGAAATTTTCACCTTGACCAAGTGGGATTTATCTTAGTGATGCAAGGTTGATTTATAATCTGAAAGATCTATTCATTTAATACATCTTGTTAATAGAACAAAAAACAGAAATTACATGACTATCTCAATAGATGCAGAAAAAGATTTAACAAGATCCAAAACTCTTTTGTGATAAAAAAAAATAACAAACTAAGAATATAAGGAAACTGCTTCAACCTGATAAAGAGCATCTTTGAAAAACACACAACTAACATTGTACTTAATGGTGAAAGATTGGACAGTTTATCTCTAAGCTTGGGAAAAAGAAGAATGTCTGCTTTCACTACTTCTGTTCAACATTATATTGGGAGTTCTAGCCAGATAAATTAGTCAAGGGAAACAAAAAACAATCAAATTTGAAAAGAACTAAAACTAGTTCTGTTCATGGATGGCCTGATCCTATATATAGAAAATCCTTACAAATCTACTAAAAACTATTAGAACTAATAAAGGAGTTTGGCAAGGTTGCAGGATACAAGACCAATATACAATATTTAATTCCTTCTTTTTTTTTTTTTTTTTTTGGAGGTACGCGGGCCTCTCACTGTTGTGACCTCTCCCATTGCGGAGCACAGACTCTGGACATGCAGGCTCAGCAGCCATGGCTCACGGGCCCAGCCACTCTGTGGCATGTGGGATCCTCCCGGACCGGGGCACGAACCCACGTCCCCTGCATCGGCAGGCGGACTCTCAACCACTGCGCCACCAGGGAAACCCTAATTCCTTTTTAATACACTCACTTTGAACAACAAGTAAAATAAATCAATTCCATTAACAATAGTATCAAAAATAATAGGACATTTAATGAAACAAGTGCAGAAGTTACATTCTGAAAACTATACGTTGTTTAAAGAAATATCTAAATAAATGGGAAAACATTTTCACAGATTAGAAGACTTAACATTGTTATGATGGCAATTCTCTTCAAACTGATCTACAGATTCAATACTATTCCTACCATAATCCAATCTGACTTCTTTGTAGGAATTGATAAACTAATTACAAAATTCATATGAAATTGCAAGAGTTGTGGAAAAGCTAAGACAATTCTAAAAAAGAAGAGGAAAATAGGAGGACTCACATTTCCTAGTTTCAAAACTCATACAGAGCATCAGGAATCAAGACAGTGTGTACTGGCACAAGAATATATATATATATATATATATATATATAATAGAATTGAGAGTTCAGAAACTAAACCATACATCTATGGTCAACTGATTTTCAGTGAGGATCCCCAAAACTATTTATACTGAATAAAGTTTGACAGTTGTTCACACCATATACAAAAATTAACTCAAAATGAATAAAAACCTTCAATGTAAGAGCAAGAACTATAAAACTCTTCAAAGAAAACAGGGATAAATCTTTGTAATGGATTTGCAAAGGATTCATAAGCATAACAATAAAAGCATAAGCAGCAAAAGAAAAAAAATAGATAAATTAGACTTGATCAAAACAAAACGTGTGCTTCAAAGGGCACCACCAAGAAAGTGAAAAGACAACCCACAGAATGGGAGAAAATATTTGCAGATCATATATCTGATTAGGGACTTGTATGTAGAAGATATATAAAATCCCTAAAAATTCAATAACAAAAATATAATTAACCCAATTTAAAAAAAATGGGTAAAGAATCTGAATAGACATTTCTCCTAGGAAGATATTTAAATAACAGATAAGTATATGCCATGAGAACATGCAAAGAGCTGAACATTATTAGCTATCAGGAAAATGCAGATCAAAACCACAATGAGTTACCACTTTACACCCGCTAGGATGGCTGGAATAAAAATGAAACTTGAATACATTATGCTATGTGAAAAAAAGTCAGTCACAAAAGGCCACATATTATATGATCTCATTCTTATGAAAGTCCAGAACAGAAAAATCTATAGAGACAGAAAGCAGATGCACAGTTACTGAGGGCTGGGTCAGGGGAGGTGGGGAGGTAAGAGAGTGATATTTAAAGGGTACAGAGTTTCTTTTTGAGGTGATGAAACATTCAGAATTGACTGTGATGATGGTTACACATATTTGTGAATATATTAAAAATTATTTAATGGCACCTTTTGATAGAATGGAGTTTCCTCAAGAAATTGCAAATAGAACTACCATTTGATCCACCAATCCCACTACTGGGTATATAGCCAAAGGAAATAAAATCACAATATCGAGATATCTGCACTTCTCATGTTCATTGCAGCATTATTCAAAATCGCCAATGTACGGAAACAGCCTTAGTGTCTGTCAATAGATGAATAAAGAAAGTGTGAAACATATATATCTCACATTATACCTATGTATATATGAATATTATTCAGCTGTAAAAATGAAAGGAGTCCTGTCATGTGACAACATGGGTGAAACCAGAGTATATTATGCTAAGTAAAATTAGCCAGACTGGGAAAGACAAATACTATATAATCTCATTTATATGTCAAATCTAAAAGGGTAGAGCTCATAGAAACAGGGAGTACAGCAGTGGCTCCCAGGGCTGTGGCATGGGGAAAATGGAAGGAGGTTGGTCAAAGGGTACACACTGTCAGAAGATGAATCAGTTCTAGCTAACTGAGGTGCACCATGGTGAATACGGTTAACAATGCAGTATATACTTTAAATTTGCTAAGAGAGTCAATCTTCAATGCTCTCATCACACCAGAAAAAAAACAAAAACAAAACAACTGTTAGGTGATAGAGTGTTAATTAGCTTTACTGTGGTAATCTTTTCACAATGTATGCATATATCAAACCATCACATGTACATCTTTAATATATACAATTTTGTCAATTATACCTTAGTAAAGTTGGAAAAAAAGAAAAAGAACAACTTTTGAAACAACAACAAAAAAAGAAAAAGGTTGAAATGAATGTGTGAAAAAGGAGTGTGAATTTGACCTGAAATTTCTGATAGTAAATCAAAAAAAATTTCTCTGACTCTCAGCATGATCTTTCTCTCTCTCTCTTGCTCTCTCTTTTCTGGTGGATTTAGGTACTTGGATTTCATCAGTCTTTTTTTTTTCTCATTTGCCTTGTGGTCTTTCTCTGCAGCAAGAACTGCCAAGCTATTTAAGGAGGAAATGCAAACTGCAGTGAATTTCCCAAGGCACAGCTCAAAGATACTTGTTGGTCCCTGTAGAGTCAGATCTCTATGAAGCCCCGTGGTATTTTAAGGTGAGAATGGGTGACACTTTGAACTTTGCAACCATAAAAGTTATACTGGACTGAAGATATGGATCAGTGGATACAACTTCCTCAGGAATTTAAATATGTCAAATATGCCAAGGGATGTTTGATCATACAAGATGTGGAGTGAGGGGAACCACTAAGTGACTCATTCTGGCCATACTCTTGACTTCTTTCAAATACAGGAGGAGGCTGGAAATATCAAAGACAGCTCCAGATTAAGGACTGATCAAGAAATTCTAAAGAAAGGGGGGTGTATCTTCACCCACTGATTATTGTAACATAAATATGAAGAGCACAGACTTTGGAGTCCAAGAGATGAGAGTTCTGTGACCTTTCCAAAGTCATTTACTGCTCTGAGCCTTTGTAACATGGTTGAGAATGGAGACAATGATTTACCAATTGGAATATATTGTTGAGTTGCCCAATGCAGGCAACTAGATTTGTCCAAATGTGAGAGTGTTGGGAAGTTCTTTTGGGAGCTGATGAAATATCTTGTCTGAGTTATGTTCATTGAATGAGTTCTACATTCTACCTCTGGTAGCTTAATTTACCTCAGAAATCAAAGTGGAGCTCTGGAAGATTTTTTCTCACTAACAGCCCTTCTAACCCCCAACCCATGCACAGATGCTGAGACTAACACGCTTTGGTCTATTGTAGACTTTTCTATGCTTATAGGTGCCCAGGAGACATTAAAACAAGTATTTGATGGAGTTATTTATCCTTCAATTTCCCCAATGTATTATTTATGATTTATTTTTTATACTGAATAAAGAAATTTTAAAACTTGTTTTTATGGGCTATTTGTTGTTTCTTCCCCACCCCCACATTTAAAAAAATTTTTTTGACTTAAGTTATGACTGAAGTCATCACTTTTCATATGCGATGTTTCTATTGACTTTAAAACTAATGTAATCATTCAAAAATCTGCCAAACCCAGCCCTGAGGAATAAAGAAATAGGAGCAGTCCTAAATGGGGGAGGGTGGGCATCCAGGACTGCTGACTTAGAGAGCACTTCCCCCAGGTGTGACTATATTAAAACCATATTTCACTTTAATAGGGAAGGACTGGAAGGGAACTTGGGGGAGGGTAGCCTCTCCTCATGCATGGGACTCCATTTGGGCTAATAAAAGACCACTTAGCCATGAGGGCTCGTTACAATTAAATTGTCTCTAAACAGTTGGTTTCTTGGTAAACCTCCAGAGTAGAGCAGCTGGAGCATATGTAGCAGGAGGAGCTGAGGTCTGCTCCTGTCCCTGGAGCCAGAGTGCATTTCAGTGACCCTCGTAAATCTCACTGCATAGGAGGTGCTGCTGAATGTCCTTTCAGTCCTTTGGCTCAGCAGAGGACCCACGGCAAGGTAGCGATCTGCTCTAAATCTTGGTATAACTTAACTTTCTCTGTTCTCATGCTGTCTTATTCTAGTAATGTTTCAAGATAATATTAGCCTTGTTAAGTGATTTGAGGATTATTTCTTCTATTTCCTGAAACAATTTGTAAAATAGAGACTGTTTATTATCTGATATTTTAATTGAACTTGTTATAAAGCCTGAGCACAGTGACTTTGCTTGTCGAGTTTTATTTTTAAATGTACAACTTGATAAGTTTTGACATATGTGTATACCCATGAAGCTATCACCATGATAAAGACAGTGAAAGTATCCATAATCTCCAAAATTCACTGAGTTTGACTTTTTTAGATTCCATGTATAGGTGAGATCATACAGTATTTCTCTCTCTGTGTCTGGCTAATTTCACTTAGTATAATGTTTCCAAGGTTCATCTATGTTTCCACAAATGACAGGATTTCCTTCTTTTTTTAAGGCTGAATAATATTCCATATATATTTACATTAATTATATTTATATATATGAAAAGAAGTATTTTTTCACATATTCCTTATCCATTCTTCGGTCTACTTATGCTGTTTGCATATCTTAGCTACTATGAAGAATGCTGCAAGGAACATGAATATGTTCATTGAGATACTGATATGTCTTTGAGGTGCTGATTTCATTTCCTTTGCATATACACTCAGTGGTGGAGTTAAATTGTTAGGTCATATGTTAGTTATAGTCTTAATTTTTTACAGAAGCTCTGTACTGTTTTTCCTAATGGTTATAACAATGTTAGAACTTCTAATACTGTCCCTCTTGTACTGTCTCTAAGGTTTCTTGCCCTCTATCCTTTTTCTCTCTGTTCCTTAGATTGGATAATTGCCATTGATTTATCCTAATGGTCCTGTTTTCTCCACTATTTGGTAAAAATCACCCAGTAAATTGTTTATTCTGGATATCGTACTTTTTTTTTGTTTGTTTAACTTTCATCTTATTAAGACACTTAAAAATTTTTTATTGGGGTATAGTTGATTTACAATGTTTTGTTGAGCAGTTTTAGGTTGACACTAAAATTGAGGGGAACTTACCAATACTCCCTGCCCCTGAAACAGAGCAGGACGCTATGGTCCTTGCCCCACCCTCATGTCCTCAGCCTGCCTTTTGTCTGTGGAAAAACCTTAGCTGAAAAGTAAGTTTAATCAGAGAAGTGAGAAAATGGAGAAACAAAGGAAAACAGTCAAAGGAGACCAAATAATAATAGTTTAGTCATTAAGCAGAGTCAAGGACCTTTCATTCCTCCTTAAAGGCTGTAGATAATATTCTAAGTCATATCCTGTGAGCTGTCTTATAGATACTGAAACCTCTACCTGGTGGAAGAAGTTAACTACATGATGACCAGGCTGTAGCCATGACATAAGCTGCCACAATTCCAAGAATTGGCCTCAAAGAAATGGGAACAAAGCGACCCTGGAAATGAAGATTAACTGTATCTAGAACAATCGAGGTGATGCTGGTCAGACCACCGACGACCAATTTCAAGATGCCTGTCAGAGCTGCCTGTGCTGTTTCTGCATGTAGCCCCCTCCCTCTGTCTATAAAAGCTCTTGCCCCCTGATTGTCAGGGGACGGGGGGAGTCGGCCTTTGGACAGGCGTCTGCCCTCCCACCCCTCCGCCAGTTGCCAGCCTCTGAAATAAAGCATCCTTTCCTTTCCTACCAACACTTGTCTCTCGAGAATTGGCTTTCAAGCGGAGAGCAGCCGGACCTGGGTTCGGTAACACCCCTACACAAGCATAGCATCCTCCATTATCCATACTCCTCACCAGAGTGATACATTTGTTACCACTGATGAATTCACATCAACACATCATAATCACCCCAAATCCATAGTTTATATTATGATTCACTCTTGGTGTTGTACATTGTATGGCTTTGCATAAACATATAATTGCACATATCCTTCTTAATAGCATAATACAGAGTATTCTCACTGTCCTAAAAATTCTCCACATTCTACTTATTTACCCCTTGCTCCCCCATCCCTAACCCCTAGCAACCAGTGATCTTTTTAATCTCTCCAAGGATTTGCCTTTTTCAGAATGTCATAATGTTGGAACCATACAGTAAGTAGCCTTTTCAGATTGGCTTCTTTCACTTAGTCGTATGCCTTTAAGTTTCCTTCGTGTATTTTCATAGCTTAATAGTTCATTTATTTTTTGGCACTGAATAATATTTTATTGTCTGACTGTACCAGTTTATTTATCCACACACTTACTGAAGGACATCTTGGTTGCTTCCAGATTTTGGCAATTATGAATGAAGCTACTTTAAACGTCCGCGTGCAGGTTTTTGTATGGACACAAGTTTCTAACTTTTTTTGGGTAAATACCAAGGAGTACAACTGCTGAACCGTATAGTAACCATATAGTAATCATATAGTAAGAGTATGTTTAGTTTTATAGGGAACCACCAAACTGACTTCCAAAGTGATTCTATCATTTTGCATTCCAACCAGTAATAAATAAGAGACCCTGTTGCTCTCCATTCTCACCAGCATTTGGTGTTTTCTGTGTTCTAGGTTTTGGCCATTCTAATAGGTATGTAGTGATAGTGGATTGTTGTTTTACCTTGCATTTCTCTGATGACATATGACCTAGGGTATCTTTTCATGTGCTTATTTGCCATCTGTATATCTTCTTTGGTGAGTTGTCCATGAAAGTTTTTGGCCTATTTTTAATTGGGTAGTTATTTTCTTATTATTGAGTTTTAAGAATTCTCTGTACATTTTAATAACAAGTATTTATCAGTTATGTTTTTTGCAAAATTTTTTCCCATTCTTTGGTTTGCCTTTGCATTCTCTTGACATTGTATTTTGCAGAGCAGATGTTTTTAGTTTTAATGAAGTCCAGCTCTTATCCATATTTCTTTCATGGACCGTGCTTTGGTGTTTTACCTAAAAGTCGTCACCATACCTAATGTCATCCAGGTTTGCTCCTATATTATCTTCTAAGAGTTTTATAGTTTTGAATTTTACATTTAGTATTGTGATCTCATTGGCCCTAATTTTTGTAAGAGAAATAAGGTCTGTGTCTAGATTCATTTTTTCTTTTTTTGTGTGTGTGGATACTCAGTTGCTCCAGCATCATTTGTTGAAAAGATTATCTTTTCTCCATTGTCTTGTCTTTGCTCCTTTGTCAAAAGTTAATTCATTCTGATTATGTGGGTATATTTCTGGGCTTGCTATTCTATTCCACTGATTTATTTGTCTATTCTTTTGCCAATAGCACTCTGTCTTGATGACTGTAGCTTTATAGTAAATCTTAAAATCAAGTAGTTTCAGTCCTCCAATTGTGTTCTTCTTTAATAATATGTTGGCTATTCTGAGTCTTCTCTTCTCCATATAATTAGAATTAGCTGGTCGATATTCATCAAATAACTTGCTGGGATTTTGATTAAGATTGCACTAAGTCTGTAGATCAAGTTGAAAAGAATTGACATCTTGACAATATTGAGTATTCCTATTCATGAACATGAAATATCTTTTCCTTTATTTATTTAGTTCTTTGATTTCATTCACCAGTAGTTTCCCTCATACAAACCTATAAATATTTTGTTAGATTTATACCTAAGTAGTTTATTTTTTGGATGTTAATGTAAGTGGTATTGTGTTTTAAATTTCAACTTCTAGTTGTTCATTGCTGGTATTCAGGAAAGTGACTTTTGTATATTAATTTTGTATCCTGCAACCTTGCCAGAATTGCTTATTACTTCCAGAAGTTTTCTTGTCAGTTCTTTTGGATTTTCTACATAGATGATCATGTCATCTGTGAGCAATGACAAGTTATTCATTCCTTCCCAACCTGTATACCTTTTATTTTCTCTTCTTTTGTTATATTAGCTGGAAATTCCAGTACAATGTTGAAAAGGAGTGGTGAGAGAGGACATCCTTGCTTGTACTGGATCTTAGTGGGAAAGCTTTGAATTTCTCACTATGAAGTAGGAGGTTAGTTGTGGGTTTTTCATAGATATTTTTTTATCAAGTTGAGGACGTTCCCTTCTCCTCCTAGTTTACTGAGTTTTGTAAATCATGAATGAGTGCTTGATGTTGTCAAATGCTTTTTCTGCATCGCTTGGTATGATTAGGTAATGTTTCTTTTTAATCCTGTTGATGTGATGGATTACATTAATTGATTTTCAAATGTTTTTCTAGCCATGGATATTTGTGATAAATCCCAATTAGTCGTGGTGTATAATTCTTTTTATACATTGTTGGATTCAATTGGCTAATGTTTTGTTGAGGATTTTTGCATCTATGTTCATGAGAGATATTGGTTTGTACTTTTCTTTTCTTTTAACGCCTTTGTCTGGTTTTGGTGTGAGAGTAATGCTAGCATCACAGAATGAGTTAGGAAATATTTTCTTTGCTTCTATTCTCTGAAAGAGATTGTAGGTAATTGGTGTAATTTATTCCTTAACTGTTTGGTAGAATTAAATTCTACCAGTGAAGTCATCTGGGCCTGGTGCTTTCTGTTTTGGAAGGTTATTAGTTATTGATTGAGTTTTTAAAAATAGACATATACCCATTCAGATTGTCTATTTCTTCTTATGTGGTTTTGGCAGACTGTGTTTCTTAAGGAACTGGTCCAGTTCATTAAGTTATCAAATTTGTGAGCGTTAAGAGTTGTTCATAATATTCCTTTTGATCCTTTCAATGCCCTTAGGACCTGTAGTGATGTCCTTGCTCTTTTTTTTTTTTCCTTTTCTTTAGTTAGCCTGGCTAGAAACATTGATTTCATTGCTCTTTTCAAAGAACCAACTTTTGGGTTCATTGATTTTTCTCTATTGATTTTCTGTTTTCAATTTCACTGATTTCTGCTCTATTTTTTATTATTATTTTTCTCTCTAAAAATTTTACTTTCAAATAACCCTGTACCATGTCACAGAGAGTGTAGGTGCCTAAAATGACAAAATCCTAATTCTTTTCTTCTGTTTCTTGTATCATTGCTGTCATTCATTTCATTTAAATATAAGCATACATAAATCTATCTATCTACTTATCTATCTATCTCTACCATTCACCCTTGAACAATGAGGGGGTTAGGGGCCATAACTCTCTGCACAGTTGAAAATCTGTGTATAACTTTACTGTCAGCCCTCTGTATCTGTGGTTCCACATCCATGGATTCAACCAACCTACCATAATGTAGTATTGTAGTATTTATTTATTGAGAAAAATTTACATATAAGTGGATCAACACAGCTCAAACCCATGTTGTACAGGGGTCAACCACATATGCTAAACTATAAAATTTGTCTCTTGGTAGTCTTCTCAAATAGTAGTTTTTTATATACTTTTGATAATATATATGTAATATATGTAATATAATGTATACATTTGATAAATACATAAATATTCATAATCTAAGACATTGTTAGCATTACTTTTTTGAACTGTTATCTGTTGGATTAATTAAGACTAAGAAAAATAAAAGTTTTTATTTTAACTTCACTTTGATGCTCTTTCTTACTTTATGGAGATCTAAGTTTCTGAACAATATTATTTTACCTCTCTCTGAAGAAATTCTTTTAACATTTTTTGCAAGCCAGGTCAAAAATTCCCTTAATTTTTTTCCTGAGAAATTCTATATCTCTCTTCCAAGCTTGAAGGATAATTTTGCAGAATTCTAGGTTTGTAGTTATCTCCTTCAACACTTTAAATATCTATGCACTCTCTTCTTGCTTGCATGGTTTCTGAGGATACGTTAGATGCAATTCTTATTTTTGTTTCCCTTTAGTAGCATGTGTTTTTCCTCTGGCTTCTTTCAGGATTTTTTCTTTGAGTTTTCTCTAGTTTGAAGACTATTTGCCTAGGTTCAGTTTCTATGGTGTTTTTCCTGGTCACTGTTCTCTAAGTTTCCTGGATCTGTGGTTGATGTCTGACAGACATTAATTTGGGAGAAATTCTTAGTCATTATTGTTTAAAATATTTCTTCTGTGTTTTTCCTCTGTGTCTTCTTCTTCTGGCATCCCCATTACATATGTTATACCTTCTGTAATTGCCCCCCAGTTCTTGGAATTGCTGTTGTTTTTTCAGTCTTTGTTCTCTTTTTAGTTTTCAAGGATTCTGTCTGCTAAATCTTCTAACTCAGAGATACTTTCCTCAGTCGTATCTAATGTACTAATAACCTCATCAAAGGTATTCTTCATTTCTGTTACAACGTGTTATCTCTAGTATTCCTTTTTGGTTCTTTCTTAGGATTTTCATCTCTCTGCTTACATTGCCCATCTGTTCTGGCATGCTGTCTTCTTTATCCATTAGAGCCCTTAGCATATTAATCATAGTTGTTTTAAATTCCTAGTCTGATAATTCCAACATCCCTGTCATGTCTGGTTCTGATGCTTGCTCTGTCTCTTAAAACTGTGGTTTTATTTTTTGCTTTTTAGCATGTCTTGTATTTTTTTCTTGTTAGCTGGACCTGATGTACTGGGTGAAAGGAGCTGCCATAAATAGACAGTAATGTGGTGGTAAAGGGCTGGGGTAGGGAAGCATTCCATAGTCCTATAGTCAGGACTCAGTCTTTTAGTGAGCCCATTTCTCTGGATTGTGAACTTCACAAGTGTTTATCCATTTTTTTTCTCCCCTGCCTAAGGGAGACAAAAATGGCTAGAGCTCATTGGACTTGGGTATATCCCTTCCTTCAGGTCAGTTAGGCTCTGATAATACCCAGCAGGTTTAGCTCTGTTTACCTAGTTTTCCTTGAGGGCAGGCCTTGTGAAGAAAAGCAGAGTGCTCTGGTATATTTCAAAATGGTTTCTTTTCCTCTCTCCATGTGAGAAACAGGAGGGGAATTTTCTCCATAATTTACTGTGGGAACCTGGTTGAGTTACTGGAGGTAAATATCACAATATTGGGCACTCCCTCCCACCTCTGGCTGGGCTCCCCTGGAGTTTTTAACTCTCAGAGTTGTCCACTTTAAGCTTTCAGCAACTTGTCAATTACAGTTTAAGTTTTCCTGCACCAACACTGATTCCCTCTCTGGTTTCGCCTGAGTGTCTGCTCTGATAAGCTATGACTTTCTGTATTTGTTGTCTGATTGTCCAATCTTGGGGGCAACAGTTTGCCCTGTATCCTCCCCTCTTATTTGGATCCAGGAAGAGTTATTTATCTTTCATTCTGTTCAGTTGTTTACTTGTTAGAATGAAGTGGTGGCTCCAAGCTTCTTCCATGTGGAACCCAATATTGTATTTTTTAATGAAAAAATATTCATTTAGTTCTATTTCTCCAGAGATTTTGTGTTCTTTACATTTATTTTATCTCATAAGGCATACTTGTACACTGACTTTACATCTTTGTCTACTTATTCAAATATCTGTGTCATCTTGGGATTGGCTTTGAATAATACCCTTGGAGTGAGTCTCATTTCCCTTATTCTTTATATGTTGAGCAATTTGTACTGTGTCCTGAATATTGTGAATGTTATATAATTGAATCTCTGGATTATGATATACACCTTGAAAAATATTTTTAAAATTATTTACCAAGCAATTAACTTTGTGGACTTAGACTGTAAAATATGTCTGTTGGAAGTCAGTTCATATGGCAGGCCAGTTATTTTATCATAAACTGAACTGTTTGCTTTTTGCCCCACATACACATACTTAAACTAGAGCCTGACAGAGCTAACACACAGAATTTGGGATTTTCTTTATCTGGCTCTTTCTTTTCTGGAAATCTCCCATAGTGGCTCTAGTTATCCATAACTTTGATTTTTTGTTCCTCAGGCCAGAAACATAGCAAGGTTTTCTATAAATTTCTGTTTCCTAATATTCTGTGCATGCTGTGAAGATTTCAGTCACCCACAAACTTAACCAATATAAAGAGTAAATCCATCTCATTCTGGTCTGTTCTTTCAAATTTGGCTCCCTTTAAAATTCTGCCTTCAGTTATTTGTTTTATTTATTATTATTTTGTTCTTTTCAGATTTAAACTGTTATAAGCAAGGCGGTAGGTCTGTTTGATCATAATAGAAGAAGAATATATAACTTGATTACTTAAAACCTGTCTAAGTATCTTTGTCTTTAAACTAGAAAGTGTAATCAATTTATTTTCATAAATGATATATTTGGATTTATTATTACATTATTTAGGACTCTATACTTTAATTTTCTATTTGTTTTCTTTTTTTTCTCAATTCCCTCTGTGACTTTGGAAGTAACATACTCCATTTTCATTAGTTTAGTTATTCTTTTCAAATTTTTAGCATGTACAGTGCACTTAAAAATCTAAAGTTAATTAATATCCATACCCTCTTCCTAATTATACAAAGATCTTAGCACACTTTTACTCTGATCTTTCCCCATTCCCTTGCTCACATTGTTTTTTTGTTTTGTTTTGTTTCGTTTTTTGCGGTACGCGGGCCTCTCACTGCTGTGGCCTCTCCCGTTGTGGAGCACAGGCTCCGGACGCGCAGGTTCAGCAGCCATGGCTCACGGGCCCAGCTGCTCCGCGGCATGTGGGATCTTCCCGGACCGGGGCATGAACCCTCGTCTCCTGCATCGGCAGGCGGACTCTCAACCACTGCGCCACCAGGGAAGCCCGCTCACTTTGTTTTATATGATCCAAATTGGTGATTGGTAATTTTTATCATTATTGAATTTTAGTCAATCTTTACTTTATGTTCATTTATGTTTTTACCTTTCATCCTCATCATCATTGCTCTTTTTCTTCAAATTATTTTGTTCTGGGTTCAATTTTCTTGAAGTTCGCACATACACATACTTTCAATGAAGTTATATATTTTTAAATTTTTTTTTTATTCTCACTCTTGAATGATATGGTAGCTGGGTATAGAATTCTAAATTGAGTATTATATCTTCATTGTGAAGAAGTCACCTCTCGGTTCATTTGTTGTGCTTTTTTAGGGGAGGTAAGTAAATTGTCTTTTCTGTTAGGCTGCTTTTATAATCTTTCATTTTTCTTGGGTGACTAAAGTTAACCTTGACATATCTTATCTTTGAGTGTATTTGTTTATTTACTGCTTGAGATTTAGTTTTATTATATTTCTTGAACTGGAGTGTTAGATATTTCATAACTTGTAAACATTTCACTGCCATTATTTTCACAAAAATTTCCTCTTGCCCTTTCTTTTCATTTTCTCCTGGTATTCCTAGAGGATATATCTTGGTACTTCTCATCCCAGCTTTCCTATTTCTTATCCTCTTTTTTTTTAAAATAAATTTATTTATTTATTTTTGGCTGTGTTGGGTCTTCATTGCTGCGTGTGGGCTTTCTCTAGTTGCATTGAGTGGGGGCTGCTCTTTGTTGCAGTGTGTGGGCTTCTCACTGCAGTGGCTTCTCTTGTTACAGAGCATGTGCTCTAGGCCTGTGGGCTTCAGTAGTTGTGGCTCACAGGCTCTAGAGTGCAGGCTCAGTAGTTGTGGCGCATGTGCCCAGTTGCTCTGCGGCATATGGGATCTTCCTGGACCAGAGCTCGAACCTGTGTCCCCTGCATTGACAGGTGGATTCTTAATCACTGTGCCCTTAGGGAAGCCCTTTTATCCTCTTTCATAACTTCTTTCATGTTTTTCTTGTCTTTGTCTCTTATTGCTCTATTATGAGTAGTTTATTCATATTTATTATATATTACATAATTTATTAGTGCTATATTTCTTTTAGTCTAATCTGCTTTTTCAACCTTTTTTTGATATTTTTAAATGGCTATTTTTAATATCTAGAACTTCTAATTGGTGTCAAACCTGCCAGGTTTCTTTTTTCTTTTAATTGTTTTAGTAGATTCTTGTGCTTTTTATTTAAAAAATATTTTTTCTTGTGCTTTTTAGATTTTATTTTATCTCTTTAACGCTAAGCCTCCCAACTACATTAATAAGCTTTTGGTTATTATTTTATATTAAACAAGATTTGTCTTGCTTCTTAAAAAAATAGGAATCCTTTATGGCCAGAGTATTTCAGATATTCCTGCATCATGGTTGTACATTGCTTCTAACAGGAAGAAGTGAGAATGGAGACATGTGATGAGGCATCATTGATTTAGGGTCAAGAAGGTGGAGAAAATAGGAATAAAGCATGATTCAGAAAATTCACCTGGATCTGCTATCCACCTTAAAGATTGAGGGGCTCTCACTTTCACTTTAAAATTAAGTCCTTTGTTTTCTTCTTGCTAAAAATATAGAATCCCTTTACTCCCTGCTACTCAAAAATATAAACAGCAGCAACACAGTACAAACAAGTTGCCAGCAACTACACTCATCACTTGCAGAGTATGTTTTGAAGGAAAATTAAATTATGCATAATTAATTTTAGAGGTTCCTAGTCTAGAGTTATAAAAATGTTAATTGAAGTCTTTTATAAAAAGTCTTGAACTTTGAGAACTTGCATATGGAAACATAAAAACAAAAGCAAAACAAACCTTGTAGATGGAATAAAAATTTTAATCCAAAGAACAATTATCCTAGGTCAAATTAAAAAAAAAAAAGGGATTCAGAAGCTCCTAGCAAAAGGACATTTTCCTAAATTTAGTGGGATCCTACACTACTATCAGAGACATAATGTATATTAATTCAGTTACTCGTTTGGTTAAGAGTGTTGAGTTCCTGCTACACTCCAGTTATTCTGCTAGACCAGCTCCATATCTGCTTGGATATGACAGTGATCAAAGCAAAAATGGCAACTACTCTCTTAACTTTTAAAATTGCTTATTTTGCATAAGTTAATTATTTATGAAATTAGACATGATTATTTCATCATGTGGGTTCAGTCATTATCAATTAACTATTTAATTGTCCTTAAAGAATTCTGACTATACTATTTACTTACTCCAGGCATACCTTTTCTTTCATAAAAAAGAACACATTTTTGCTCCTCCCTACACCTCTGGTCTTACTTTATTCTCCCTCCAAAAGTGTTATTCCCTGTCTTCAAGCTCCAATTTCTTTTATTTGGGTTCTGTGATCCATGAACCATCCTGCCCATATCTACTTCACAATGTGAAATTCTAATCATACTTCAGATATGTCTTCATATTACCTTCCATTTCTCCTTTATTACAATTACTACAGTTTACAAATGCATATTAATATGTGAGACCACTTGCAGTTGGCTGTTGAACAATACAGCTTTGAACTGTGTGGGTCCACTTACATGCAGATTTTTTCAATAGTAAATATGCAGTGCTACATTGTCTGTGGTTGGTTGAATCCACAGATACAGAACTGGAGAGCTACAGATGAAACACGCATATGGAGGAACTGTATATATGGAGGACTGCTTATAAATTATATGTGGATTTTCAGCTATGCTGAGGGTTGGTACCCTTAACCCTTGCATTGTTCAAAAGTCAATCATACAAAGTTAAGGTGCTTTTAATTGTAATATAAAAATATGATTCAAATCTTTGCTTAAATAATAAGGGTTCCTTGCCCTTTCATTGTAAGGAGTTCCTTGGTCAACTAATCATGTTGCCCCTTTTCTGATCTCTAGGAGGATCTCTCTTGTCCAATGTCTATCTTGGTCACAACTTAAAGGGACAGTAGGAAGGATGCAGTCTTACTGCTTTAAGAGTTCACTTTGATATGAGTTTAAGGACTTGGAAATTGCTCGGGGCCAAGAAATCACAGCCAAGTTTGGGATTTTATTTACTGAGTGAAAACTTGGTGGCTTACAACGAAAAGCATTTGTTTTCTTGTCGTCCTCCCAGTGCTGAGATCGAGACCTTGCTGGTTTGCAGTATTTCTAGTGTTTATAGAATGCTCTTCTGTCTAATAAATTTCTATGATAAAAATAAAAAAAGATGGCCTCCTGCAGCAGAGTCTAAAAGGCTGGCTCTGAATCAGAGTTGTTGCATTGTAAATTGCAGTGTCAAATGTTTCCTAGTCTCACTATGTAAGTATCTTCCCAGAGATACTTAACCTCTATGTGCTTCTGTTACTTTATCTGTAAATAAGAATAATTATTAGTTCTCACAATGATTATAATAGTTAATAAGTTAATCCCTATAAAGTATTCAGAACAATGCCAGACACCTAATAAACATGTATTAAGTGTTAACTATTGTTTTTGTCATTATTTGACAGATTTCACTTTATTTTTATGCTTCACAAAAATGAACAGATTTTTATGGTCCGCACTATTAATTAGTTATGAAGAATTTGTTCAGAAAAAAAATCTTCCTCATTAAGTCTTGATGTAGGGACAAGTTCAACTGAATGCAAAGTTGACTGAAAACAGTTGCTTCCTCCCCACAACCAATTAGTGGGAATGAGCACAAGAGAATCTTTTGGAATACCCACATGTGAATACTCCCCAAATTCCTTCCAGGCATAGGCTTCAAGGATGATGGTTACTACTTGTACCCACTGGGTTTGAAGGAGAGGAAGTAGGGTGACACGGCATGGCCTTGTGTTACTGGGGGAAGAATATCTATTCCAGAAGGAGGATGCCTGCACAGTCATGAACCCTGCCTTTAGCCTCTTAGAAGGCATAAACACTGAACCCAAGTGCATTAGCCCTTCTCCATGCCTTTCCAATCAGCACTGCAAAAATAAACAGTTTATACATTTAAAGTAACCCAAGACTACCCTCACCAATTATTTTATAAGGATCCCTTGGAAGACAAACACGTTCCCCCGCTCCTCAGCCCACAGCAGCCATTCGTCTGCCATGAGCTGTTGGAGGGCTGAGTACCTTGCTTTCCTGGGGCTCGAGGCCCAGAGCTATTTTGAGGAATAGGGTACCTGTATATCTTCCACTCTCTGGCGAAGTGTCCTATCATCTTAAGTTTCCCTCTCTACAAAGCCTTCCTACCTCTGCATCTGACTGACGTTTCCTATTCCTGGAGTATTTGAGCACCAGTTGTTGTCCCAGGGAAGTAGATGGGGTTGGGGCCCAATTAAGCAGTAGCAGAGCTGTTACTGGAATTTCTTGTGCTCAGAGCCCTGGGAATAAAACAAAATCCACCTCTACTGAGCACATAACTATAGGCCAGAGACCGTGTAATTTGATTTAATCCACATTAATGTGTTGCCTGGTACGTATTATAAACCCTTCCTTAAAATGAGACAACTGAACCCAAGACGACACAGGCAGTCAGTGGATGGCGTGTCTCTGAGATGCCACCTACTTTGTTCCAATGCCATCCTCTTTCTGCTACGACGTGCTGTTTCCTACAAGAACGGGTAGCACGCACTTCATGACTCTCGTGTGCTGGGTATGGAACAGAGAGATTAATGAGCACAGCTGTCAGTCATCATAAGGAGCCATCCAGGGAGGCACGGATCAGATAGGGAAGCTAAAGTTCATTTTATTCTTCACACTATTCATGGTCACATCACTAGAAAGTGATAGATCTGATATTTAAACTCAGGACTCTTTTCCAAAGCACACACTCTTTCCAGTTTATATTTCTCATTATTATTTGAGCAAACAATCTTTTAATCCTATCTGATCTCATCTTCTCCAATCTTACCATAGTCAATAGCTGTGAATCTGAGCACATTGTGTTTCCTGCTAAGGAACTAAATTTCTTAACTTATTGGGCAGTTATTTCTGATATTTTTCTCTTTCATTAATCTGGGGATTGTTTTTTATTTTTCACCTTGCTTCCTCTCTCTCTCTCCATATATATATATATGACTTTTTCCTGTGAAGACCTCATTAAGAAACTACTATTCCTTCAAGGTCATTTTGTCCTTAGTTAAGTGACCCTTCCAACATCCTTTGGAAAATCAAAGTTTTATAGAAATTAGCATAAAGGTCTGGGTTTTTATTAAGTCTGGAATATGTAGGAGTTCTGGGATAAAATACCTGAAGCTCTAACAGACTCTAGGGCTAGATAAGCATTTTGTTTCTCATCTGAAAACCTTTGTAGTCTTTACCCTCCCGATCAATTGTCGATTAGTGTGAGCTGGGCCTGGGAGGAGGATCCAGTTTATTAATAAATCCGATTATATCAGAAATTCTATCAGAGTTAGCTGAGAAAATGAGTGGATAAGATGAAGTAGCATTATTTCTAGAAACTCTCCCTGTAAACTTCTTATTAGAGAGAAAGAGACTTCTCTGAATCCAACCTAAGTTTCAACCAAAGGCAGGATCATGGTTTTAGAGGGTCTCAGTAATGCTTAGGATTCAAATCTGGTATTAACCTAAAATGAGGTTAACAGCTTCAGAGTTGATGCTACATAAAATTCTTTTTGTAGCATATAAAGTTTGTTGTGGAAGTAGTAAACATATTGGGTAATATTTTAAATGCCCAAATCCCTCTTCTCTCAAAATCTATTAGCTTTGGGTGAGAAATAAACTAGTTATACTCCCAGATTGATAAGAAACCAAATGAAAAATAGAAGTTGATAATAGCAGGGGATACTGTTGTCAAATCAGTGGTGGCCCTCCTTCTTCTTAGCTAATAGGGATCCTTTCTTGAACTCTTTTGTTAAAAAAATGTCCAGGGCTGGAATGAAGGAATCTCATCTCCTTCCTCCACCAGTGTCCCCTACTCCTCAACCCCGGATTTTACCTTCTTAACCCCTTGTTTTATTGCTTGTCTGTCTCACTAGATCATAACTCCAGCATTGCCCAGATGGGGTGCACGATTTATCAAACTCTCCTCCATGCTAGTGTTCTTCTAACATTTTTCAAGGATTAATTTATTAAAATTTCTTAATACTGCCAATCAGGTAGCGAATATCATTATATCTATGTTGCATGTGAAGAAATCAAGACCCACATAGGTTAAGTAACTTGCAAGGCCACCCAACTAGTAAGTGGATTTGAACTTGGAAAGACAGTTGCCAGAGTCAAAACTCAAAACTACCAAGATATATTGCCAAAATAAATCGTTGTTGAATGAATGTCTTTAGTCTATATTAATATATTACATATGGATACATTCTGTAGGTAATAATTTAGCATATTTGTATATATTTATGTTAAACATATAACATCTATGTACTATATAGATTTATTTTATATTAAGGCCACTAGCATATTATATATCATCTCAATATTTATCTAACAAAGACACACACATATGTAACATATATGGTATCTGACTTTATAATTATTCCACAAATATTTGTCAGGGTAATATATTATATATTGTTATATATTATATATATATAACAAATGAATATTGCATTCTTGATATATAATTTATAAATCATGAATATAGAATTAATACTAATATTTGTTTAATGAATAAATGAACACAATCCCTGTGGTCAGCTTAGCCTAGTGCTTCCTTTACTGTTCTCTTCTTTGCCCTTTGCCTGTGACTCTAGTATCAATCAAATGATTCGTGCTACTAGCTTTCCCTGCTAAAAGACACACCTTGTATTTGGCAATTAAATGAGAGAGAAAAAAGTGACAACAAAGTCCCCTACATTATTATTTTTTTTAATGAGAAAACAATCTACAGTTTTGATCAGACAATAGACTGCAGCCTAAGCGAGAAGTTTGGGAATGTCCACTCTGTTGATACAGATTGTGGAATTCAGGCAACATTCCCAGGTTGGAAATTAGGCAAGAGATGACCATTAGAACCAAGAATAAAGGAATTAAGGGTCCTTGATTATATATATTGCCTCATCCAGGAACCAGAGTAGACAGACAGATCTTCAATGAAATACCTCCAGCTTGGATATAGAAGGAGCTCTCTCTCTCTCTTTATATTTATGTATATATTCCTTTGTTGGTCAAATAAAGTTGTTTGTATTCATGCTGTTGCTTTAAGACCCCGGTCTTTAGTGAGAGCTTCCATTTTCCCAGAGCAGTTCAAATGAACATGCAATTGAAAACAGATGTGGGCTCCAGCATGTTATTGCACAAGGGCGAATGGGGCACAGGGAGGGAAAGAGGGGGAGGTGGCAGGGACGGCGCGAAGGGACCTTCAGCAGCCCCAGGACTCTCATCACTCGAGGGGGTCTGAACTCCGAATTCCACCAGCCTGCACTCTGAAAATGAACTCCTAACAGAAAACAGATGGGGTGGACCTCGAGGTGGGGGAGGGGAGACGGAGTGAGGCCTGATGGGGAAAGTGCGGTGAGGAAGGTGAGGGAGCAAGCAAAGTCAGAAACGTGGAGAGAGTGGGTTTATTCACATGCCCATGTAAGGAAAGAAAAGCGCTAGAGGAGGTGATGGGAGTTGGGGGTGAAACATGCGCAGAACACCTAGCGCCTCCTGCAGACACAATTTCCATTGTTTTTTGCCCCGCTGAGAAGAACCAGTGATATTAAGACACTGCAAGAGCAGGGATCATCAAGCCAGATTTTTTTTTTCTTCTTCTTTTTGCCTGGGAAACATCTCATCCAAACAGACCACTTGCTTTTGCAAATGCCAGTAGTCCTGATAAATCAAACTCACTGGAGTCAGCACAATCCTCATGTTACTTTCCATCAGGGCTTTGTCTGAGCAGAGGCATGCCAAGGGGTGTCTGCTGCGGGGGAGGAGGGAGCTGGTCCAGTGCATAGTCTGGACAATAATACCTCCTGGGTCTTTCCATCCTGGGAACCAGAGTTATTTCCCTTCTGTTTTCTGGGACCAGCTTATCAGAGATTTGACAGTTCCCAGATTTGAATGAAACATTTTTCCACCTTTCTTTTTCTTTTTCTTTCTTTCTTTCTTTCTTTCTTTCTTTCTTTCTTTCTTTCTTTCTTTCTTTCTTTCTTTCTTTCTTTCTTTCTTTCTTTCTCTTTCTTTCTTTCTCTTTCTTTCTTTCTTTCTTTCTTTCTTTCTTTCCTTTCTTCCTTCCTTTCTTTCCTTTCTTCCTTCCTTCCTTCCTTCCTTTCTTTCTCTTTCTCCCTTTCTTTCTTTCTTTCTCTTTCTTTTCTTTCCTTCTTCCTTCCTTCCTTCCTTCCTTCCTTTCTTTCTTTCTTTCTTTCTTTCTTTCTCTCTCTCTCTCTCTCTTTTCTTTCCTTCCTTCTTTCACAGCTTAATCCTCCCTCTTCAGTAAATGAGAGGAAGAAGTAGATAGCTATACAGCTGGAGTGAATCTAAGTAGTATGCCATTTTGGGGTTTGCTAAGTTGTGTATTAAGATTGCTGAGCTAACACTACATGCTTGGGGGATTATTTGTCCCTAGATGTACTTATTTGGCAAAATAGCTTTAAATGTTCTCATGCATACCATATAATCATAAAGTAGTGACTCTCAATGGGAGAGGGGTGTTTGGGAGAGGGATTTTGCATCCTAGGAGACTTTGGCAATGCCTAAAGTCATTTTGGTTGTTACTGGAGTGGTGGTTACTGTCTTCATGGGTGAAGGCCAGGGATGCCGCTAAATAGCCTACAATTCACAGCACAGCACCCGTCAACAATGAATTATCCAGTCTAAAATGTCATCATGCCAATGTAGAGAAAATCTGATTATAAATTTTATATGATCCATGTGACACTTTGAGGACAAGGATGACACGGATATATAAAATTCAGGGATCATTCTTGAATTTCATTTTAAGGTCATATCTTTAAAACCTTATGCCCCACAAAACAAACTGATGATGCTAATGATAAAACAGCAATAATAGCTACTAATTATATTGCATTGTATGCCAAGGCAGTGTTTCAAGCGCTTTACATTATAATACACTTGTTTTTCACAACAATTTTATGAGATCTGTACAATTATTTTCCTAATTTACAGGAGAAGAAACAGGAACAGAGAGGTTTAGTAATATGCCTGAGGTCACTTAGCTAGTAAGTGCAAGGCTGGCTTCATGGGTATTTAGCCTGTGCAATCACACAGGGCCCATGCTCCGGTGGGGCCCATGCTTGCTTTAATGTTCTTTTGTCACTGCCTTAAAATTCTTAATAATTTTATCACTGAACTTGTGTTTGTAAATGAAGCTCAATGGGCAGTAATCATGCATGTGAGCAGAATAGGTATGTATAATATAGGAGCTGCTTGTTGGCTCAATTGACATGTAGTGTTCATGGTTTCCCATGAACACAGAATTCCAGTGGGCCCACAATGCATGTGGGTTCAGTGAGACTCAAAGCAAGTACAGTGTAAGCATGTTCTATCTATGACTAAGTACAGTCATTGGGAGCCCCAAGAAGTCACACTCTATTCAACCAGAACTTGCATTGAACACAGAAAGAAAGCAGGGGCATTCTAAGAAATGCAAATGTCCAGGCACCCTATCATATCCCTTCTTACTCATGTTACTTCCCTGTATTAGCCAACAACTTATGCTTGAAATGATCACTTAGAAGCAAGGGGAAAGATAGGACAGCCCATAATTTCTTTTCCTTTCAGTCCTCCCTTACTTATCAGTAAGCCAACAGTACAGAGCATTGGTAGTCAGTTCACATATCAAAAAGTGAAATAAGAAACAGTTGATCTAGTTTTGTGCCATGTTTTCATGTTTTGGTAAGAATAAAATACTTACGCACATGCGAGCCATGGAATAAGAATTGTGTAATTTCAGTGATCCTGCATACAATTTAACTGCTCTTATATTTGCATCAAAACTGGTATTGCACAATTTAAAGATGGATGCTCAATGGTGAAAAACTGAAACCTTTTCCTCTAAATCAGGAACAAGACAAGGTTGCCTGCTCTCACTGCTATTATTCAACATAGTTTTGGAAGTTTTAGCCACAGAAATCAGAGAAGAACAAGAAATAAAAGGAATCTAGATCAGAAAAGAAGAAGTAAAACTGTCACTGTTTGCATTTGACATGATACCATACATAGAGAATCCTAAAGATGCTACCAGAAAACTACTAGAGCTAATCAATGAATTTGGTAAAGTAGCAGGATACAAAATTAATGCACAGAAATCTCTTGCATTCCTATACACTAATGATGAAAAATCTGAATGAGAAATTAAGGAAACACTCCCATTTACCATTGCAACAAAAAAAATTAAATACCTAGGAATGAACCTACTTAAGGAGGCAAAAGACCTGTATGTAGAAAACTATAAGACACTGATGAAAGAAATTGAAGATGATACAAACAGATGGAGAGATATACCATGTTCTTGGATTGGAAGAATCAACATTGTGAAAATGACTCTACCCAAAGCAATCTACAGATACAATGCAATCCCTATCAAACTACCAATGGCATTTTTCACAGAACTAGAACAAAAAATTTCACAATTTGTATGGAAACAAAAAAGACCCCAAACAGCTAAAGCAATCTTGAGAAAGAAAAATGGAGCTGGAGGAATCAGGCTCCCTAACTTCAGACTATACTACAAAGCTACAGTAATCAAGACAGTATGGTACTGGCACAAAAAACAGAAAAATAGATCAATGGAACAGGATAGAAACCCACGTACATATGGCCACCTTATCTTTCATAAAGGAGGCAAGAATATACAATGTAGAAAAGACAGCCTCTTCAATAAGTGGTGTTGGGAAAACTGGACAGCTACATGCAAAAAGATAAAATTAGAACACTCCCTAACACCATACACAAAAATAAACCCAAAATGGATTAAAGACCTAAGTGTAAGGCCAGACACTGTAAAATTCTTAGAGAAAAACATAGGAAGAACACTTTTTTACATAAATCACAGCAAGAACCTTTTTGACCCACTTCCTGAAGAAATGGAAACAAAAACAAAAATAAATAAATGGGACCTAATGAAACTTCAAAGCTTTTGCACAGCAAAGGAACCTATAAACAAGACAAAAAGACAACCCTCAGAATGGGAGAAAGTATTTGCAAAAGAAGAAACCACCAAAGGATTGATCTCCAAAATATACAAGCAGCTCATACAGCTCAATATCAAAAAAACAAACAACCCAATCCAAAAAGGGGCAGAAGATCTAAATAGACATTTCTCCAAAGAAGATATACAGATTGCCAACAGACACATGAAAGGATGTTCAACATTACTAATCATTAGAAAAATGCAAATCAAAACTACAGTGAGGTATCCCCTCACACCGGTCAGAATGGCCATCATCAAAAAATCTACAAACAAATTCTGGAGAGGGTGTGGAGAAAATGGAACCCTCTTGCACTGTTGGTGGGAATGTAAAGTGTTACTGCCACTATGGAGAACAGTATGGAGGTTCCTTAAAAAACTAAAAATGGAGCTACCATATGACCCAGCAATCCTGTTACTGGGCATATACCCTGAGAAAACCAGAATTCAAAAAGTGTCATGTACCACAATGTTCATTGCAGCTCTATTTACAATAGCCAGGACATGGAAGCAACCTAAGCATCCATCGACAGATGAATGGATAAAGAAGATGTGGCACATATATACAATGGAATATTACTCAGCCATAAAAAGGAACGGAATTGAGTTATTTGTAGGGAGGTGGATGGACCTAGAGTCTGTCATACAGATTGAAGTAAGTCAGAAAGATAAAAACAAATACCATAAGCTAATACATACATATAGAATCTAAAAAAAAAAAGGTTCTAATGAACCTAGGGGCAGGACAGGAATAAAGACGTAAATGTAGAGAATGGACTTGAGGACACAGGCAGTGGGAAGGGTAAGCTGGGATGAAGTGAGAGAGTGGCATGGACATATATACACTACCAAGTGTAAAATAGATAGCTAGTGGGAAGCAGCCACATAGCACAGGGAGATCAGCTCTGAGCTTTGTGACCACCTAGAGGGCTGGGATAGGGAGGGTGGGAGGGAGATGCAAGAGGGATGGGATATGGGGATATATGTATAAGTATAGCTGATTCACTTTGTTATACAGTAGAAACTAACACAACTTGTAAAGCAATTATACTCTGATAAAGATGTTAAATCAAAAAAATAAATAAAGATGGATGGTAAAATTTTGTGCTGTTAAATTAAAATTGTAGAATGACATTAAATCACAAATAAAACACCATGACAAGAAGGAGAAACAGTGGAAGAAAGAAAAAGCTTCATATTTTTGTGTCTTTAATGGCACTTTCTCCCTGACTTTTTGACAAGGGATCCTGCATTTTTAGTTCGAGCTGGGCCCTGCAAATTATGTAGTTGGCTCTGAATGACAGAACCATGATTTGAATCCTGGCAGTGCAGACCTAAAATATGTGTTCTTATCTCCTAGAATACCCATTGCTATCATAGGGTCCAATGTGATAAAAATGAGCCAGTCTTTAAGAAGAATATCTTCATTTGTGGCTAGATGACTCTCAGGGTACAAATGTTACCAGTCTGTTGGAGTGGTGAGGGTGGGGTCCATTTCCTTCAAATAGTAATCTTCGGTTTCTGTGGGTGTCCTGAAGGGCTCTTCCTGTGTTACATGCTCAAAACTGTCTAAGGGAGAAACTGGTCTTTTATGTGGTGCACACCAACTTGTATGTTTCAATATCACACTTTTCTATGATCTATGACTCTAGTGGATAATAACTGTAGATTTTGTTTATTGATCTCTGAGATTTTATATATATGTGTATATATATATAATCTCACTTTACGTATGTTATCTCAAATTAATCTTCCCCATATCTTCAAAAGCTGATCTGCTAAGTGAATGATGATCAGAGTTCTGAGAGCAAGAAGTTGTGGAGTCATTATTGGAACCCAAAGCTGAATGATTTCCACAGCTCATTTAGTTGCCAGAGGCCTCCTTCTCCTCTTCTCTGCTGTAAAGGCATCCATGCCTGACCATTCTCTGCCAGGCTTTCAGTTGAATAGCCTTTGCAAAGTGGAATATTATTTAGGGAAGTTCCTGTGATTTTTAACATATCCAGTAAAGTTGACATCTTTGGAAAGCTGCATTTTTATAAGACTTATTAATTTGTAGCATCTTGGCTTACAATCAGACTTACTGAAGTGACTCATAGAGCCCAAGAGAATTACTCAGTAGCATTTTGATGAAATAAGTGAAAATGACCCAGAAATGCTTTCCTCTGAAATACGTGACGGTAAAAAGTTGAAGTGAAAGAATTCTCAAATGTTAAATATGTTCGGGGCATTTTTGGTTTTATCCTGGATTCACTTCAGTGAAATTATTTGGCCTTTGCTTCAAACTGTTCTAAAACACCAAGGGAAATGATCAAAGAAAGACAACTCTAAGAAAATTTCATCTAGTCTACATTGGTATACTTCAACATTGCTAAGAAAATCACATTTATCTTTAGGAATTATATTCACAACCTTTGATCTAGAGCATAAAATGATGAATAAATTTGCATACACCTTCCTTAGGAGCCATGATGTAAGTATGTATCTACCTCTCAGACCCAATGACTCAGAGGTATGATTCAATACACACTCCTTACACACAAGATACTGGAGCAATGGAGCGGGTGGTAGAACCTTATGCTCTTCAAAGAATATGTTATCTTCAACTTTTCAAAAGAAATACATAGAAATATATAAACCCTTGAGAATATGATTATTCCTTAAATGTAGGGTCTGTGTGTACATCTTATTTGCTTATTATTATTATTAGTAGTAGTATTTTGGCCAACTTAAGTCAAGATAGCAAAGAAGTTATCACAGCCCATAGCCTAAGGAGTCATACGTAACTGGTTTTAATTTCTAGCACCTATTTATTATTTTTTTAACTTGGGTACATTTACCTCGCCTTTCCAAACCTCACTTTCTTCATTTATAAATTTAAATAAAAGTAATCTATCTACTCTACAGGGATGTTAGAAGATTACATGATAGAAATGTAAATTGACTGGCACATAGCAAATGCTCAGTAAATCAATATATGGTGCTTATTACATTGTGGGCACAAGAAAAACAACATAACTAGTTATTTTGTCCTTAAATATTAGGAAGAGCTGTGCTGAAATCAGTCCAGTCTCTGTTCATACCAACAAACTACAATTACTAAAACACATTTGCCAAAATGCTACAATTACTTTTGCAATATTATATTTCATTGTAAAATGATAAAATGCTTGGCCAGCCAAGACACATAATTGTGAGTTACTGGATTTATTTATCTGGTGTAGGATTTCACCAAATAAAATACACCAAATAGTACTGGGAAACTAGAAATAGGCATTTTAAAACTAGAATTTACATGAACCCATATGCAACAAATGTAGTTTTGTGATTTCTTGATTCATGGATAAAAGCATTTCAAATCTCTGCTTAGAGACCCTTGTAATTTACATCAGAACAAGAGCACTGGGATTCAGGTTGAGAGGAGTATTACATATCAGTGTTAATATCTATCTTCCCCTTAGATTTAATATGAAAGAGTTAGGAAATAATGTATATATGTTACAATGTAATATCAAAATATAATGGATTAGCTCTTTTTTTTCTTGTTTCACCAATTACTAATTTTGCTAGAAAACTGTAAAAAGAAAAAAGTATGGAAAAGTTTTAATGAGTTATTTTCCTGTTAACATTTTAACATATTAATGAGTTCTTTTTCCTGTTAATGTTTAAATCAGAAAAAAACACCTAAAACCCCATCAACCATTATAAATTTCTTTATTATAATTAAATGTATGTCACCTTTCAATCATCTTCTTGAAAAATATTTTGCATAACTTGGCTGATTTGGCTATAGAGACTGAGTTTAGGCGGTTTTAAGGAAACTGAAGGGAAAAATATCAAGGATAGTATCTGAAATGCAAGCATAGTAGAAATTTAAACACAAGGCATATGATTTCCTTTGATGATTTTATAAACAGAAAATCATGTCATTCGTTCATCCTTTTATTTATTTTTTTTACCATATGTCACTTACTGTGCAAACTTCTGATTCCTGATTTTTCTATTACCTTATGTTTTTTAGCTCCTGTTTTTATAAATAAGAGCTATCTAGTATCCTGGACTTCTGCAAATGTGTGAATTTTCCAAAGAGTATCATAATTTAGTATCTGCTAAATGCAGCTTGAGAAGCTCCAAATGAAACACAATTTAGGAACTGCGCCCTGAACCTTATTTATCATTAATCTAGAGATAGATAGCCTTTTCCAGCTAATGTGAAAACTCAGGCATTGAAATCCATACACACACACAGAGGCACATTCATGCTCAAGTGTTTTGCTGAATCAGCTGAATGAAATGATGCTTTGGAGGCAAACTAACTGCTCTGTCAGCTACACATCAGATAATTGATGCTATTTATGATAGAAATGAAATTGGAGACTGAGAAATGAACAACAAAAAGTCTTCCTTGGAATTGTTTTGTTTTCTTTGGAAAAAGGGAAGGAGCCAGTGACTCAGTTTGGCATTACACTGACCTCTTCAGAAAGAAATATGCCAGATCCCTGGGTAAAACTGACTAACCTGTAAGTAAATGTAATATTAAGACATATTTCATGATTGTTTCCTGGCAATCAGATTTACTTTAGGAGAAGACAATGGACAAGTTTGAACAGGAGAAAAAAAAAAGAGAGAGAGAGACTGAATACAGTATAAATCTGTTCTAAACTCTTTTAAAACAAACTCAAGAATCATGTCAATATTAAGAAAATTACAGAATGCCTCCCAGACTCTTAAACATGTATTGTGAACTTGAGATTTCACTTGACTATGTGATATAAATTATACAATGTTAAACGTACGATGTAGTCATGAGACTATCTTCAAAAATAAGTTAATGATAATAATAACTCATATCTTAAGTACTTCCTATTGTTTTAGATACCTTATGTAATATAACTAAATTAATCTTCACAAAGGAATCAAGGGTTAACAGCATCAATTGCAATTGTAGAACAGGAGGCTTGGAGATGCTAAGAATGAAAAGGAATAAAGGAGTCTCTATTTTGCCCTGTACTTGGTAAAACCACAGCACGTTGAAATGTTTGGGAGGTGAAACTGCCTGTAAAGACCCAGGCAACCATAATAAAGACACAAGACCCTTCAATGATCTTGGCAGAGGGAAGACTTCTTTCTTTGTGAATGACGAAGATTTTAGAGACTTAAATTTTCATTCTGGACTCATTGTTTCCAAACTTGCTTTTCTGTAAGGGCTGTGACATGAGAGGTGTATCAAAGTGCTGTGTCTGCTGTGACTTGTGACCTGGAGTCATCAACCAGCGCTGGTTGGATCAGGGTGTCGTGAATCAGAACCACCTACGGGGCTTTCTCAAACTATACAGCACAGTCCTCCAAGGTGATAAGACAATTTCAAGGCTCTGAGAAGAAGACAGAACTGACCATGCTATTATTTCAGAGGGGCTTCAGAGGACCCTGCAGCCACACTGTCAGGACACCTCTGCCCTGACCCACTTCTAAGTGTCCCCTTTCACATCACTGGGTTTGCATTAAGCCCAGGGTGAGTCTCTCAATCCTGAAACATTTCCTGAGTAACTTCATCACTCAAGGCCATCGGAAGACCTTTCCTTTCAAGCTTGAGACTCCAGCAGAAAACTGGGGGCATATCCCTCTGAAGAAGCCCCATGGAACCGCAGTGTAGACTCAGAAGCACTCATGAAGAGATGACAGATGATCTGAGACAACGGAGAGGACTAGAATCCTAAATTGATAGTCATACATCATCTGGAATTAAATATCTTACATCAACAAATGTTTATACAGGACATTCGGTCATTGTACGTTTATGTTTGTGTCTAAGTGTGTGCATGCACCCCGGAGAGATTAGAGAGATTCTGTGTATATGGCAATCATGTTTTTAATTTCCAAGACCTCTTTCTTGTTTTCTGATTGTTCCTTATACATAGCTTCCTATTCCTGTTATAAGTTGACACCTACACTTGAATTTTGAGAACATTGATTCAAATGATATTCAATTAATTTTTTTTCCATTGTGCGTATATGTATACCTGCATGTGTGTATGTATTTATGTGTTTGTACAGAGAGATCAGTTCCTTACTCAAATAAAGAAAAGTTGATCGAATCTAAAAACTAAATTGCTTCTATATGAATACAAGGAACAATGATGTTGGTGGCAGACATGAGGGCTCCTGCCTCTCTTATCTGGCATCTGCTTTTTCATATGCTCTTTCTTTCCTGTTTTAGCTGGCCACCCAAGGCCACTTCAACCCCCTATTCCTGCTGAGCTCTTCTGTATAATGGGTGTGGTGTGTGTGGATGACTAGGGAACACACTGGGACTCTCTCCACTGGCTACTGTTGCTACCCTTTCCTGTTATATCTAGAGGTCACTTATACACATGAATTGTTATTGTGTGATCTAATGGTCCAAGATAACTTCTATCATTTACTGAGCTATTACACACCAGAAACTTAACAATACAGTCATATTTAATAATCTCTAAAATCATATAAGGTAGCTGTCTAAATCCCATTCTATAGATAGAAGATCTAAGGTGTGGATATATTAAGAAACTTTCTAAAGACCCCACAGCTAGTAAGTGATAAAACACTGAGTCAAACTCTAATCTGTTTGATTAAAAATACGCTCCATCCAGACTTAGAAAAATGCATGTCATGAACTTCCTTAATCATGTATTCAGCAAACGTTCACTGAGCACACACCACGTGACAGGCACTGCTCTAGGTAATGAAGACTCTCCCTCCACCCTAATCGCCCGGACAGAACTCTGTACCTCTGCGATCCCTAGGATGCTCTAAGCAGCATCCAGACCCTATTCTAAACCCATTGCTAAGGATTAACAGTCATCTGTGATTTAAATTCAGTAGCTTTGATTTCCTATCAGTCCCTCAGAGAAGGATAATATTCCCACCGGGTCCCTAGAATTTCCCATTCTTACTTGCCTTATGATTACAACTTACAGTTCTGCCCAAGAAGAAAAGTTATGAATGGTTCTTTTCCCTGTTCTTTTCCCTCCTCCCACCTCCGCCTCCCAACAGGAACAGCTGTTTTCTATTACAAAAGAGTTTGACAAGGTGCTGGTCTGGAGCAGTGTCTCTTTGGCAGGTAATTTTGATGAGGCCCAGAGGTAAGGGGGTGAGTGTCTCAGATGGGTTTCCGGTCCTGTTATCATCCCCCTCCGGCACCCCCAGACATGGCTGCCGTCTGTACATGGGGCTGATTTCTGGCTTGGGGCCCATGCTTGCTGAGAGCATCAGTCATCTGTCAGGGTTAATCCATTAACTTTTTTCTACTTAAGCCCAGAGCTTGGATATAAGGCCGACATCCAGCCCTCTGGCAGAGAACTTGGTCCTTGAACACCGAGTAACCCTGCCATTTCTGACTGGGCACTCAAGCTTTGATTTGGTTTTCTTATTTTTTGTTCTTGATTTAGGAAAGTAGAGTAGCAATTCCAAACTTTAAGAAATAGACAGTATAGAAAAAAGGCCAATGCTATGTGATAAAAAGTTTCCCTTCACAGCCAAGCTATCTGCAGAAGAGTGAGCCCAGTAATGTTTTTGCACAGGAAAATCTTACCTGTGTCTTCAAACCACTCTTTATATTGTCCTTGATTTTCGGGGGAAAAAAAAGATACCCTAGCCACAAAGCTCAGTTAAAACCATCTGAGCTTTATAACTTGGGTTCTATTCTATTTACTGGACTTTTGATGAATGTTTCCGGGAACTGGTTTTCGCTCGCACTCAGCTTTACTGTTTAGATGCAACAAACAGCTGGGAACTCTAATAAGATTTATCATTAGGAAAGAAATTGTTCTTGCCCTTAAGTGGCTTTGCTAGATTTGAATGCTTTCTTTTTGTGAAGAACACCGGATGTCAGGAGACTGCGGTGCTTATTCCAACTCCGTGATTAATAATAATACTAACAATAACAAAACATGACAGTAGCATTTAACATTCAGTAGCATTTAATATTAACAATATTTATCAAGCTCTTACTTTGTGTTAACATGGAATAATGTGTGCAATCTGACTTGAACTTCACCACAACGCTTTAAAATAGGTATTATTATTTTCAGCCCTCTTTTACAAATAAGGAAATTGAGCCTTAGAGAGATGAAATAACTTGTCCAAGGACAATACTTATTAAATACTGAAAGCAGAATTTATTGCCAGGCTTATCTGTTTCCACAGCTCTTATCCTCTGAACCAGCTTTCTTAACAATTACTATATAACCTGGGACAAGACATGGGCTCACTTTCCTCATTTGTAAAGCAGGGTTGGGGGCAGGGGCTGCAGGGCATATTTGTAAGTTTCTTTGTAACTCCAAGATCCTTAATGGAAAAAGACAGGATACTGTGACAGACTCTAACCTGTTATATGAAGCTTATATTAGTAGTGATGATAATGATAATGTAATGAATTTATAGACTTCTATGTGAGCTACAAAACCCTTTGATTTCATTACTGCTATGAACTGAATGTATATGCCCCCCAGTAGTCATATGTTGAAGTTCTAATCCCCAGTGGGAGGGTGTTTGGCTTTGGGAAGTAATTAAGTTTAGATAAAGTCATGAGGGTGGAGCTCCCATGATGAGATTAGTGCCCTTATAAGAAGAGGAAGAGGCCACTCTTCTCTCCCTCTCTCTCCTTCCCTCTCCCCCTGCCACCCCCACCCTCCCCTCCCCCCAGCCTTTTCTCCTCCTTGTGAGGATACAGCAAGAAGAGGGCTGTCTGCAAGCCAGCAAGAGCATTCTCCCCAGGTGCCTTGAACTTGGACTTCCCAGCTTCAGAACTATGAGAAATAAATGTCCGTTTTTTAAGCCATTCAGTTTGTGGTACTTTGTAGAGCAACCTGAGCAGACTATTACCTTATTTGATTCTCACAATTAATCTCAGTACTGAAATGGATAGAATAGCTACTAATATTTGAGTTTTACAGATAAGAACATTGAAGCTCTGGGAGACTCACAAGTGTCTGCAAGTGTCTTCAAATGCTGCCCTGAACCTCGATATTCTCCTTCCCTCATGATTCAAGTCTACAGCCTGTGCAGATGTTGAATTCTACATGGGAGCTTTTCTAATGGGACTTTAGACTGTTTTAGCTGAATTCTTTCTAGGTAGCCACACGTATGCATCCAGACTCAAACTTTTTTCTATGTACAAATGCCCTGTTGCTGGTTTCAAGTGGAATATACTGGGGCAAAAACTTCAGAGATGAGTTGTAATAAAGATCTGGGACCAAAATTTAAATAGAACTTTTTACTCATGATTCTCTAGTTTTCATAAATTTGAGAAGAGCCCCTTTTCAGGCTCAGAAATATAAGCTCCAGGAATCCTTTCCTCTCATAGTCCTGCTCAGATACGTGAAATCTCCTCAGTTTCTTCAGCCCTGGTTACTCTCTCTGCTCAGCAGAAATCCCTGCTGACTGGCTCTTTCAAAACCTCAGAGCAGTTGAGCTTGATCTTGGGCAGAAACAGCACAAATGTGTCAATTCCCCTGAAACGTCTTCATGGCTGTCTCTCTGGGCTCTGGTGAAGTGACCTCTTTGGATGGGTATCTGCAGAGGTACTTATTTGAGACCAAAACTTTGGGATCTGATACCTATCCTGATGATATTTCCATGCACATGTGTATCCATACTTGGCACTGACAAAATAGAGAGATTTTTTGTTGAAGCCTTCATTAGATAAGTAATCTGAAAATTCTCTGCCATTCTCAGCATCTTGATCCTGATGGATAGGAGAAAGATTAGGAGGAAAGAAGGCAAGAAGCTCCGTGCTAGATGGAACTTCCTGTCTGGAGGAAGGTCAAGCACATTGGAGCTCGAGAGAGTTCCTTTTGCTCCCCATCTTGTCCTCCTCCAGACACTCCCAGAAAACTAATGATCAGCTCCTCCCGCCCCCGGAATGTAGTTGAGACACGACAGCACACACATCAATGACCTGTCTCATTCCTCCCTTCCTACCGTTTTACCTCTTCCCCCACAAAACACTTAGTGTTTAGTTGTGGGTATGACCCTTGACCTTGAATTCTGAGCCAGACCCCATTTAATCCTCCATGTTCTCTTTGAGGAAACGACAGAGCCAAGAGGGTCCAATGACAGATACTTTCTGGTCTGGGCTTAATTCCCTTGCAATTCATCTCCTCTGCTTTGACACAGTGTCTCTGGGGGAAGTGCCCCTCTTAACCAGCATAGACATTAAGGCTAAGTGGACAAATTACATGTCCTCCCAAAAGGCTCCTCAGTCTGGGAAAGTGAGCAAAACTCAGATTTGCAAACACCCACACTTCTTTCACACCACATATTAGCATTCTGGAATATTAGACTCATCTACTTCTCTTTTCTTCAGATACAGATAAGATGAATGCCTGGCAATAAGGTGTGTGGGAAGGGTTGGTTGAGGCTAGAAGAATATGTAACAGATGTTGCAAGTGATAAGGAAGGAGAACATGATGGGACTAGAGTGGGGGCCACTCTGGAAATTTGGATTGTGTGTGGTCATTGGGTCATTGATTGGTGAAATACACACACACACACACACACACACACACACACACACACACTGGAAGTCTCAAGAGATAGGCTTCTTTTTTTTTCTTTCTTTCTTTTTTTTCCTAGTACTTCTTTTTTCTTTTGCAATTACCCCTCCATCATTTTGTCAGTTTTTCTCACAACTTTATATTACATTGTAGAATTAGTCACATTAATAGCACTAAAACTAACTGACTTAGGAAACCAAGTACTACTATTTAAAGAGCACTTGTAAGTACTTTGCCTTCAGGCACTCTGGAGAAGCCCAAATGGCTTCAAAACATCTTTCCTTAGGGTGCCTTAAATTTCACAACTAGAAATCCATTTCTTTGATTTCACAAATCTTGACATTCTAATGACAGTAAGGACCCTAAGAAAGTGTTCAGACCTTAGACGAGTCTGGATTCAAATTCTTACCAACCACGTGATATTTACTTTCATTTGTAAAATGGAGACAATAAAGTAGTACCAACCTCTAGGATTATTTTAAGAATTAAAGGAGGCAATGCCTGAAGTGCTTAGCACAATGCCTCGTTAATAAAGTCATCAAATCATCATCATTGCTGTGCTCACCTTAAACACACCTCAACCTATGGTATGTGTCAGTGAGCTCCCCAAGGCAAATTCACAAGTGTTACCCACACTAGACTTCACCCACTCCAGTGACAGGATCTCACTGCCTCCTGAGATTGCCAAATGAGTTTTCAAAAGTTATAATTGTTAGAAATGTCTTTCTTAATAATAATCTGCCTCCCTTAAACTTCCATATGTGGATTTCATTAGAAGCCCTGAAGCAAAAGAATACAAGCCAGTGATGTTAATTTACATTAATGTTCTCCCTTCTTTGTCTTCTCACTTGTTTCTGGTGTGATACACTTTGGGTGCCCTCACCATGTAGGCTGTTCTGCTTGTATATGTGCTGCCTCTCAAAGTCTCTTAAATATTCTAGGTCAGAAAACCCTGTAGCACTCACTAAGCTCCTTGAATGCAGGCATTTTTTCATTGAAAAAAAAAAGAATGTTAATTAATAAGTATCCATTTATCCATCAACAAAATGGAAAAACTCATATTCTTTCATATTTTCTGTAGACTTGTATAAAAATGAAAGAACAATACAGATGAAGCTGAGTCTTTACAGTCTCCCCACTAATTGCATTCCCTTCCCTTCCTGGGTTAGCCATTAAGAAGTATTTTGTGTGTATCCAATTCCACATATTTACTCTTTAAATGTAATATAGCATAACATAATATAATATACAAATGTGCATGTATGTTAGTTCATATATATATACAAAACTAAACTATCTAATTATTAATACTTTGTAGCATTATTTAAATACATTATACGTAAAGTTTTCTAATATGCTTTTACAGTCAGTATTATATTTTAAAGATAGATTTATGACAATACATATATAATTTATTCTTTTTAACTGCAGTGAAAAGGAATTATACAAATATCCCACTATCAGTCTGTCTATCCATCCATCATCCATCTAGCTACTCTATCTATCTATCTATCATTTATCTTCACTATGCCTTGACACTTGGATTAATTACTTCTACTTTTTTTGCTACAGCAATGTTGCAGTGGACTCCTTGTATATTGTTATACATTACTCTTTTCGAGTAAGTGTGCACAGTTTCTCTTGGGCAAACACACATGTGCACACATTCTCATCTTGGATGGCTGTCACAGAGTAAGTAAATTTTGGGGCATTGTCATTGCTCTTCGTGGTGGCTCTACTAATTTAAATTGTCATCAAGTATGAAGTGAGAATTCATACTTTCCCACATTCTTGGCCAAATATCAGTATTTTTGCCAGTCTGATAGCTTTGAAAGTGTAGCTCATTTTTTGAATTTCCCTGATTGTTTGCATAATCGAGCATGTTTTTATACGTATTTTGCACATTCAACTTCTCTTTTCTATTAATGATGCATGAAAATACTTTGCCCACTTTTTTTCCAAGTTCTTTGATTTTTTTGGCCCTATTGATTTATATTTCTCTTTATATTCTGGATCTAGAATTATATATGCAGAACATCCCTCTTTTCAAGGACCTTTCAGTTTTGTTCACATACCTTTCTTCATGAAGTAGAAGCTTTAAGTGCAAAGTGCTCAGATTTCTCAGTCTTTTTCTTCTTCATTTTGACTTTGTGTTTCTTGTTTAGTAAATCTTTTACTGTTCTGAAATCTTAAAGATATATACCTACCTTTTGTCTCAATAGCTTTACAGTATTTTTTACATTTAAATTTTAATGTTTTATTTATATATGAAGTAAAAATCTATATCAATCAATAATTTATATATAATAATGTATCATATGTATGTTATAACTAGTTCCTCCAATGCCATTATTTAAATAGTCCATTCTTTTAGTTCACTAATTCTATCTTCATCCATGTCCAACTTAGGCATCATTCCCTCTATTGAGTGTTTATTTTAATGACTATATTTTTCATTTTTAAGGTTTTGAATTGGTTGGTTTTCACATCACCTATTTTGACCACCCACTTGTTTTGTTCCATAGTACTATTTTTATTTTATGACACTTTTCTCCCCTTTATCTTTCTTAAGAATCTTAAAGACTTTAATGTCATTGTATATGTTTCCATTCCTTTCCTTATTTTCTGAAGTAAATTTTCATTTGAAATGATTAATTTTGTTGGCTCTCTTTTCTGAGTAATTTGTTTTCTCATGTACTTTGGCATTTTTACTTGCAACCCACCTTGTGTAGGAGAGGTTTCCCCTCTATCTCTTTCTCTTTGAACTTATTCCCTCACCCTGCCGGCCCCTCCCCGCCTTTGCTCCTTGCCCCTACAAGCCCCTTTCCTATTCTCAGCAGTGCAGAACTAGGTCTTTTATTTGTCTTCCATTCTCCATTGTGACTGGGACGGCAGGAGCCAGGGGCTGATCCAGCAGACCAACACTTCAGAGACACAGCTCTGTGTTAAGCTGTGTGCCCAGGCAAAACAATGCTGCATTGCATTTTAGCCTCCTCTTTCTTACCATTGATCCTGTGACAAGGAATTTGGGTTTTGTCCCATCCCATGCATGGCAAAATCCCACAGGATTTAAACCTATTGCTAAGCATTTTTTTCCCTTTCTGATCCACCATGAGGTTAGTCTTAACTTATGAAGCTGGCTTTGCATTTTTTTTCATTTAGAATATAATTTTAAAATATTAAATATTCAGATGGGAGGGTATGTGCTGACCAGAAATTTGGTATGTTTTATTCTTTAAATTTGTTTAACCACTGCCAAACAAACTGTCTGTCATGAAGTAGAAACTAGATCTATTAATCAGTCACAATGAATGAAGGAATGAGTAGAACAAAACCATCAAATTTCCTTTTCTGATACAGAAGTCTGGAATAGACCAGAATAGTGGTCCCTATCCTGTTGTATCAGAATAGATCATTCTGAACTGAAGCTTCCGATTTTTTTGCTAAGCTTTCCAAAGATAACCCTTATACTCAGTGAAGTTTGGGAACCATGGATCTAAAGGAATGTGCTCTGAGTGAAGGAGTCAGAAAGCATGGTATTCAGTTCCAAATCTTTTTCTTAAAATCCATCTAAATTTGATTAAGATAAGACTTCTGGGCTTTGATTCTCCCAAATGTAAAATTAAAAGGTGATACTGTACAGTTCCTAAGAAACCTTTACATTTTTAATATATGTCATTCTAGTATTAGAAAACCAAATTATTTCTGTAATTTTGGCATCTACATCTCACTCTTGTCTTGGATTGAGATTATAGTCAGTAAAAACCCATAAATATTGATATTTTTGTGTGTCACCAAAAAGCCAACAACTCTCTGGTGTCTAAATAATTTTTGTATCTAAGGAAAGTTCTTTATATTTTTCTTGCTTAAATTTGTTTTAATCTTGGTGAACATTTTTTATTTAACTACAATATACAGAAAGATAAATGAACATATTCTAAGTGTGTAGTTTGATAATATTCTACCAACTACCCCTGTGTATCCAGCACCCAGATCAAAGAGCAGAATATTCCCAGCATCCCAGAGGCCCTCCCTTTATATTCCATTCCAGTCAACACCCACCTCCCCTTGGGTAATCTCTATTATGACTTCTAACACATTGATTTTGCTCTTTTTTTGTACCTTATATGGAATCACAAAAATGTACTCATTTGATCAGGATTGTTTTGCTCAATATTATGTTTATGACATTCATGCATATTTTATGGAGTCATAGATCATTAATTCTCATTGTTGCATAGTATTCCATGGTATAAAATATACTGTAGTTTACTTATCCAGTCTACTGTTGGTGGGCACCTGGGTAATTCCAGCTTTGGCTGGAACAGCACTACTGTCAACATTTTAGTGTGTGTCCTTTGGTAAACCTGTGTTTTCATTACTCTTGGGCATATAGCTCATAGTGATATTACTAAGTAGTAGGTTATGTGTATGTTTAGTTTCAATAGATTCTACCACACAGTTTTCCAATGTGGTTATATCAACTTAATCTCACACCAGGAGTATATGTGTGTTCCAGTTGCTCCATCTTCCTGCCATACTTGGTATTTTTTATATTTTTCATTGTTATTGTGGCATCTATATTGTGATATCATATTTTCATCTAATTAGTCCTCACCGATGATTAATGAAGTTGAATATGTTTTTGACATGATTATTGATGGTGTCTTCTTTTGTGAAATGTCTATTCAAGTCTGTCCATTTTTCTATTGGGTAATTTGCCTTTTTCTTATCAATTTGTTAGAGTTCTTTATATATTCTAGATATAAATCCTTTAAAAATACATTTATTATAAATACTTTCTCCCACTCTGTGGGTTACATTTTCACTTAGTTGTGTCTTAATTTTTAATTTCCAGAATTTCTTCATTTTTAATTAATTTCAGAATGTAAAATGTAATTTCAGAATGTAAAACGTTCTCAGTGACTGTACAATACAACATTTTTCCTTTTACATCTGGGACAATCAAAGCCCAGAATGGCCTTAGGTCAATTAATCTTAACTTCAGATTTTCTTAATTTTTTTTTGGTTCAGTTTATCATTGTTACCTTTAAGTTTAGCACTTTTGTCTCCTGTTTAACAAATACTTGACTATTCTAAAGTTATGAAGATGTTTTTCTAAATTGCCTTACCATTAACATTTAGATAATCTGCAGTTCATACAGTATTGAGTTTTTATTGGTTGGTTGGTTGGTAAGGTGTGAAGTAGGACTCTCTCTCTCTCTCTTTACCTATATCTACATTATCTATAACTATATCATCTATGTCTGCATATTTGGAGATATATTGCTGTAGATAGATATGTATATGCATATGTATGTATGATCCTTGAACAGCATAGGTTTGAACTGCCTGGATTAACCAATATGTGAACTTTTTTCAATGATTGCATACTACAGCACTACACAGTCTGCAGTTGGTAGAATATATGGGTACAGAACCAGGGATCTGGATCTGCCTATGGTAAAGTTGCACTGGGGGTTGACGCCCCTAATTTCTGCTTTGTTTAAGCGTCAGCTGTATATATGTGTGTGTGTATATATATATATACATATACACATATATATACATATACATATCTATTTACACATGTATACACACATCCATATATACACACGTATTTGCCAGAATCATTTTTGTTACACATTCTGTAGTCTAAATTTAGTAATCACTCACTGCCTCATATCTCCCACAAATTTGATCAGTGTGCCATTAATGTTAATACAAAACACTAATGCAGTTAATTTAAAATCAAATCAGTAAGACATATATTCCAGAAGTCCTCTGCTAAAATGCAAATTCATTTGGAGAGGTAGCACACTGAAATTGTGAAAGACATATTAATGCTAGTGGTGATACATAGATCAGAAAGCAAGATGCTTTTAACAGCTCTGTGAGAGTTTCATGAGAAATAGTTCTGAGAAATGGGGTAGTCGTGAGGGTTATCCAGCTTTGAAGCATTGCTGGAAAGGCAGGTCTGGGCAGGATGCGGCAGTGCTGTGTGAGACTCTAGTAAGTTAGAACCAGAGTGACAGAGAGCCCTGAGATGGGAGATAGAAAGGCAGAAAAAAAAAACATATATATATATATATACATATATATCTTGTCTTTGAAATTGTATTCAGGGCTGACTAAGAGTAACTCATTGTGACGATTTGTTTTTTCACAAACGCTCTAGTAGGGGACACTGAATGTTGCCATCTCACTTTGTCTCAACTTGTCAAGCCAGTCTCTACACGTCACCTGGTCTTTCCTGGGCTCCATTTCTCCTCTTGCATGAAGGGAGTTGGGTGAATAGCTATCTTGTCACACTTTATACTGGAGCCAACTGGAGTTGTAGGGCTGTAAGACCCACCAAATGAGATTCCATTTCCAGGCGTAAATGATCTTCACTGCATCTCAGAAGACGACTTTGTTCAGCCACTTTAACTACCATACATGTTTGTGTGTGTGCTTGGCGTTTAAGGATGCTCCCTGGGAATGGCATCCATGATAGCACAATGACCCAGCAGCTGCTGAGTTGACAACCTATATGGGGACAGAGAAGAAGTCTCAGACAAGGAGGAGAGAAAGGGGGTAGAGGCTGTTTCGACCCCTGGCTTTCCACAGTGAGTTAGTTTTACACTTACTCATGTGGGGGGTGTTTGGCCTGTTTCTCGACTAAGTATATGTTCACAGTATATTTACATATATTAACACTGATCATTTTGTTTTTACTAGAAAAATATCTTCTAGAGTAAATTGTATTAGGATAATTTAATTCCTTCATTAATTTGCTAGGATAATTTAATTCCTTCATTGATTTGCTATTCAGAACTAAACCACTTCAAATTCTAAAAAAATACTATCTTACTTTACTGAAATTATTTTCATCTGGATAAATTCTTTTTAGCGTAAATTTACAAAGAAGATCTAATTTTTGTTTTAATCAAATTTTTCTTACATGCACTTGTGAGCTGCCTTTTGTGGCCGTGATTTCTACAAAGTCCACATTTCCCATGTAGAAATTTCAGATCCAAATTTGTGAAGCTATTTTTATTTTTCAACACTGTATGTTGTATCCCGGACTAGAAATACTCTGAATTCCACTTGCAGCTAAGGGCTTACTTGAGCACAAGCGAGGTTAAATCTCCTGACTTAGGGTTTCTTTGTGGTTATTTAAAGGAAATCAGAGATGAGCATCTCCTGAGCTCAGGAGATTGGTTTTTCAGGGAAACATCCAGAGTCAGATTCCTGTACTGAATAGGCTTTGCTTGGTTTCCCATGACCTGCTGATATCTGAAGAATTTTTAAATACTAAGAGAATGACTTTTGTTTATAATAAAAAAGAATGCAAGATTTGAGGGGTTTATTACTACGGACCAAATAATAAGCCTCTGAATTCCTCATTTTAGATAAAGGTTTCTCTCCCTAGAAACACTCAGCACTGTTGTTTCTTCTAGACCACATACTTTTCCAATAAGCTTTGGGAGTAGAGAAACAAGACCTCTTTCCATATCCACCTGCTTGAAAGATGGAAGCCAGATAGCAGATCCTGCATCTATACAGATTTGTGGAAATGACACATGATCATTCATACATTCATGGTTTGAAAAGCACTTCTTGAGCAGCTGGCATACACAGGAATCTGTTCTTTATGTTGTGAGAAATACAACAAACAAAACAAACAAAAAACAACCGATCATAATACATTGTGTCTCTCCTCAGGGAGATAATATGAGAGGGAATTAAAAAAAGATGAATGATGTTCATCTCAAGTCAATGGCACAGTCATTACTGTGTGAATTCTCATGGGAGGTGCTCAAGAGTACAGAGAAAATCTGAACATCCACGTGCAAAGTACACACTTTATTTACTCCGGGTGTAAATAAAGTCACGGAGACCAAGATACCGAGTGTGATAGTCAGCTGGAGGCCACAGCACTCATGTGGAGGAGAGTTGAGCTTTGAGAATAAAGGTGGAAAAGGTAGATGGAGACTATACTGTGGAATGCTTTGAATGTAGAGTCAATAATTTCTCTTCTCTAATGAGCAATTGTAGGTTTCAAGGAATTGGGTTCTTCTGTTAACTGACAAAGTTCTGAGGACCAGATATTTTCTACTGTCTTACCCAAAGTGAATCCTCTTTGATTGTATGATGAAAGCAGAATTTATGATTAATCTGGGGAAATGGGCAGGAAACAAGAAATAGGACACCAAGGTGACACAACGAGAGAGAATAAGTTTTATACACATATTAACCTATTAACTTGCATAATGGCTCATAATAAACAAGGAAGACATGATGATAAACATTGTCTGATTTTACAAATGAATACACTGGGGACCATAGGGGTTAAAGGACTAATTAAAGGTTACACACCAGGTAAAACGACAAGCTCTTACTGACCCCCAAGCTTCTTCATTTTAGTGAGTCTTTCATATAACAAATCCGTATGTTCCCAAAAGCCACCAATCAGACACACTAACATTTTCTGTAAACGGTAACATTTATTTGAAAAAGAGAGTGGCTCTTATCTTGATCCACAGAAGCAGAGGTGAGTGGGCAGGATTATGGAAGATCCCTTTGCAGAGACTTAAAAAGTTGGGGAAATATCTGCTGACGGTCTGAATACCACATCTTAAACATTCCTGTACACGTCAGCGTCTTAAAATGAAGAGATGTTATTTGAAACCTAGTGAAAATGTAGCCAAACTCACTCAGTGCTAACTTTCCTCCTTTCTAGTAAGTGAGTAATTTATAAAGGCAACTTATTGCTTTCAAGCCAAGAGGGGTTGGCTGAACAGCCATTATAACACTTCTGTGTTCATAGGATCAAGGCGATATCCTTCCTTATTAGGAAAAGTGGGCTGTCCCACCGTCATTGTGCATTGGCTTCTGATACTCTGACCAGGCTCTATGCAATATAACCTCTTTTCTGGCCTCATGAATGAGGCAAATGACCCCTGGGATTCGCCTCGTGAAAAAAAAGACTTCTAATGTAGAGACTTTTAGTTTAAGCAGACTCTGAGTTCTCTCTGGAGTCTCGGGAATACCATCCAGAATTGCTTCTTCCAAGGCTTCTTGGTTGTAAGATTCTTTTCAATAATTCCTCCTACTCTTCCTCTCACCCTACACTGTGCCCACCATTAGGGACACACAGATGTAACCCAAGGCCCATATGCTTTGGTGACAGGTGTGCATTTTGATGCTGAGGCAAGGACAGAATTCTAGTCTCTTGGCAGCAGCTGTGGGCTAAATATTAGAGATGGAACTACTTAGCTCCTGAGTGGTGGGTCCCCTGGACCATTAGCGGTGGTTTGTTTTCTGGCTTTCAATTTATCTTCACTTTTTATTTTCTTCTTGGCCCTTTTTCCCTTCACAAAATTATTTTCTTCTCCCACCTCTTCTGATGTTCTGCTCTCTGCGCTCTGGTCTATCCCTGGATCAAGTCAACTGCCAAGAAAGGATCCTCTAAGTCATTTTCTCCTTATTGGGGATTTCAGGGAGTGCAGGGCCAACATAAAAAGATTTCAGACCCTGGGAAGAAAGCATCTCTTGTTTTGATTCATCTTTGATTAACTTGCTTATTGAATAGCTGAAAACTGGCAGAAAAAAAAGCACATTTTCTCTAACAGCTATTTTCAGACACACCCTGATGTATTTCCTTTCCCCATCTCTGGTTACAGCTCAGGCATATTTCATAAATCTGCGGTCACTTTCAGGCGTGTCAAAGTCCATTTAAAACTTAAATTTCACATTCAATTTTACCTTTTCCTTCTATCCAAATTCAGGCTTAACTTTTGTTTAGAGAACTATTGTGTGTGTGTGTGTGTGTGTGTGTGTGTGTGTGTGTGTGTGTGTGAAGGAGAGAGAAGTTAATTTTCCATGATTCTTTACTCCCTCTCTCTGCTACTTCTGACCTTATAGAGACAGGGAAGGGAACTTTAAGGAAAAGGGGAAAAATGTTGTGGACCGGTGTAAAGGTCATCTGGCCACTGCTGGACCTTCTTCTCTGCAGTAGCAGCTCTCCTGGACATCGTCCTGCGTTAAGAATGATCCAGAAAAGAAGCAGGTGTTGATCTCTATACTGGTCTATACCCACCAAACCCCAGTGCGTGCACATCACACCTGGAGGAGTTTCCTCAGCTCAACAGCGGTTCTGATATGGTATGCTATCATGTGATACCTGCAGCTCAGCTTCATCAAGCCAGTGAATAAGTTCTTCGTCTTCTTGGGCCACGTCAACCCTCTCTCTTCAAGTATGGTTAAAGCGGAGGAATAAATTCTTCCTACGGGAAGGAGAGGGGAAAAGCCAGAACATTTTCTCCCCTGCTCTTCCTAGTCTAAAAACTCTTTCTAACCTATGAATTCCTCTTTCTGGCCTTTCTCTCCCACCCACCCATGGTGTGCTGTGCAGCATGTGGGATCTTATTTTCCCCATCAGGGATTGAACCCATGTCCCCTGCACTGACAGCGCAGAGTCCTAACCATTGGACTGCCAGGGATTTTTTTTTTTTTGGCCTTTCTTTTCTAGAAGCTAGTTGCTTCCATGGAAGCTAACTGGCCAGAGGGGCACAAGACTGATTCTACTATCTTTATTGAGCCCCGGAAGGCAAATACTGTAACTTTCAGAAATCATCCTTAAATGTAGAGCCCCTCTCACCCATTGTTCCTAAATTTGAGACTGAGGGAAGAGGAAAATCCCATTTAACATCCTGTTAATATTCTGTTTAACATTGTTTGTATTCCCAGACCCAACACTGTAGGAGTTTATTAAATGGCTGAATGAATGAATGGTTAAGTAAATAAAAGAAGGGGAAAAGGAAAGTCATTTTGGTACAGGGGTCTGAATATAATAGTATTAATAGCAATTCCTTTAAGTATCATTGTTGCATAATAAATTACCCCCAAACTTAATAGCTTGAAACAACATTTATTATCTCACAGAGTTTCTGAGAGTCAGGATTCCAGCAGCAGATTACGTAGGTAGTTCTGGCTCAGGGTCTCTCACAAGATTACAGTAAAGATGTTGGCCAGGGCTGCAGGCATCTGAAAGCCTGACTGGGCTGGGGGATCTCTGACCAAGATGGCACCCTCACCCGCTGTTGGCAAGGGTCTCCTTTAGTTCTTCACCACATGGGCCTCTCCAGAGAGCTGCTCACAACATGGCAGCTGGCTTTCTTCAGAGCCATAACCAGAGAGAGAAGGTTGGGGGAACAGAATCAGAAGCCATAGTGTCTTCTAGAACCTACTGTTGGAAGAGATGTAATTGTCAATTCTGGCATTTTCTGTCAGTCACACAGACCGACCGACTCTGGTATAATGTGTGGGGAGAGAGCACAAGGGTGTGAATAACAGGAAGCAGGGCCCACTGAGGTTCATCTTAGAGGCCAGCTACCACAACAGTCTGTTCATATGCCTTAACTCTCTGAAGGCTTATACATTCAATGACCGAGAAGAAATGGATGAATTCCTTGAAAACTACAAACTACCCAAACTCAAGCATGATGAAATGATCAACTTGAATAGTTCTAAGACCATTAAAGTAATTGAATTTATAATTAAATCTGAAAAAGAAACATCCAGGCCCATGTTTCACTGAAGAAGTCTACCAAACATTGAAAGAAGAATTAACAGCAATTTCACACAATCTTTATGAGACTAGAGTTACCCTGATACCAAAACCAGAAAAGAGAATACAAAAAAGACTACATACCAAAATCCCACATTAATGTAGATGCAAAAATATTCAATGAAATATTACCATGTTTATGAATGAAATGTACCATGTGTAGGTGGGCTTTATTCCAGGTATACAAAGCTGAGTCAACATTCAAAATCAGTCTGTATAATCCACCATATTAACAGATTAAAAAATAATAACCAAATGATCATAATAATCATCATAGAAAAAAGTATTTGAGAAAATTCAAAACCCATTCATGGGAAAAAAAAAAAACTCTGAGAAAAATAGGAAGAGAAGAGAACTTCAACTTGCTAAAGAACATTTGAAAAAACCCTTCAGCTAACATCATACTTATTGGTAAATGACTTTCCCGCTAAGCTTACCCTCTAGGATTAGGAACAAGGCAAGGATGTCTGCCCACTGTTCTTAATCAGTTTAGTTTTGGAAGTTTTAACCATTATATTAAGGCAAAAAAAATAAATAAATAAAGCGGCAGTTTTGAAAGGAAGAAATAAAAATGTCTCTATTTTCAGATGACACAATTATTTACACAGAAAATTCCAAGGAATCTATGAAATAATAATTTACAAAATCCTCCTCAAAGTAGTAAAGATGCCAGTTCTCCTTATATTGATCTACAGGTTTGATATAATTTTATAATTATATTATTCTAGATAATTTAATTATTATAATAATTATAATAATTGCTGTCTAAATCCCAGCAAGATATTTATAGACATATACAATTTTATTAGGAAATTTATATGGAAAGGCACTAGCCTAGACTAGTTAAAACAATCTTGAAAATAAAGAATAAAGTGAAGGAATTACTCTACTTGATATTAAGGCTTACTAATATAGAGTAATCAAGACCATGTAGAATTGGTGGAGGGGTAGAGCTCAACAGAGAGAACAGAACAGATAACCCATAAGCAGATCCACACAAATACACCCAACTATTTTTCTTTTAATTTTATTGAAGTATAGTTGATTTATAATGTTGTGTTTAATTTCTGCTGTACAGTAAAGTGACTCAGTTATGCATATATATTCTTTCTCATATTCTTTACCATTATGGTTTATCACAGTATATTGAATGTAGTTCCCTGTGCTATACAGTAGGACCTTGTTTCTTTATCCATCCTATATACAATAGTTTGCATCTGCTAATCCCAAACTCCCAATCCTTCCCTCATCTACCCCTTTCCCCCTTGGTAACTACGAGTCTGTTCTCTGTATCTGTGAGTCAGTTTTTGTTTTGTAGATAGGTTCATTTGTGTCATATTTTAGATTCCACATATAAGTGATATCATATGGTATTTGTCTTTCTCTTTCTGATTTACTTCACTTAGTATTATAATCTCTATTTGCAACCATGTTGCTTCAAATGGCATTATTTCATTCTTTTTTATGGTTGAGTAGTATTCCATTGTATATATGTACCACATCTTCTTTATCCATTCATCTGTCAATGGACACTTAGGTTGTTTCCATGTCCTGGCTATTGTAAATAGTGCTGCTATGAATATAGGGGTGCATGTATCTTTCCAAATTATAGTTTTGTCTGGGTATATGCCTAGGAGTGGGATTGCTGGGTCGTATGTATGGCAACTCTATTTTTAGATTTTTGAGGAACCTCCATACTGTTTTCCATAGTGGCTGCACCAATTTACATTCCCACCAACAGTATAAGAAGATTCCCTTTTCTCCACACCCTCTTCAGCATTTATTATTTGTAGACATTTTAACGATGGCCATTCTGAGTGGTGTAAGGTGGCACCTCGTTGTTTTTATCTGCATTTCTCTAATAATTAGCAATGTTGAGCATCTTTTTATGTACCTATTGGCCATCTGTATGTCTTCTTTGTAGAAATGTCTATTTAGGTCTTCTGCCAACTTTTTGATTGTGTTGTTTGTTTTTGTGTTATTGAATTATAGGAGCTGTTTGTATATATTGGAAATCAAGCCCTTGTCAGTTGCATCATTTGCAAATATCTTCTCCCAGTCCACAGGTGGTCTTTTTGTTTTGCTTATGGTTTCCTTTGCTGTGCTGACTAACTTTTTAAATTAAACTTTTCATTTTGAGATAAATACAGATCATATGCATCTGTAAGAAATAATGTGGAGAGGCCCCATGTCCCCTTTACTTAGTTTCCCTCAATGGTAACATCTTGCAAAACCATGGTTTAATATCATACCCAGAAGAGTTCTGTGGCTGCAAAGATCCTGTGTTGCTCTTTTAAGCCACAATCCCCTCCCCCTGCCCCCAACCTAAAGAATGTTATATAAAGGCCTAAACACTGTATGGCCTAAGGTATGTTACATATGTTAAATAGAATCACACAGTATGTGACCTTTGGAACTGGCTTTTCTTACTTAGCATAATTCCATGGATACAAGTTGTCTGGTGTATCAGTAGAGAGTCTGTTCTTTTTAAATTGCTGGGTAGTACTCCATGGCATGGATGCACCAGTGTGTTTAACTCTTCATCCATTGAAGTCAGATGGGGTGTTCCAGTATTTGGCCATTATGAATAAAACTGCCCTACACAGACTTGCCAGCCTACACAATTGTGTGATAAGCCAATTCTTTAAAATAAAAAATATATAAATAAATAAGTAAATAAATAAATAAATAAAAACTCTGTGTGTGTGTGTGTGTGTGTGTGTGTGTGTGTGTATGTATATGTGTGTGTGTATACCCATATCCTCTTGGTTTTGTTCCTCTGAACCCTGACAGATACACTTATTTTCCTATTCTTACTACTGAAATGTCTGCCTTAGGGAGAAGATGTTGCTAATTTAGTCAGGTTCCAGAGCCCAATTTAGGTCAAATTCCCTACTACTTTGAAATGGTAGAGCTCTTTCTTCTTGTGTTTATATTTCTTTTGTTCGAAACTTGCAAATATTCAAATATTTTACACTTATTTGCCTTCCTATTGGTTGAATGATTATAGTTATTCATGGCTGCCTAGTTCAATAAGTTTACAGCTCATTGAATGTCAGACATAGAAAAGATCTTCGAAATTATCTAATCCAAATTCTCTCTTAACAGAGGAGGAAGGTATTGACTGCTAATCTTAGAAATGAGATAAGCAGACATGTTTTCTCAAGCACAACCTACATTCCATTCTTCCATCTTTTTCCTCAGGCCAGTGGTCTCCTCCCCTCCTTCAGCCCCTGAAAATGGTCTGATTCAGCCATCCTAGAGTGAGCCAAACTAGCTCCTGGGATGAGGATAGACAATTGTGGGTGGGGTGGAAGAATTAGCTACATTTTGTTCTGGACACTTACCATGAGCTAAGGCATCTGGATCTCCCAAGGCTAGGGTGATCAGCCATATCCTTGGATACTTGGAGCCCTCTAGGAACTCTGGCACAATTAAAACTAACATATTCCACTTGGATTCACATGTGGTTCAAATGTGCCACTTTCCCTGTCCAAAAACAACAAACTCAAAACATTCAAGACACCTTAACTTCCAGCAACGACTGATAGAATTTGTTTCCCCTCTAAATGTAGTTTTATTTTTGAACACAAGCCTTGCAGAGACTAATGCACAGATTATGAAACTTAACACAGAGAAAGTGAAACACGGTGTCTCAGATTTAGTGCTGAATTGGGACACTGGCTTTCTTCTGGGAAGTTTGACCCTTCATTTCATACAGTTTCATTCTTTTAGCTGCCACTGGATATCCTGTTGTCGGGGCGGGGGGCGTTTTGTATTGGGAGGAGTGAATTGAGGGTATGGAGCAAATATATAGTTATTCGTAATGCCTAGAAACAGACTGAAATGCAGTTTTGTAGATCTTACAAAATTTTCCTACAGAGATTAAAAAAAATAATTGTAGATTCTTGAGTTTTAATCACACTGAGTTTTGTGCCTAAGTCTTTACTCCAAAATTGGCACACACATTTCTAAAAATAAATGGGTAGAGTGTTTCATGGCTAATTAAAGATTTTCAAACACAGCCCATCAATGGATTGTGGTATTAACTCCACGAAGCTTGTTGTGTAGCAACTGGGAAAACTAAGGCTACAGAGAGCTTTCTCATTTCCCAACATCAAATCAGTAGCAATCAGTAGACTTGGGTCTTAATCTAGGTTTACTGATTTAAAATTTTATGTCTTTCCACTGCAGATTTTTGGCCGCATAAATGAGACAAAATATCAGGTCAAGCAGCTGTATCACTCTTTCTTCTCTTTATTTATGGTTCAGGGGAGATCAGCTCTCCTGAATTTTAATTCTCAATGTCTAAATTTAGTATAAAGAATTCTAATAATGCTTTATTTTTATATCTGTGAAATAAATGTCTACCATAAAAGTTGGGCTGCTACCCCAGCATCATAAATAATGGCTATGAAATTCAAGTGCTTACATGATTTATGCTACCTCGTTGGCACTCACCCATGACTCACAACTCCAAGTCAGCAGTTCTAAATCTCACCAGTCCCACCTCTCAGTTGGGGAGTTCCCAGGGTTAGTGGACTTCAGAGCCAAAATGTTCCCTGAGTGAGCTTGAGGGTGAGTGAGTCATTGCTCTGGGATGAAGTTTGACAACCATTCAGTTTAGGTGGAGTCTATTCGGCACCCAGGTCAACAGAGAACAGAAAAGTGACTCACTCTGTAGCTCACCCACCTACATGGATGTTACAAAATCAGCAAGCCTTCCATTTATAAAAGTTTGACTTGTATTTCTAATTGAGTCATTGATCATCTACCTAGGACTTCTGAAGGACAGTATTGCTTATCACTGTTGGCTTAAGCTGGCTGGGAGGTTAATCTTTACCCAAAAAGTATATACCTGGAAGTTGTGGTCAGTCTACCCATCTAGGATACCTCTTAGCACTTATGTTGTCATGGGTCCCAAAGAAGTTTGCTTTTCATCCCCTCCTACCATGATAAGGGTCCATATTTTTGCTCAAATTTGAGCCCTTTCCCCTTTTCCAACCTGTAAAAACAAACTTTCTTATCCTAAGAAAAAAGATCACAGTAAAAGATGGCTCGAAGACTTTTCAGAAATCAAGTAGCACTTAATGAAACACTATTTGCTTATATTACTGTTTCAACAAATCAAAATCATGTGGATTAGATTTCCTTGCAAATAAATAAGGAGTCACTAATGAGGAGCTGAGTTTGAATTTTGCCAGAATTACAGAAATTTAGTAAAGATATGTAGTGTTTCTTGAACCAGATGGACCCACTGTTCCACACCAGAAAGTAAAATAGATCATAAAAAAATGTTCCAATATATCTTGATTAGGCATTTTGAAATCATTTTCAAAACTGATGAGTTATTGATTTGGATTACAGTTAAAAATGAACAAGTGCAGTAATTTTTATAATTGATATCAACAAATACTATTTAGTTAATAAAAAATTCCAACAGGTACATAAAAAGGTGCTCAACATCAGTGATCATTAGGGAAATGTAAATCAAAACCATAATGAGATATCACCTCATGCCTGTTTAGGATGGATATAATCAAAAAGACAAGAGATCACAAATACTGGCAAGGATGTGGAGAAAAGAGAGCTCGTGCACTGTTAGTGGGATTATAAAGTGGTATAGCCACTATGGAAAACTGTATTGAGTTTCCTCAAAAAAATAAAAACAGAACTACCATATGATCCAACAATTCTACTTCTAGGAATACATCCAAAGGAAATGAAAACACTGTGTGGAAGAGATACATGCACCCCCATGCTCATAGAAGCATTATTAACAATAGCCAAGACATGGAAACAGCATGTGTCCATTGATAGATAAAGGGATAAAGAAGTTGTGATATGTACACATATACATATATGTTACTCAGCCATGACAAATAAAGAACTCTTGCTATTTTCTATTTTTGACAACATGGATAGTCCTCTTGAGGGCATTATGCTCAGTGAAATAGGTCAGATGGAGAAAGACAAATACCGTATGATCTCATATACATGTGGAATCTAAAAAAGCAAAAAACCCAAACTCATAGAAAAAGAGAGCAGATTTTTGGTTGCCAGAGGCAGGGGGTAGGGGAAGGGTGAATTGGAAGAAGGTGGTCAAAAGTCCCAACTTCAAGTTATAAGATAAATAAGTACTCAGGGTGTAATGTACAACACGATGACAACAGTCAATATTGCTGTATGGTGTATTTGAAAGTTATTAAGAGAGTAAATCCTAAGAGTTCTCATCACAGGGAAAAATATCTTTTTTCCTCCTTTTCTTTTTTTTTTTTGTACCTATATGAGATGATGGATGTTCACTAAACATACTGTGGCCATCATTTCACAATATATGTAAGTCAAACCATTATACTGTGTATCTTAAACTTATACAGTGCTGGATGTTAATTATGTCTCAGTAAAACTGGGAAAATAATAAAACAAGAGACATAATATTTATTATGGTTTATTTTTAATAAAAAAATTTGTAAAATAATTAACAGAAAAACCGGATGATGTAGTTAAGATTCTTATTATTTTGTAAGGCATAAGCACCAAACTTTATTTAGCTGAAACACTATTTATTTGAGTGTGAATATAATTACTATGTAAACCTTCAACCATAAGTTATGTTATTAATCTTTTAAAAAATTTATTTCTTAATGAAAATAATTGACAATTAAAAAAACTAGGGACACACATTTAAGAGTCCAAGATATAAAGAACAAGTCATTGACAAAGCAAAGCAAGAATTGAAAATTTCTTCTTCTGAGCCCCCTAGTCAATTTTTTGCCATCTATTTTATACTAATGGTAATTTTAATAATAACATGTGATATTAATAATGGCACATATGATGAAAATAGTATTAAATGTGCTAATGCAACCTTAATGAAATATAAAAGCGTAACTTTACATCCATGCTTAGAAATGGGTTATTTAATTATTCACCAGTGAGATTCATCCAGCTAAAATATATGCAAAAATAGATTCTAAACTGGAGGAATTATGATCAGAATGATTAATAAGATCAGCCTGTCTTTCTCCAGCCATGTTATCAGTAATATACAAGTAACTACAGACTATAATTTGACTTGTTCTGGATAATGCTGGCCAAAACTCTTGAGAGGAATTGGATAAAACAAATGTTTTTATTTTTATAATGCATTTTGTCCCAAAGCCAAGACTTACAGGATTTTGCTTGGAATTACATTCTGTTATTTGCAAGCAAAGAGTTCCCTTGGCTGTTAGATTGGCAGAGCTAGTAAAATACTGCTCATCTGAGGCTATTTCATCTTAGGACACTGAAAAGATCCAGTCTATTACTGCTGCTAAATTTAACCTCATGTGAGCCAGGCCCTGGGGCATGAGGTGCACCATTCTTCCCAGTATGGAAAGTGAAAGTTTCTTCTGCCCATGGTTTGGTTAACACACAAACAGAATCAACACGGTAGAGTCTGTCCTTATGAAGGCTGATCCTTCAGCTTTTTGTTACTTCTTTAGTGTCTGTTGTGTATTCAGGCTCGTTGTGAGGTCCTGGGGATACTTCTGCTTCTAGGGAACTCAGAGTCAGTAGTGGAGAGAAATGCATAAACAAATGATCATGTTAAAATGTGAATCTTATTAGAGAAGTAGACAGAGTGCTATGGTGTTTCAGAATTCAAAATGACTAGATATCTGCGGTTGGAACTGGGGTGGGGTCGTATCATGTGTGTACTGCTAGCTAAACACCCCTTTCCAGAACTAAGTGGGGTTCTGTTTAAAACAGTTGGGGTTTATTTGCTCATGATTTTGCTCTGGGGTCTGGGCCGAGGCACACATGTCTTCTACTGGTGTTTCCTGGGAATTACTCATGGTGGATCCAGCTAGGGTCAGACCGTCAAAGAAAGGTATTCACGTACTTGGTTATTAGGTCAGATTCCCAGCTGGGCATCTCCGTTCTCCTCCATGTGGCTCATCCAGCAGATTAGACCAGGTGTTTAATAGGGTGTCTGCAACTTTCCAAAAGAGTGAGAGCAAACACTGCAAGGCCTCTTGACCTAAGGCTTGGCAGTTATACAATGGCACATCCACTGCATTTTATTGGAGACAGCAAAGAACTGGTCTATTCCAGAATCAAGAATGGTGGAAATTGTCCCCACCTCATGATGGGAGGAGCTGAGAAGAAATTGTAGCCATTTTAGCCACCGAGTTTAGTTAGTTAGGGAACATGTCAAAGAAAGGCCTTTTAAGGTGAGTCTTTAATGATTTATATTAGTTTCCTATGTAGGTGTGTGTGTGTGTGTGTGTGTGTGTGTGTGTCTGTGTCTGTGTGTTGGAGCAGCAGTTATTCCAGGAAGGACAGAGGAAGCTCTCCAAACTGAGTGATTAACACGAACACAGGATGGTGCAATATTTGTGACATTACAAGTAAACATATCTATAGATGAATACAGAATGTATCATAGCTACCGGGGGTAGGGAGTGACCAGAAGGGGAATAACAGTGAAGGGAGGGACGGAAATGAGTCTGGAACGATTGGTTAGCAGATTGTTAAAGAGCTTATGTGAAAGACTGAGTGACTTGGAATTTGTCCTCTAGGCATTGGGTAACCAGGAATCGTTTTTAAATCAAGTTTCTGGGGCCTGGGAAGTCACTGAATAAGAATCTGTTAAATAAATAAAAGCAGCTTAGTGATGTAGTCAGATTTGCTATTCTTAAAAAAAATAGGATGAAATTAAGTCTGTGTAGACTTAGAAGTGGTGCGTGGTGGGTGAGGGTAAGAACATTATGCTAACCCTAACAAATAGCGGGAAAGCTAGTTTACAGGGGACCAGCTCCTTTCAGTGTATTTATTATGAATATTAGGTCAGCTTTATACCTGCAATGTGCTATTTTTGAAAGCCTCATCATAGTGGTGAAGGGCTCCTGAGATATTTAAGTTGATTCATTTTGAAAGATAAAACACAGCCAGAGAGTAGTGACCTCTCAATGTTGTCAGGAAGTAGGTAGAATGAGCAGAGATGGTAGATTGGGAAACAGATGAAAAATAGATCCTTTACATACGATGCCTAGTGGTTTTTAACATATTTGGAAGAAATATAAATGCTTTTAGTTTGTTTCCTCATTGGATTTTCAAGATGGGCCCTGAATAGAGTTTAGCAAGACGTTGAGAGAGAAATGTTAAGAGAGTTTGAAAGACCAAAAGCCGCAGTGAAGGCTGGACATTCAATCCACGAATATTCCAAACCTACCATAACCATTCAGAAATTTATTTAATGATCCTGCACTGGGCAGAGCTGTAGTGTCACAGAAGGCTTTGCCACTTAAGCCCTAGTTTGGAATATTGCCCAAACATTGCCCCAATAGACTGGATATCTATTTTTTTTTTCTATAATAAAACTCCTTGTCAATGAATCAACCAGTCCAGGGCTGGGATGGAGGCTCTAAGATGTATTTTGCTCTCAGCCAGTGCATAATTGGGATTTCTTGTCTTATCTGCCAAGTGAACTGTGGGTCTGCTGGCCAAACGTATGCTGGCCACATGTGAAACAGTATCTCCCTGCCAAGCACCAACCACAGAAAGTCATCATTAATAATCTCATATGAGTAGACAATGCGGTGATTGGTTCCAGCTCTTTGCGTGCTGGGTTTCAGGGGCAGCTCTGGCCAATGAGAGGTGTATTAGAAAGCCCCACTCTGTCTGTAGATGTCATTAACAAGTGCAATGGATGGACAGCATCTGGGAGGAAGACAGAGCCCTTCATCAGCTGTTGGCAGAGGATCCTCTGGCTGCCTTTTCCAGCCTAGGAGCATAATATTGCCTGAAGCCTAAAAGACAGGTTTTCCTATGCCTAATTAAGGAGGTGCTGTAGGAACCAGAGGCGTTCAGGCAGAGCTCCTGGGCTTTCCCAAGTACTCCTTTCTACTCCTAATGAGAAGCTGTTGCTGTCTTTGGCTGATTCCATTTTGGTGGAGTCTCAGCACACTGTATGTATTCAAGGCTGCAGCTAATTAATTTAAAGGAGAGTCATGAGTAGTGACAAACAAGAGGACAGAGAAGGCACCTTGCAAAACACCTCCATTCCTACCGCCTTCAACTCATTTTGAAGGGGTAGAGAATTTAGCAGCCCCCAGTGAGAAATTTCTCAAATGTTATTATGAGTTTCTCTTCAGAAGGGTCATCTGGAGCCATGGGATAACGATTAGATTCTCTGCATAGACTGGCCTGTTTCACACACAGACCAGTCCTTGACCTCCTTGCCATCTCCAGCCCCAAGCAGAATTAGCACCACTTAGTTGAGTTTCCTTAGCAACTGGGTAAGTTACCACGTAACAGTGCATTGTTTGTTTAAAGACTTACCTCTCACATGATTTTCTGAACAACTTAACTTACTCAGACCAGTATCCTCAGCTCCTCAAAGAACAATCAACACAGAAAATGCTTCACAATATTTGTTGTACTGTTGAATGTAGAGACTGACATTTGTCAATGGAGGGACCCACCTTTCTGCTATTTCAACTTCCTTATTGTTTCTAGTATCTCCAAAATACAAACCAATAAAATGTAAGAACCTAATGACTTAATATTGCAAAGTAATTAAGAGCCCAGATGTTCTAGAATCAGATCTTGGTGTGAATCTCAGGCAAAGCGTTGCTTTTGCAACTTTAGGCAGGTTATTTAAAATGTCTATACCCACAGTTTCCTTCTTTGTTAATTAGTTTAATAATATTACCACAATCATATAGTTTTGTGAGAAACAAATAATGTACATAAAGTGCCTGATATAAACACTAAGCAAATATTAGCTATTATTGTTATTACCATTATACCAATTAATTACCATTATCTTCAAGTGTAGGATCCCGTATCGCTGTCATTCTAAGGTTGATATTATAGAGGGCTACCATATCGTTTTACCAACTATTCTTGTAGCCATTGCTGAATGTGAGAAAAGGTGTGGTATGGCATTTTTCCAATCACTCTTTTATTTGTAAAGACCCTCGAGCTCTTTGGAGAAGACACATTATAAAGCTGAAGAATTCTAATTATTTTTGGCACCAGCAACATCACCCACAGTCAAAGTAACTAGGGATTCCACCAAGGATTTTAACAACCTTTAGAAGGCAGCATTTCCAGACATTATCACGTCACCAGGAAATTCAGTTTTCTGCAGTAGAGTGTGGTAATGCACTTAGCCGTAAGGCTCTTATTTTCAAACAATTTGCGTCAGATTCATCTGTGTTAGGAAAATGGAAATAAAAAAAATTTGAGTCAGCTAAAACTGATTGTCTCCTTTCAATGGCTTCTGGGATTCCACTCCACACAAACAACTACAATGCCAGCTGGTATTTCAGCTGGAAACATCTGCGGGACCCTAAATCTTTTTTTGCATCATTTTTTTTTCTTTAAAATTTTTTCCCTCTTCTGTTGGTGATTGCACTCATTGAAAAAAGTTGGGCTTGGAAGAGAGATGGTTATGCCCACAGATGGAGTGGAATAATAAGATACAGAACAAAATACAGAAATAAGGTAATTTTTGGATAATTAGGACAAAATCTAAATTTACTTAAAATTTTCAGGTAATCACAGATAAAATAGTATTATGAAATCAAATAAGTTTTTAACATGTAGACATCGCCCAATGTTTTTGCCACAGCTCTCAATAAAATCCCTTAGTTCCACAAATTATTGATAAAAAAAGTATTGATCAGTGATAAAAGATGCATAACTCATAATTTTCCTCTGATAGTCAATTGATGCAACAATGTGGGGATATCATAATATTATGAGAATACAGCATTTTTGATGTGTTAATATTATATAACACTATAGTCATATAATAATACAAATATATTATTGTATTTATTTCAATAATGGCCTTGTGGTAGTAGGGTATCTGTTTCACTGATGATGTTCCTTTCCCATCTGATTTACATATTAGAAGAGAAAGAATGCGAATCACCAAGCTATCCTTGGGATAGAGTCATTGATCAGGTGTTGGTTGAGCATCATTGGAGGATCACTCGTTCTTTAAGGCCCCTGAACATGAGGGTGCTACGGAGAGTCCGGTAGCAATGAGTTACTGCTCAGTAACCAAGGAAAAGCACAGTACTTCCTGAAGTCCCTGCCCCCTAAATTGTGTGCAAGTTGAGAGAAAAGCTGAAATAGAGAAATATTCCTACAATAGTGTTTGTAAAAGTGAGCTTCGTAGATCTTTGCATCTGAAGTATCTGTAGGATATTTGTTAAAAGTGCAGAATCCGGGGCCCATCCTAGATCTGGACTCAATCTTCGGGTGTGGCTTACTGCGTTAACAGGCCATTTAGGTAACTATTTGGCACGTTAATGCTTGAGAATTCTTGACCTGGAAAGTCAGGGATTCTGGGGGAATGGGGAAAATGTAGGGATACAAAGTTTCCTAAGCTATAGATTTTCTCAAATGAATCTGAGAAATGCTTCTTGGGACTATTAGCATTGACTCGTAAATAAAAAGGCCATGAGGCTGCCAATAACTAACTAAATATCCAGTAGAAAGACAAGAATTACATTGTTTCTATTAGTACTCTTACCCCCATTTGGAAAATGTTGTCCAGAAAACTCATATCCTGGGAAAAGTGGGCATTATTACATTTTATCACTTCAAGTCACTGGGCAATGCAATTTGTGATTATTTAGTTCTCTGGACTGCAAAGCTCTCTGTTTGGTTCTTATGTATTATAAGTCTAATATCTAGTTAGATTCCTTCTTTCACTTTCTTCCTAGAATTCAAATCTTAAAAAAAATGTGGAACAAATTCCTTCCCAGGCTAATGGAAAACAGTCTTCTACAAACTGTGAGTCCACATGTGGGAACTCAGGAGTTTATATACAGATGTATGTGCATGAATGGTTGTACAAAGAATTAGAAACCATTGCCAACACCATCTAATTGGCACTGGTCACCAAGATCCCAAAGGCCCTAACATTGCATTCTTTATTCACTTTACAACGAATGTTGTTTATTGTGTTATCCAATTCAAAAGGGTCTCTGCATCCACCACTTTTGCATAGATTGACACTTGCTTTGGAAATCTGTGCAAACATCCTTCATGAGGTTTTTTTTTTTTTTTAACTGCCTTTTGTTTCTGTTATCTGCAGAATCTTTCTGGAGTCTGTAAAACATTAGGAGTTCAAAAAGGAAAGGTGACTGCAAATGTGCTTTGCAGTTTGACCAGATGTGAAGCCAGTGTCATGAAATACATTCAATTATACTATAAATAGAAGGTAATTAATAAAATGTGCAGAATGCTAAGACATATCTCACTCCCTATTACTCAGTTACTATAACCACTCTTCCAGCAAAAGACAAGTCTTGCAGATGTCAGAGAATGGATTTCATAATGGGAATCTCTATATAATAGCCTGAGAAAATGCAGCTTCAATTGCAAACCAGAAGAGGCTGGATTTCTTTTCGTTTTTCCCAAAAGTAATAAAAATGAAGACAAGAAAGAGACTTTTATGAAGAAGAAAAATCTCCTATCTAATTAAATATTTTTCAAATCTTGAAGTTAAAAAGCTATACATACGTTGTGAATAGTATTACTGGTCCAATTGGGCTACTATAGTTCCAATAAAATTTAAAATGGGAAAATATATTAATCTGTCATTGTTAGTCAAATTACACGTCTTGTGTGAAAAATGTTTACCTTCTTCTCCCTCTATGATTTCAGGCTCAGACAGTAAAGACAATTTCTCTGTGTCAAATTTCTTGCAGGGTCACATGCAATGAAATAGGAATTATATCCAGCACCATGTGGGTAAGCCCCCCAAAGTTAATGAACGAAGTTAAACATTTGGAGAGGGCAAAATCTAGCTAGCTACGTAGCTAGCTAGCTCTCTGTCTAAAGGGTATCAGAGATGAAAAATCCAGGGAAATATATAAGTTGCATTTTTGGGTGGCCGAATGTATACACTTTCTTGATAAAGTGCTTTCCAGTGTAAACATTAAACCAGCCACTTAACATTTGCCTGCTTCCACACTGTGAGAGCGCGGGAAGGCATGTAAACAGAAATGCAAACTGCCCAGAACAACATTCCTGCTAAGGACACAGAGATTATTCATCCAAATTCAAAATGAGTCCAGTGTATGTGTTTCTCTGACAGTATGGGCAGAAGCTTGCCCCTTCTCCTCTACGGCTCTGTCTCTCCTTCCCCCTCTCCCCCTTCCTCTCTCTCTGTCAGGACAAACTTAAATACTGTCACTCTCTGAGCATGATGATTGATGCCTGGGTATATCTTTCCTGTGGCTGGCCTAGGTTATACCAAGCTCTCATTTCCCCCAGCTGTTTCCGATGTAACTGTTACATAAGATCATACTTGCCTTGCTTGCTCCTTTACTGGAGGAACCGTTGTGGTTCCGTTGTCCCCAAATGTATTTCAGGACAAAACAGTACAATAGAAGCGGGAAGGCGTGGCTTTGTGAACTGTTGTACAGCAAAGTCAAGTCAAAAGTTAAGAAATTATACAATACATTTGACATATGTTGAGATATGGATAATTCTGGACTAAGGAAGACTATTGGTTTACATAAAAGATACCCTGATCTCACCCTCACTCAATTCAAGCGTCTTTTAGACATCTCTGATATTTTTTAATGAGTTATCTAACAGCAAAGACTGTCATCAATCCATTGGATTTATGTCCCGTTTCTACTAGCTATTTGACAGTATCTTCCCATTTTTTTGTGTATTCTTTTATCGCATAGGCGATTCTCAAACACTCTTGAATGTAGTCACTTATAGTCAAGGCTCTAAGACCTACTTTAAAAATTGATGATGGAAGAGGGAAAAGATGTTTGTTCAAACTGCCATGCACTTCTGAAAAATAAAAAAGATAGAGAGGAAAGGAAGGATCGAAGGGAAGAAAAGGAAAGAGGAAGAAAAAGAAGGGAGAAAGGAAGAAAGGAGGGAAGGAAGGAAGGAAAGGAGGGAGGGAGGGAGGAAGGAAGGAAAGAAGGAAGGAAGGAAGGAAGAAAACAAGAAGGAAGGACGGAAGTATGGATGGAAGGAAAGATGGGAGGAAAAAGCATCAGTGTCTGTCTGTGGACTACAATTACTTATGGAGGAAGCATCCAGAAATAAGTACCATTTGTGGCTGCTTGAACTCTCGGGCTGTTGTCATTTGGTTCCAAAATAAATATGCTACCTGAGTAAGAGACAATCTCAAGGTCTGATTCAGTGAACTGGTGTCAGGGTAGAAAAGACCCATTAAGTCATGTCATTGCTTTCTCCTTAAAAAAAAGTAAAAGTGATCCCATAATATTGGTCTCCGGGGCTCAGTCCATTCAGATTTCAAAATATTCCAGACTAGAAGGCTTCCACCATTTTCCTCAGACTATTTCATTATCCAGCTGATCATAGACCTAAGGAAGTTTTTCCAGTTATTATTCCCCAAGTTTCTTTTTTTTCTAAATATCATCCCATTATTTACACTATTTCATTATGCCTCATTTTTATACCTTGGATTTTATAGCCTTCAAGTACTAGAAGGTGGTTGTCATTTAATACTCTTTATCCATCCCTTGGCCAAGAGAACACAAAAGAGTCATTAAGTTGTGCGTTACTGTGGCTTTTTAAGCTCTATTCATAAATCAAGAATCCTAAAGTCTTGGGAAACAGGGATATGGTAAAAGGAAATTTACCTTTATGTTTACATTTAGTTTTCAGTTCCAAATGCTTCTATCAACTGAGGTGTCTGCCAAAGTTCTGATCGAACTTTGTGTGTGAATGAAGCTAGTGTGTGAATGAAAGAGCCATAGGCTTTCCAGGTAAGAAGGAACCTTCTTTAAGGATGATTTGGACCACTTCTCCTTATATTGCTGAAACTTCTAAATATTTCTATCATTCAGCTTTCTCTAGAAGAGAGATACACAGAGATAGAGAAAGATAACCTCCATGAAACATATTAAGCTAATTTTCAGATGCAAAGGCAGAATTCACATCTTCCATGAGACTGAACTACATCTCCTCCCTGCCCTGGAGGGACAATAGCAATCGTAAAACTCAGATCCTCTGAGCACTCACTCACAGCTCAGGGATTCCGGAAATTCAATCTGCCTTATACAATTGTCACATCCTCATAAGATAGACTTTTCACCATTTCAAAATGAGGAAAATGGGATTAGAGAATTAATTCACTCGCCCAAGCTCTCACAGGTTTTCACTGCTGGAATAACAGTTTGTAATTATGAGATGGATACGGAGATCCATGATAGTTTCACTCTATCACACCTTGAAGTAGGATTACACCTCAAAGCACTGAACAAATACCTAATCACCATTGGGCCAGCTTGGCTCTTCGTGGAGAAAATTTACTTCTGTGACAAGCAGCTAATTCATTAATTCAATATTTAATCAGGACCCAGTATGTGCCTGGCAATCTTTTAGTACTGGGGACACAGTTGTAAACAGAGCCGGCAAACATCCTGTTCTCAGGGAACTCACATTCTAAATACATAAGATGCATAGTTTATCAGATAGTTACAAGTACTATAGAAAAAATAGAGCAATAAAGGGGGGATAGAATTATAAATTAAGAAATAAATACATTTATAGTTTATCAGACGATTTTGTGTGCTAAGGAGAACAATGAAACAGGGAGGGAAGTTAGATAGGGCTGGAATGGTGAGGGAAATCCTCTCTGCTGGTGACATGTAGACCAAGAGTTAAAGAAGGGGAGAGAGTGAGCCAGGTGGATTCCGTGGGGCGAGCATGCTGGGCTGTCAGATGCCAAGGCTCTGAGGTCAGTTGTCTAGTGTGTTCAGGGAAGCACAAGAGAGCTGGTCCAACAGGGACAAAGTGTGTGAGGGAAAGAGTGGCAGACGACACTGTCAGAAAGTGGTCTGGAAAGGTTCTATTGCTCTTTGTCAGCCACTGGAAGAACTCTGATTTTTATTTTGAGTGAGATGAAAAGCTATTGAAGAATTTTGAGCAGAAAGCCATTATCTTATTTACATTTTTAAGAGTCACTCTGGTTGCTGTTATAAAAATGTGCTCCCTGTAGGAAAGCAGACATCAAAATAAGGCCAATTAAGACTTAATAGCTAATAATGATTCCACATCATAACAATAGACATTTCTTGGAAGACTTTGGTACTTACTTTACATTCATTATCACATTAATTTTCACAACTTATGTGATGGCTATCATCATTATATCCTGTTTGTAATTTGTAGTTGAGGCTTTATGGAATTTTTACGGCAGTTGATCCAGTACACATGCGGGGGCATACTTGACTTGAATAAATTTAGTTGTTTTGAAACAAGTTTTAATTAATAGAATATGAATATATTTGAGGTTTTTATGGCAATTGGTATAGTAATTGGAGATGCATAGGAAAACAGTGATTCATAACCCTAAATGCACATTAAAATTACCGAGAGCTTTTAAATTGTACTGTTTGTCCTTGGAGATATTTATGTAAGGATTTGGTTGAGACCCAAGTGTCTGTACTACTTTTAAAAACTTTTTAATATCTATGTAAGATAGAGAACACATTTAAAGAAACTCCAATCCCTGCAAGGATGTAAGATCAAAAATATCCAGATATTTTGATCTTGAGTACATTATTTTTTTAAAGATTTTTTTTGATGTAGACCATTTTTAAAGTCTTTATTGAATTTGTTATAATATTCTGTTTCATGTTTTGTTTTTTTTTGCTGTGAGGCATGTGGGATCTTAGCTCCCCAAACAGGGATAGAACCCAAACCCCCTGCATTGGAGCGTGCAGTCTTAACCACTGGACATCCAGGGAAGTCCCGAGTTACATTATTTTTAAGAAATATATTTCTTAATAAATATATAAATAAACATATTTATCTGTGCAAATTTGCCATCTACCTCTCACAAGTTCATTGGGTCATAGTGTATGTATTTTGTGGATAAACTTTCTCCTGGCTTCTTCTTTTGCCCAGATTTCCTTACCTTCTTCGAAAAAAAAAAGTGTGTGTATCTACTTTTAAATGTATAATTTTAAAAAGTAAATTAGAAATATAGTAGTCGAACACTCCGCTGATAATTAATTCTTCATTAATAGCTAACCAACTACCTGGACCAACTCAAATGTTTATCAAAGAAAAGGAATATTGAAAAATAATTAACAAATGATCAGGTTTCTGTAAAGAGAGATATAGCACATTTTGGACCTAGAAAATGTGGATGTTTTAAACAATGGGCGTAATGGCAGGAAGGGGATTCTTATGGGAGGAGAATTTCCCATTTTCTCACAGCTCTCCCTTTAGCCCAGGCTGTTTACAAAGACACTGGCGATAATCATTTCTTGTTAAAACTGGGGCTCAGGCAATAGCTGAGGGAGGCTGGAGGAGGTCAGGACCATAAGGCCAGAAATAGCCTTAAGGACAGGCAAAATGGTGAGCTCTATGCAGGGGGTCAGCATGGGGAAGGAATATTCTACAAATGGGCAGGGATCATTCAACAGAGACCAACTGCTGTAACAAACAAAGCCAACATTTCAGAAGCTTAATGGAGCAAAAGTCTAGTTCTTGTCCTGTCAATGTACAGTGTGTGTCCGTGGTGGTGGAGGGAGCTCTTCTGTCCACTGCTCCACACTTAGTCATTTGGGGACCCAGGATTCCTCCAAGTGGTGGTCTTTGGACTCTGGGATGTTGGAATTCTCTACGAGATCCATTACAACTTCCTGAGTGAAGAACAAAGAGAGAGAGTAGAGAATCATATGACAACTTCTAGCGGCCAGTCCAGAAACCAGTATATGTAACTTTCTCCCTCACTCCTTCGGCCAAAACTCAATCATGTGGTCCCATGCTTTCCTCCCTGAGAGCGAAGGGAGGAAAATGGGTAGAACTATGTGCCACAGGAGCCCAGGGATGTGCCACGAAAGGTAATCTTTATGAAAAGCTATTTCCAAATTATTTTCAAAATTACCGACTGAACTATGTGGATTATACACAGGAGATCATGGATAACTGATCTTTCAACATGATCTGATCAATGATGACATTTGAGCTAAAATATAGAGTCATTGGTATCTAGGAGAATAAACATCAACTGCCGGGGATGGACTGATGTAGAAAGTGAGGTCCAGGGCTGGAATCTACCTCTGGGGAGTCCTAATGATACACATGATTCAGAGCCAGGTGGTGAGCCAGGCTTAGAGGTCTTTTTCCCATCCCTGTTTTGGGACAAGACTGGAGGCAGAATCTGAGGAGAGATGGAATCAGGAGGTGGATCTTTCAATGTGTCCCAGCTGCAGGGATGGAGTGGGATGAAGTGAGCAAAGATCCAAGTGGACTTTTATAGTTCAGATGGCCTGGACTCTCCCTGTCACTCTGTAGTCTAGATGCTGGTTCTTTAGAGTACCTGGAGCTATCTCAACTGGGACCCGGCCCTAGTGCCGCCCTGGCCCTTTGATGGTGGCAGGTGGTGGGAGGCAGTGTGGTTCAGAGGCTGTGTCCTCACCTGCTCTGTGCTACTGAGAAAACCACAGCTTGCCTTGTCTCAGAAGCTTCTATGGGCAGACTTCATGGTAATGTACATTAATATGGTCATGATCTCTTCTTACAGCAAGATGGGAAAATCCTTTCGTAGCGTGCCATATCCTGACATTCCCCATAACAAAGAGTGTCACAGGTGTGTGTGTGCATGTGTGTGTAAGAGAACTGTAGGAAACTAACTTTAAAACGTTTCTTGAGAGATATATGGTGTCCATCCAAGGACGGGTTATGAAGTTCTGCTCTAGCTGCCTCAGTATAGAACTAACACTTTGTCCTGAATCTCAGAGCGCCCTCCACTCACTTCTTATCACACAACCCACTTTCCAAGTTGGATGTAAAAAACCCCAATTAGCACCCTTTATGTCACAAAGGAAGGGGATCAAATACAAGTTTGGTATTTGTGTATATTTTCCCAATGTGTCATAATATGCTTTATTGTTATTCCCAGCCAGTCTTGGAAACAAGTTCCGATCCCCAGGCTTGGAACCAAAGAAATAAATTTTAAAATGAGTTTAGGAAGGAAAAAAAAAGATTTAGAGCCTAGATGATTTACTGTGTTCTTTCTTTCTTTTGACTCAATCTTATGTTTGAGATTTTTTTGTGTGTTTGTTTTTTTGGTTTATAAGGTAAGTTCGGTTGAATTTGCTTCAAGTTTCTTATATACTTTTGTCCTTGTGATAGGAAAATCTATTCTTTCTTTTTGCCCACCTGTCAGACAGTTAGCTAGTCAACCAATGAATGTTTATGAAGATCCTGTCATGTGTAAAGGCATTCTGTTAGATAAAGTTTGGAAGAAGAGGAAGATCAATTTAGATTTATTTTATATATATACATATGTGTGTATATACACACACAGAATATGTAGTCATGTACCATAGATAACTGTAATACGTAAGTATATATCATATAGAATTATAGTATATACCATATGTTATATATATTTATATACATACATATGTGTGTATATACACACACAGAATATGTAGTCATGTACCATAGATAACTGTAATACGTAAGTATATATCATATAGAATTATAGTATATACCATATGTTATATATATTTATATACATACATATGTGTGTATATACACACACAGAATATGTAGTCATGTACCATAGATAACTGTAATACGTAAGTATATATCATATAGAATTATAGTATATACCATATGTTATATATATTTATATACATACATATGTGTGTATATACACACACAGAATATGTAGTCATGTACCATAGATAATTATAATATGTAAGTATATGTCATATAGAATTATAGTATATACCATATATTATAATATATATTATATATATTATATATATTTTTATATATACATATGTATGTATATATACACACTGTATGTATATATGACACAGAGAATATGTAGTCATATACCATAGATAATTGTAATATGTAATTATATACATATAGAATTATACTATATCCCATATATATATTATATATAATTATATACATTTAGTACCTATTATATAATGGGCATTCTGCAGAGTATCAGATGAGATGGGTCACTTTGAAACATGGGCAATGACGATAGAAATTGTAAAAGTCAAGTGAAATGTCTCAGCCAAATACTTTTTCAATACCTGCTTGCGAGCCTGCTCCCAGGCATTCGTCTTCTTCATGTACCAGCATGACCCTGCTGGGAAAATGGACCATGCAGACAATGGGAATGACTTTCACAGCAGGACGACTCTATGCCTGTCTCTAATAATATATAAAGAAGACTAGGCTGAGTTCAAAGATAGGGAACATCAATCCTTGATAACACACATTTTTTAGGATGGTGAGAGGAGTCAGGAATGTGTGACATGACGTTTAGGGCAAGAAAATGACAGATGTGGCTCCTGAAAGACAGGGCTCAAATTACAGTATAAGCGTTCATTTTCTCCAGAGCTGGGAGTTTAACCCACAGCTCTCGCTGTTCCGAGGGCGGGGTGAGGTTTCGAAACATTTTGGGACATCCTGGCCAGGGGCGTTCTGGGATTTATGAAAAGCCTCAAATCAGAGAGCACAGTCGAGAGTGCAGCTGAGTTTTTTTTTTTTTTTTTTTTTTTTTGCGGTACACGGGCCTCTCACTGCTGTGGCCTCTCCCGCTGCGGAGCACAGGCTCCGGACGCGCAGGCGCAGCGGCCCTGGCTCACGGGCCCAGCCGCCCCGCGGCATGTGGGATCCTCCCGGACCGGGGCACGAACCCGCGTCCCCTGCATCGGCAGGCGGACTCTCAACCACTGCGCCGCCAGGGAAGCCCTGCAGCTGAGTTTTGAAGTCAGAAATTCTAAGTCGTATTTGCTTCATCCACAGCCATAGACATGGCACATCCGCCTTCTGTCTCCATCAGCAGCCCTCTCGCCCTCCTCCCACCCTCCTGCCTGGCTTGCTGCCTTGACCTTGGAGCCTCAGAGGTCACCTTCTTTAGAAAACGTTTCTTCATGGCTCAGAGCCTAGTTAGATGCCCAGCCTATGAACTCAAACAGCACTGCGCATGTACTGTGTACTAGCATTCCTCATACCGTGTATCTTTCGCTTGTCTACCTCAACCTCTGAATGATCTCCTCCGGGGGTACGTTTGGATCGTGTTTCTGGTACAGAGCTCAGTGCCTGGCAATACTACACCCTCCATAATGCCGGTACACTATCAGATGAATCAGTGCCCTGCATGTCTTCCAGAGCTCGGGTCTGTGTTAGAATGTGAGGCCTTCTGGGAGCCCTTGCCTCCCGTTCCTATGGAAACAGGGTGCTGCCTTTCACTTAATGCAGAACATCTGAAAACAGGCCTGTGTGGGAGGAGCCCTGGAATGCAGGACGATGAATGGCTCATTAGTGTCAGTGAAACTTTCCTCCACGTGCAAAGGCACACACACCATTAGCATCTGGCCCTGAGTAAGTGGGAGATTCCAACAGATGTTGTAAAGTCTCCAGGGCCAGCTTCTCCTCATTCACAAAAATGTGTTTCTTGCTCTTCTCTTATCAGCCTTGAGAAAATTTTAAGGAAAATCCCTTAAATTGAACCAAATTCTTCTCCTCATTGTGGCTTCTAGAAGGAAAGAGAAAGGAGAAAAGGTATACAGGGCATCACTGCTTAGACTGTATGTGTTGGCCACAGAGCCTGTGTGTGCATGTGTGTGTGCATGTGTATGTATTTTGCCCTGTGTTCGTTTGTTAGAACTACCATAACAAAGCACTAGAAACCAAGAGGCTTAAACAACAGACATTTATTGTCTCACTTCTCTAGAGGCTAGAAGTCCAAAATCAAGGTGTTGGCAGGGTTGGTTCCTTTTGAGGACTTTGAGGGAGAATCCCTTCCGGGATTCTCTACTAGTTTGGGCATTCATTGGCTTGTAGAGGGCCCTCTTCTCCCTATGTCCTCAAATCATTTTCCCTCTGTATGTGTCTGCCTCTGTGTACAATTTTCCTCTTTTTATGAGGACACAGTCATAATGGATCCGGGTTCATCTTAATGACCTCATCTCAACTTGATTATCTGCAGACTTTATTTTCAAATAAGGTCCCATTTGCAGATAATGGGGGTTAGGACTGTAACATCTTTTTTAGGGACACAATTCAATCCATATCATATATTAAATGATTTAAGGCCATTTTAAGGTAAAAATAAACTGCAGCACAGAGAAGATAACACATTTCATGATATTACATTGATCTGAAACCAGGTCTGTTTGATTCTGATCTTTTTTAATATATATATTTATTTATTTTTGGCTGTGTTGGGTCTTCATTGCTGCGTGTGGGCTTTCTCTAGTTGCGGAGAGCAGGGGGGCTACTCTTCATGGTGGTGCACAGGCTTCTCATTGCCGTGTATTCTCTTGTTACGGAGCATGAGCTCTAGGCACGCGGGCTCAGTAGTTGTGGTGCCCGGGCTTAATTGCTTCATGGCATGTGGGATCTTCCCGGACAAGGGATCGAACCTGTGTCCCCTGCATTGGCAGGTGGATTCCTATCCACTGCACCACCATGGAAGTTCAGTCTTGCAGTATTCTAAGAGATAAAAAGCACAGAAGTGAACAAGACAAATCCCTGCCCTCATGGAGCTTACATTCTAATGTACAGAGACAGTTAACAAGCAAATAAGCAAACCTGATTTGGTTCATTTACATTTATACTTGTTTACATTTAATCCCTCATAATAAAATGTCAGGTAATGAAGAAATTAAAGCCAGGTAAAGGGATAGAACGTTACCGGGAAAGATAAGATTGGTTTATCTTAAAAGGAAGAGAGTCCCAAGGAAGTAGGGTAAGAGCCATACTGGTATCTGAGGAAAGGACATTTCAATACAGAACGAAGAGGAGGTGCAAAGGTCCTGAGGCAGGAGCATGCTTGGTGGGTTTGAGGAGTCTAGAAACAAGGTCAGAATGAGCCCTTGAACATTTATTTAATTCAGTAGTAAGGGCCAATGAGAAGAAAGGAATTGATTTAGCCAAAACTAGAGTCAAAAACATAAGGCAGTCAACTATACTTCAATATGAAAAAAATAAGGCAAGTTTAGGGCGAGGAGAAGAATCATGTTTTAATATAGCATAGAGCAGAGGTTATAAAATAGGGAAAAATATCAGTAACAATGACCATTTCAGTCATCATCACAATATATTTTTTTAACATCTTTATTGGAGTATAATTTCTTTACAGTGGTGTGTTAGTTTCTGCTTTATAACAAAGTGAATCAGTTATACATATACATATGTTCCCATATCTCTTCCCTCTTGCGTCTCCCTCCCTCCAATGCTCCCTATCCCACACCTCTAGGTGGTCACAAAGCACCAAGCTGATCTCCCTGTGCTATGCGGCTGCTTCCCACCAGCTATCTATTTTACATTTGGTAGTGTATATATGTCCATGCCACTCTCTCACTTCATCCCAGCTTACCCTTCCCCCTCCCCATATCCTGAAGTCTGTTCTCTAGTAGGTGTGTGTCTTTATTCCCATCTTGCCCCTAGGTTCTTCACATCATTAATCATTAGAGAAATGCAAATCAAAACTACAATGAGATATCATCTCACACTGGTCAGAATGGCCATCATCAAAAAATCTACAAACAATACATGCTGGAGAGGGTGTGGAGAAAAGGAAACCCTCTTGCACTGCTGGTGGGAATGTAAATGGATACAACCACTATGGAGAACAGTATGGAGGTTCCTTAAAAAACTAAAAATAGAACTACCATATGACCCAGCAATCCCACTACTGGGCATGTACCCTGAGAAAACCATAATTCAAAAATAGTCATGTACCACAATGTTCATTGCAGCTCTATTTAAAATAGCCAGGACATGGAAGCAACCTAAGTGTCCATCAACAGATGAATGGATAAAGAAGATGTGGCACACATATACAATGGAATATTACTCAGCCATAAAAAGAAACGATATTAAGTTTTTTGTAATGAGGTGGATGAACCTAGAGTTTGTCATACAGAGTGAAGTAAGTCAGAAAACAAATACTGTATGCTAACACATATATATGGAATCTCAGAAAAGAAAAAAAGGTCATCATCACAATATTAAAGGATGTCAAAACACATGTCTTTTTGTTTTCTCTGTCCTTGACCTCATACATGAAATTGGTGACCATAGTTTGTCAGTTTTGCTCCAGACTTTCTTTCAGCCATCCTATCCTTCTGGTCACCCACTGCTGATGGACCTTCATTAGTGCTCATCCAGACCATTTGGACATTTATCCAGTTGATGCTTCACACAGTCACCAATTATTTCCTTAAACATGGTTGCATTCCCCAAACACCACTCTCTGCCTCCAGAACATAAACTTATACCCCTTTGCTCACAATTCTGAACCTGTACCCACCAGTCTGGTCAGCACAGTCAAAGACCCAAGAGTAAGTAATTCAGAGCAGAGGAATATCTGGGGGCGTTGGGAATATATATAATATATTCATTAATATATTTATGTTTTTCTAGCCACTTCAGGAAATGTCCTGGCCCACTTCCCCTTCCCTTCCACATTTGTTGTAGCTCTGGGTTCCTGGAAGCCACAAGTGTAAATGGGACCATGCCCCTTAGGCCACTGTCATTTGTTTTAGGAGGTGATGCTTGGCCAAGCTGAACCAAATGATACCTTTTATCTCCTCAATTTAAATGAAGAACTGGAGAGAATTCATGGTTGTTGCTGTTGTTATTGTTGTTCCAGAAGTATGGTTCTGTAAGATGTAAATTTGGGAGAGGTCATGTTTTCAACACTTAGGTTTGAAGAATCAGAGGAATCCAGCAGAGGGGTGCAAGGTGGGGAAGAGATGGGGAGAGAGAGAGAGATTCAGATAGAGATGGAGATAAGGAGAGAGGAGAGAGAGAGAGGGAGAAAGGAGAAGGAGAAGAGAGGGAGGGAGAGGGGTAGAGAGAGAACAGAGAGAGGAAGAAAATGGGGTAAAAGAAAAAAACACCTGACAGCATTTAAGCCAATACATTAAGTTTGTTCCCAAAGCTCGGTTGTAGCACTGTCCCTGGACTTTGTGGGACACCCTTTCCTATCACCTCTTTTGGTTTAATTTGAATGTATTTCTGTTGGTGTGCAACCAAGGGTTCAAATCATTCAATCCTTTTTTTCAATTTTGCCTCCATCACAGTGTCTGTCTCTGGGCCCTCCCACCTGGTAAGTGGGTGAGTCTTTTAGCATCACATCGGTACTTGACAAGTGTGCCTATTATATTCATTATTTTGTCTGCTGAAGTAAAACTTATATTCTTCAAGCTGCTACCATTTTTTGTCTTAAAAGAAAACATACAAGTAGGCTATTTTTAAGTTATGCTGTTGTGTTCTAGGTTAGGAAAATGTGAATGAACAAATTACAAAAGAATTCTTCCAGAACTATTTCTTCTTCTTTTTTTTTTTTTTTTTTTTGAAGCACCCGGGCATCTCACTGCTGTGGCCTCTCCCGTTGCGGAGCACAGGCTCCGGACGTGCAGGCTCCACGGCCATGGCTCACGGGCCCAGCCGCTCCGCGGCATGTGGGATCTTCCCGGACCGGGGCACAAACCCGCGTCCCCTGCATCGGCAGGCGGACTCTCAACCACTGTGCCACCAGGGAAGCCCCAGAACTATTTCTGAAGATGTTAGATTCTTAACCAGAAAGATGTAGAAGTGCTAAAAGCTGAAGTCTTACTGTCACTTTCAACTGAAGACTACAATAATATGAAAGGAAGACACAAGACACATCAGGAAAGATAACTGTCAGTAGAGGAGTGGGATTCCATCAGTAAATGTGCACACAGATCCTCCAAACATATGCCATACATGATGCAATACCAGGTGGCAGATTTGGGTAGGATTACAGAGATGAGAAGTAAAGAAATTAGCATGTATCTAATGTAAACTCTGCACTAAGCACTCAATATGTGTTTAACACATGTTATATAATTTAATTTCTATAAAACTCTATGACACAGATATGGATGAGGGAATCGAGATTCAGATCATTTAAATCACGTATCCAAGACCATGTGGCTATTAGATCTGGGACTGAAACACAGATATCTCTAATTCCAGTGTCCAGTGTTCATCCCTTTCTCCCTTCTGCGTTCCATTTTCAATCTGGTCTGTCTTGATCCTCTTTTGGAGTAAGGGTTTATGAAGCACAGTCTGTGGGTTCTCAGAATTCTGATGGGGTGATGGCAGAGTTGAATCAGATACCTCTACTTTCATCTCAACCAGACATCCCCGTGTAGATATGTAGGGTTCAGTGTAATGAGATTTCTGTGTCATATTTTTTGAAGAAAATATTCCATTGCTTTAAGAAGCTCGAAAGCCATAACCACAAGCTAATGCTAGGTCATTTTTGTCCAGGAATGCCAGTTGAATACCGTCCAGTGTAGGACTTTGAACAGATACAAATCATGACTTTTGTCAGGAAAAAAAGAAAGCTTAGTTCTTTTTAACATGAAGTGTAAATAAAATAGGGTATAGTGCTAAGTATATATATCACAAAACCCCACCTGAAACAGGGACATGGACTTATATTCACCTAAAATGGTGCAGAGAGGAAGGACATAATCTTTATATGACAGTTAACAAATAATAACTTTAAAAATAGATACAATAGGCTTTATTACATCATGTGAAAAATTATGACAACTTTGGCTTCAACTTGCCAAGAGTGTGTCTAAGAATAAATGCATTCCTGTTAAAAACATGAGTTGTAAACAGGTAGGAAAAGCTTCATGACATTGTATTTGGCAATGAATTTTTGGATATGACACCAAAAGTACAAGCAACAAAAGCAAAAATCAACAAACGAGACTACATCGAGCTTAAAAAATTCAGCACAGCAAAGGAAATGGTCAAGTATAAAAAGGCAACCTACAGAATGAGAGAAAATATTTGAAAACTGTATAACCACTAAGGGGTTAATATCCAGAATATATAAAGAACTCTACATCTCAACAATAACAACAAAAAACCCACAAAAAATCTGATTAAAAAATGGGTAAGGCACTCAAGTAGACATTTCCCCAAAGAAGATATACAATGGCCAACAAGCATAGTAACAGTAAAGATGCTCAACAATAAAAATCATCAGAGAGCTTCCCTGGTGGCACAGTGGTTAAGAATCCACCGGCCAATGGAGAGGATACGGGTTCGAGTCCTGGTCAGGGAAGATCCCACATTCCACAAAGCAACTAAACATGTGCACCACAACTATTGAGCCTGCACTCTAGAGCCCACGAGCCACAACTACTGAGCCCGCGTGCCATGACTACTGAAGCCTGCGTGCCTAGAGCCCGTGCTCCGCAACAAGAGAAGCCACCGCAATGAGAAGCCCGGGTACCACAATGAAGTTTAGCCCCCACTGGCCGCAGCTACAGAAAGCCCACACGCAGCAACGAAGACCCAACGTGGCAAAAAATAAATAATAAATAAAAATTAAAAAAAATTCATCAGAGAGATGTAATCAAAACCACAATGAGATATCGCCTTACACCCATTAGGATGACCACTATAAAAATTAAAAAAAAAATAAAAGAAAGAAAACGACAACTGTTGGCTAAGATGTGGAGAAGTTCGAATCCTTGTGTACCATCAGAAGGAATGTAAAATAGGGCAACCACTATGGAAAACAGTTATGGAATTTCCAAAAAAAATTAAAAATAGAATTATCAATCCATCAATCCTACTTCTGGATATATATCTGAAAGAATTGCGAACAGGATCTCAAAGAGATATTTGCACACCCGTGTTCACTGCAACATCATTAACAATAGCCAAGAGGTAGAAGCAACCTGGATGTCCATCAATGGCAGAATGGATTAAAAAAATGTGGAGTGTATATACATATATATATATATATATATATATATAAAATGGAAGATTGTTCAGCCTTTAAAAAGAATAGCACTCTGTCATATGCTACAACATGGATGAACCTTGAGAACATTATGCTATGTGAAACAAGCCAGTCACAAAACCACAAATACTGTCACAAGTATCTAAAATAGTTGAACTCTTAGAAACAGAAGGTAGAATGGTGATTTCCAGGGACTGGGGGAGGGAGAAAAGGGGAGTTTTTGTCCATTGGGTATAGAGTTTCAGTTTTGCAAGATGAATACTGGAGATCTATTATAGGACAATTTATATATAGTTAACACCACTGTACTGTACACCTAAATATGATTAAGATGATAAATTTTATGTTTTAACAGTAAAAAAAACTGTGTCTAAAAATGGTAAAAAGAAAACAAATGCTTGTATTCAAGAGGGAGTTAGATGTCAGCAAGATGCAAATTTGAGGTTTCAGTGAACCACATGGTACAAAGATAGTTTGGGCCTGACCCACTTCCATGGTTCTGGTTTTCTCTATGTAGCTCTTTTCATTGCACAAATTGTGGTTGTTTATTGGGCTTGGGTCACATTAGATGTTGGGCTGAGAAGCCAGCGGACATCTTGTTGTGGAACCAGAAGGCTGACACGCCACAGAACAGCGTTCACTGTGACGGAAGCTATCTTGGGTCTCAGGACAGAAGCTTGGGAAGCAGCTAAGCTGACGGTGCTTTGAGGTAACGATTCCAGAGTGAAAAGCGCACAAGAATTCCAGAATACGCAGGTTGAAGTCCTGGCTCCATCCTTTCACTTTTGTATGCCACCCTAACCCCTCTGATTTTCAATAGGAGATGGAGTTAATAGTGAAGTTTACAATGAACTTAATAAAAAAGATCTGTGTAAAAATAGCACAGGGAACTCTGCTTGATATTCTGTAATAACCTAATTGCAAAAAGAATTTGAAAAAGAATAGGTACATGTATACATATAACTGAATCACTTTGTCATACACCTGAAACTATCACAACATTGTTAATCAACTCTACTCCAATATAGAATAAAAAGTTAAAAAAAAATTGATATAATACACGTTCCTGTTCTTTCCCTCCCACAATACTCCTCACACTGTCCTTTTGGTTCAATGTTTATGTCCTTCACTAGGCCGTAAGCTCAGGGAAGCATGCATAAAGTTGGTCTCGCAGGCTGCTGTCTCCAACAACGAGCTCAGTGCCTGGCACAGAGATGTAGCTGGACAACCATTTACTGAATGAATGAATGAATGAATGTGTTTATTGTGCTTTGTCAGGAATCATTAAAGTATAAGGAATTGTTGCTTGGGCTTTTTCCATTTCTCAAGTATTAGCTGGTTAATCTGTAGTCTGGACAGGATACCCCTATTCAGAAGTTGTTTACAGGGAATGATGTTGGTGAGGCACATCATTCATGATAAAATATTGACTTGACACCCGCTGCCCGCAAAACTGGTCTCCTGCAATCTCCACCTCGTGATAGGATTATGACGTCTAGGAAACAGCCCATTTCTTTATAGAATAAAAAGCTCCCTGTGTCTCTCATTGTTTCTCAGCATAACCTTCCTCTCCCTGCCCCTGGCCTCCACCCCTACTCTTTTCTAGTCTCTGCCCCCTGATCCCACCATGTCCCTAGGCCACTGCTTGAAGTGTGAGCTGCCTTATATGATTTATGGGCCCAGTGATGCTGAGGTCAGAACACAGATTGTTTTGCAGGCATCCCTGAAGCCCCTGTGTGGTGCGGGAGATGCAAGCCCAGAGGGATAGTCACAGGATATGGGATCACATTTGCAACAAGCAGTGCAAAGTGGCACAGGATATCTGTCACCAGACAAGTAAAACAGTCATTGTTTTCTCCCCACCCTGTGACCCAGGCCTGAGTCTATAAAGAGACGGCAGCTGTGGTCCTGACACCCAGATAAACACTGAATAAAGGACAATGTATTAGAAGGAAACAAGATGCTATGTTGTGAGTATGGGCGGTGACTGAGATTTCTGGGGCTCCATTTCTGTCTAGGGTTGTATTTATCTAAACAGTGTGGGTGCCGTAAGATTCCTTGTGGTATCTGAACATGGGTCATCCCCTCAATTACTTAATCAGCAACATGATCCTTAGTGAGTGTCTTCACTGTGCCACGAGCTGGGCTTAGGGACTGAGGCAGACAAGAGACGATGTTAGCGCCTGAGCCTCCAGGCCAGGTGAGCTTGCCCCAGTTCCAAGTCCACCTGTCCCTCTCTGACCAACCTCAGACAGCTTGTCCAACCTCATGGAGGAGACAAATTGTGAGTATTACACTGAGATAATGGATATTAACACCTAGGGGTTCAATAGTGTAATATACACATATATTTAAGTATAAGACAGAGTTCCTGCCTTTAAGAGCTTCCTTACAGTTCTCTGCTCCTAACTCTGCTGCCTAATAGAATTACCTGGGGGCACTTTTTAAAAGTGCTAATGCCCAGGTCCTACCTCCAGAGACCATGAGGACATCGCTAAGGTTTAAAAGCTTCTCGTGTCATTCTAAGACACAACCAGAATTGAGGACAACTCTCTGACAAAACAAAATCAACACAGGCAGAATGAGAGCAAAGTGTATCACCAAATGCCTGCAGCAACTTTAGTCCCAATGGCAATATTCTCATCTAAATTAACCAGATGAATTTTGCAAATGTCCTACAAACTCCCTGAACATTACACAATGGTTTCCAGAGGTTGCTTCTAGAATCCATATTTACCTACTTAAAAATAATTTCAACTTCTCTCTAATAAAAGTCTTGGCTTCTTTCACATATCCCCTCTTCTATGAGCTAAAAAGCTTGAGACTTTTATCTCTAGAAGCGTAGTCAGATATTTTCTCTGTAAGCCCAATTCCCATGAAAGCCAAAACAAGGACGGCAGGAAGAAGGAGAGAGAATATTAGGTGCCTTTTGCAACCTCCCCACTTCTCTCTTCCTCTTGCCCCTCAAACCCAGGCTCACTTGATTCCTATTTTGCCCACGTTAATATTGCCCAAGCCTTGGGCACTTGGGGACATTGTCAACTTCACAGCTACCTTGTCCCTTCACTTCTTCCTCCTCCTGTCACCCTGGCCCAAGACACCAACCAGCTCTGACCTTGGGTATTGATGACAGCATGAACATCAAATACTTGCATGAGTGTTTTACGTCAGTAAGAACTTTAAACCACCATCCTCCCCCAGTAATATCCCACCTTCCAACCCAGAGAGTCAAAACCCTTAACAAGTATCAGTAAATGAATCTTCCTGGAGACGTGAATGGGGATGAGACAAATGAAATGTAAAGAAGTAAGTGATTATCCAAGGTCACTGCAAGGAGAATCAGGCGTTCCTAGCTCCCAATTCCCAACCCAAAGTCTAGCTCTCTATTTACAGAGGACAGTGTTACTATAATAACTTAATTGATTTATAATGTTTTTCTCCATGTAGTACCATGTGTGCAATTAGTTACTGAACGGAAATGCAGCTCAGCTCACTTACCACATCTGCTGCTAGTCAGGGACATACAATTTCATGCCCTATTTCCCAGACGGCTTGATTAACATTCAGGGAAACCTAGTGACTTGGCCAGAGCTGCAGAAAAAGCTGGGGAGCTCAGGGATAATCGGACCTGGGAGAATTACCCCAGATGGAAAGAAAACGCAGCATCATCTCAAAACACAAGTCAAACATATAGTACTGTGAGAAAGAGTCACAAATGTGGAATGGCTCTTCTCTCCCCCATTCATTTTGTGTGTTAGTTCATTCGAATTCATTTGTATTCACTGAATACTTAGTAGGTGCCCGTTTTCTTTGAGTAGAGAGTGGCAAGCAAATATATATTTTCCATGCTTTTATGGAGCCTGCTGTCAAGTGGGAAACGTATTAAATAAATAATCATACAAAGAAAAAACATGAATGTAGGAGTGATGGATATGTATTAAGAGGGAAGTACAGTATCGGAGTCAGGGGAGGCTTCTCTGAGGGTGAGGTGTTAAATGTGAGACTGAAGAATGAGCACAGATTAGCTCCCTAGCCGGGGAAAGGCACTCTATCCGGAGGGGACGGCAGCTTAGAGGAAATGTCTTGGTGAATTCCTGGAATTGTGAGAAGGCCGGCGTGGCTACAGCTTTAGGAGGTGTGGGAAGTGGTCCAGGGAAGTCTGGAAACAGGAAGGAGCTAGATACATGAAGGCTTTGAGTCTTCTATTATGGATTTTATATGTGGAATCTAAAAAAATAGTCAAACTCAGTAAAAGAGAGTAGAAAAGTGGTTTCCAGGGGCTGGAGTGTGGGGGGGAAAGGGATAAGGTGGCAAAAGACTACAAACTTTCATCTATAAGATGAATAAGCTCTGAGGATTTAATAGAGAACATGGTGACTATAGTTGATAACAGTGTAGTACATCAATGAAATTTGCTAAGAGAGTGGAATTGGAATGTTCGTATACGTGGTGATGAATGTATTAATTAACTAGATGGGAGGGATCTTTTCAAAATGTACACATCTATGAAGATGTGTAGATTTGAAAGTGGACATCCATCAAGATGTCCACTTTCAAGAGCTCATAATTTTGTCAGTTATATCTCGATAAAAACTGAAAATAAGTGTTTTTAAGTGTTAACCCTTAATTTTAAGGCTTTTAAAGAGAAGAGATAATATGTTTTAAAACTGTAGACATTTTTTTATCTGCTCCATGGAGAATGGAGACCAGATCGGGAGAACAAGGAGAGGAAGCAAAGATAGGAGTTGGAATCCATGCGACGGATGGTTGTGGCTTAGGTTTGGATGAGGATGGTGAGAGTAAAGTGAAAGGGATGGTTTAGAGAGATACCTAGGAGGCAAAAATCAGTAGGATGTGGTGGTAGATTGAAAGTGGGGAGGGAGACATAATGGTAAGAAGAATGTTCTGTCTTTTTTCTTAGGCAACTGTGTATATGTAGATGAAATTTACTGAGCTGAGAAAAGGCAGAGTGGGAGATACTAATTTTGAATTCCTGTCATAGAGATGGAAACAAGAGAGTGCAATACGTCATTTTGAGGGAACGTATAGACTAGGAGGAGAAGGAGGTTCGAGACTGAGGGTTGAAGAATTCCAACTTTGGGTCAAATTGGAGGAGGACTTGGTAGGAAGAAGTGTATCTGGAGAAATAAGAGACAAACCAGGAGAATGTGGAATCCCAGAGGCCTAAGAAGAAGAAATGTATCAAGGAAAGGGAAATTAGCTCTGCTGGATGCTGTGGAATTATCAGATACAATGAGAACTGAAGAACATCAGTTGGGTTTAGAAGCTTGGGAGTTGTTAATACCTATAGTAGACCAGTTTTGGTGGATGCATGGCATATTTTCAAAGACCCATACTCAAGACCAGACTGACACCTAAGAAGTTATATAAAGATCAACAGCATGCTCGGTGAATACTGACGAGGATGACTGGGTGGTTGAACGGATGGGTGAATGTAGACTTTGCCTGAATCTCAGAAATTATTTTTAACTTTTCATTTTCTTAAATCCTCTGGCTGGTCAGAATATAATATGGGGGAAATGAAGAAACTAAACAGTACTGGCATTGGGAGTTGTGGCCTTTCCTTGCTGGAGGAGGAAGACATGGAGAAAAAGATGAAGAGGGAATGATCATGGTACATGTCTACTAGCTAAGACTTCAACATCTACCAGGAGATCTCAATGTATCCTCCATCTAAATCAGCCACTTTCAAACCTGGCTGATCATCAGAATGACACCTACATCCACAAGTATTCTGATGCAACAGCATGTTCGGGCCTGGGAATTAGCATTCTGCAACACTTCAGTTAACCCTTGGTTTTAAGTTCTACCATAATGCTCCCTGAAAATTCCAACAAAGAGCTACATGACTCTGTTCCTTCTTTTCTTACTGTTTTATAAAATATGGAACACAAAGAGAACATTTTTGTGATTCGTTAATAGTGCCATGTCATTTTTTCTCTCATCAGAGGAAACTAAGCCTGAACACCAAGTGTGGTATAGTCATTTACATACCCAGGTGCTTGATTCGCTCCTCATAATATTTTGGAATGAATATTGGGAGGCTATTACCAGGCCCATCAGCTCCATTTTTCAGATGTGGAAACTGAGACAGAAAGGTTAAAGGCACAGCCATTAACAGGATAAAGTAGGGACTTCAATCTAGAAGTTTCTCTCCAAGTTCAGGTTTTGAAGGGGAGCTTGTTCACCCTACTGATATTTGAGATGCAGATATAAGAGGGGACAATCAGTCTGGTGACCTGTAATATAACCTGTACCTTGATCCAGAAATACATGTACACATATATGCACACATTTTGAAAATGACTGGCTCTACATCAAACACAGAAAGAAAAATAAAATAGAAACTCTCATGATTTCTGCCCTCAAAAGGACCTGTAATCTCAATGGCAAGATGTTACAACTATTTCTAACACAAGGCTGCCAGGCTAAGTGCAAAGTGAATGTTATGGATCATATTAGCTGCCAAAGATCTGGATGGAAATGGATTTAATGTATCTTGTGAAGATCGGCTTCAGGCCCTTCACTTGTACACACAAGGTTCTGGGATGAACCCTACCAATGTGTTCACATGCTCGTATATTTTGGTAAAATGTGCAATAATAAGACATTTTTAAAAATTAATTAATTAATTTATTTATTTTTGGCTGTGTTGGGTCTTTGTTTCTGTACGAGGGCTTTCTCTTAGTTGTGGCAAGCGGGGGCCACTCTTCATCGCGGTGCGCGGTCCTTTCACTGTCGCGGCCTCTCTTGTTGCAGGGCACACGCTCCAGATGTGCAGACTCAGTAGTTGTGGCTCACGGGCCCGGTTGCTCCACGGCATGTGGGATCTTCCCAGACCAGGGCTTGAACCCGTGGCCCCTGCATTGGCAGGCAGATTCTCAACCACTGTGCCACCAGGGAAGCCCCAGACATTTTTATTGTAAGATATTTTAACCGTCTCTTTCTGTTTTGGCTTCAACCGCATCACCTTTCTTCTTGTGCTCATTTGTGGAGGGGTGCCTTGGATACTTTTGGACATCTGCCTCAGTGGTGTTTGAGTAGGGGATGTATTTAGTTTGGGTTTAGTGAGGTATGTTCAGAATATGTCTCACAGTGACTCCTGTGTGTTGCTAAATCATGGTGAGCAGTCCTGGTACAGGAATGACTTCCAGAAATCCTTCTATTGCCTATGTTGCCAGCTCACCAGCACCACGCATGAGGGTGCTGGGATAGAGGTCTTCTCCTGTGTGGACACGTCCTATGATGCCTGCCATGAGAAGTCCGCATGTGGGTAGTTGTTAATGAGTGTCTCAATTCAAATATAATTTATAAATAGTCAATGCATAAGAAAACTTAAAATTCCTTGGAATTTGATAGGTCATATACAAAGAAAACCTCACAGAGGATTTTCCAAACTTGACAGCAATCCTCAACTCTAAATTTTTAAAAAAAATCAATTATTCATGCTAGAGGAAAGACTGCGTGGTCTTTCTCTTCTCTCTATAGAAAAATGTAATACAAAATTGTTATCCTCTGAAGAGGTGAGCAAAGAGACTAGAGCCAAAAAAATGCCTTATAAACTTGTGTCAGGCAACTTGCTAATATATTAGATTATATGATGCTTGTGGTATTTGCCAACTTTTAAAATTTTCCAAATAAATATCTTATTCTAAGAAATAATTTACCTTGGAACCTAATTTCATATTATATTTTGTATTTTTATTTTGCATATTGTTTTTTGTTGGTGTTAAAGAGCACCCTCCCCAGTCTATACTTCAGGTCCCATAAAAAATGGATCTGCTTCTGAGTTTAGTGAAAGGATAAGCCACAGAGGAGGTTAGACATGACTTTGAGAAAGTGGAGGAAGGCTTCCAGATAGAAGAGCAGTTTTACACGTGGAGGCAACATGAAGCAAGAGCCCAACTTGGAAGGAGCACTTGGAAAGTCACGGTGTGCTTGAAGGAGATCTATCCAGGCTAGTTCTCATGGGGCTGTTGCAGTTTCTTTGTTGCTATTGGTTTTGCTCATTTTGTTTTGTTTTAATCATTTAATTGTTTTACATCTCCCTCTTGAAGAGAGCGTGCATCTCCCACTGCTCCCACATAGGGGTGCCACATAAAATAGAGTGCCAGTTAAATTTGAATTTCAGATGAACAATGAATAATATTTAGGTATAAATGTGACCCCTTCAATACATAAGATATATTTATACTAAAACATTTTTTTGTTGTTCATCTGAAATTCCAATTTGACTGGACATCTTGTATTTTTATTTGGGAATTCTGAAGGAAGGAAAACGAGTTTTACTTTTGGAAGCCTCTGATTCCGGGCCAGGGTCTTCATCTGAAACAACTCTCCACTGTACCAGCCACTAAGCTGTGTCCAAAGGAGAGCTGTAGGATCTATGGAGCCTTCTTGGTCCACACCGAGCAAGGCAAGTTGACAAAGAGACAGTGGTTGGTGGAGGAGGGACTTTCCAAGTTAGCGGCAAAGCTTTCCTCTGGGAAACAAATGTTAGAGAGTGAAGTAAAGTCATTCCCCAGTGAAGACCACTGTTATCGCTAAGTACATTAAATCCAAGACCACATTACTGCAGCAGACCTAAGGGAGAGCTGAATTTGTGTACAACCAGGGGTGATTTAGTTTTGTTAATTACTTATGTGTCCTTTGCCTTTAAAAGATGTTTTGAACAAGGCTTGGTTTCCTCCTCGATTCAAAAACAGTTTAATACAGTTTTTTTTTCTTTTCAAAACTCACTTCTCTACAATATTGTGCTCATTTATACCCTCCACAAACATAGGTTTGCTGTTGTATGGATAAGGGTCGCTAGATTTAGGAAGTAAAAATAAAGAATGCCCAGTTAGATCTGAATCGCTGATAGATAACAAGTCATTTTTCAGTGTAAGGATGGGGTAGCATTTGTTATCTATCAGCAATTCATGTTTAAATGTGTGTCCTGTGGTTTACTTGGCAACCCTGCTTGGAATACAAGCTGATATTCCTGATTTTGAAACCATACAAAGATGGGAATTATACCCAATATTTTGTAATAACCTATAAGGGAAAATAATCTGGCTTGTTACAAATATATATAGAATTCTGTCATATATATATATGACAATCACTTTGCTGTACACCTAAAACTAACATAACATTGTAAATCAACTATACTTCAATGAAAAATAAAAGATAAATCCATCCATACATCCATACATAAATAAGAGTTTGCCCTTCTTTGAAAGTGGGGCTATCTGAGTTTTATCCTAGGGGAAAGAAATTGTTGAAAGATAAAAGACCTGCTTCAGAAGGGAGTGAGTCCCCTGTGTTTGGAGACTGGGTGAACGTTTGGTGGGCATGTAGTGGAGGTGATACATATTTGAATGAATATATTTGTTGAGTGTTGGACTTGAGGACACGATGATTTTTCAGGTCCTGAAGTTGGTGTAGCATAGCACAGGCTCTAGAATTGTATAGATTTAGTTTCAAATTCATGACTTGGTCCTTTATTACTGAATTTTTCTGAGCCTCTATTGCTTTATTTGTAAAATGGGGACAAGCCTAATGAGTTGTTATAAATATTAAAAAGATAATGCATACAAAGCACATAGCACTGTTATAGACACAACAAATTATAGTGAAATAAATGTTAGCTATTGCCCAAGTCCCTTCAAGCTCTGAGATTATACATTTGCATGAACTTCAGTTACAAAAACTATGAGGATTTAAATAGACCAAGAATTTGGGTTTGTAAAAGAGACAGACAATTCAACAGCATGATATCCTACCACGGTAATGACCAAAAATATATCACATGGTCTCTTAGTCAGTTTATGTTTTTGGAATTGGCTCAAAGAGAATGAATTTGGGTTCTACTTTTCTTGTTTCTCTCTCCGCACCCGACACAAAATAAAGTACATATTTGGTGCTCAGGAAATAATGTTTCATGAACAGTGTGCTCTTCTTTGCCATAAATGAGAGTCGGGGATTTAATGTTTATTCCATGAAACGCTTGGTTAGAGATGAACAAGAAACAAATTCAAAGACATAGTGAGGCTTCTCTTCCTTTCCATCTCTCTGCAGAACTTCTAAAATGTGCTTGTGAGCTTAGTTGTGGACAAAGAATGCCTCCTCGCATTTTAAGCAACTCTTAGCAACGGGATCTCGCTTTTTAAAAGGTGTAATCTCAAACATTCTAGGTGAGAGTTGTATGACGGCTTCAGTTTTATGTCATATTAGCACAGAGTAATATTTCCAACTGCCTGTTAGGCCGTTTTTCAGTATTTTGCAGAAACCTTATCTTTTTTCTTAGGGTAAGTCATCTTGATTTGATCCCTTCTTCTAAAATAGCACTACCACACAGGTCAGCAGATCCAAATAATGAATACTTCGGGCACAGAGGCTTTAAAAAATTAGTTTGTTTCCTGCCCACATCAGGAATGCGTAGTGTATGCATAATAGACTGAGGACATTAGTTTATGAGAACTTTAGGTCCACCCTGAGTGCACAGAGATAAGTTCTAAAAATAAAGCCAAGTTCTAGTCTCTTTTTTTTTTTTTTTCCTCCAGGAGTAAATGCTGACCATGAATCTTCTGGAGACTTGAGAATGAAGCACCGCGGTTAGTCATCATCCTGCAGTCTCACAGTGCCACCTTTTGGTACATGGTTTCTCATTTCCTAACAGTGAATATGAGACAGCTGGTTTCCTCTGGTGATTTTTTACAATCCAACTTCCTTGGTTATGGCTTGACATAATTTCCCTGGAGAGTTCAGGCTTAGGGTATGATAATATACCTTGGATCTGCAAAGCATTAAAAGGGAGGATATTGTCAGATATATGATCTAGCCATGGACACAGGCCAGATGCATTTGTAACTAAGAGAGAAGCCCCTCTTGTCCTGGTCCATTCCTAACTGGTTTGGCTTTGCTGTTATCTATCAGCACCTTCCTTAACTTTTGCAAAAAGGCTCAGTTAATTTCATTCTTTGCCTTCCAGCTATGCTGTCAGGAGCTTGCTTGTGACCACATATATAACAGGTGACAACAGTGTATTTTTCAGAGAAATAAAACCAAGAGAGCAATCGCAAGAACTTTATGTTCTTTTCAAGATTGCTCCTCTGGAATATTTACCCACAGTAGAGAATAGGATGTAATGAATTATTTATCAATGGGGCAGGCTTTACTGTATTCATTAGTTAGTTAATTAGGATTTGGGTTGTATTTCTGGCATTAACTGAAATTAGACTTGTGTTACAAATGTAATAAAATAAAGCTATTTAGGCCAACCTGTTGGAGGAAACTTCAAAACACCTAGAGACAATGAGGTTTTACGTTTTATGCTTTGGACTGCTAGTTGGAACCCTTGAAGGAAAAACTGGCTGAATTCTCTAAAATTAGGTTTACTGCATGCCTAGGCCTTAGAACTCCAAGTCAATCGTTTGGGCTGAATTTCTACCCTGTCCCAACAGCTAGTCAACGCAATGAAAATACAACTCGTGTTGTTTACTATCACGTGCCCAACAGAAACCGTTGTATTTTTCCTCCTCTAATTTTCAATCCGAAATTTTGGCTTGTTATAGAGACATAGTCTAGGTTGGCATCACCGTAAAGTACTTGTTTTATTCTGAGTTCTAAGAAGAAAATGGAGACATGTTATAAATAGCAACTCTGGTCTCTACTTTTAGTTTGCAGTTCAGTAGAAAAGGTGGGAAGGACATTTTGGTCAGAATGTTTGAGTCCCTTTACTTATAAAAACCCTACCCATCCGTCACCTTTGAGGTCAAATTTTATTTACTTCAAAAAGCCGCTCTAATTCCCACAATAGCTGTCTCTCTCTACTCCAAATCTCTTTAGCTTTTTTACCTTGACAGTGGGCTGTGCAATAAGGATGGAAAATTCCTAGAGATATCAGATGATGTTTTACCTACTTTGGGGCTTTACGCCTAGTTAGCTCTCCGTATGTGATCTTGAATAAAATTGTGATGGTACACATGGCAGAAGCACAAGAACATTTCCAAGAATGCGACAGCTTAGCTCAATGTGGTATAAACGTCTCTGGGAATATAAAGCCCCACCCCCATTCGGTAGTTTCTCTTTGCTCTTGCCCAATCTAAATTCTGCTGCCAAAGCAGCTTGAGCAAATCTGAGCATGTTACCCTCCTCCTTTAAAAGCTCCGTGCCTTCTTCTGGCCTCCTGGATAGACTCCAAACACTTTAGATGGGTCTAGCAGGCTTATGCTGTCTGTCCCCAACTCGCTTGTACAATCTCACTTCTCACCATTCCACCCCATTTGCACGTTGATCTACTCATTCTGAATTTCTCTGTTGTTACCCCTTTCTGAAGTATTCTTCCTTCACTTTCCTGCCTGGACAAACTTTTGCCATCATTCAAGACCCAATGTAAATATTTTCAACCTCTGTTTAGAATTTTCCAAGGCTCCAAGGCAGAGTAAGCCTCAATTTCTTCGGGGATGTTATGTAATTTTGTTCATTATTTTATTATAGCAACTACTATGTCTTGTGTCAAGACTTTTCTACTTACACTAAATCACTGACTAAACTTAAGTGACCTGAAGATAGGGACCCTAGTGATTTATTTAAATTTTCAAGCAGGTGGTCCGGTGTATAATACTCAGGGAGCTTCCAAAAATGTATGACTGATGAATAAATCAATAATCCTGAAGGGTAATGATAATAACACCGGATGAGGACTTGACGGACCTGTTACTTTCTTCTGTGAGATCTGTGGCAGTTTAACCTCCCTGGTCTCAGATTGCCCAACGTGCACGGGCAGTATTGCAGATTAGGTGACCTCCCTTCTGATACAGGATCTGTGAAGTTTTCACTCCTGAGTAAAGTTCATCAAGGCAGGCTCTCTGGGAACTTCCAAATTCAATAGGTTTCAATTCATTTGTCATGAAAGGCACTTCCAGATTTGGTAGCTCTGGATATTTGAGGGTAAATACCAAGTTAGTAATCAAAGGATTGGAATTTCTGGAAAGAAATGGATTCTAATCTGGAGCCTCTAGTTTAGAGAGACTAAAATATTAGATGAAATGTCTATTCCTACCTGAGGTTAATTAGTGGATATCAGAGAGTAAAGGGATGTATCATGCTAACATATGAATAAGTGAACATTCTTTCATAAGCCATCCACATTCAGTATCAAACTGAATTCCAAAAAAGTGAAACTCACACATACTTTTCAGAGGGTTGAATTGGCATTTTCTTAGACATTCTAGACAGGGGTCCGCAGGGCAGGGACTAAGCTGCAGTTGTGTCATACACTTTACGCTTGTTTTCACCTTCTATGTCTCAATTTAAAAGAGATCAGAAATCGAGGAAATAGAAGACCGTGGCCCCCTGCATTCAACTTTCTGTTGAATATCTAAAGCTGTCTGATCAGCACATCAAACTTAACATGGCACAAACAGAACACTTGATTGCCCAAATGTCCCAAATTCATTTCCCTAATTAGTACCTATTTAAGTAAATGCCATCACTATTCATCTAACCGCTTAGGACAAAACCTTAGAAGTTATCGCAGATTCCTCTTTCCCTCAATCCCATCAACCAATTCATCAATCAGATATAATTTTAAACCCTATTCTGAATCTCTTCTCATTACCTTCACTGCAACCACTCCTTCCCAAGCCACGATTATTTCTTCCTAGATTTTTGCAATGACCTCTGAAGTAGGTTTTCTGCCTCCACATTTGCTCCCTTACCTAGAGTCCCTCCAACACTTAGTGGCCAGAGTGGTCTTTCTAAAGCTTAAATCAGATCGTCATACTCCCCTACCTAACAGTTGCTAGTGGCTTCCAAATATACTTTGAATAAAAAACAAACTTTTTTATGACCTCCTTATCTGGGCTTGCAATGTCCCCAACCTCATCTCCTGCCCTTCCTCCTGTGGTTAACTTTGACTCATCCACGTTCGCTTTTGGTGTCTTAAAACATACCCCAAATAGTCTCATATCATGGCATTTGTACTTATGGTTCCTCCTACAATGAACACTCTTTCCACGTGGCTGCCTTTTTCTCACCATTTAGGTCTGAATTCATGTCTCCTCGTCAAGGAGAACTTCTCTGATCTTACATGAAACAACCTCTCCTGTTACAGTTACTCTCTGTCAAAATTACCCTATTATATATTCTTCATAGCACTTCCAGAACTTTACTTACCCTATTTATTGTTTTTTTTTCTTTACTTATATATTTCAGTCCTAGGATGCACTCTCCCTGTAGGGGATTCACATCCAAGAATCCCTTCTTCTTTTAATCTTTCTCTTCTCACACTGGAAGTCCTGCCCCATCCTAGAGGAATGGCATGCAGCAATTGATTTTCTGGATGCTATACCTGGCTCATACTGAAGGGGGAGCACTGCATTGCTTGGGAGGGTTTTAGGTTTCATAGGCTTTTTTTTTTTTTTTAAGAATAAATTATCCACAAAGGGAACAAGCAGTTCTTTTTTGCCAACATTGACCACCCCTAGCTATCATACTCAAAACCCTTCTCACCTGGGTGAGAGGGGCACGGGTAAGAGAGAAGAGGAGAAAGAAAAGTTCTACCCACACACACACACACACAAATAAATTGAAAAAATAATATTCGAAATATTCTGAGTGGTTATTCTTGGGTTTGGGGATTCTGGGTGACATTAATTTTCTTAGCTTTAATTTACTTTATCTTCAGGATTTTCTAAAATGAATATTTTTTTCATGACCATAAAATAAATCTTTTTAAAAGATTCCATTTGAGGGAGACTATATAAACCTTCAAACTGCAAAATATCAATAACATTAGCCTCAATCTACCACTGTGTTCAGATACCTAACTGTATCAGTCCAGTGACAGATAGCAAAAGACTTGTTGATTAGCAATGAAAATACAAAAGAACATCAACAAAATTATCTATTCTGGAGAGAAGCTGGTTAAGAGTATTCAACATTAGCCTCTAAATTAAATACGGATGAGATATTTTCTCCTGATTCATTCCACTTATTATTACAACTGAGTAATAACAAATTATATGTATCAAGAAGTTTGGTCAGAAGGGATATTATTTTAGGATCAAAGTAAACCCTTCGGCGACAATTCAGATTCCAATTATGTGAGGCGATCGGACTTTGGAGAGGCGATCGCGTTATTATGCTACTAGTTAATGTTGAGTCTCTCTCGGGGGTTGTAGAAGAGGGGCTGCTGAGAACCAACAACACCCCTGGTCCAACCTGGCCTGCAGCTCTACAGGAATCATTTGATCATCATTTAAATACACAAGTTCTATGGAATTCAATAGATTACATGCAATCATTTGGAAAAGATATTTTAAAATTTAAGGTAACGATGCAAGCTTTTGGGTTCAGACATTTGAAGGTGTCACTCATCATGACTGGGGTGGAAACAGAAATGTCAGTTTTGCTACTTAGGTTGTTGTTGTTTCAACTACTTTACCACTGGCCTGGGGAATCCAAACTCCAAAAGATGGCAAACTATGACTAGCAGTTGGGATTCACTCTTTTTTTTTTTTTTTTTTTTTTTTTTTAGCAAATTAAGGCAGTGTGAATTCAACCTAGTGATGAATGTGCCTTTCCCCTTCCAGAGCATCATCTGTACCAAATTGTACGATTTTTGGCATCTGCCTTGACAACTCTAGCAAGCAATCATTTTGACAGGAGACCATCTGTGTCGAACAATATACGCAGTGTCTACATAACACAGAGAGGGAAAGAACAGTCCCTAGGAACAAATAATTGTCTGAAATGACCCTGGAGGTTGGTATTTAGGATCTCAGGGGGAAATATATGCCAAGAGTCGAACATTTGAGACAGATTCCTTTCTAGAATGGTTTCAGGGAGAAAGACTCTCCCTTGAGGATTTAAATGATGAGAAAGAAATATTTAATAAACAACTACCACCCCTGGATTAAGGAGCTGGCTCTAATCCTGTCTGTTCCATTAATGAGCTCTATTTCCCAGGGTAAGCCACTTGGCCTCTTGGTATTCTGTTCTCTTTTCTGCATTAACTAGCTGGGTGTTTCCTTGCATAAGTCACTTAGCATTAGTTTGTCTATATAATAAACTTCACCATTTCTGGAAATTGTCTCTCCCTCTCTTCCATGAACTACCCCAGCTCCACTCCAAACAATGAGCTTGTCTGGCTAAAATTCATTGCTCTAATCAGATTCTTTCCTCTGTGTTTGGAATAGGGACTAAGAGATTCCAACTCAGAATTGTCTGTCTATTCTCTTGAATTGACAAAAATTTGAGATCTCTTAGCAGCAGCAATTTCCCATGGTATGTACCAGGAAACTGAGAAAACAATTCTGGATAAAACAAAAGAACAAAGTAGATGAATAGGCAAAGAGAAAAAAGAAAAAAACTCAGATTATTCACTTGTTCTCAAAGACTAGCTTTATTCTTCTCCCTGAATTTTAAGAGAAATTCTAGGATTCTTATCATTCATTCCTTTCTTTTTCCTCCTTAAATTAGTTTGTCACTTGCAACAAAGGGAAAACCAACTCATTTAATATTTTATAGGAGTTTGGTATTTGATTTCCTCTAGTCTTTAATGGGATGTACCACTTATAAATCTTTGGTTCTCAATGAGGAAAATAAATGACCCTATACAAAATCAGCATGCTAAATTATATGAGCTCTGTCATCCCATCTTGTCCTTACTTTCTACCTACAATTTTGTTTCTATTAAGGTCAAAGTTTTGGTTGTGGTTAGAGAGGAATACAGACACTATAATACATCATCTCTGCCCTCATGGAAGAGTTGTAGGAAATCCACAAAGACAACTACAAAATCTTTCAGCTCTTGATGCCAGCTCTAAAAGAAACCAGAGCAGAAAATGCCTGCTCCATCCCAGCTTTACTATGTGATTCTGAGTTCTCACACTTAGGTCTGATTGTACCTTCAGTAATACCAGAAATTGCAAATGAAACATAAATTTTAACCAAGTGCTTTATGTTCCTTTGTAGCTGGCAAGATTTGACTCTTTCAGATCTAGGGCTGGCTTTGCTGGGAGAATGAATCGTCTGATTGTTGTAATAAGACACCTGCCGGAGGTGGATCTAATAGCTTGCAACCCATAGAAACTTAAAGACAATAGTCAAGCTAAAGACTGGATGAATAATCAAAGGCTTAGTGATAGCCTTAGGAGTCAGGACCCTCTGGTACAATTTATCTGCTCAGTTTCTTCTCTGTCCATTTTCAATCTCCTGCCTTAGCATCTTTGCTTGTGTAGTTTCTCCCATGGGGTATGATTCCTGTTCTATGAGTCTCAATTCCAACTTCATCTATCGGAAGTTTTAGTCTACTTGATCGCACAGTGACTATTCCCTCCTCTGAATTCAAAGTGTTTGATATTAGCCCCATTCATTTGAAAGTCATGTGGTGCCTTGTGAGGATAATGCTAGCCACTCTATAACAGGTAAATTCCAAAATTTCAGTGGCTTAACCCAAGAGAAGCTTATTTCTTATTCATGACATAGTGCGGGTTTACAGCCATTTGATGTCTTTCCTCCAAAAGGTGATTCAGGAACCCAGATTCCTTCCATCATACTCTCCTACAATTTGCCCCAAGGCCTTAGAGTCTTCCACATCCATCCAATAGAACAGAGACACCAAAGCACCTCGGCCTAGAAGTGACAAATTTTCATTTTTCTTATATCCTATTGGAAAAGAACTGGTCACATAGCCTCTTCTTCAAGTATGATGAGAAATGTAGTTCCTGGCTGGATACCGCCTTCTTAATGCAACTCTGAACTACAGAAGTGGAAGCTTGAAGGGACTTCCCTGGTGGTCCAGTGGCTAAGACTCCATGCTCCCAATGCAGGGAGGGGCCTGGGTTCCATCCCTGGTCGGGGAACTAGATAACCGCATGCATGACGCAAATAAGAAGCCCACAGGCCACAATGAAGATTCCCGCATGCCGCAAGTAGGACCTGGTGCAGCCAAAATAAATAAGTAAATAAGTATTTTTTTTAAAAAAGAAGCAGAAGCTTGAATTTTGGTTGATGGCTAGCTCTCTTTTCCACACATTTCTTGTAGTTAACTTCCTCTCTATAAGCACTATTTCTCATTTCAAGCATTAATATTCTTGATGGTGATGCAATAACATTTATCTCTCATAACATAACGTACTACCGTGAGCATATGTTGTTCTTATTTAATGTGTCTTGATTGGTTTGTGCTAAATTAGGAAAGTATTGAAGTATTACAGAGATGCCAAATTTCCCCAAAGTGCCTGGATATTATACTGTTATCTGGTTTGATGAAATCCAGAAACAAATGGATAAATAGAATGGAAACATTCTCTTTAAAATGCGGTGTTGTGCTTTATTCAACAATATTTATTTCATAAACATTTATGGAGCAATTACAATGTGCTAAACATTATACCAGATGTTTTGGCAAAGGAGATAAATATCTTAGAGTTCCTGACCATGAGAGTTTATAGTAAGACTGACGAGAAAAAGTCAGTTATGAACATACAGACTGACAAAACTGCAGAGGTGTATGCACAGAATGGAATGGAGTTGATGAACAGAGCACAGAGGGGAGGTCCCTCACTTTACAGGTTGATCTACTGTGATGAGCTCTAGATAGAAGCCATGAGACCATTCTTCATCATGATCAATGTTACTAATAAAAAAATAAGATTGGCATAGCACAATATCAAACACTCTCGTGTATATCATGTTGTTTTCCTCCACTGCGATCTTTTGGGAAGATTAAAAAAAAAAAAAGGCTCAAGGAAGCAAAGTGAATTTCCTAAGATAACATAATGAATAAATGGTGAAGATTGGAGTTATCCCACTATTGTAATAAATTTGTACTTGTATATTAGGTACTTTCTTCAAGCGTTATACATTTTAGTATATGGAAGTGAAGAGTCACAATGACAGAGCCCGTGATATAAATACATCGTGGTGTCCACAGAGCCTGTCACCTTGTAGGTGCTGAAGAAATAAGAGTCAATGAATGGATGGGTTGGCATTTCACAAAGCCGCACGTACCAGTTTAGATCACGAGGGAACCATTACCAACTTGTTCTTTTCAGTGTGTGTGCTAACTAGTAACTTGATTATACACCTCCCTGCAGGTTTCAAACTATGAGGAATTGAATTAGGGTCCCAATTTACTAGCTTTCCTTTGACGATAGCAACAGTTCTGAATGAGACAGAGTCCTTCTCTGAGAGTACAGACAGCATGGTTCACAAAGCAGTGTGGAGTCCACATTGGTTCCAGACCAGCTTTGCCGATAAGAGAGCTGGGTTGGCATAGAGCAGTGTTGCAGCTACACCTACTGGACTTTCCCTAAACCACAACTGAACTTTCAATAGAAATATTGAAAGTGTGACAGTCGAAGGACATTTAAACTTTGCACGCCAATCCATCTTTCTCTTTAATGACCTGCACCTGCACATGTGGGAAATAAGATAACTTCCTATGGAAAAAAATAGTCATAGAAGGTTATCTCACCTTCCACACGTGTAAGCATAGCTTTTTATGTAGCAGAAAGATGATTTAACACTAAATGTTCAATTTGAGACCAAAATACAGTAAGGGATGCTTCTATGTTTACCACCCAAAGCAAAAGTGGAATCACTGATAACATACAGATGCAAAAACATCAGCGTCTATAAATCTGCGTTTATTTATAAAATATACTCATCTGCAGAGTAGTCTGTGTCTCTTTGCTTCTGGTTCAAAAAGAAAGGTCAGATTTAGTCTTCCATGAGATTGCGGGGGAGAGCTCTCAGTCTGAAGCTCCACATGCCACCTCCAGCCAGAACTCAGTTTGTGCTTTTTTTTCTCTTTTTTTTCCTCTTCCTTTCTCTTCCAGATTCTTCCACCTCCACTGCTCTCCCTGTCCCCGCATAAACCTGGGGCAAACTAGTCCATAAGCAGCCATACCAGCCACAGCATCTTGGATTCGTTAAGAGCTTTGCAGATGAGCTGAAACCCATTTTTCATCTTATTCCTGAAGCCATCAGATTAAAGCTTGTCACATTTTCTGGACACAAAGCTCCAGGCATGTTTTATTCATTATCTGTTCTCATCTTTGAGACAAGCACCTGCAAACCATTTCAGGGTTGGGAGACATCTCTGAAGTTTCAACCTACCATGCGTAGGTTTTGCATCTTTCCATGGGCCAAGAAGCCTCATAGCAGCTTGGTTCACCCCAGCTACTTGGTGGCCTATCTAAGTCCTAGGGCCGGTTGTTCATAAGGATGTTCTTGCTGCTGGCATTTGAGGACAAATTGAAACTAAAATAACAAAAATTCTTTATGAACCTTTTACATCATATGACTTAAGTTTAAACCATTTTCTCAAAACACTTGAGAATGAGGACAGAGAAACGAAGGTGGGTGGTATTGAATCAGGCTGCTGGCCTGATTACTCTTCCAAGAGCCTACGTATCCCCTCATAACTCACTGATAGTGACCATTGGTGGAAAAACACGGGGCTGCACAGGATTAAAGCATGAAGCCTGGTTTTGTCAATACTTCCAGGTAACCTTGGATAGTTGCTCAATTTCTCTGCCTTTGTGTACCTACTGCTGAGGGAGGATGATTCTAAGCTGATCAATCGTTTACAAAAAAATGCCTTCTTGGTCAAGTGCTCAAAGAGACACCATGATATAAATCGTGGATCCTTTTTAGAAAGTTTAGGGTAAGAAATGAGCAAAAGTGTTCCAAAACTAGAGGATAACGGCAAATCAGGGGTAGAAGGAAATATACCTCAAGTATTGTGATTCCCAGTCTACTGATCTTAGGTGAAACTTGGTCCTGCAATACAGTCTCCCTCGATAACAAAGAATTCAACATTTCTGAAGTAATTTGAAATGTCAGAGGAAAATCAAAATTGGTTTAAAGTTTAGAGATAACTGTGAACATATGCTAGCAAATTCTATCAGAGGTGTCTATATATGCTTATCTTTGTGTCGTGTGACAAAGCTATGTTTAACTAACTAGCTCACTCACTAACTAAACATATAAATAAAGAGGGAAAGGCCCCAGAAGTTCAGATGCAAATTATCTACTCAAAGAATTTTATGGGGAGGAAATATTGGGAAACAACATCCTCCATAGAAGTACTACGTCAGAAATCAGTCGGTCAGTCATAAAATAACTTGGACACCAAACCCAGGACCCCTTATAGGCTCATATCACTTCAGAAGGTGATGGAATATTTGGCAAGTGACACACAAGGATGGGAGTTGAGCCAGCTACCCACAAAGGATTGTTTTACTCTATGCCAATCTCACTTTCTAGCGACCACGTGCTGGACCACAGCAATTTACTCCTCTTTGCCTGCTGGTAAGATAGACATCATGCCCTAACACAGAATATACCTTCCCGGACATGGCTAACGTTAAGAGAAATAGTCACAACAGCTTGACCACTTCATAGATGTTTACTGAGAGCATTTATTGGGGTTTTAAGGTATACAAATATGTATGAGATATAATCTCTTGTGACCAGGAATTTACAATCCAGTTGGGAGAAACAGCAGTTCCTGAGAATTTAAGCAGCAGTAGAGAAGTAGGCCACTGTACAAGTCGGTGGTGATAATAACAAAGGAGCACGACAGGTAGAAAAGACAGGGGTTTAGAGGAGGCTACCTATGGACAAGAAGGGTTGAGAAGATTTCTCAAAGGAGAATTCTAAGTTGCGTATTGAAGGATGGGTAGAAGTTGGTGGCAGAAATAAGTCCAGTTGTGGTAATAGAAAAAATAAAATCTTGGTGGCAAGAAAAGTCAGAGATGGGAACAAAAAGGCCATCTGGCTGGATTCAGTGGTTCAGACGCACATACTCATGTTCACTTTTACCCTAAGCCAGTTCGATCAGTAGGGCTGCTGGTTCGCTGCAGAAATCTGCACTTTCTCCTCAGTGCCTCTTTTTTATTTATTGTTCTAATCACTGGGCATAATAGCAACCAAGTCATAAGAGGACGGTGCTGTGACAGGATAATGGTCTCCGGCTTTGAAAATAACGTCTCAGTTTCTCTGAGGCCTCTTCTTTGGCAGCAGGAGACCATTAGCGTGTCACGTTGTCCGGCCCTCTTGACATTATCTTTTAATTGTCCCTGAAGACCCATCTCCCAGGCAGTATGTCTGAGATTTTTAGTGCACTGGGCTTTCTGGACTGACATCCCAATCCACTTTATCATCTAACTTCAGAAAGTGTAAGGGACAAAGAAGATTAAAGGCTTTTATGAAGGGAGAGGAGCATCATGGGAAGAGGTAGGGAAGGCTATATTCATGACAACAATTAAAGACAAAGTGGCAAGACAAGCAAGTTATTCTGCAAGAACTCCACGATCAGGCGTGTGTGTGCGTGCGTGTGTGTGTGTGTGTCTGTGTGTGTGTGTGGCTATATGTAAGGACAAGGATACCATGTTAAACAGGCTATTCAAGACAAAAATCAAAATTCTAAACTGAGTGTTTTGATAGTTTTGCATAAGACATAATTAGAAAAGCAGAATGACGCCAATCCTGGCATATTGGCTCTGTCCTCAACGTTTCTTGAGAGACAGAGCTACATGTCTGGGTGGTCCCTCCTGTTGGCTCCGCTGTTTCCGTCAAGTGTCTAAAGTGTTATTATGCCCAGGAGGCTGGCCAGCTGTTCTCTCTCTCCCCTGAGGACAAAATTAAGTAAATAAGCTTAAACTGTATGAAGAGGCTAGAGGAGAGTGAGAAAGTAATTTTGGACCATGGAGGGTTGAGATCTGAGCGTCAAAGACGATGGGAATTCCTCTTTGTTAACAGCTGGTTCTGGTATGGAAAGGGGTGGGTGTAGTCTGGTTAGGAGCCTGCAGGCAGGTGGGTGTCAGAGTAGACCTTCCTCCAGTTGAGTCAGTCACTGGTGGGATGGGCTGTGTCTGGATTTGTGACAGAGAGGGATGGATGTTACAGGGGATTCAAGACAGAGTGGGAGGTGGACTCAGTGCCCTTGAAGTTCACTTCTTTCCCACTTCAGGCCTAGGAGTCAGCCTTCATCATCTTACTGGCCAGGAGCTTCCCTTAGAGGTCATCAGTTAGGAAAATGAGCTCTGCATAAATATGTCTTCGTCCATGTGCTGTCCAGCACCCGGTTCACAGTGACACCAGGGTAGCTGTTTGGGGATGCGCTTCTCCTCACCCCAGCTCTGGGAGCCATGGCTTCCTGCCCATGCTTCCAGCTCACAATAGCATCATGGCTGCCAGGCTCTGATTAAAGGGCTCCCTGGGGCCTTCACTTGTAGCCTGTCTTCTTTCCCTCCAGCCCCACCCTCCCCTGCATTCCAGAATCCCCTCCCTCTTCCTGTTATTGTCCTGCTCCTTTCTGATAAGATTACATTTGTCCCCATGAAGAGGAATGTTTCTTTCCTGTACGTTGATGTTTTTCAAAGGCACACTAATGAAAAGATCTCTATCCTAATGCCAGATAATTTATACTAAGTGTTAAGGGATCTGGGAGAGGAACGAGAGGGCCCAGGAGGTGGGGGAGGCCTGATTCTTCCTTTAATCACTTAGGAAACATTTGACAGACTATCACCAAGCTTGTGATTCTGGTTTCCAAATGCAGTTTTGTTTTGGCTACAGGGAAAGGAATTGCATTTTACAAGGTAGAGATAATAGATGAGCTGGAAAGGAGAAAGAAGATGTGAGTTCCAAAGTTAACTTTTCTACTGTGTTTAGTTGCTCACATATGGTGTGTGGCCATGTCCCTTCATTCTCACCTCAGTTTCCTCGTTTGTGAAATCGGGCCATCTCCCTACTTCAGGGCTTTTGTGAGGGTTAGTGACATAGCCTGTGAGACATGCTTTATACGTGGGAAGTATAAATATAAGGTAGTTTGAACACCTAAATATATACATTGTGACTCAGGGTGAGATGCATCAACTCTAGGAAACGGGCCCTATAAAGGGTTTGAGAAAGTCAGGCATCTTCTTTGTCCTCCTATCCAGCTCCCAGCCAGTCGAATTTTGTTTAAAAATACTGTAGAAGTCTGTTCAAGCCCTACCACATGGAAAAGGGTCCTTAGCAATCATTGACAAGACTGAGGTCCCCCCAAAACAAGAGAATTATTCAAGTTGGTGCAGCTTTTAACAGCAAAGACAGCACTAGAATTCAGTGGAGGTTTGAGATACCTGGGCTGGGTTCTTTCCAGTCAAACATAAGGTTTCTCCCACCGGGAACATGATTGCTGTGTTGTCCTTCAAAGACATGTTGGATATAAACTGAGTAAGCCACGGACCGACTACGGATTCCCTAGCATGAAAGCAAAGGGCTTAGATGCAGAGTTACAGCCCCTGTATTTCAAGGCTGTTGCAGATACTCTGAGCTGATCGTCTTCTAATCTGTCTTCCTGTTTCTGTTGGCTCCGTTGACTTATCCCTCTATTGGCCCCGACTGAGCTGCTTGGCTGGCTAACTTACCAGAAGTTGCTCTGGAGGCAGTGCTTTGGTCCATTTATCAGTGGTTCAGAGAATTTGACATCCCTTAGTGCAACGACAAATCTTGTCTCCCTACCTGGAAATAAGAGAAAACTATTTCCATGGAAGCCATAAGAACATAGGGAAAAGCCATTGATTCATATGAAAGTGAGGCTGGAGACACGAAAGAGTCAGGAATTCTCAGGGAAAATAAAAATGGTCAAGAACAGTGGTCCTCAAACCTGGAGGCAAATTAGAATCATCGGTGGAGCTTGTAAAACTTGTAGATGCCCAAGCCCCAGCTTAGACTGATAGCTGACCAAATTCAGCATTCATCAGGAACACCTGGAGGGCTTGTGAAAGCAGATTTCTGGAACCCACCACAGAGGTTCTGATTCAGTGGGTCTACGGTGGGGTCTGAGGATTTTCAGTTCTAACACACTCTTAGGTGAAGATGTGCTGCTGGTTCAGGGATCTCATTTTGAGAAAACACGTACCTAGAGCAATTATATCAAAATTTCCAGGTACAGGGTCCAGACATCTGTATTTTTTAAAAGTCCCTGGGTGATTCCAATGTGTGGCCAAATTTGCCAACTGCTGATGATACAGGGCAATGCAGATTCTAGAACAAGTAGCTATGGTGGCCCATTCTCACTTCCAGTCTTCTCATGAGGATGCCAACCTGAGTCTTCTCAGGAGAGAGTTTCCTTCTGATGATTATTAGGTGGGAAAGACACTAAGAATTCATTGTCCCAAAGTATTCCTTCCTATGCTCCTTTCATCCTTTCCCCGCCTGTTAATTAGTTACCTAAGCTTCGTAAGTTACCTGTGCTTACTCTCTGTGCCTTAAAAGCATTGGAAAGGCTGGTCTGAATTCCTGATGGATGCCTTAAGGAGTGAAGTAAGAAACTGGCCACAGCTTTCCACCCCATCCCTGTAGTCTGAAGACATTTCTAGCTGAAAGAAAAGCATAATAGGACATTGTAACTGTGAAATGCCAGAGGTCAGTTGCTTGTCCTCACATGGTTATCTGTTATCCTGGTCACACTCAGGAAAGCAGCATCTCTGGTCGTGGGGAAACTTTGCATGAAGTATGTAATAACTTCTCACCATCTGGAGTCAGTGGAATGACACCTGCTAAAATGGAATCAGTAGATATTAACCTGAATTTAATCATTAATTAGAGATCTAATAATTAATATTGATCTGTCCTATGACCAAGCTCATTTCATGCATTTTCTTATTTAATTTGATCACAGCAACTTAATAACACAGCCATTTGGCTTCTATTTTATACAGGGGGCATGGACTTTCAGAGAGATAATATAGTTCACCAAAGTTTGTAACGCTGGGATTCCTACTTAAGTCTGACCTAGTACAACACTGAGAGCTAGAGATTTCTGTCCAAAGAGAGCAGGAGGGGAGACTGGGCATCAACAGGGGGTTAAGGTAAGTCAGGTACAGAGGCTGGAACCACCATGGATAGGGGAACTGCTAAAGAGGCTTGAGAATGAGGCCAAGCTGGAAAGAAGGGAGGCTCTGAAGACAATGAAACCAACTTCATAATTTGGCATAAGGCCTCTTTCTTGGACTAGGATAGTTAACCAAAAAAGCAAATGCTACAATAACACAGGCTTGAAAACATTATTGTCACTAGCAAAGATATTGTTAACATGATTTAGTCATTTATGCACACGCACCCGTAATAGATTTGTGAACTCTGGAGACCTACCTGTTGCAGATACTGATTTGCAGCTTGGTTTTTTGTTTGTTTGTTTGTAATCTATCAGTAATTCAACCTGGAATTTTTGTTAATGTTGATAAATATTTTTCTAAAGTGTGATTGTTAAGGAGTGTGTTTTATTACACTATATGTGTGTGCCATACTTAACCGGTTCTCTATTGTAAGGCTTTTGCGTTTACCCAGATGTACTCTTTATAAAACAAAGTTACAATGAAGTTTACATAAAATTCCTCATCCTTATTTATTATTTTTAAATTGAAGTATAGTTGGTTTACAGTGTCATGTTAGTTTCAGGTATACAACACAGTGATTCGGTTATACAGATAAATATATATCTATTCTTTTACAGATTCTTTTCACTTATAGGTTATTACAAAATATTGAGTAAAGTTCCCTGTGCTATACAGTAGGTCCTTGTTGGTTATCTGTTTTATATACAGTAGTGTGTACATGTTAAAGTAAAATTCTTAGAAGTTGAATTGCTAGATCTTACATATGCCTATTTTTAAGGTCTTTGATACCTATTACCCAATTCCTCTACAGGAAGTTTTTATTTTGTTAAACTAGTTTTCCACCTGCATAGTCAGAGGGTGCCCATTTCTGGCAGCCTTGAAAACACTGACTATTAATACTTTTAAATACCAGTTGTATAGGTGAAAATTGTTACCCGTTGATTTTTTTTTTTTTTTTTTTTTTTTCCGGTACGCGGGCCTCTCACTGTTGTGACCTCTCCCGTTGCGGAGCACAGGCTCCGGACGCGCAGGCTCAGCGGCCATGGCTCACGGGCCCAGCCGCTCCGCGGCATGTGTGATCTTCCCGGACCGGGACACGAACCCGCGTCCCCTGCATCGGCAGGCGGGCTCTCAACCACTGTGCCACCAGGGAAGCCCCCGTTGAATTTTTTATTGGCAACACATTCTCCTAGAAAATTAAAACAAAAACGCTTTATTTAACCAAATAGGATTTCTACAGTAATCTCAGGTTTATCAATCCCATTGTAATCACAAGTTTTTGCTTAAATCATAATTTAGACATACTGACACACTTACCTGCACTGTCTCTTCATGTTTCTCTTTTACCTTCCTCTTCATCAACTCTGGACTTTCTGACTTGGAACTCCTACATAAGGAGTGTGCATGTGTGTTTGTCAGGGGAGGGTTATTTCCCCCCAAAACCTTGTGTTTTGGAACTAAAAAGAAGACTGTATTCTCCGTAGGAAAACCCACATTTCTACTTGTCTTCATTTCTCTACCGTTCTCCACCCGCTGTTATTCACCTCATTTCCCAATTAACCCAGGCATCCTTGATTCTGCAGGTAAAAGGCGAAACCGAGCGCTATGCAGACATTATATAATACCCCCATGAGGGCGTCAGTATTTGACAGCCTTCAATAGGTTAATTTTTCAAAGTGGTAAGCTGATATTTCTGTATAAAATGCACATCTGCAGAGTAAATGGTATTAAGTGTTGGTGAATTATGGTCCCAGCCTAGGGGTCACTTGGGCTTCAATGCTACAAGCACCTTAATGCTTTTTTGAATGAAAGCTCCACTAATTGCTTCCATATGATTCTCCCCTGGCCCCTCCCCCCAGCCTCCATCACTGTCCCCAGCCCCTCCCCAATTGTGCCCTGGCACAGGGATAATGAGCTATGAAATTGTACCGTATTGATTGGGGGCTGATGTTAGAACAGAACCTGCCATTTTTCCCCGGGATTTGCTTTGACTCTTGAAGTTCAGACAGCGTTGGGGTCAAGTCCCAGAAGCCCTAAGTCCTCCCCACTCCTCATTCCTTTAAACCACTGGGAGTGCACACTTAGACTGAAAAGGGGCAGACAGATCATTAATTAGCTCAGCTGCTAGGCTGTCTGGTGGGAGTGGGATGTGAGGGCATTTTAAAAGGTGTCCTGGCATGTTGATGGGGTGGAGGAAGAGGAAAGGAGTTGTAAGCATCCCCCAAATACACCGTCAGAAGGGTCGCCTGGGTGAGGCAAGCCAGGCCAGAAATTAGTCTTCTGAGGTCTGCCTGCTCCCCACCCAGATGGCCACGGAATGCCTGAACCCTAACGGGTTGGAAGGGGCACTGAGAGACAACTCAGGCTGGCCCCCCAGATGGAGGTTAAAGTGAAAAACATTGTCAATTTGGCTAAAAGAAGGTCAGCAGGAGACCTGGCAATGCACAAACATGGAGAAGCCCTGCCTGTATCATGTACCTATTGCACGTCAGGCGCTTCCGTGAGCAGCCCTGACTCTACCCAGCTGGCTCCTGTGGGAGGCAGGTATGAACACACCCACCCACAGCAAGCTGCTTGCCCAAGATTACCACTGGATCTCAGAGACAGTGGATCTGGACTCACATTCAGATCTGCCTGGCTTCAAACCTGTGCTCTCCAGCACCATAGCCTATGGTATGTGTCCTGGAGTCACGCAGACCTGGGCTGGAGGCAGACTATTTCACTCACAAACTGGATAACCCAGAGACACTCAATTTTCACATCTGTAAAGTGAGATGATCTTTCTATACGCCATTTACAGCTGTGGTGAGAATAAAAGAAGGATGCATGTGAAGTGGTCAGCAGAGTGTACTGCCTGTGTAGCATTCTAAAGATGTTAGTTATTATTACTCATTTTTACTGTTATTACTATTGTTATGTTTCCTCCTAGGAGCCATGCATCCCCACAGCCTCATACTCCTCGACAGTCAGGTCTAGAGCTGCCCATTCCAGGCTCCTCTGACTTTAAGCCCAGCTTCTTCTCCTGATCCAGCTTGAGGTGACTTGGCATCTCCTGAGTTCCTATAATGCTACCTGCCCTAGTCTCTTGGCAGTGATACACGCTGCCCTCTCCCTTGAATTGTATTATTGAACTAGTATTTTTATTTTATGGCTGTTTAATTTCCCCCGTGTTTATGGCCTATTCTCCCCCAACTAAATTGTGAGGATCTCTGAACAGCAAAGGTCTCACATTTCTTTGAGTTTCTCAGTGCACCTGGTTTGAAGCCATGCCAGTATTGCTGCTCAAAAAAGTCTGAGAAGTCTATCTTAGTAAATAGCAATTTGATAAAGAGTATCAAATCTTGTGTTAGATACCCTTAAAGAAATTGGGTGGAGTTTGTTTTTATTTCCCACATCACAGGTCTGGTCTGTAGTCCATACTCTGGCCACTGCTGTCCCTACTGGCATCTAAATGTGTCTGTATTTGGTAGTGGGATTCTCTTTTGAAATAATTAGATGTTTTTAAAAAACAAAACAGAAAACCTAGGTAAATGAAAGAGCTCAAAAAATGGATTCAGCCAAACTAAACTGTATTTGTTTTTCAAGGTTCCGTTCTCTCCACCATGGATTTGGCTTTGTAGCCAAACAAATAGTTGACATTTATGTATCTTTATGCAGCACAAAGTCATGCTGAATGTGTTTACAGTTAGGGTTCTGTCAGACATGCTTTACAGAAACGCAACACAAACCAGTTTGAGAAAAAAAGGATGTTAGGGATGAATCAAAAAACAGAACAGCTTTCAGAAATCTTAAAAACTAGAATCTGGACCATCTTCCTCTTCCTGCCTCCCTACTTCTTATTCCACCCTCCCTGGTGATAGATTTATTCTGTCTTCTTTCAGCTCTGAGATTATATTTTTAATGTTCCACAGTCAAATGAGAAGGAAGTTTTCTCCAGCAGAAAACTACCAGGAAGAATTCTCATAGAAACAGGAATAAGGGATATTATAATTAGCATAGTCTGGGTCCCATGTCCCCCCCGACTCCCACCGTTTCTATAGTCAGAATGGCCACTCTTCAACAGTCTTCAGACACCTAGCATGAAAGGTTAAACACCTGAATATTGCCAGATTGTTTTGTCTTGTGTTCACTCATCACGCTAATATTTAACAAGCATTTGTTGAGCACCAAAGAGCAAATGAACAGGGGAGACGGTTATACCCTTATGTAGCTATTATTCAAGTGGGGAAGAGTGGGGACTAAATAATCGCTAACAACAGGTGAGGTAAGCACTATGGAAGGAAAAGTTTGGGTGGTCCAGGAACACCAACCCTAGGGAAGAGATGGATTCTAGGACCAGGATGAAGTGAAGAGAGTTATAGTTGGCCTGGTGAAGAGGAAGGGCGAGAACATTTGGCACCTGTGAGCATGCCTCGAGGAGAAAAAGCAAGCCTAGTTTGAGAAGCTTAAAGCAAAAGGCTCAGGATGGCTGACCCCTGGGAGGCTTGCTCTCTTCCTCCAGGACCCCTCACACAGGGTCTTTACTAGAATTCTTGAGAGCTGTGCTCAGTCCAGCTCCTTGGTCAACCTTTCTAGATGTGTGTGTGTGTACTGAACCCCTGAGTTTAGAAGGTGGAAAACCTTGCTTCCTACCATTCTCATCACAAAAGGCAATTCACTCTTCACTTGAATGTGCGTTGGGCAGTGGAGGTCTCTGAAACCCGCTTAGACAGCTGAGTTTGGAGAATGTGGAGGCTAAGTTATTCTTTTCCACATCACCTTTTCATTTGTTCATGGAGCCTCTCTGTCGCAGCTGAAAATCACCTCATATTTGTCTTAACCACATATTACCCTATTTATATCTCTCTTGTGATATGCACTTTCTACCTAATGTTACAGCTATGTGTGTTCCCATCTTCTCTCTACAACCGCTCCCTGAGAACAGGATCAAGTTGGTTACCTATGTGTCCTCCGTGTCTCTCTTTACAGGGCATTTCCCAGAGTAGGTGCTCACAGTGAAATTAATGCTTATATGGTAAAAATTGTATTCCAGGTACTGTTCTTTTTAATCCTCACAGCAATTCTATCAGGTAAGCAATTTATCAACATTTTTCAAATGAGGAAACTGAGGCACAGAAAGATTAAGTCATGAGTGAAATGTCACAGAGCTTATAAATGCTGGAGTCAAAACTTGAACCCAAGAAATCTGGTACCAGAGTCCAAGACCTTATCTATTATGCTAGACTGTCTATTGAGTGCTAAATGAATTCATGAATGGATGGATGGATGGATGGATGAGTAAGAAACAAACTGGAGGCACAGAACCCTGGAAATGGAGCATTCAGGAAGAACTATCAGTAGAAATACACAGGACTGAGCATATCAAAAAACCACAGAGGTAAAGCTGGTCAGTTAACCATGGTTGTAACGCCCAGTGGAAAGCTTGGAGGTACTTTCCCTGGCGTGCATACCAGCTCCTCAAATCTACATACAGACCTTACCAAACTGTAAGCATGGGGTTTGCAATGGTTTAGAGTAATCTTGAATTCTACTAAACTCCAAATAATTTTGTAATTCCCCTTTTTCTGCTTATTTCCCCAGAGTCCCCAAATCATTCTTCAGCACTCACCTTCGCCACGTAAGTATCACAAAATAATCATAAATATTGGAAAGATGCCTTAGAGGGGAACTTATTTGCCTAGGAAGTTAAGGTCTAGTTTAGGGGTCTTTTCCATTTTGTTGAAAATAAATGATGTTTCTGAAGAGTTTGTTGTATAACATTCCAATATCTATTTAATAATTATTCAGCTGGGAAGGATGAGCTGGGAGGATGATGGTTACATAGAACTGATGGATATTTTATTTGAAGTGTAATATAGAATCATCCCAGCCATGGATCTTTGCTCCAGAATCCCTCTAAAATCTCAGATATCTCTGGATGTTGCCTCTGAAGTGTCTCTAGCTCCAAATCACTCTGAGTATTCTGGTTTCCAACCTCTGCCATGGGAGACATAGGTAGATGTCCAGAGTGCTTATAGACGCTGTGTGTCAGCCATTGCTGGGAATGGCCTTACTTCCCCTAACTATCAAGCTCCACTTATCAAGCGGTAAGGGCCAGATTATTTATCAAATCAATTCCCATGTCTTGTACGTGAGTCCCAGATCTGTATCACCAAGTCTGTACACCTATCCCTGACAGAGTGGCAAAAGAATTTATGATGTTTCTGACTAGGAAGAATGAGAGGAAACAAGGAATTTTAGCTAAAACTATCTAAGCACTTCTGTTGGAAGCTACTGACTCTTAAACAACTGGTGAAATAATTTAAGAAGTCAACCCTAAGAAAACGCATCTTGGAATAAAGCAGAAGTAGGAGCGGGAGGGAGGCTGCCAGGTCTACTGCTAGCAACACAATTCCATAGTCTGCATTTTATTACTAGACCCTGGGGGGGTTCTAGTTAAACTCACTAGAGCTAAAGGATTACAGACATTCCTATCTAACTTATGGCCCTGAAAACTGCACTAATTTGATTGAAAAAACACATTTTTGGGATAATTTACATGTTTTACCGTTAAACATGCATTATAAACTTATAGACCATTGGCTTTTTTTTTTTTTTTTGGTGGGGGGGCTTTGTTTATTTATTTATTTTTGGCGGAGTTGGGTCTTTGTTGCTGCACACGGGCTTTCTCTAGTTGCAGTGAGTGGGGGCTATTCTTCGCTGCGGTACACGGGCTTCTCATTGCAGTGCCTTCTCTTGTTGCGGAGCATGGGCTCCAGGTGCGCGAGCTTCAGCATTTGTGGCTCGCGGGCTCTAGAGCGCAGGCTCAGCAGCTGTGGCTCACGGGCCCAGCTGCTCCACGCCTGTGGAATCTTCCCAGACCAGGGATTGAACCCATGTCTCCTGCATTGGCAGGCAGATTCTTAACCATTGTGCCACCAGGGAAGCCCAGACCATTGGCTTTTATTATTTACTTCTTTATTCATTTATTTGTTTACTTTTAAGTGCCTTCCCATGTATATTATCCATTTTGCTATTGGAGAACGAATCTTTCTCTTATTTATTTGTAAATACTTTTTATGATTATTGTTTATTAGCTACATACCTACTATGCATATAGTTTCCTGTGCCCCAAAATACCAGTCACATAGTTCATGTTTGATAAATGTTTGCTAACTAAAGAAAAACAAAAAAACAAACTGCAGTTTATGTTTTGGGGAGTATGGCAGAGACTGTTAGTTGTCAATACAGCAGTCTAAGCATAATGTAGCATGTCTTAGTTTGCTGCAGAAACAAGTGACTTCCAAAGCTCTGTGGTTTGTAATAAAAATGATTAATTCCTTAGTCACATACATATGGGCTCTGGTGTGAACTGGCTCTGTACCATGTCTTCATTTCAGGACCCACACTGAAAGAGCAGTCCCTATAGAGACCAGACACCTCATGTGTTAGGGAAAGCACCTTATAGCATCTGCTTTAGAGTGTTACAGCATCTGCTCAAACAAAACATATGTCAGGTCAGCTGTAATGGTGCAGGGAAAAACTCTGTAGGGATGAGTCCAGTAGAGAGGAACAGTAAGTATTTAGAACAAATAAATACATTCTCCCTTTTTTTCTGCAGTAAATAGATCTCTGAGTTTTATCTGGGCACAAAACTTCCCTGCCAAAGACAACATGTGTCAACCACACTTGCAGTTAGGTGTGGCCATGCATTTCAGTTCCTCCAATGGAAGCCTAGTAAAAATGTACCTTTCAAGGCAAGGAGTTCTCCCTCCACTCTCTTTCTGCCTTCCTTATAACTAGAATACAATTCATTTTGATGAATGAATGAATTAATTTAATTAGTTTTGCTTTTATGGATGTTGCTTTTCGTGTCTTTGCCTAACCTAAGGTCACAAAGATTTTTTCCCTATGTTTTACAGCAAAAGTTTTATACTTTTAAATTATATTCAAAATACATAGTTATTTAATTTTTTATGTATGCTTTGAGGTAAGGATCTAAATTCATTCTTTTGCCTATGAATATCCAATTGTCCCAACATCATTTGATAAAAAGACTACTCTTTACTCATTTCATTGCTATAGAACCCTTGTCAAAAATCAACTGACTATAAATGTAAGAGTTTATTTATGGACCCTTAATTCTGCTCTATTGGTGGGTATCTGTTCCATTGGTATAATTGTATATCTTTATGCCAGTACCACTCTGTCTTAATTGTAGTGACACTATAGTAAGTGTTACAGTTTGGAATTATAGGTTCTGCCACTTTGATCTATTTGGCTATTCTGAATCCTTTGCTTGTCAATGTCTGTAGAAATCCTGTTGAAATTTTGATAAGGATTACATTGAATCTATAAATCAAGTGGAAGACTGTCATCTTAATAATATAGAATTTTACAGTTCATTAATATGGAATTTTGATTTCTGAATTTCAATAATTTTGATTTTCAAATTTCTCTCAGCAATATTTTATAGTTGTAAGCATACAAATCTTGTTCTTCTTTTGTTAAATTAATTCCTAAGTAGTTCTGTCTTTTTTATTCTACTGTGAATAAAATTGGTCTTTTAATTTATTTTTGAATTATCCATTACTAGTATATAGAAATACAACTGATTTTTATATATTGATCTTGCCTATAGTGACTATAGATATAGTGATTAATATATACTGTATTGTTTACTATTTTCCTATTTGTTACTCTTTTTTTCAAACTTTCACTCTTTTTCTGACTTCTCTGGTTTTATTTGAACTTTTTAAAAATTATTCTAATTTTTCTATCTTAGCATAGCGATTAATTTTTTAAAAAAAATAAATCTTAAATTGCTCTAGAGTTTTCAATATACATTTACAATAATATAAGCCCACTTCCTAATGACACTGTCCACTTTGTAGTGTGGGTATAATTGAGTATTCCTACTTATAATTGGTCTACTTATAATTGAGTATCCTACTGTTTCTTTTCATCCCTTATAACATTGCTGTCATTTATTTAACTTATATGTATGCCATAATCACTCTAGATTGTTGCTATTATTAATTTAAGCAAGCATTTATTAGACTAATAAGAATAAGTTAAATAGAAGATTTTATTTTGCCTTCATTTTCCTAGAATTCTCTTTGTGTAGATCCAAATTTCTGACCTATATCATTTTCCTTTCCTCTGAAGAACTTTTAATCATTCCTGAAAGGCAGGTCTACAGTTTAAATTCTTTCAACAGTTTAACTATTTCACTGCATGCTTTTCTTGCTAGCATGGTTTCTAAACAAAAAGTTCAATGAAACATTTAAACTTCTTTCTCCAAGGGTAAGTATGCCCACCCTTATTTATGGCTTCTTTGAAGATTTCTCCTTGTTTGTGGTTTGTGCAATTTGAATATTGTATGCGTAAGTGTACTTTATTTATTTATTTTTTTGGTATTTATCCAGCTTGATATTCTCTGAGTTTCCTGCATCTATGGTTTGATATCTATCATTAATTTTGGAAAATTCTCAGCCATTATAACTTCTCAATTCTTTTCTTCTCCTTCTGGTATTCCCATTACACAGATGTTACATATTTTTAATTGTCCCATAGTTCTTGGATTTTGCCTCTTTTAAAAAAATGTTTTTCTTGTTGATTATCAGTTTGGGAGGTTTCTATTAATATATCTTCAAGCTCACTGATTCTTTCCTAGGTCATGTCTAGTCTACTTATGAACTTATTAAAGGCATTGTTCATTTTTTTAGTGTTTTTGATTTCTAGCATTTCCTTTTGATGCTTTCTTAGAGTATCCAGTTGTCTTTTTTACATCGCTCATCTGTTCTTAAATGTCACTTTTTCATCACTTTTTTCCTTAGAGTCCTTAACGTATGAATCATAGGTGTTTTAAGTTCTCCTTCTGATAACTTCAAAATCTCTGCCATATCTGTGTCTGGTTCTGATACTTGATCTAACTCTTCAAATTGTGGTTTTTTGTCTTTTAGTGTGCCTTGTAAATTTTTGTTGATTACTGGATGCAAATTATTGGGTAAAAGGAACTGAGGGAGATAGGCCTGCATTTGTGAGGTCTTATGTTTTGGAGGCTAGAAGTTAGACTGTGTTAACTGTTTACTGTAGCTATAGGTGTCAGAGGCTAAACTTTTCTATGGTGTCCTTGTTTTTTTCTTTTTTTTTTTTTTTCCTTTTTATGTCTTTGGGATTTCCTGGGAACTTTTTAAAATATGTTCTGAGACTTGTACTTCTTTTATTTACAATACCCGTTACTATACTGGAACCCTACTGATATGGTAGTAAATGTGGGGAATGGAAAATTTTCTATAGTCCTGTGATTAGGTCTCAGCCTTTTAGTGAGCCTGTGGGCCTATTGTGATCTTCACAGTGTTTCTCAGTCTCTCTCCTCCTTCAGTGACACAGGGAAGCTGGAGAGGAATGCAGTTGGGTGTTTCTAGTTCCCCATGTGGAATGCTAGATTTGGCTTAAGTTAGGTATTTCCCTTTCCTTTGATTGGTTAGGCTCTTGTAAAGCACAAGGTGGTTAGGCTCTGATGAAACAATTTCCCTTGAAGGCAGGCTTTTGATAAAGAAAACAGTATGCTCTGGGCTTATTTCAAAATGGTTACTTGTCTCTTGCTTCAGAAGGAAGCAGCCGGGGAATTTTTCTCAATTCTTCACCCTAACAGCCTGGTGGGGCACCTGGAGGTAAAACTCATGAACGTGTGGTGATTCCCCTAAGACTGGAGCACCTGGAGTTTTTAACTCTCAAGATTACATACTGAGCCTCTAAAAATGCATTAATAACAGCATAAATTCTCCCACCATGGTACTCACTCCAGAGGTAAATATCTGTTCCGTGGCTGCTCTGGTAAGCCATGATTGTCTGTTTCCACTGATCTCTCCAATTTGGGGGCAGCAGTTTGAGCAAAGTTCATCCAGGAGGGCCCTGGACAATCTGAGAGCTTTCTGAAGGTATGGAAATTGGACTTCTAGGTTCAGAGTCTAACCATTCAGCTAAAGCACCTTCATTAAGTGGGGTATTTCATTAAGTGAAGACTCAGTACTGTGGGGATAGCAGTGAGGTAGCACATGTCTGGTACAGGATACAAAGAAGTTGCTAATGTTACCATGGCCACTGTTTGCTCACCAGCCAGTGCTCTGCTGCTGCATAAAGATCATGAGAAGAGGATTGAATCTGATTTAATTTCCCAGCTTAAGACATCTGTAAGCATTATAGAAACCCTGAGCGCATAATGGGGGTGGGGTTGGGGGTGTTATACTTGGATATATTGAACTTCTGGACTTCTTACTATTAGGGTCATGTGGTTACTTGATTACTTGGTGAATGGTCTGGAACATTCTATTTTTAATCCAGAACTTGGTAGAGGGATATTCCACTTAAATAAATATGTTGTAATGAATTGAATTTTTAAAAATTCACCTCAAGTCAAATTACACAGCTCTGTTTTCGACGGATGAGGAGCAGGCATATACTACAACAGATGAAACACAAGATGTAGGTAGAAACCATACCTTGTTTTCACTTGAAGCAAGGCATGTTGAGGGCAATGCTGGCTTGGTTATAGGACAATAATCCTTGGGTCGAGAGACCCCATTTGGGTGAAGTTTTAGAACACCAGATGGCATGAGTAAGTGTGCAAAGTTAAAACATCTGCAGATTTTTCTACATGGAATGAAAAGCAAATAAAATTTTAAAAAGCAATGAAACTCATAAAGTTTATGGATTGGCTTTGAAAGGGGACAGGCAAGATATATGGAGACAGTGGAGAAGTTAAAAATGAGTACTTCAAAGAGATCAACAAGTGTTTTCTGGAAACTTCTTTTCCTCTTTTTATTTAAGAGGTTCTTTTTTTTCTGTTTCAAAAGTAATTATAGAAAATTCTGAAAACACAGAAAGAAATAAGACAATATAAATCCCACTCAATCTTAAGACAGTTCCCATTTCAGTGTATATTACTACATCCTTCCAGCAATTTTTTTTCCTTATAATGGGACATAAGCCAGGGGTATCAGACAAGAGCTCATTGTGGATTTAAGTATTTGAATCAAGACCTGAATGGCATTTTAGTGTTAGCACACTGGAGATAGTACCAGCAAAGGGAATGTAAGTTTGTAAGAGCTTTGATTGAGGGTTCATCTGGGGCCTTGTTGCCTCTGAGGGCATCTTTGATTTAGTCAGGCACTTGAAATTTGGGAATAAAGAGAGCTCTTAGGTAAAACAAGGAATTCCCTCATCTGGCATTTTTTGGAAAGTATGTTCCATGAACAACCAATACTAAAGATGTTAATTAGTGTTCACTGGAAAACACAAGTGCCATGGTCAAGAAAGTTGAGAATTCAAGTGGGTTGAATGAAACCAAACAGATTTCTCTACTGCAGAATTTCTCATATCGTTTAATATGCTAGTATGCAGTGCTAATCTCTGAGACAAGAAGTACAGTATGTAGTGTTTCTCAAATACTGACCGAGAAGGTGACCGTAGAAGGAGATAGTATCCAGAGTACCCACTTCGGGAAATTCTACCCTATATCCTTGTGGAATGATGCTTTGCTCTTGTTTCTAGAGACATAGGGGTGAAAGGTCAAACATGCTGCAAAGGACAGTCATGAGACGGTGTAGCAGAGCTACCAAGATGACTTTGCTGGGCGTGGAACAGGGCACCAGGGACTCTCCATCAGGTGCTCAAGAATTATTAAGAGGATCATCTGGGAAAGCAGTCCAGTGGCTATTGCCCTGGAGGGATTTAGAGAAAGAAGGCAGTGAACCAGGCATGAGTCAAAGAGGACCACAGAACTAAGGCGAAGCAGACTGACCCAACCCAGCTCTGCTTCTGCCCTTTGCCAGGAGAAAACAAAGCCAATAGGTTAATCAGAACCTCTGGGAAGCTAAGTTGCTCCTGGGTTACCTCATTGGGATTAGAAGCTGCTTTTTTGCAGTTGAATTTATTCACAGCAGAGGCTCCTTTCTTGGTTTTAAAGAAAGCATGTCTTTGGAAAATTACCTTCTAAATTGGACTTTGATGATCCAATTCACTATCCTACAGAGGACTGTGTTGTTTTTAACTTCTACTTACACTCACACTATAATGCTCACGTGGGAAATAAGGCGAATTATGCAGTTTAGAGAGAGGTTAAAGAAATGAAGTCAAGAGTGTAGCAGTAATAAGGCCATGTGTCTTCAAGAGGGTTGTAACTATTATTTCATGAACATATACTATCTGTAAAGATGGTCAACAGGTTTGGAAAATGGGCCCTGTGATTCCTATTCAGAGAAGAAGCTTTAGGTCAGGAGGAAACTTTACTGTGGAGGAATTGGCAGAAGAAGAAACAGTATGGACTTTAGGAGACAGATCTGGGTTTTAACTCCGCTTTTCTTGAATTTCTTTTGCCTTGCACCCAGGCCAGGCCTGGAGTCCAGCCATATGTACACAGCCATAAATAGCTACAAGATCCCAAATCACTTGCCTCGTGCTCTACGTTGGCTCATTAGCAATATGATGGGAGCAGTTTATTATTCTCACAAAGCTTCAATTCCTCATCTGAAAAATTGGATTAGTGTTATTTAACTCATAGATTTCAAATGGGGTAAATTTTAAATATACATCACGTATCCAGCAAGGTTCTCAAGTATATACTAAATGACAAGAACTCACAGAGCAAGTCATTGGCAGGCCAGGCTAATTTTGCCTTCTTTGGTGTTCAAGTTACAGGTTATCAATGCTGACATTTTCTTTAAAATGACAATAAAAGACCTTGATTATCAGTCACTCATGTTCCAGGGAAAAGCAGTTTAATCTGAGATGGCTGTATAACTTCAGAAAAATTATTTAACAGCTGTTATCTGTCATGTATCTTTTGAAATAATTTCATGCCGTCCTAGAACAAAATAGATTTGGACTTAGGAGACCTGAGTAGGAGGCTCAACTTTTTGCATCTATGGACTAAGCCCCTGAATATTTCTGAATCTCTACTTCCTTATGCATAAAATGCCAGTGATATTTGTCCGATCTATTTCACAGTAATGTAGTCAGGAAAAAATTAGATAAAGTGCTTGGAAGTACTAGGCAGGATGTAGCTTTAAGTTGATGGGGAAAGAGAATTCACAGGTCTCTGCTGTGGGAGGCTCCATTAAGATGCAGGGACCTAGGGCTGGAAAGTAAGAGATCACGGTTCTCATTCTAACTGTATCTGTCTATATTATCTTTGACATGTAGTTTTACCTTCTTGTTCTCCATTTTATTATCTGGCAAAAAGTTTGGGGAGTGGAAGGGAAGGAGATTTGAATAGGATTCTAAGATTTCTCACTGCTCCCCATTCTAAGAGTCTGTGAACATCATAAATTCTCCTTTCTGCCACCATTATAAAGAAGGAGTCAACATTTATAAGTCTACTTAGATTCACTTGTTTGTGGAGAGAGACCTGTCAGGACCATATAGTTTGATAAACTGGCTGTGTTTCTGTAACGTTACATCTTTTATATTTTCTTTCAGAGGAAACAAATACACAGGTTGGCCTCGTTCAAAAGAACTTTTTGCCTGCATTCTTGCTGGTCAGATACCAAGTGCCAAAGAAGCAAGCGATCCTACAAGAATTTCACTTTGGTGCTACTGAGGACAAAGGGATAATTTAAAAATTTCACCATCACAGGCAGGTTCAACACCTAGTTTGAAGCACGGAGACTGATTAATTGGGTTGTCACTTCCAACAGCTCTGAGCTTTGGTCTTTCCATGTGCCAGAAGAAAAAAAAAAAGAAAGCAACATTCCTGTACTTAATTTTCACAAACTTGAGCCAACAGAATGTGACAATGTGGCTATTTCTCAACCATGAGTTCCTTCTCCCTATAATACTTAACCTCACTGGTTCTTTTCAGTTGTCAAATTGAGGTAACATGTAAAACTAAAATATGAATGCAAGAAACCACTCCCACACATATGCTCCCAACATAACACACACACACACTCTTATAGATAGATGCAAAGACCTACAAATAAGCACTCACAACACCACACACACACAGCTTTGTGGAACAAGAATGTATTATTCTTTGTCGCTCTTTTTTTGGTTTTTTAAGAGACAGAGTTTTTGCTTCCATTATATGTTTCTATTTGTCTTCTTGTTTCATAATTAACTCTTAAGAGTAATATTTATGATGACGGTAGTGACAACTGGCATATAACAAGTGCTAATTATGGGCAAAGCTTTGCATTAATCTCTTTCACACAACACACTGTGTGAGATCAATATCATTGTTATTGTTTGAACTTTATAGATGAAGAAACCAAAGCATAGGGAGACCAACTCACTTACCCAAGGACACACAGTGCTTGAACTGGATCTCAAATCAAAACATGTCTGATCCCAAATCCTAAACTCTTGGCTACTCGTTTCTACTCCTTCTCATGCAAATGCCCAAATTTAAAATCTCAATCCACCAAATTTTTTTTAAAGCTAAAAGACATTGAAGCCTTAATCGAGCAATAACTCTTAGGCACCTGTTGTGAATCTTGAATCGAGCCACTTCCTACATACGAAGTAAAGAGTTAATAGAATCCATTCTTAGTCTCAAAGGAGGAAGGAACAGTATATTACAGGTTGAACTGCATGAAATGACTGATTGTTGACTATTTTTAACAACAGAAATGGCAATTTAATGTGGATTTATATATCCAAAGCATTCTATGTTCTGCACCAAACCAGGATATTTCAAACAAGAGCCAGGCAGGAAATGTAAGTACGTGAAGCATTAGACAAAAGGCTTGGGAGATGTGTAGCCATGAGAAGACCTGGAGAGGACAGTCATTGAGAAAAGGTATTAATATAAAATAAAAATAAAAGTAAAACCATAAACCAATCTACTGACTGAAAAATACATGTTGTCAGGTTTCCATCTCTCCTGTAGAAAACAAACCTGCTAGCAATTAGAAAAGGAAGAATTAATTGACAACCAGGATTTTCAGAAAGCTGCACAGAAATGTAGAAGGGCTTGAGGTAAACCCTTTAAGAAAGGTAGACTTGAAATAAACAGAATTACAGAATTATGCAGTGCAATCATCACAGAGCATTTAGTATTTTCAAAGTATCTGGCCCAGTAATATTTTAGTACAATATAAGAAAATATAGATAATCTCAAAATATATATAATCATCTTTTGGGAGAAAGTAACACCACTCGTAATGCAGTCTCATCAGAATAGAGTCTACCCATTACGACAATAAATTGACAAATATTCATTGAACACTTTTATGTGCTCAGTGCTGTGCCAGATATTGGAAAGAGGAAAAAAAGAGTACAACCCAGAGTTCTTATGTTCACAAAATCAACAATTTGAAGGTTTTTTAAAAATTAATTAATTAATTTATTTTTGGCTGCATTGGGTGTTCGTTGCTGTGCATGGCCTTTCTCTAGTTGTGGCGAGCGGGGACTACTCTTCATTGTGGTGTGCGGCTTCTCATTGCGGTGGCTTCTCTTGTTGTGGAGCATGGGCTCTAGGCGCGCGGGCTCAGCAGTTGTGGCTTGCGGGCTCTAGAGCACAGGCTCAGTAGTTGTGGCTCATGGGCTTAGTTGCTCCACTGCCTGTGGGATCTTCCCAGATCAGGGTTCGAATCTATGTCCCCTGCATTGGCAGGCAGATTCCTAACCACTGTGCCACCAGGAAAGACCAACAATTTGATATTTATCCCTGAGTTTTATTTTATATTCTAGCTTGTGGTGATATCAAGGAGAAAAGCCCAAATCCTTCCCGGCGGGGAATTTGCTTCTTCAGCCTTTTGTTAAACTATCGGTCTTTTTTTTGTCAAATGGTGCCAGCACTCTATGTCCAAGGCCCTGCCTGCCTAACTGGGCAGAGATGACCGCCCAGCTCCTCCCAGCAGCTCTTCCCCAGGGAAGTTTGAGCCCATCTCAGGGTCATTCCTGGGAGGGGGAGGTACAGTTCAACCCAAATTAAGGCAATGCTGGGAGTGACAAGTAAATGAACGCAGGGCTACTCCGGCTCCGTTCCCCTTTCAGAAAGTAATCAAGTCAAATTATCTATGAGAAGAAGCTAGGCTCATGGTTGAGGGGGTGTGCAAATGAAAACCAGATTCAGACGGAGGCTGACTTGAGAAAGCCCAGGAGCTTTATTTAAGAGAGAGAGAGGGAAAAGAGAGAGAGAGAAAGGAATACGTGTTTTCTCCCATCCCCAGACTCTACTTACTTTTAAATACTTTGCTTCCTCTCTTGTTCCTTTCTCCCCATCTCTGTTTGTTTCATTCTCCAAAGGGAGAGCAGAGTGAGCGCTCTGACATGAATGTGCCTGGGCTCTGGGTGACCTTCCAGCATGATGGGAATGATAGGAAGGGGTCGGAACTGGTTTTGGTCTGAAGGTGCGGACTGCAGCTTTTGGTCTAGACTGCAGGTCATTGGTGGACCCTATAAAATACACGTGAACTCTTCAGGCCAGACAATGTTACTCCCCAGGGTACATTTGGCAATATCTGGAGACATTTTTGATTGCCATAGAGTTGAGGGGTTTTGCTACTGGCATCTATTGGATAGAGGCCAGGGAAGCTCCTAAACACACCACAATGAACAATGCAGTCCCCCAGACATAGAAGTATTTGGCCAAAGTGTTAATAGTGTCCAGAGTGAGAAAACTGCTTGACTAGGGACCAAATAGTAGTCTAGAAATAAAGAAATGGGAGACAGAGGACCCTTCCCAGCTGCCCCTGTGGAACCGTGGAGCCCTCTTCTTTACTGTGTGCTTGGCATCTCCTGTGCCCTCATTCGAAACTGGAGGCTAGACCCGCCTTAGAGCTGACCTCTCCGCTGATGATCTCATCCCCGTGGAGATAAAGCTGTAGTGAGGTAACCCCTCACGTGTGGGCTCTCCCACTGAGCTAGTCTTTATTCTTCCATTTACACCTGAGAACCATAGTTCCCTTTCTGAACAGAACCACCTCCAAGAAGTACCACTCTAGCAGATGTGGGGCACCCATCACATCACCTTCTTCTCCCCTCCCCTCCCCACACTTAGATGTGTGTCCAGGTGAAATCAGGAGGACTTTAAAGAGGAAAAGAGGCCCAGATATGGTCGTGTCTATGAAGTGTGTGGATGAAATGGAAAAATCCAATCACTTTTTCTTAAGGCCACATACTACTTGGAAGTGGGTCTCTCAACCCCAGGCATTGATAGATAGCTTGGCGATAATGAACAAATTTTCACACCAGGCAATACGGGATTAGGGAGTTCAGCAGCGGGAAGGACGGCATGGTGTTGGTGTCACTGTAATGTCCCTTGGTGCCTGATTCGCTTTATCTCCTGACACAAGTCCCTTCATATGCCCATCTTTCCTGGTGATCAGCCCCTCTAAATTGCTTTTACTGTATCTAATAAAATTCAGAGTCAATCTCTGCTTCAGACTCTGTGTATTCTGTGAAGGGCTGACCACCATTTCTATTTATAATAGAACAAACACAGTTCAGCTGGGCTGATTGTTTCTAAGTTCCGGAAGGACAGATAGAGGAAACTGCTTATCTCTGGAGCCTACACAGGGTTTGTGACGATGGAGAAGTGAACTCAGAGGGAAGAAGTGATGGTGTGAGCCCAGGTTCTAAGGGAGAGGATTCCACAGAGGGCTGTGGCAACATCAGCATATTCCAGTAATCAAATGGTCACTTATTTGTACCTGATCAGGTGTATCTGGGAATGGACATTCCAACTCTTAGGGATCTCCTTTCCTCACATTGAGTTGGGAGGCACAGCAGCTCATGCCAGACTTTATTAGCGGTCAATTGGAGCGAGAAAACATAGCTTAACCTTAGAAAAAGATAATATTTAGGTGCTAATTCTTATTTTCTCCCTTCAGTTCTTTTTTATCTTGGCTAGTACTCTCCCTCTCTCTCTTTTTTTTTTTCTCTCTGTCTCACACAGACATTACTAAAGCCCTAGTTCAAAGTGATTTTACTTTGCCATGGCAAAAATACCATTTCACACTTCCAAGAGTCTGAAATGCCTGCAAAGAAGTTCAGAGGGTGGCTTGAGTCCTGACAGGCTCAAACAAATTGATTTTTGGATGCAGTGAATGTAACTCAATCAGAAGCCTGCGGATTATATTTCTCTTAAAATCTACACCATTTTTAAATGAAAGGAAGAAGCATTAGATCAAAGAGACACTAAATTTTGTTCAGCCTCAAAAGACTGTGGGCAAGTTCTTCATATCACTTGTTTTCAATGTTTACTCTGTAGGGAAAAGCGGGTCCACTAGATAATCTTGTGGATTGTCTCTAACTCTGAAAGTCTGTGGCTTTCTGAGCCAGAATTCATCCTTTCAGACATTCTTTCAGCTTTCTTTTATGGTGAGAATGGGGCTCATGATAGGTCCATGATGTCGAGACCTGAGACTAGGTGTGTCCTATTGGACAACTCCCACTGGCCTTTGCGTGCCATAAAAACAAACAAACAAAAAATAAAAACAAATGAAATTCTCCAACATGCAAGCCATTTGGAACTAAACACTTGTTTCGTTTTTTTTTCAAGGGGGTGGGGGAGGGCAGCAAGGCTGTTCAAAACAGCCTCTACGAATTCTGATGGAGCATCAGGAAATTGCATTGTTTTAAAGGGCTGAGTTATGCTTCATTGAATGAAAAGCACAAGGAGTTGAGGAATTTACACCACATAGCACCCTGCAGCCTTTTGTTCAGTTAGCCTCTGCTGGCTTGCAAGGAATAGTGGCCTGAATGATTGCAAACAGATGCGGGAAAAATAACAGTGTGGTCTGAACAGGGGGGCAGCTAATATATGAAACTACACTTTTATGGGGCCACTCACATGGCCTTAGGAGATGAGAAGATGGCATTCCACTTTGCTACAACCATTTTAAACTGGTGGAGAAGATGCTGCTCTGTCCATACGGACTCTAGGAACAAATAAAACCGCAAAGAAATAGCTGGGATAAGGGAAATGTCAGTTGCAACCCTGGTTAATCAGCTACAATATCAACACTTCCTTAATTTATTGAAGAAATAATTATGGAGTGTCTATATGTATCAGGCAGTGTGCTAAATGCTGGGAATGCAACAGGAAATAAAGCAGAAGTGGTCCATGCCCTCAAGGAACTTATAAAGAAGGAATTACAAAACAGACCCTTAAGGGTATAATGTGACAGCTTTTTGCTAGGTGCTTGGTAGATCTGTCTAATTAACCTCCCACCAAGCTGCTGTTTTTTTATAGTTGAATAAATAGATGCTCAAAGAGGTGAAAGAGTGGTCAGCTTCTCAGTAGATTCCAAAATCTTTCAGATTCTTTCAGCCTGCCATGCTTTCACCCACAACATGAACTTAACTCCTCTGGGACCTAAGTTTCCTCATCTCAGTAGTGAAGAGATGGAAGATAATCACTTAGAAAGTATCTTCCAAATATAATATTCTATTTGGCCTCTAGCAAATTCCAGGGGCTCTTCTTCCATATTTGAACTTCTTTAAATGTTTGTCCTTTTTTGGATTCTTTAATTTTTTTCTTTCCTAGATCTATTTCTTATTTCTTGGAGTGTTCTTCAATCTTCTTTGCTGGATCATTTTCTCTGGCTCCTTTGAAATGCTGGCATTGCCCAAGATCTCATTTTCGGGTTATTTTTTCCCCTACTGTCTACTTTTCTTTGGTGAGATAATCAGTTCCAATATTCCTAGCCCTCTCCCAGGTGCTGATGGCCCCAAGGGTATAAGTCCAGACACCGCTTCTATTCTAAACTCAAGACTGATGTTTTTAACTTCCCCCAGAACATGTCCATGTGTCGGAACACAAGCACCTCACTCTTTGTGATGGCATGATGGACTGGCACTCAGCATCCATTCTAATCCTCTTCTGGTTTGCTTGTCAGTACTTCAGAGGCTGGGACCCATATGCAGTATTTTCCCGGGTATGAATCATGTCCTGTCCCACTCATTAGAAGAAATTGCACAATATTTGGAAGGTGGGAGATAGGTGGGGATAGCTTGCTGTTGTTTCTGATGTTACTGCTGATACATAGGTGATGCTGTGACATTTTGGTTTCGTTCTGTTTTGTTTTTTCCTGCAGTAGCATTGCAGTTAGTAACTTCATGGATGTTGAAAGGCATTTTGAGAGTGGTGGCATCCTGAAATTTGTATCACAGATCCATTTGATACAAGCTGATACAAGTGATGTTTTAAAATATTTTATTGAAGTAGAGCATACTTACAGAAAAGTACACCACCATGCACTTATGACTTGATACATTTCACAGCCTGACCATATGAACACACATGTAATGGCATCCCTATCCAAAAACAGCATGAAGAAATCATCCCAGAGCCCCTTCCCCAGTCACCACATCTCTCTCGAAGGGATAGCCACTGTCCTGACTTCTGGTTTTGGACGTTATATAGATGGAATCATATAGTATATATTCTTTTGTGTCTGACTTCACTCAACGTTATATTGGTGATATTCAATTACATAGCTGTGTGTAGTTGAAGATCATTTATTCTAATTGCCATTCACTTCCCATTGTATGAATATACCATAATTTATAGCTAAATTCTACTGTTGATGAGCAACTGGTGGTTTCCTTTTTGAAACCAGTATAAATGGTGTTGTCATGAACATGCTAGTACATACCTTTGGTAAACAACTACATGCATTTGTTTTGGGTGTATGCAAAGGAGTGGAATTTCTAAAATGCATGTTTAGCTTAAGTATACAGATACTGTCACACCAGTTTCCAAAATGTAATTGGCTCTACCAATTCACATTCCACTGGGTGAATTCCATGTATATGGATGCAGGTTGTTCCCTATCCCTGTCAACACTTATTATTTTCCATCTTTTTCTATTTCAGCTATTCTGGTGGGTACTAGTGAAATCTCGCTGTGATTTTAATTTCTGTCTTCTTGGTGACTAAGGTGAGCACCTTTTCATATATTTATTATACATTTGGATATTCTCACTACATAAATGCCTATTCAAATCTGCCTTTTTTCCCTCAGACTTGTAAGAATTCTTTATATATTCTTGAGATTTGTGCTTTATTGAGTAGATGAATACTACTGTGCTTTGACTTTTTCATCTTGCAGTAGTGGTTTTTGAGAAACAGAAGTTAATTTAATTATAGCAAAATTTATTAGTTTCTTTCAATTTATGGTTAATATTTTTGTGACCTATTTAAGAAATCTTTACCCAATTCATGATATGATATTCTCCTGTGCTTATTTCTAAAACTTTATTGTTATATCTCTTATATTTAGATTTGCTACCTAACTGGATTGGTATTTGTATATATTGATAAGTAGAGATAAAGTTACATGTTTCTTCATTTAGCTGTCTGATTGACCCATCACCATTTATTGGAAAAATCATCCTTTCCTCCTTACTGGTGGCATATTTGTGATACATCAGGAGCTAAGTATGTGCAAGTCTATTTCTACACTTTCTATTCTGTTCTATTAGTCTATCTGTGCACTAATACTACACTGTCTTAGTTATGAGAGCTTCATAATAACCTTAATATCTTACAGTAATTCTCCTAGCTTTATTTTTATGATTCCTGGCCCTTTGCCTTTCCGAATTTTTGCAGATATCAGCTTATCAATTCGCATACGCACATACACATGTACCTGCTTGGATTTTAATTGGGATGGCATTGAATCTAGAGAAAGTTCGTGAAGAACTGGCATTTTTCCTTGTATTGAGTCTTCTGACCCATGAGCATCATACATACTCCATTTATTCAGGTCTCATTTAAGTTGTCTCAGTAGTGTGTCATTGTTTCCAGTGTAGACACATTGCACATATTTCTTCAAATTTGTTCCTGAGTATTTGATGCTTTTTAGTGCTGATATAAATGGCGTCATTTAAAATTTTGTTTCTTGTTTGTTGCTAGTTTATAGAATTGCAATTGGTACTGCACATTGACTTTGTATACAATATTCTTTTTAAATTAATTTAATAATTCTAATAGTTTTGTATTCATTTCATTTTTTACATATACAATCACATTATCTATAAATAATACCCTACTTCCTTTCCCATAATTATGACTTATTTTTTCTCCATTGCATTGGCTAGAACCTCTGATACAATTTTTAATAGAAGTGGTGTTAGCATAAATCTGTCATTACTGATTTCAGAGAGAAAAAGTACCATATTTAACCATGAAATTGAAGGATTTAAAAAATATGGATTCTCAGCTTAAGTAAGCACTACTTCTAGCTTGCAAACAGTTTTTCTCATGGATGGGTGTTAAATTTTGTCGAATAATCTCGCTGCATCTAATCTATCAGCATTAAAAAATGATTTTTCCTTTCAATTTAGAGAATTACATCCATTTATTTTCAAATGTTAAACTTCCTGTATTCCTGAAATAAGCTTCAATTTGTTGGGCTGTATTATCTTCTTTATATATTGTTAAATTTAATTTGCTAATTATCTTTAAGGATTTTTTCATCTATGTTTAAGAAGACGCTTGACATATAATTATCAATTCTTATTGTCAAGTTTTGGAATCAAGGTCTTACATAAGAAGTTGCAACATGCTCATTCTTTCTATTCTCTAGAATAGAATTCACCAGTTGAAAGCATCCATTTCTATTTCTTCTTTGTTGGCTTTGGTAAGTTAAAATTTTTTAAGGAATTTGTCCATTTCATCCAAATTGTTGAATCTACTGGCATATGTGTTGATTATATCCCCTGATTATTTTTAATGCTTATAAGCTCTATACATTTTTCATCCCCAATTTTATAATTCGGGTACCTCCATCTCCCTTTCATAATCGGTGTTGCATGCTATTAGCTTTTAGATCTGAGGTTTTTCTTTCTCTTGCTGTCCTTTTAGGTTTTGTTGTCTCATAAATTGAGTTGGGAAGTAATCATTCTTGATAACTCTGTAAAGTTTGTATACAGTGAAAATTATTTTTTCTTTGACTATTTGGTAAAACTGGTTCACAAAATCAGCTAAGTATGTAGATTTTCTTGTGGGAAGGTATAAAGTTACATACGGATTCATTACTTGAATAGAAACAAAACAATTCAGATTTTTAATTATTGTGTTGTTAATTTTTATTTTCCTAGGGATATAGTACATCCATATAAATTTCTGAACTTGTTGGCACAAGGCTGTTAATAATATCATCTTGTTATATTGCCGATGTCTACACTGACTCTTTTTCATTTCTAATGATGATTATTTGTGCCTTTTATTTTTGTCTTGTTCAATCTCACCACATATTTGGTTTAAAATTTGTAATTGTTTCATATATCAAATTTAGGTTTGTTGATCAATTTGTTTTCTTTCATTAATTTATGCTTTTCCTCTTATTTTTCTCCTTGCTTATGAACTGAACTTTTTAATATTTAGTAAGTTTGTTTTACCTTAAAGTGTATTTCATCTCATGTTAATATAATTAAACCACCTTTATCTTGGTTGAAATCTTCCTAGAATATTTGGGCTGTATTTTTATTTTTAACCTTTCTGTATCCTTATGTTTTAGATGTATATATTATAAATAAATAGCTAGAGTTTTAAAATTCAAATGTGATAATATTTGTCTTTTCCCTGAAGCACTTTATCATTTATGTTTATTATAGGTTCTTACAGATTAGCATATTTATATACAACCAATTATTATGTGCCTTCTATTCATCCCACCTTTCTGTGTTTCTTTCCTTTCATTTTTTTGTCCTCTTTTTATTAATTCTGTACTTTTTCCTGATTCTATTCTTACCTATACTAGTTCAGAAAATATGAATTTTATTATTTTTGTTTAATGGTCACTCTAGTAATTACAACAAGCACACAAATACTCAAGATAATTAGCAGCCTCACCTTCCTCCAGAAGGATCTTTGGTTTCCTTTATTTTAAAACAGCTTTACTGAGATACAATTCATGTACCATACGACTAACTATTTAAAATGAAGAGTTCAATGTTCAGTATTATATTCACAGGGTTGTGCAACCATCACCACAATCTAATTTTGGGGACGTTTTCCTCCCCCCAAAAGAAACCGCTTACTCATTAGCAATTATTTCTCACCTCTTAACACCTTCCCTCACCCCAGACAACCATTAATCTACTATCTGTTGGTATAGATTTGCCTATTTTAGATATTAAATGGAATCATACAATATGTGGTCTTTTGTGTCTTGCTTCTTTCATTTAGAATAAAGTTTTCAAGCTTCATTGGTATTGTAGAATGTATCAGAACTTCATTCATTTTTATGACTGAATAATATTCTATTAGAGACATGTCACATTTTACTTAGCCATCTGTTGGTTGATGGACATTTGTGTTGTTTCTGCTCTTTAAGTATTAAGAATGTTGTTGTAAAACACATGAAAGGATGTTCAATATCACTAATCATTAGAGAAATGCTAATCAAAACTACAATGAGGTATCACCTCACACCAGTCAGAATGACCATCATCAAAAAATCTATGAACAATAAATGCTGGAGAGGGTGTGGAGAAAAGGGAGCCCTCTTGCACTGTTGGTGGGGATGTAAATTGATACAGCCACTATGGAGAACAGTATGGGGTTCCTTAAAAAACTAAGAATAGAACTATCATATGTCCCAGCAATCCCACTACTAGGCATATACCCTGAGAAAACCATAATTCAGAGAGAGTCATGTACCACAATGTTCATTGCAGCTCTATTTACAATAGCCAGGACATGGAAGCAACCTAAGTGTCCATTGACAAATGAATGGATAAAGAAGATGTGGCACATATATACAGTGGAATATTACTCAGCCATAAAACGAAACGAAATTGAGTTATTTGTAGTGAGGTGGGTGGACCTAGAGACTGTCATACAGCGTGAACTAAGTCAGAGAGAGAAAAACAAATACCGTATGCTAACACATATATATGGAATCTAAAAAAAAAAAAAAAAGGTTCTGAAGAACCTAGGGGCAGGACAGGAATAAAGACACATACGTAGAGAATGGACTTGAGGACACGGGGAGGAGGAAGGATAAGCTGGGACGAAGTGAGAGTGGCATGGACATACATACACTACCAAATGTAAAATAGATAGCTAGTGGGAAGCAGCCGCATAGCACAGGGAAATCAGCTCGGTGCTTTGTGTCCACCTAGAGGAGTGGAATAGGGAGGGTGGGAGGGAGACCCGAGAGGGAGGGGGTATGGTGTTGTATGTTTATCTGATTCACTTTGTTATAAAGCAGAAACTAACACACCATTGTAAAGCAATTTTATTCCAATAAAGATGTTAAAAAAAGAAAAGAATGTTATAAACATTCATGTATAGGTTTTTGTGTGAACATATGTTTTCATTTCTTTGGGGGATATGACTAGGAGTGGAATTGTTGTGGCATATGGTAACTCTATGCTAGTATTTTGAGGAAATGCTAAACTGTTTTCCAAAAAGACTGCATTATATTACATCCTCCCAGCAGTGTATGAGCATTTAAATTTTTCCAAATCCTCATCAACACGTGTTATTATCTGTCTTTTTTTTGGTGGTGGGGGGTAGGAGTTTATTAATTAATTTATTTATTTTTGCTGTGTTGGGTCTTCGTTTCTGTGTGAGGGCTTTCTCTAGTTGTGGCAAGCAGGGGCCACTCTTCATCGCGGTGCGCGGGCTTCTCATTACCGCAGCCTCTCCTGTTGCAGAGCACAGGCTCCAGACGCGCAGGCTCAGTAGTTGTGGCTCACGGGCCCAGTTGCTCTGCGGCCTGTGGGATCCTCCCAGACCAGGCCTCGAACCTTTGTCCCCTGCATTAGCAGGCAGATTCTCAACCACTGCGCCATCAGGGAAGCCCCCTATCTGTCTTTTTGATGATAGCCATCCAAGTGGGTGTAAAGTGGTATCTCATTAAGGTCTTGTCTTACATTTCCTTAATGGCTAATGATGTTGAACATCTCGTCATGTGTTTATTGCCTATTTGTATATTTACTTTGAAGAAATATCTATTCATATCCTTTATTTATTAATTTTTTATTTGCTGATACCATACTGTCTTGATTACTAGAGCTTTGTATTAAGTTTTGAAATTGGGAAATGTGAATCCTCCAACTGTATTCTTCTTTATCTAACATTATTTAAACTATTCTGAGCCCCTTGCATTTCTTTGTGAGTTTTAGGATCACATTGTTGATTTCTTCAAAAAACCAGCAGGCATTTTAATAAGGATTTTGATAAGAATGGTGGCATTAACCTGAGGTGAGGGTGGAGTTTTGGCCCTCTGAGGTCAAAAGGTCATCCATCAGACACTTGTGCAGGACCAGTTGAATGGTCCGTGGCCTTGACCAGTTTTAACTGGTCAGGACTAACTCCGTGTTCCTGAAAAGCAACTTAAGAGATCCTTACTATAGTGACTCATCTGTCAGAAGTGTTATCAACAGGGGGTGCTCAAAGGAGTCTTTTGATATATTGTCTAAGCTACATGAAGCTTGGAGGGTGTGTGATTTGTAAGAACAATTAAAGCAAGCTTGGTCATTGAAGACAAGTTACAGGATATTATTTATTAAGCAAGTTATAATTTAAGGGATCTGACTGATGACTGCCCTTGGTTTCACCCTCAGCCATCACTGCCTGGAATAGGGCTTCTGCAACATGGGTCTGGAGGAAATGAGAAATGAAGGCAGCCTGACCTTTCTGGGGTGAATATGTTAGCCCCAGACTGTAGTCTGCAGGGAGAGAGACCTCCTGTCTTGTGGGTCTCACCTGCCCAGAGTAGAGGGCTCAGGTAAAGCTTCTATAACACAGATGTTGGGAGGGAGGAATAAGAGAGCAGGACATGGTTCAAATGCAACAGACTGGCATCGTTCTTACTGACACTGAGTAGATTTTCTTGAATGAATTTTTTCATTTATTCTATGTCCTTAAGACAATTTCCAGATATTTAAAATTATTTTTAAAATCAAATTCATCAGTTAAATTGTTTTGCTGTGGGGAGGGTCTATTGAGCTCTTTATTCTATCATTCCCCAAATCCTGACCCCCTCTTTAGTTCATTTTAAGCTTCATTCACCTTCCCTTGCTTTGTATTCTAATGTCTTGAAATTATATTTTTCAAAACCCACTAGAAAATTTTTTTCTAATCCATTTGTCTTTATATCATCCATGTATTTATCACCCTTTCTGCTATATATTCATTCTTATATCTCAAACTGTTCCTCTCGGAACACTTCATTCTGCTTAAAGAATATTTTTAGAATTTCCTTTTGTGAAATCTGTTGATGGCAAACTTTCTCAGACTTTATTCACTTGATTTTTCTTGAAAGATATTTCCACTAGGTAGAGATTATAGGACGGTAGTTATTTTCTCTTTCTTATTTTGAAAATATTACTTCCTTTACTGGCTTTCATTGCTGTTGATATGGAATCAACTTTCAACTAACTGTCTCTTCTCTCTGTCTACCTATTTCTTGTCTTTGGAGTTCTATAGTTTTACTGTGGAGTACCCAGTTTTGCACTTCTTTTCATTTATCCTGATTTGGATTCATCTGGCTTCTTGAATCTATTGCTTTGTACCCTTCATTGGTTTTAGAAAATTTTTAGCTAATGGACCTTCAAATATTGCCTACAACCTATTTTGGTCTCCCTTCTTATTCTTGGTCTTTGATAAGACCTTCTCATTCAGGTTTCTTAATCTCTCTTTCTACTCTCATTTCTCTGTTTACCTTTACAGGATTTTAGGCAATTTCTTCATCTGTCTCTTTTAGTTTAATTCAACAATTGTGCTTAAACTTTAGTTTAACTTATACTGTTTTAAATTGCAATACTTATGTTCTTATTTCTAAAATTCCAGTAGGTTCCTTTCAATTTATCATATCCATTTCTATATTTCTTTTTTCTTCCATATATTTTCAAACTTATAATTTTATTTCTTTAAAATATTAAGCATAGTCTCTCCCTCCCTTCTCCTCCTCTTCCTCCCTCTCTCTCTTTCTCTCTCTCTCCCCCTCCCTCCTTCTCTCCATCCCTTGGAGTATGTGTCTGAGGATTTCATTTTATGAAATTTGTACCGATCTGTTTCTGCAGTTTTTAAAATTTTTTTGCTAGTCCCACTCAAAAATACTTCACTTACTTGTAAGTTCAGTTATTTTTGACCATGAACTTCTTATTTTCCCTAAAATAGTTTTTAATACAAATGCTTTGACACATTAAATGTCTCTTGGTTCCTTCAGAGTAGATTTCATTCACTTCTGTTAGGTACTTGTGGACACTATACAGTCTCAAATCACTAAATGCTGAGTTTGCGATTCTGTATATTACCTGGGTGTGTGCATATGGACTACAAATCAGCATGAGGCTAGTTTTTCCAAATTCTTAGAGGAATATTTTTCTTCCTTTCACTCATTGCCAAGTTTTGAGATTGCTTTTTTTCCCTTAGCCTTGGGACAGGGATGGTGAGGGGCAGAACATTTCTTGCACACTCCACTCGTGGTTTCAGGCATCCACTGGGGGAGACTACTATACTGTTTGTCTAATTGTCATTTAATTGCAAATGTATCTCTCTCATTCTCTCCTTTAGGCATTTAGATTTTCTGTTTATCACTGTTGTTCTGCCAATTCACTAAAATATGCATTGGAGTGGACAACTGTCTTTTTATTTCTTTATACACACCTGGACAATTCCCAGCTAATATCTCTTCAAATAATGCCTCTCATCCATTCAGTCTATGTTCTCATTCTGGGACATAGTTTAGGTATGTTAAAGTTCCTTATTTTATTCACTGTGTCTATTTCCCTCTTATATTTTCTCTCCCTGTTTTTCTGTGTTCCATTATGGTCAGTTATCTGGATCTACCTTCTGATTTACTAACTCTCTTTTAAACTTTCTCTTTTTTTAAACCTCCTATTTTGTTTTAATATAACTTTATTATAAATTATATTTATTATAGGAATAGAATATTAATATAAACAAAAATTTAACATAAATATAAAAGTTCTATTGGTTCTTTTAAAATCTAAGTATGTTATATGTTCTTTTAACTTAATTGTTGTTTTATTGTTTATTTCTTTAAACATTTCATACATTTTATATCCTGTACTAGATAATTCAATATCTTAAGTTCTTAAGTGTTCAAAATGATATTATATTTGTTTCTGCCAACTATTAGTGTTACCTTGTTTCTTTGGATTCCTCATAATTGATGAGTATGAACTCAAATTTGACGTTCTAAGAGCTAAATTTCTGAATGGTTTACTGTAGAAACAGTTTTCATTTGACTCACCCAAGAGCTGGCGGGATAGTGTCAATCCAGGACTGGTTTAACTTCTTATTGGACAAAGGATTAATGTGGGAGTCCCTATTCTCCACCCATGGTGAGAGAGCTAGAACTTATTTTTCCATTTAGGCATAAACAGTGGCATTTATCTACAGGTCAATTCCTGATTTTGCATTTGCTTATTAGTTTCTGTTGATGTTGTTGGTGGTGGTTGGTTTCTGTTTTCTTTTGTTGCATTTGTATATTTTCCTTACTTGTTTGAGAGTACACATTTTTATTTTAGAAGTTTGTTTATTATAATTTATTTAGGCTCTGCTTTTATTGTTATAGGAAGATCTATCAGAGTTTCTGATCTGTGTATAATAATGGAAACGTCTGTATCTCCCTACACTTGTAGAAAATGGCCAGCTTCCATAATCTTTTCATTTTATAACCTTACTAAATATTATTTGGTGAATATTTATTTTACATAATAATTTCTATCTATATTTTAAAATTTACCTTTGGTGAAGCATTAATCCAAGATAACTGAAGGCAATAAACCCTTAGGCATAAAACCACCAATATCTCCTTATCATAGTCTGCATAACTACTAGGAGACAAAGATTGACTAAAGTGACCTACTTGTGTTTAGTAACTTGAGTTGACACTAGCCAACTTACTATGCTCAAATTCTACCATTTGTACAATACCCGTTAGTAACACTTGAGCTTGAATTAGTTAATGAAAAGCAGTAGAATATGTTATGATTAGAGAGACTATTGAATATTCTAATAAACCAGACCAAGGTGAAAATTCTTTCTAACATTTACTAGGTATATTATACTGGGCTTCAGTTTTTCCCATTTGTAAAATGAAGATAATATAAGATCTATCTTGTAAGATTAATGTCAAGATCATGCATTTAAACACATAAAACACCCAGCAAGATACTTGAAATATAGTAAAAATTTTTAGTAGACTTTAACCATGTGTTTATTATCTCTGATTATCAGGCAGTTCAGGAATGGGAAACAGTGTAGGTCAGTCTTTAAGGAAATGGAGTTTGGAAAGTTAAGTTCAAAAATCTTCAAGGAAGACTGGTCACCTGCTAGAGAGTCAGGCAACATTTATGAAGGCACCAGCTGTCAAAAGGAAAGGCTAAGTGTGTGAGTGGTGCAGAGAGATTAATTCCACAGTTTCTCTGGGGCTAGTCTAGGAAAACAAAGAGCTTAAGGTCTAAGGTTCCTTGGGAAGTATGTTCATACTAAAACAGTACTCTGATGACTTTCTTCAAGTGATAGAGGTTAGGTTCACATCTGAACAAGTACCTGGTTGATATTGCCTTATACTCATTTCTGCCCTTCCAGTCTTTGAAAGATAACCCTGAGGAGGAGTTACTGTAAATTCCTATTTTAAGATGTAAAGGTAGGTGGCCATAGCCACAGGGGGAAATGGGGACAAAAGAAGAAAGCTGAACCGACACAGAAGTACCTTGGAGTGTGTGTGTGTGTGTGTGTGTGTGTGTGTGTGTGTGTGTAAAGCTTTAGGGATACTTCTAGATATGATTAACTACAAAGAGAAACATATCAATCATTGTAACTAGAGCCAGAATAGTGGCTATTTCTAGGAGAGACGGAGTAGAACAGATTGTAGGACAAGGGAATCGAGTTGTTTTGGTAGAGTTGTTTCTTACGTTTTGTGGAGTTACACTTACGACCATTTGTTAAACAGTATATAAGTGTTTTATTCACATTTCTGTATTATCTTGTGTTTCTAACTTTTAAAAATGAAAAGAATTAAAATGTTAAAAATTTAAAATATTTAATAGCACTTGTTTTTTTGTAAAAGTATATTACACATAAAGCTAGTTTTTAGTTATTCTCATGTGATTATCATCCTTAGAATGATTTATGAGGTTCTGATCTCCAGCTGGTTTATCCTTGATAACTGGCATACTTCCATGCTGTTTCCCATACGTTTAGATGCTGGAAGTAATGCCTGGCTTTTACCCATTAGCCAATTGAAAAGATAATATTCACCATCTTTCTTATACCAATCAATAAAGTAATCAACGTGAAAGATTTGTTATTATATATCCAAAAAATCCTTATTATTGAGTCACGTCTATCCTACACCCTCTGCCAACTTGCACTAAAGCCCTGCAGTGGGGAGGCTCAGGCGTTTGAGTTTGCTCCAAAGGGAGCCTGGCCTAACCAGGAATCTGGGAACGATCTATCAACAGAGACAGGAAGCAGCTAGATTCCCTAAGTGCAGCTTTTTTACTAAACAGGTTCAGAGTGTGTCACCTCAAAAAATCATGCCACTCTGGCATAGGGATTATTTTGAACTGAAGGCAGTTGACAAGAAATAGAGTCAAGCTCTCTGCCTTCCCCCTATTTGCCTAAGTATAAGACATAAATATGTAAAGGTGTCCCGCCTACCCTCTCTACCAGGAAGGACAGAAGTTTATCACTGGAGACAACTATAGACCCTTATCAACCCAGAGATGGCAGCAGAGAAATCTACAAAAAAACCCTTACAAAGTAGGCCTTATCTTCCATGAGTTTCCCTATAAATTTACCTTTCCACAGTTTGCCACCGAAAAGCCTAAACCCTCCTTCCTTTGTCTTGTCACTCCTCTACAAAATTATTATCTTTGTCAAGGTGCTATATAAGCCCCAAGTTTTAATCATCCCTTTACCTATCACTGAGTAAGCCCCTGTGTATGCATGATGCACATGCTAATAAACTTCTGTTTGTTCTCTTCTTAATCTGTCTTTTGTCAGTCTGATTTACAGGGCCCTAGTTACAGAATCTAGGAGGTTACAGGGAAAAGTCTATTTTTCCTCCCTTACACTACCTACTCCTAACAGATGTCCTTTCAATTCCCATTTTGCTCTAGTTTCTGGAGTTGGTGTATCTTTTTGGTTTACTACAAAGATAGGAGCCTATTGCTGGGGCCCCCTCTTACCCCTCATTGTCCCTCATGTGGAGTGTTTCTCCTGGCTTTTATTCCTTGGCTCTGCTCTTGGAATCAGTCCTTCCCTCTCTCAGTCTCTCCACTCTTGCTTTTTGAAAGAATTTGCTCCCCAAATTAACAGCCTACTTTTCCCCTCTCTTCTGAATTATTCATTCCATCAGTACACAGGCTGTAATAGTTTCCATCTCAAAAACAAAAAAAATCCTCCCTTGACTCCTAGTAAACCCTACAACCCCATCCTGTCTCATTTCTCTCCCTAATTCACATCAAAAATCTTTGAATGATTTGTCCATGTTTATTCCCATGACTTCCTTAAAATACTGCCACCCGTTTATCCACCCGAATCAAAATTTCTTCCCACTACGGTATTGAAACCGTTTTTGTCAAGGTCACTAAAGACACCCATCTCACCAAATCCAATGATCAATTCTCTCTCTTCCTCTTTCTCAATTTCTATACAGCATTTGACATGGGACCACTCATCCTTAAAGAACTCTCTTCATCTGACTTTGGGAACACCTCACTTCCCTGGGTCTTCTCCAAATGGCTCTCCATTCCTTCCCATTTTTCCTTGCTGCCTCCCCTTCTCTTCCTGACTCCTAAGAGCTGGCCTGCTCCAGATCAGTCCCTAGTCTACTGCTCTTCATACGCTTTTTCTCTTTCCCTTGGCAGCCTGACTTCATAAACCATCACTATGGTGATGTATCCCAGAATGACATTTCTAGCCCTAAACTCTCTCAGGAATTCAGACTTGGAAATTTAATTGCCTCCTTGACATCTCCATTTGGTTTTCAAATTAGGCATATCAAACCAGTCTTAGAAAAACAAAACTTTCGTTTTTCCCTCCTAAACTTGCTCTTTGCTCTACTGCTTCCAAATCAAGAAACGTTTCCCTCATCCTTCCAATGACTCAGGCCAAAAGCTTTCTCTTATTCGCTGAATATAATCCATCAGCAAGTGCTGTCGGCTCTCTCTTCAGAGTGAGTTATGTCTCCAACTGCTTAGCAACTCTACAGCTGCGTCTTAGTCCAGGCTGCTCTGCTATTACCTGGTCTCTCCTCCAGCTGCTGCCGTCTCACCTGGTTCTATCTGGCCTATCTGACCCTGCTAGTGATTGCCTACAGATCTTTCTACACAGAGCAGATGCAACTATTTTTAAAAATGAATATAATGTATGTTTCTTTCCTTCATAAAATCCTTCAATGGCTTCCCCTTATACTTGAAATGCAAATTCCTCACCGGGGCCTAGAAGACATTATATGGCCTGTCCCTCACCTGTATCTCCTACTAGGTTTTCCTTTCTTCATTATTTTCTAGCAACACTAGCCTTCTGGATTTTTCTTGGATATGCCAAATCTCTGCCCATTTTGCAGACTTTACACTTTTGTTGTGCTCTCTGTCTGGTAGATTCAACCCTAATCGTTGCATGGCTACACTCTTCTCTGTAGAGGATTCTTTTCCAGGCTTTCCTCTAGAGTTTTTCCTTGACCTTATTTAACATACAGCTTCCCCTCCACTCCTGATGCTCTGCTTCTCTTTTCCAGTAACCTGGCTTTTACTAACTTTGTACATACTTACTTTGCTTTGTACATTCTTAGTACATGATCAGTATGTATCATTATCTCAAATTACATTATAATCTATTTTCTAATGGACTACTGTCTTCTTTAAAACATAAACTCCAAGAGTATTGTGTAACATACAATAAAAATGATACAATTTCTTCTCAAAAGACATTGCAGACTCCTGATAACTCCACAGTGATCAGTTAGATCTCTAAGTTATATTAGACCCAGAGACCTCTTGCTGCAGGGAGAATAGTTTCATTCTCCTCAGTGCTATTCAGATAGACATTGGCCAAGATATTAACCTCTGACTACATCCTTGGACAAGAAAATGGAGTGAAATCAGCTGGGTCTTAACTCTCCCCAGGACAGATGAAAGGTTTATTTATAGGTCTACTGAAACATCTTTCTTCCCTCTATACTCCTTGGAAAATACTGAAACAAGGTTGGTTTGAAAAGTTGGTGAACTATTTTAATAAGTCATCTTCAGGTTTGGATTTGAAGGTAAATTCATCAAGAGTAAAGGTCAGACCATGTTCCCTGAAGCTACTGGAAACCAGACTCCAGTGCTAACCACTGATAAACAAATGGTTTAAACCAAATAGCTCAGAGGTTAAACTTTGCCGTGAAAAATATGCCGCAATATTCTAGGTGACTCAAAAAATATGAACATTTTTCTCACTTACTAAACCAAACATTTGGCCCACTAATTTAAAAAACAAAAACAAACAAAAGAACTAAAACCAATTTAAACTAAACTCCTATCTACCTTCCTTTGAATGAAATAGTGATTTTTTTAAAAGTGTACATATCCTCAAAAAAAGTATAGAAGTTCAGAGGCTACACATAGTACCAGAAAGCAAGTAATATATTTGTGAGGCAAAAATCTTTACCACTTTTGGTGCTCAAACCACACTCTATTAAAACTCATGATTTTCAAATAGAATATATGAACAGGTTTCTCTGTTGAAGTTTGCATAGTGTTAGCCCTGGATTAAATATTAAGGAATCAGGAAGGAAGTAGGATGAGGAGAAGCTAAAAGCCAAAGGCAGTCCACTCTCATAATATGTTGCTGGAAATCGCATTGTATTGAGTTTTGGGGTAAATGAGGAACTCCCTCTCACATTGATCACTATTTACCTCATTTTAAATAGGAGAATTTCAAATGGACTCTTCTGTGATCTTTTTCTAATAAGAAAGATTTCTGGAGGAAATCTTTGAGGTACACAGTGAGTCTTCTTAAAAGGTAAAAAAGAAACATTTTTAAAAGTTTATTTTTTCCTCTATAAAAACTCTGAAACAAATCTATTTCATATTTTTTTGTCCTGTAACACACATCCAGTAACTAAAATACATTTCTGAAATTTGAACAGTTATTTGGGAAATACTGCAAGTATTCACCCAATGTGAAAGTAGGGTGTATTACTGTACACAAGTATTCCTAGACATTATGTTCCTGACACATCAAACACCTAATAATGTTTTATTGCATAAATGAATAAACCCTATGACACATAAAGTCATCAAGAAATAAAGCATGTTTCTTTCCAAAAAAAAGCAGGAATAAATCAGTAGTTAGGCCATTTTTATTTCTAGTTATGCCATAAATGTATGTCAAAGTATTGATCAAACTATATATATATCTTTTAAAATTTAAATATCCCTTTTAGAAAAATTTTTACATTCATATAATTATGACTTTAACTTTTTTTCTAGAATGTCTTTCCTGGCATATATAGAAGATGCAAAGATTAAAGGTACAATTCCACCTTCAAGGAGTTCATATCTAGAGAGAGAAAATAACAAGTAAACGTAGAATTATAGCATAGTGTAGTGGGCACTACATGAGAAGCATGAAAAGATTTCCATGACAGTACATCAGTAAGATGTCTTACCCATCCTGGGGAATCATGGCAGGCTTCTAATATAAAGTGGGGGTCTAAGTCAAAATTTGAAGGACAAATAGTAGTAGCAAGGAAAAGAATGAGTGAGAGAGGAAAAGATGTGCCTAGAAGAGGCACAAATACAGGAGTAAGAGAAATCACAGGGCAGGGAAATGAAAATAGTTCTACAGTGGCTGAAATATTAGTTGGAAGTAGAGAAATGGCAAACTCAGAAGCCTTCCATGCTCAGATGGAAAATTTAGAGGTGTGAAGGGCGCAGTATAAAAAAATGGGAAATAATGAGAACTATGGCAGCTGGAGATTGCAAGCCAGGCTAAAAGCATTTATAGTGAAATGAATAGACAAGGAGCTGCATAAACAAAATATCTGCAGGTTGGAGATAAAGTCCGTGGATCAGTAGTGTGTGATTCGTGTTAATGATTTGATTTTAAAAGGCTTTGCATACAATGGTAAATCATTTTAACTTTATCTTCAGACAACGGGAAAACACTGAAGAATTTTAAGTAGGGCAGTGACATAATACTTATAATACAAAATAATGGCAAAACTACACTCTAGGTTATGGAGGGTATGGTAGGTTACTTGAGTACGTACATCTAAATGTCCATGTCCACAGTTCTCATCAAAGTAACCAAAAAATACATATAAAAATGAAAAGCTCTGACCTTCATTCTGAAAATTAGAAAAAGGAGAATCTTGATCCTAGAAAATTTAAACATTTGCTTGCAACATAATAAATATTGAACTGCAGTGGAAGAGTTGGCTGGTTATTGACTGTCCACTGGGAAAGGAAGACTTTGTCTCAGAATTAAATGTTAAACAGGAATGTTTAACAGGAATGTTGTCAGGAGAGACTGTGGGAGATGAAAAAGGAAAATTTTTGCATTCAGTAATTGTAATTGATTCAATGAACAAGAATTTGGATTTTGATTAGAATTGAACACATGACATAAACATAACTTGAAAAATGCTTGCAAAACTCAGGAAAAAAATAGGAGCAAAAATAATGAGAGACTATATAGTATATATTTGGGTTTGGATATTTTGTATAAAATTAGAATTTCAAAAGAAACAAGCACAGCAGATAAAGAATGAGAAGTTCTAAAATAAAACAACAAAAACAAAAAAACTTTCCTAATCCAAAGATTTGAGTTTTCATAATAAAGTGGATTACTAAAACCCAGATTTTTAAAAAATAGAAGTGTTAGAAGTTTTATGTGAAATTTTTAATAGTGGCAACATCTTTAAGGATTCAAATAGAAAAAACTATGCTTATAAATGTAAAAAATTCATCTGGTATCACTCTTCTCTGCAACATGTTATTTCAGAAACAATGGAGTAATGATACCCATAGGTCTTTGGGTAGAAAGAAGATGACACAAAAATTCTACATGAATTGAGTGCATAAATGTGGGCAGAGAAAATAATTTTAAGTTGTAATAATTCTGAGAAAGTATTCTACTCAATTCTGGAACTTTCTAAATCAAAACTACTCAAAGAACTACTTTTGTTGACTAAGAGATGGATTAAAATAAACTCAATAATAGGGAGGTTGTGCTATTATATTATTCATAGTGAGCAGTGGTACCAGAAAACAGTAAATGATTGCTGTTAATATGGCTACAATAATGAAATTTGTGTCAAAAGTTTTAAAATAAAATATACATTATAAAGAAATAATAAGAAAGATCTAAAATAAGAAGTGGTAGTAACCAAAATTGAAAAGGTGTGGAAGGGAAGTTGGATATATTACTGATTTCTTACTTCAAATAAACAGAAGTCAATATATTTTTTACAAATATAATTTTACAAATTGAAACCAGTAAGTTTGAAAATATTTTTAAAATCTTAAAACCAACTTTTAATAGAATTTTAAAAACAATGCACTAACTAACTTTGAAAATGTCAAAGGAAAGCAAAGGAAACACTGTTATAAATGACATGAATATTAAAAGAAGAAAAAAAGAGAAGACATCAGAGAAACCTAAAAAGCAAGGTATTATGCAAGTAACAAAAACAAAAACATAATTTAATTAAAAACTCTTCAAATAGAGGCAACGCCCACTTGGGAGAAAAGCAAAAAACCCAAAATAACAAAAAAAAGCCCCACAAACTTGTGTGTTATTTACAAGAGATACAAAATAAATAAAAACAAAGCCTCAAGTCCACCCAAAAAAGAAAGGAAAATAGGTAATATTAATGGCATCCATAATCAAATTCAAAGAAATAAAGTTGTTTAAAAAAGTTATTCTTTATTAAACACTAATATACTTTGAAGATATAGTAGGCTATAGTGGCCATTATCTTTTATGTTCTCAACAAGAGCTAACTTATTAAAAGCAAAAGTAAAGAGAAATAAAAGGATTTGGCTAAATCGTAATTATAACGGAGGGTGTACATTATTCTCATTCTTTGTCACATCAAATAGGAAAGTAATAAAATGGGTGGTTTGGGCTTCCCTGATGGTGCAGTGGTTAAGAATCTGTCTGCCAATACAGGGGACACGGGTTTGAGCCATGGTCTGGGAAGATCCCACATGCCGCAGAGCAACTAAGCCTGTGCGCCACAACTACTGAGCCTGTGCTCTAGAGCCTGCGAGCTACACTACTGAACCCCGTGCACCTAGAGCCCGTGCTCCACAAGAGAAGCCACCGTGATGAGAAGCCCGTGCACCGCAAGGAAGAGTAACCCCGCTTGCCACAACTAGAGAAAGCCCACACACAGCAACGAAGACCCAGCACAGCCAAAAATAAAATAAATAAAAAAAATTTTTTTCAAAAGGTGGTTTGAAATATACTCTTAGATATGCTTATTTGGATAATGGGAAGTTGATTTATGAAGAATTTTACTTAGCATTCTATTTCAGCTTTGTGCAGTTCACAGAGGAGCTCAAAACTGAGAGCAGAATAAAACAACTATGCAATCACATTTGCGGTGTTATACTGAAACATGGTGGTTTAACTTTCCTCTCACAGTACCCAGGATCTGTTAGTAATCACGTCACATATCACTCTCTAATAATTTCATATATCAAGTTCCTAAAATATGACCTTTTCATTTATTTCTTTTCTTTCTGTTTTTACTATTTTATTTTTGTATTAAAGGTTGAATAATATGTTATGGGTATTATACATTATATTTTGTTTACATGATTTTACGTGTATGGTAAGTGATAGCTACCAATGAAAGGAGAAAAACAGCCATAAGATAGAGTACTTAATTAGATGAAAAGTATCTATTAAAATTGTGTTTTATTTGACTGTTGAGGGAATTATGTCCATTTAATAAGATTTGGTAATAATTTAACAAAAATTAGCATTGATATTGAATGCAGTTTTTCCCCATTGAAATGAATACTATTGACCTGAGATACTTAACCTATTACAGGGCTTTCATGGATTTAATATGTTTGAAAGGCAGAGAAGAAAATATGTGTACCTACAGTAGACATCCATAATTTCCCAAACATTCATAGAGCATTTACAAAATGCTTGCACTTAATTTTAAAAAATCATTATATTCCCCAAAGTAAATAATATTATCTTCTCTGGACACAATAAATTCAAACTAGAAAGAGACATAGAAAAACAAGCCAAAGCAAACTTAGACCTTAGAAAATACTGTCCTTGTGTCTTTGGATCATAATGAAAAACAATTCTAGAAATACATACCAATGAGGAAACAATATATTAAGTGTCTATCAAAACATCTAGAATGCAGACACAGAAATGTTAAGATAAATCTTCATATTTCTAGATACTTTTATTCTTACTTTAAAAAAAGGTGAAAATAGGGCTTCCCTGGTGGCGCAGTGGTTGAGAGTCCTCCTGCCGATGCAGGGGACGCGGGTTCGTGCCCCGGTCCAGGAGGATCCCGCATGCTGCGGAGCAGCTAGGCCCGTGAGCCATGGCCACTGAGCCTGTGCATCCGGAGCCTGTACTCCATAACGGGAGAGACCACAACAGTGAGAGGCCTGCATACTGAAAAAAAAAAAAAAAGTGAAAATAATGAAACTAACCATTTGGATAAAGACATAGAAAAGAACCTCAAATGAGTTGGGAAATAACAGAAGGAAATTTCCTCACTTTGGCAAGAAACAATAAAAAATGGCATAAAGGGTAAATATTTGGGAAAATATAGAAAACATTCTATCTTTATTTTAATATAATGTTACATTCCTAAAGAAGATTATTGACAGATTAAATATAAAAACACCACAATATATTGTGAGGTATATAAATATGTAGAAGCAAAATACATGACAACAAGGTTACAATGTGTGGGAGACAATTGTAACTAAGATTTTTACAGTGACATAGTATAATAGTTGAAGGTAGATGTTGCTATGGTAAAGGTGCATAATGTATTCTATTGAGCAATACTAAAAATAATAATATATTTTTAGCATATAGCTAAAAATGCTAAAGGGGATAAATACTAAATCCTCACTGATTCAAAAAGGGGCACAAAAGGAAGAGGATGAAGAAACTGATGGGACAAATAAAATGAATACCAAAATGGTAAGATTAAACTCAATCACATCAATAATTAAAAGAAAATAGACTAAATACACCAATTAAAGGACAAAATTCATCCGACTGGATATCAAAGCAAGATCCAGCTAAATGCTGTTTACAAGATACACACTTTAAATATAAGTGCAGACAGTTTGAAAACACAAGGATGAGAAAAATGTATAATATATTTTATATAAATATTAATCATAAGAAAGTTCTTATAACTATGGTAGAGTCAGGAAGAGTAAATTTCAAGATGAAGGGCAATACCAAAGATAAAGAGAGACATATGGTCAAGAAGATACAACAATCATATGTACATATGAAGCAAAAATAACTCTTTAGATATAAAAACAAATGAAAAGAATTAAAGGGAAAATTAGAAAAAGACACAATTATATTAGATGATTCTAACACTATTTGGTTAAAAATAGTAGAAAAATAAGTAAAGATATAGAAGATTTGAAAACAGATATTCATCAACCAAATTTTTCATTCAACCCAACTGGCATTACAGAAACAAAGAAACAAAATAAAAATACTTCAAAATGCACACTTCTTGCAAGTGTGCATGCAGTGTTCACCAAGACAGACCATGCACCAGGTCATGACACACACACCAATACATTTCAAAAGATTGAAATCATTGAATATGTTCTCTAACCACAACATTATTAAAGGTAAAACCAAAAAGATATCTTTTAAAATCCTTAATCCTTGAAAATTGATTGTTGAAACAATCAAGAGGTCAAAAATAAATATTTTTTGAACTGAATTATAATGAAAAGCCAGTATGTCAAAATTTGTGAGATGCAGCTAAAACAAGGAAATGTACAAGAAAATGTATAATTTTAAGTGCCTATGTGATATTCATACCAACTAGTGTGGCAGCTGAATTCAATAAGACTGATGCTATCAAAGGTTACTGAGAAATTGGATACCTTGCATAATGCTGATGAGGGTCGTACATGTCTGGAAAGATGTTTGACAGTTTCTTATAAAATTAACTCTACTACTCAGCTTCCACTTCTGGATATTTATTCAAGAAAGTCCTCTAAAGGACTTTCCTAAGAATATTCATACCAGTCTATTCATAATGACTAAAAACTGATAGCAATCTAAGTGTCCATCAAAAAGAGAATAGGTAAAAAATTTGTGGAATCATCACATAATGTAATACTACTTGACAATAACTAAGAAATGCTATAACCTGGTTGAATCTAAAAAACATTGTGTAAAGTGACATAAACCAGACAGAAAAGAGTATATACAATATGATTCCACCACACATAAATCTAACCTATAGTGATAGAAATAAGAAAGTCATTGCCTCTGGATATGCGGGTTGAGGGTGAAAGGTAAGAAAATTGCCTAGACAGGGGCAAAATGAAACTTACTGGGATGATGGAAATGTTCTATATCTTGTTTTGGGTGGTGGTTACACAGATGTATATAGCTGTCAAATCTCGTCAAACTAAATCCTTAAGAACTAGGTATTTTATTGTATATAAATTATAACCCAATGAGATTTTTAAAATATATTAATGGAGATTTTCTATATCATTGTTAAACTTTTTCTGAAAAAAGCCCATTTACTAAATATTTTAGGCTTTGATGGCAATACTGTCTATGTTACTCAACTCTACCATTATTGCAAGAAAGTGGCCATCAACAAAGGTAAACAATGGGCATTGCACCATTAAACTGTATTTACATGTTAACTAAAATTACTATGGTGATTTTTTTGCAATATATATATAAGTATCAAATCATTGTGCTTTACACCTGAAAGTAATATATTGTTATATGTCAATTACACCTCAATAAAATTCTTTTAATTTAAAAATTAAAAAATACACACACTTATATTTACAAAAGCAGGTGGCAGGTTGGTTTCATAGGCCAGAGTTCCCACCTTTGTTCTGTATTCTTACTTATTTTTTCTAATTGATCAGTTAATTATTAAAAGAGGTATTAAGGAGAGGTATTAGTGAACTTGTCAAATTCTTCTGGCTGTTCTGTCAAATTTTACTTTATGTATTTTGAGGGTTTTTTTTATTACATGAATACATTCTATGTACTTGGAAACATACTGGTGAATTGACACTCCAAATTTTATTGTTGTTAGTGTGTTCTTTATCTGTAGAACAGTAAATTATTGGCCTTAAGGTCTAAAACTAGTTAAGCCCTGTTTCTAATAGTAAAACACTACATTTTTAAAGTAAAATATATCTGATATATATTTTTCAATTTTTTTTAATTTTAACTTTTCTGTGCCTTTGTATTTTTAGAAGAATTCCTTATAAGCAGCATATAGCTGGATTTATCTTGAACAAGTTTGAAAAAAATCTTTTAATTGGAAAGTTTAATCTATCTATCATATTATTTTGGTTTCTCTATGTCCCTCATTTTTTTTTTTTTTTTTTAATTTTTTTTTTTAATTTTTTTTTTTAATTTTTTTTTATTTTTTTTTTTATTTTTTTTTTATTTTTGGCTGTGTTGGGTCTTCGTTTCTGTGCGAGGGCTTTCTCCAGTTGCGGAGAGCGGAGGCCACTCTTCATCGCGGTGCGCGGGCCTCTCACTGACACGGCCTCTCCCGTTGTGGAGCACAGGCTCCAGACGCGCAGGCTCAGTAGTTGTGGCTCACGGGCTTAGTTGCTCCGCGGCATGTGGGATCTTCCCAGACCAGGGATCGAACCCGTGTCCCCTGCACTGGCAGGCAGATTCTTAACCACTGCGCCACCAGGGAAGCCCCTCTATGTCCCTCATTTTATGTTTATTACTTTCGTTTCTGACTTTGTGTGCATTTATTGAACGTTTATAATCCATTTTGCCACTATATTGTTTTATAAACTACACACTAGTTCCATTCTTTGAGTAGTTTCTAAATACATGCGTATTTTACAAAAAATCAAATTTTAGTCATTGCCTCCGCAAAATAGGTTAATATAACATATTAACTTGAATTCCATTACTCCATTTTAGCGTTTTATCCTTTTTCAATATTTTGAAATGCTATTATGTTTTATCTCCCAAATTAGACATGATTGTTATTATTTTGTAAGCCAATGTCTTATTTTTCTTATATCTCAAAATCTCCTTTAAAATTATTTCCTTCCACCTGAAGCATTTCTTTCAGAAATTATTTATATGAAAGTCATTTGAGTCAACTCTATCAGTTTTTGTTTTAATAAGAATGTCTTTATTTTACTCTCTTTCTTCAGTAACAGTTTAGTTGAGTCTCCCTCAGAACCTTGAGATCATTATTTTACTGCCTTTTTCCTTCCACCTTTGCTGTTGAAAAGTCTTCTCCAAGTCTGTCATTTCTTCATAGGCAATTTGTTGTTTGTTTGTTTTTTTATTCTGGGAGTCTATGATATCATCTCTTTAACTTTCATTTTTTTAAATCCTTCTTAGGATTCATTGGTCTTCCCAAAGCTGAGAGATTTTTTTTTTCCTTCCATCTTTTCTAGACAGTCTTTCTCTTAGCAAATATTGCTTTTCTTCCATTCTTTCTTGATCTTTAACCAACTGTTTGATAATGCTTTTCATTCCTTCATCCATCTCCTTACCTTATAGTCAGACTTCATATTTTGCTCTCTGTACAAAATTCTGATAATTTCCCTAGATTTATTTTTCATTTCATCAACTCTGAAATATTGTCTAATCTGCTATTTGAAATATCCACTGGTTTTACAAAATTTCAATGAAATAAAATTTTTCGTTACTATAATTTCCTCTAAGGTTATTTTAAAATCTTTCTATAATTTATTTGTGTTTTAAATTCCCTTTTAAACTATTTAAACTACTTTGATTTTGATTACAACTATTCCAATATACGAGGCTCTTGGAGGTAAAAGTGTGCTGTTTATTATTTTGGCTGTCACTCATGGTGGCTAGTTTCCCTCTGTTTTGAGATCTGACATTGGAGGGGGGTCCTTCCTCTGACCTTTTGTCCTATGTGAGTTATAATTCAACTTCCGCCTTACTACCAGTGAGAGCTCAGCCTGCCTGGTTCCCCTTATTACTCACTTGAGAAATAAGTACCTAAAGAAAATCAAGCTTTATTTATTTATTTTTTCTCCCAGAGACAACAAATTATAATCCTGTACTGCTGAAAGAATATTTCTCCCTTGACCTTGTTTTTAAAATTTTAAATTTATTTTGCCTCTGGAACGAATACCTCGTCACATTATTCATGTGTGCTGTGTTTGGCCTTTTCCTATCCCTCCAGAAGGCAACTGCATGAAAATGTTGGCATAACTGCTCTTTGCTACTGAGTAGGAATGACACTAGCTCTAATTAGATTACCTTTATTATAGAAACGGACAACCCTAAATGGCTACTTGTGCGTGTTTTTTAAGCAACGGTTTCTCCTACGGAGTGACCTGCCTCATTATCTTATCTAATCGTATCTGGGCTTCTCAGTTCCCACCTCCTCAAGTCACCATCACCTCTTCCTTGGGTTAGAGCTGACCTCTTGACTCCCCTCAGACACTCCTCAAATCTGTTGTTCTTACAACCACTTCAAAAACCAGTTCTTAAAAATATATTTTTTTATTTGAGATGACCAATAAAACCAAGAAGAAACTGAAGGCTTTACCAGGCACTTGTTTAGTCATACAGTAGTCTCAGTCTAAAGAAAAGGTCCTGGGCGGAAAGAATGAAAATTAAAATGGGGGTGAAAAGACATAAAGAGGAAGAAGAAAAAGGGTAAAGGGTTGCAAGATGCAGGAGAGAGAAAAGATAAAAGGAGAACTGAGAGCTGTTTGGAGAAAACACTATCCATTTTCATCAACTTTTTTTTTTTTTTTTTTTTTTTTTTACTTTTCCATTATGGTTTATTACAAGGTACTGAATATAGGACCCTGTGCTATACAGTAGGACCTTGCTTATCTATTTTATCTAGTTTGCATCTGCTAGCGATATTTGGCATCATCTCTTCTTTTAGTTAGAACCCACGAACTGAGCATAGGAATGGTGTGGAAATCACAGGGTGGGAGAAAAGGAAAACCCAATGCATCTCTTGCTCTAAGCAGGCGCAGGTGTGATAAATCACATGCAGTCTGGCAGTATATCCCATTAGACCTTGCCTGGGCACTGGCTTTTGGGGCTTGGACAGGGTCCATTGGCAACCCACGAGCACCACAAACCTCCCAGGCTGTGCTGTTTGCTTGAGCGTAAATCTATTTGCGAGAGAACAGGAGGGTGTTTGAAACAGCTGAGCTGTTTGGGGGCTGAACTGGCTTCTACTCAGGAAATCTGGGGAGAAAGAAGGTGAGAAAGAGTAGGAGGAAGAAATATACATGTATTGCCTGAAGAGAGAAACAGAACTGAGGCCCTGACATGATCTGATCCCTCTAAGTAAAACCCTATTTGCAAAACATGCATGGTTTTCAGAATTTACTAAGCTAAAGAAGTGTAGAGTATAAGGTCACACCTACCTGTCATTCTCTGCTGTCTAGACTAGGAGAGGGCAGATGAGGGACTCAGGAATAAGAACAGAGATATGGGGGCAAGGGAGGAGAAATAAGAAAGACTTGATTCTTCTGTATCTCCAAGTTGCTTCTTCTAACTCTGAGTGGTACAACAATGACTTTTGTTGCACCTCCTCCAATGCAGTACATATTTATCAAACTGAGCATTAATTCCAAATATTACCTGAGGGCAAATCAAGAGCATCATCAGCATATTCCCTGAAAAAAGGTTTGTGGTGGAGGGGAGGGGGTCTCATCCAACATTCGTACATTCTTTCTTTTTCTTAAGCATCTAATGGATGTAAATCCTGCCTCATGGAAACGAGAGGCACAGATTCTGAAGCTTCACTGCTTGGGTTCTGTATCCTGGCCCTGCCTTTTACTAGTTCTGCTATCTTGGATGGGTTACTTAACCTCTCCTTACCACAGTTTCTGCATATGTAAAATGTAAGAATTCATTTTGTTAGTAAATATAAGTTCTTGCAACAATTCCTGGCACATAGTAAGCACCGTGAAGTGTTTGCTGTAATAATCATGCCTCCCAACCCCCAATGTCAAGTCAAACCTGGTTCCAAGGACTCATTCACCAAAGTCCTTAAGATATCTAATACAAATCACGTTGGTGTCTCCTTCTTCTTTCCATGGTGGTACAAAGACTCGGAGATTATGCAGTCCAGGTGAGGATAAGCAAGGGGTCATATGGCTGTTAATCCATGCTCATCCCAGTCATCACCCTTCTGCCATACGATGCCCTGGTCAAGCAGGTCAGGGCTCTTCAAGGTCATTGAGTACACAGAGATGCTGGTCATAATCAAATTCATTATGTGGATCCTTACCACAGCTCTCAAGGACATGATGCTCAGTGCCCAGCCTCCACAAGCTCCAGAGAACCATCCACAAGCTGAGGTCCTGGCGCCTCCAGGTGGTGTGCAAGGGAGGACAGGTGTTTGCCATTTTATGTCCCATGGCCTGTCCTTCCCAATGAGCAGTATATCACCTCTGATAAGTCCTTTTTTCCTCTAATAGCACAAGTTTACATCCCTTTCCTCTTCGGGAACATCCATCCCAATCCTCTACATAAGTCTAGGATTAAAGCACTAAGGTTCTGTTAACAACCCTATGGGTCTGTGGGAAGCACAGACCTCAGCAACACAAAGTTACCCTCTTAAGATATTTTTGCCTATACCATTAGTCCATGGCAGAAAAAAATACACTACTTATCAATCTTAAATCACTAAAAGTGGGGAAATTACATATTATGTTACTCCTGCTAATGTAGTAAAAGGTAAACAGAAACACCTTTGAAGTTTTAATGCCAAAAATATAGTTTGTGTGTTTGGGGATGAATGGGATACAGAGAGGACAGGAACAGAACCCTTTCCCTTACAGAATGTAGCTTCTAGTTTGGATGTCACAATCTTTAAACTCAGCAGGCATGCCTTAGAATAATGGCATGCAAATACAGAATAATTCTGGCAAGCCACCGTGAGCCATGTTGCTTTTATAACTCATACATCTATTCATCCCCTGTTCTGCTTTACTCCCTAAACTGACCCTTGTGATCAGATCTGTGGGCAACAAGATAGCCTCATACTTGAGTGGTTTCTTCTCCTATTGGTATTTGTCCCCAAATCCCTATTAATAGAAACTGAAGCTGTGAGAACAAAGCTCTGGGAAGGAATAGACAGGTGTCTACATTTTCATAGGAAATTCACTGAGCTGCAGCCAAGGGAATTATTCAAAAACCCAGGTTAGGGCACTGCAGTCAGAGCTAGGAACACCAGAGTATCCGAAGAAGACTTTTATTTACATCTGAATACAATCTCCAGAGCTGCCTGACTTGCTTTCAGGCTGCTGTGAATATTTTGGTGGGAAAGTCTGCTTTGAATTCAGGGTAGCAACACACAGCTTCTTGCACCTCCCCTCCTGACACCTACCCAGGAGCCACTGAGAGAGGATTCCTGAAAAAGAGGGCCGGAGAGTCATGGACATATACACACTAACAAACGTAGTAATGTAGATAGCTAGTGGGAAGCAGCCGCATGGCACAGGGATATTAGCTCGGTGCTTTGTGACAGCCTGGAGGGGTGGCATAGGGAGAGTGGGAGGGAGGGAGACTCAAGAGGGAAGACATATGGGAACATATGTATATGTATAACTGATTCACTTTGTTATAAAGCAGAAACTAACACACCATTGTAAAGCAATTATACCCCAATAAAGATGTTTAAAAAAAAAAACAAAAAACAAAACCTTTTAGGCTTTGTTACTATGGTAAAATGGCCTTTCCTCTGTGCTGCAGATATGGGAAAGGAAATACAAGGAAGTTTAAGAAGATGTAGTTTAAATAGCATTGGATTGATTCCAAATGGCTTCATTTTTGCATAAGAGAGTCCCAAATCAGATCTAAAACATAATCACTGCTATAGTTGTAGGCTTTCCTTCTAGCTATCAGCTTCTGCTAATTATACTCCAAAATGTGAGAGAGATTTGCTTTGTTTCTTGAATCAAAGCACCAGTCTTTCCTAAGATCAGCGCTAACCATTTCCAAATTCCTCATGTGGATCAAGGAATTTTCTCTGCAGAGGCAAGATAGTAGAGTCGTTATGAAAATGGCCTTTGGGTCAGAACAAAAGCTGAGTGAATAAAAATTCTCTGCTGACCTTGAGTAAATTACTTGCTCCTCACTGCTTCACAGGTTTGGATCAGAAGTGTGTTCTAAAGGCTAAATGCTATAATGAATAAAAAATGTTTGGTACAGAGCCTGGTACGTAATGAAGGGTTAATAAGTTAATGATCATTATCTCTATGTTGTTGGCTCACATCTAGTAAGTGTATTTTCCATTCTGAATTGCTAGACTCATCCCCACTCAGGAAAATAAAGTCATGAAGATTTTATTTATTTATGTGTTATTTAGTCAGCCACATGGCTAACATTTGAATCACAGACTTTGCAAATATAATTAAAGCCATGGATCCCCTTCTCCCAAAAGAAGAAATACAGTACCAAGATACACCAATGTTCATAGCAGCATTATTCACAATCAAAAAGGTGGAAACAAGCCAACTGTCCACTGATGGATAAATGGATAAACAAAAAGTAGTATATACATACAGTGGAAAGAAAATACATTCCTTTAAACGGAATGAAATTCTGACACATACTACAGCATAGATGAACCCTGAAGACATTATGCTAAGTGAAATAAGCCAGACACCAAAAGACAGATATATGATTCCACTTACTTGAAGTACCAAGAGTAGCCAAATTCATAGAGACTGAAGGGGAAGGGTGGTTGCCAGGGTCTGGGAGAAGGGGAGAATTTGGAGTTATTGTTTAATGGGTAGAGAGTTTCAACATAGAATGATGAAAACCTTCTGGGGATGGATGGTGGTCATGCTTGCACAACAATGTGAATGTACTAATTGCCACTGAATTGTACGCTTAAAAATGGTTAAAATGGTAAATTTCATGTTATGTGTATTTTTCCACAATTAAAAAATAGTAGTACCAGGGGACGCTGGTTTAGTAAGTCTAGAGGAAGACAAATATTTTTAAAGCAGCTTTATTGAGTTATTATTTACGTACATACCGTAAAATCCACCCACTTTAAGAGAGCAATTAGTTATTTTAGTAAATTTATACAGGTTTACAACCATTACCATAATCCAATTTTAGAATATTTTCATCACCTGAAAATCTTACTTTGTGTCCTCTAGTTGTGCCTTTTCTACAAATTTCATAAAAAGTAAATCACACAATATATACTATTTGTGTCTGGTTTCCTTCATTTAGTATGTTTCTGAGATTCATCCACATTGTTGCACGTATCAGGATTTCATTTTTTCTGTTGCCTAGTAGTGTTTCATTGTGTGGATAATTGTTTACCCACTCACCAGTTGATGGACACTGGGGTTGTTTCCAGAGTTTGGCTATCATGAATAATGCTGCTGTGAACATTCCTGAACAATTCTTCACATGGACATAAGATTTTATGTCTCTTGTGTAGATACCTAGAGTACAGTTGCTAGGTTATAAGGTAAGTGTACGTTTAACTGTTTAAGAAGCTGTCAAATTATTTTCCAAATTATGTGTACTATAGTTTACATTCCCACCAACATATATGCAAGTTCTTGCTTTTGATGTTGTTTTGTTTTATTGTTTTCATTCCATTTCAGATTCCATTGGCATCTGATGAGCATCTGTGTTTGTGGGCAGAAAGAGTATATTGAAACCAGTTGATTATGTATTCAGTTGTTACCTAAAATTTTGTGGTCTATGTGTAACCACTGATAAAGAAATTCTTATTGCTCTCACTGTCCTTTTTTTCAAAAGATAACAGAAATTTTGTATTCAATCCTACAAGTTTTTTTTTTTTTTTTTTACCTTGCTCTTTTAACCTTTCTCTTGTCCCAGATCCCGGAGATCTGTAAGTCTGGGTTACACCAACTCATAAGGAAGTGTTTAATAGCTAATGTGCTACTTTTTCAGGATTATCTCGATATTTAGGAATAATTGCAGATTGGGGAAGAACATGTCTAGTTTCAAATTCTGGCTCCACCGCTAACCATCTCTGTGTCTTAGGGGACATTACTTAACCTCTCTATGTGACATATTTTTTTAACTTAAAGTGAAGATAATAGTGGTTTTACCTCATAGAGATGTCATGAGAATTGAAAAAGAAAACACATGTAAAATACTTAGAACAGTGTCTCATATATTATACATACTTCATTAGAGGCAGAATCCAGAGATATTGTGGCTTTGGTTCCAGAACATTGCAATAAAGCGAGTCACATGGATTTTTTTTTTGTTTCCCAGTGCATAAAAAAGTTATTATACAGCATATTGTAGTCTATTAAGTGTGCAATAATATTATGTCGCAAAAATGTATACACTTTAATTAAAAATACTTTATTGCTGAAAAATGCTAACCATCGTCTGAGCCTTCAGTGAGTCATAATCTTTTTCCTGGAGGAGGGTCCTGTCTCCATGCTGATGGCTGCTGACTGATCAGGGTGGTGGGCACTGAAGGCTGGGGTCACTGTGGCAATTTCTTAAAATACGACAACAGTGAAATTTGCTGCATCAGTTGGCTCTTCCTTTTACAAATGATTTCCCTGTAGTCTTTCAAAATTGGAGTCAATCCCCTCAAAGCCTGCCCCTGCTTCATCAACTAAGTTTATGTAATGTTCTAAATCCTTTATTGTCATTTCAACAGTCTTCACAATATCTTCACCGGGAGTAGATTCCATCTCGAGAAACCCCTTTCTTGGCTCACCCATAAGAAGCAACTCCTCATCCACGAAAATTTCATCATGAGATTACAGCAATTAAGTCACACCTTCAGGCTCCACTTCTAATTCTAGTTCTCTTGCTGTTTCCACCACATCTGCTGTTACTTCCTCCACTGAAGTCTTGAACACCTCAAAGTTATCCATAAGGGTTGGAATCAACTTCGTCCAAACTCTTGTTAAAGTTGACATTTTTGACCTCTTCTTAATGGCATCTAGAACAATGAAGATCAGAATGCAAGATTTCTCTGGTTCTCTAATTTCTTTGTTCCTTCACCCTAGAGGCACTTGTAACATGATCCTTTATCCTCCTCTGCTACTCCTGCTGCTCCGTCTGCGATACAGACACACACATGCACACACACACATGCACACAGTATGGGATTGTAAGATCTAGTACCTATTCATTGGAAGGATGCAAGTGGGATAAAAATTCAATGGAAAAATAGAAATGTTTTAATGATGCAGATTAATAAATGAGGATATTAGGTAAGGATAATTTTGAGCTTAATTTCACAAGATAAGTAAAGATCTATAGCATATGCAGGTTTATATAAAATGATGGGACAAAGCTGTAGATGACTCTTCTTCTTCCCACCCCCTCCTCAGGTGGTCACTATAGTCAATCTAGGCTCCAAAGACAGCAGAGAAAATCACCACCTGTTATGGAACAATTCTTTGTAGGCTTACTCTCAGTAGAACTCACAGGATTCAGGGATTTAAAAAATTCAAAAGTCCAACCATCTCCCTTTACTAATGAATAAAACTGAGGTCTAGCGAAGCTAAATGATAATTTTGAAAAGACTGATTTGAGCAGAACTAGGGCAAGAATGCTGAAAAACACTCTTTCTACTAAACCATGGTAGGTCAGCCAATCTTAGCCTCTTTAAACCAGAAGGAATGGTCATGAGAAAGGAAATAAGCAGGTGCAATTTTCTTTCCTATATCAATCTGATGCTTGTATTGCATCAACTCATGAGCTCTCTAAGAGTAAGGGCCATACTTTCATTTAGGGGTCAAGCTCTCTTGTCCCCACTGGAACCCAGTTCTGATATTGCACCCCAATAGGACTGTGGCACCCCTTCATGCACACACTGCAAACATTAGGCAGCCTTAACTTCTGACCTCCTTTCATTCCACCCTCCTTTTAGGAGCACCTGCAAAAGGCCTCATCCCCCTCACTATCTCATCCTATTATCCCCAGCCTCTAGCTCCTGAAGATCCTGGTGGGAGGTTCATGACTAGGTCAACGGCAATAAGAGCAGCAGTTTCTCTGAGGCCCAGCCCAATTCTAATTCTTCTGGGCTTTGTACCAGAGTATTTCTTGGTTAATGGCTTCTGTGAGAACCCAGTGTGACTGAGTAACAGGGAGGGATGAAAGACTTAAGTCTTGACATGAAACTTTCCTCCGAGATAGACATTACATGGAGATATTAAAAATACCTTTAAAAATTTAAGTATATTAAAATATACTTAAATTAAAATACTTAAATTAAAAATACATAGCCTGAAAATACAAATGTATTATCCAAACACTAAAGCAGAGTGGTTGACAGGATGAATGCCAAGGGGTGTTTAGACTCCTCGTGGCTCTACAACTATATTCCAGATCTATCGTTCTCTTACATTATCATCAATTTGGGAGTGCAAATCCTTCTAGTCCAAATCTGGGTTCATAACACTACACAAAAGAAATAAATACAGAATAAGGGACTATATATAGTTAGCATTTATGAAGCACTTAAAATTTGCCAGACACTCTTCTAAATCTTTTACCTGGAGTACCTCATGTATCCTTCATAACAGTCCAAGATAAGGCAGTTTTGTTATCTCTATTTTACAGATGACGAGTCTGAAGTTAGGTAGTAAGTGGTGAGTAAGCATGAGCCCAGGATGCCTGGCTCTAGAGCTGGTGCTCTTATAACCGCAGTATCATTGGTGCACATAATATACCTTAAATGCTATTCATAGTACTTGAATTTCTATAATCAGTGCAAGTCTTGCCTCTGCTTTCTGTCTTCTTCATTCTTTTTGCTATTCTATCCCTGACATATTTCCTCTTTCATTTTTTTTCCCTTCTGTGTCTTATCACTACTGTGATATCAGTAGACATACTTTAATCTTGGGCTGATAGGCAACTGACCCTTGCCTGAGTGCAATGTTGGCTGTCTTTTTTGAGATCTGTATGTTAGATGTTTCTCTATCCAACCTTTCACATATATTTCTTCATCTGTTTCCTCCTTTCCTCCCTTCCTTCCTTCCTTCATCAAACTATCAAGTTAAACTATATGCAAAACTGATCTGGATCAGTGGTTCATATGGAGTCAATTTTTGCTACTGCTTACCCCACCCCCAGAAAGAACACTTGGAAATATCTGAAAACCTTTTTAGTTGTAACAAATAGATAGGTCAGAGACAGTGTTTTACTGACATGTAGTGGGTAGAGACCGGGGACCTGCTAAAGATTCTACAGTTAACTCAAGAGCCAACCCAAACCAAAGAAATACCGGTCCAAAATGTCAGTAGTACCGTTGTTGAGAAACCCATAACAAGATGGAGAATAAGCAAAGATGTCACGAACAGTTCATTGGCTAGAGGAAGGAAAGATAGACAACAAAAATATGACGATAGTACATATGGTTAATTGCTGCAGTTAAAATATGTTCAAGTTAGGAGATACAGAGGAAATAAGTGTGAGAATAAAGGAGATTGCCTAAGAAGGCTTCACAAGGCATATACTAATACAACTGGGTCCTAAAAGTTCAATAGAATTTTCCCGTGGTGACAGAAGGAAGAACTCTGGCAATAGAAAGAATGAGGAATAAGCACAGTCATTTGGGGGAACTCTCAATAATTTGGGTTGCTGGAGAATATATTACAAAGACTTAGGTTCCACATTACAAGTTTACTCTTTATTTTATAAAGAGCAGAGAATCATCCCAGGGCTTAAACAGATATGCAGAATCAGATGTGCTCTGTGGATATTATAGTTTACAATGTAGACTCTGGCTTCTTTGAAGAAGAGACAGAATGCAATACTAGAGAGGAAGAAATAACTAGAGCCTGGGAACACAATATTGAGGACATCAACCATGACAGTGAGATCTGGGGTAGAGAAAGTGAGTGAAAATAAGAGAAGCTTAATAGACAGACCCAACAATGTTTAATAAGCAGATAGATATTGAGAAAAAGTAATTGAGAAAGCTCCCTAGGTTCTGGCTTAGGCAGTTATGCAGAAACCATGCAACGCAATATAAAGAGAGGAGCTGGGGTTTATGGGGTAGTGGGTGGAAAGCATCTTTGAATTTTTTAATTGAGAGTATTAAGTTTGTGGAAAGTGTGAGTCGTAGAAATTGAGGCATTCAGGAAGCTGTTGGTTAAGCCTGGAGCACAAAGGAGAGGTGGACATTGCATAGGCAGGTGGAGAATAAGGGGAGATGGAACTGGGACATAGGGAGGTCCCTGAAGGGGACAGTCAGCACTTCACTACTCAGTGTTGAAGGAAGGAAAGCAAAGCAAGCTCAGACCTAAGTGACCTTGGTAGCTATGACTTTCCATTCTGATGGTGACACCCCAATAGCACGAGTTTTCAGAAAGTAAAAGATGCTGAGTCAGGCTGGGAGATAGCATTAAGGTTCTGATTATGGGTGAAGAGTCAAGTGGCAAGAACTAGACCCATGACTCAGGCCTAGACAAGCAGGGTGTTTTGAGTAAGAACTCTGGGCTCAGCAGGAACTGAACAGAAGGACAACAGACCAAGACAGAAGAGCAGGCCAGGCTAAAAAGTTAAGGTTGATTGTGTACACAGATAGTGGGGCTCCAGCAATAAAACCAGCCCTAGAACCACCAGCTGGTAGGTTGGCGATATTCCTTGCCCTGTGGATAATAGACTCAGATAGTGGGCAGAGCTGAATCTCTAAGAAGACAGCTTTGGGGCAAACAGCTAACGGGTCTGGCAAGGCAGGGCTAGCACATGTCACCCAGCCAAACCACGTGGAATCTGAGGTTCAACCTGCATCAGAAGAGCGCTTTTCAGAGAGGGTCCCCTTCCATTATGTCTCACGCTTGTTATTTAGACTTTGTAACTTAGTGTCACTAGAACCTCCGTGTCTTTTGATCTGCCTTGTGAAACTGCATAACTCCTAAAGGGTACCAGCTCAAGATTCATCTTAAATGAATCTATCTCTGACAACCCTGGGAAAATTCAATCACTCTGTTCAGAGGGGACCCCAAATATAATTTTCCCGTTATGTTATTATAAATGTGTTCTCCTGAATTGCAATTATTAATTTAAATGGCATGCTGTATTTTTCTTGATATTCCTGGTGCCTTGGGTATAGTGAGAAATCAATACATATTCGTTGGTTAAAAATAACAATAATGATGTTCTCTTAATCTGCGTGTTGATTTGTGTGTCCTTGTCATTGAGTTTATTTCTTAATCACTGGTCTGTCCCTGTTTCTTAAATTTGTTATTCATAGACATACACATACACACACACACATTTGTGTTTATTTAGCAATGAAAAACATTCCATCTCTATGAGGCTGGTACTTTCCTGTTTTAATAAGCTGTCTCATAACCATCATCCTAATATTATTTGACTGGTGCACTGGGGGGATAAAAAATGTTTAAGCTGAAATTCTCAAATTATATTTGGCAGAATATGACATGTTTTCCCTCTCTCAGCACCAAACTATACAGAAAAATACCTGATCAAATTTCTAAAATAATGTGTTTTAAAAATGATGTAGAAGTGGTCTCGGCTTGAGCCTGAGCTGTACCCACCACTGGGACTCAGGTATGTTTGGATTTGACTGGCAAATTAGTGGGACAGGCAGGGCTCTGGCATCTCACTGAATGTGAGAAAGGAGCCTACGGGAGGAAGGATAGGTGTGAAATGTCCAGAGGACTGAGTTCCCTGGACCAGAATTAGTGGCTCCTAGTTGAGCCCTATAGGAGACAAGGTGAAGGTATAAGATAAGCTGTTTGCACAATATCATGGTCTCCTGCAGGCTCTAGGGCACGAGTTCTGCATCAATGCTCTGGTGATACAGTCTAGGAGAGGAGCTTCTACTGAAATTTGTGCAAAATCCAACATAGGCTTGATGAAGTAAGAGCTCTACTCTGGTATCAAGAGGGCGTACAGATTTTCTGGCACGGATAGAGATGCTCCGTGGTGGGCACTGTTGGAGGGGCAAGAGTGTGGCTTTCTGCACTGGCTTACCAGGAAGCAGACACTGAAGAGGGTACTGAGGCAGGAGAGGAAGAATCTCACTGATACCATGTGGCCATTGCAGCCCAAGAGATTGTTTGCAAGCACAGGTGACAACCCTCCAAGTCACTCCTGGAAATGACTGGATTAGATTTTGAAGGCTTTTGTAGATTTTGTGGGAGCAGGTAGGAGATGGCATTTATGCAGCTATTACTATTGAGACTTTATGAATTATAATCACAGCTGGAAAAGCCTGTAGAACTATACATTAAATTATTTGATATAGCTGCATTTAGATTCTAATCTATCAATAGATATATAAGTGATAGGTTAGTTTTCTCCCTCACTTAAACAATTTGTTCACTTATATTTTTATTTTTTCCACTTGCAGGTTTATTTTTTTCACTTATGGTTTTTCTTTTCTTCCCTAGATGTTTTAAAATGGGTATTTGGAAATATTTATCCATTTATTCAGTAAATACCTTTTCATAATCTATGAGACATAATGGGTAATTTATAGGAATCCAGATCAGGCAGCTATGGGCTTGAATTCTGTCATTGCTACTTACTAATTGGGTGACCATAGTCACATTTCTTAAACAATCTGTACCTCAGTTTCCTCATGGGAATAACACACACACATGCAGGCACCTACACACAGTTACCTTATTGAGTTGTTGGGAAAATATACGTAAGATACTTCAACATCTGGCATAGAGTAGGTGCTCATCTGAGTCATAATTATGCATAATTATAATTATTACCACCCTCAACATTATCAACTATTCTGTGCATGGCATCATGTTATGCCCTGTGAGGAAAACAAACACCTTCCAGTCATTGTCAAGGAACTCTAGTCCTCTTTTTACCTGGTTAAGTCTTTTTTTTTTTCTGGAACAATCATGTTGTCATTGAAAGATGGACTTTCTATCTATGATTCTTCTCTTCACATCAATCCTTCCTCCTTGGCGTTTGTGAATGAAGAACAGAGCCTTCCTTGCTAGTCTCTTTGGTCAGTAAAGTAGGGACTATATGGTTGTGCTTTTGCCTCACTTGGTTGTATTTCCTCTCGTTAATGTTTTCCTTGATTCCACTGGGGAAAATGCTGATAGAGATGGAGAAAAGAAAAGCCTAGAAAGAGTGACTGGTCTGTGCTTTCTCACCAGCTGTATGCAGTGGAGGACCTTTTCCCCTCTGGTGTTCTCCAGTTCTCACCTGGGACATGCTCAGGACATCATTCTGGTTTTCGGGAAAGGATACGCATGAATTAATTTTTAATTACACTTATGAAGGAATTGGTCAAATAATCAAAAAGGAAGAGTAAAGAAGTAGAGGGCTGTACATGCAATAGGATCTCCAACTTCTGGAATTTGCTAATTCATCTTGGTGGCTTCCCTGTGATAGGAAACTGAGACAAGAGGTGGAGGGTGAGTTAACCAGGGTCGGTTAGTGAAATTCTTACAGAGTCAGGAGCAGAAGTCAGGCCTTCTGAACAGCAAGTCCTGGACCCCATCACTTGGACCATAACTGTCGGCAGCTCTGGTCCAGGAGCACTCCGGAGGCAGCTGACTGATGCAGGAGAAACAGGGTAACATGTTGTCTGACGAGTCACTGTGGCAGACTTATAACCACTTTTTAATCAGATAAATCTGTTCTTTTCCACTCAAAGGAAAGCATAGGAAGTCAGGGAATCAAATGAGAGGAGCCGTAGCTCTGTTCAGAGAAAGAAGAAAGGGTGAGACATGGAGGGAGTGAACATTGACTCTGCATTCTTTTCATATTTACCCCTTGAAATGCTCCCTAGAGCGAAACCAAATCCAGGCACTTTAACATATGTTATTTTGCCCGATGCTCACAAAATCCATGAGCTGAATCTTACATTCATTTTACAGCTGTGGAAACTCAAACGAAGAGAGGTGAAATGATTTCCCAGTATCACACATGAGAAGGTGAGAAAGAATTGAGTCCATATCTTCTGATTTACCTTTTCTTTTACTCTCTAACAGTAGTTTCTAATAATTTCATGAAATATCACAAAATATCTTCTAATTTTCTCTAAATAGTTCATGAGATTCTTTACTTCAATTTATAATAGTTATCCCCTTTCCTGAATTCCTAAGCTCTCATTATTTAAATAGCTTGAGATTTCAATAATATTTTGTCTGGCCAATGAGAATACAAGTACCCAGGGCAGGAGCTGTGCTCAGGGTTCCCTTCTGTCTTTCAAAATACCATGGGCATGTATTGATTCATAATAGGTGTTCAATAAACATTTGTTGAATCAAGGAATTCTTTCAGATACTTGTCTATTTTGTTCCTTATTGTCCTTGTGTCTCTCACTTTGAGCAGTTTTCCTGTGTTAAACACTATGGTTAGCACAATTCACCCATTTTCTCATTTAGATACAATTATTATCTTCCTTTTTTGGTTAAGGAAACTGAGGATATGGGGTCCCTTTTCATAAAGTCGCAAAGTTTGAGCCTTCATCAGCCTGATCTCAGGGGCCAACCTCTTAATCACGACAGTATTTTGCCTCAAGACCACCTATCTGTGTGGTAATGGGACCTGACCCCAAGAGCGCTGGCTTCTCGGTTGTCAGAGTCATTATTAGACCCTCCACCAGGGGAAATTAACCAGTCAAAAAGCTGTTCATTCCTTCCCAATGAGCTCCCTCCACCTGGACTAACATGGTAGCTCCCCAGGGTCACTTTCTACCCTGGCATACACACTGCAAGTAAAAAAACCTGGGGAATCAAACTCCAACATTAGTGCCATAAACACTCCACCTAATCACCCTCCTAAAATCAGCAGACCGAGTCCCCAGAATGCTAAATTCTTCTCTTCATTCCCCTCTGCCTCTTCTGAGGCTTTCATTTGAGCCTTTCCCTCTCAACTCAAACCAGATATGTAAGGATGGCATTATGTTTCTTCATAGCTAATAGCTAGACTATGAAATAATTCAGCAAGCAACTCCCAAGTTGGGAATCCGTCGTAACAAATTTCCTTCATTTTTATAACCCTGAAGATAGAAGAGGGGCCAGGAGGTGGATGAAGGAGAGGGATATTGCCAGGTATTTTTAACTTTGTCCCTGGGTAGTTGAAGTGAGAGCAGCCCAGGTCAGATTAGAAGCAAGATCTCCTTGGAAAGGCTGGGGCATAACAGGGGCCTGGTCGACCCATATTGGATTGATTATGAAGCAGGAAGTGAAATCTGACATGGCTGACACTTAACACCTTCACACGCATCCTGTCTCCTAGACGATGAGAATAAAGATATTGTATTTTCAGTGGCACTGACATTTTTATACCTCTTAACGAAAGGGGAAACAACTCTTTGGGCCAGGTTGAAAGGATAAGGAAGCAGAGAACGCCTTCAACAGCCTTTGGGAAGATAGGTGATGTGAGTAGGAAGTTGTATACGGAAGGAAACATCAAATCCTATATTTTGGGTGAATAAAGCAAACGAGTTTGCCTCAGCCTGGCCAAAGAATGGTTTGGGTGAGAGCAAACCATTGGGTGAGAGAAATCCAATATTGATTTCTTTATCACCTGAAATAGTTGAAACTTTTTTCAATGTTTTCACTCCCAGTGTATTCAACAATTTCCAGAACTGAAAATATTTTCAAAATTGCATTAACTGTTTAAGGCTACTTGAGGATACATGGAATTGAAGCACAACTGTAAGTGTCTAGATCAACAGCACAACCTGACTCGATAAACTGACAACCACTTATAATAACACAGTCTGGAAATTTGAACAGACTCCCGGAATCACCTCTTTCGGCAACACCTGCCCCACCTCTAAGAGCTTTCCTTCTAAACATCTGAAGGCAGGCAGGGAACTATTTCTACCAGCTCTAGCAAAGAGATACCTCTACTTCCCTCAGTAACCTTTTTCCATGCATAACAGCAGGAAATTATTTTTTTTTATTCCAAACTTAAATCTCTCTTGTTGTAATTTATGACCGTTTCTTCATATTTCATATCGGGTGAAAGTGGGGAAGAACAAGCCCACTACTATTTCTTTTATGGTAAGATGTGTGCTTGATTCAGTAGCACCATCCATTCTACTGTCTCCAGGGGGCTGGATGGACAGGTCTTTATCTATAAAGAGGAGCCACAGCCCCCAGATATGATGGGGCTCAGTACATCACTGGGGTGGTGAGACAGGGGTGATACCATAAGAAACACCATCAAGTATGATAGCAGCAGCAGTAACAGCTACGATGACGTGTGGCACCACAACATTTCATAATGTTTAGGGTATTTTCACATAAATCATCTCATTTGACAGCCATTTTAATTCTTACTTAAAAAAATACTTTTAATTTATGTGCAACTCTTGCCTCACCATCACAATAGCCCATTAAAATTTCCAGAGAGAAAATAGAAATTTCTTGAGACTCTCTAATATCTTTTTTAATAGATTTCATTCTTCTCTTCTCCAAAGCAGGTTATCCTCATAACCTCATATTCTGCTTTCAGTTCTTTTCTGTGCTCTTTTCTACAACTGTATGATTCCCATGAAGTGATTCTCTCTTTCTTCTTTCCACTTTCATTTTGTAAGATTGCATAATTCTTTTTGTAACCGTTGTTTTCCTGCTTTATATCCATTAAACCTGCCCCACATCTCCCTCACAAACTTCCATACCACACACACACACACACACACCCACACCAAAAAACAAAACAAAAAAACAACAATAGCAAAAGGAAGAACAATCTTTTGGTTACCTGGATCAAAAATTTCTTATTTTTCACCAGAGAGTACATGTGATGGGTTCTGCTTCTCCTCATTATTATTAAGAAGGTACTCTTTTTCTTTTTTTGCTGTGGTTATTCCTACCAGTCCTGTGTGCCTGCACTTGCTTGTGTGTGCATGAATGTGTGGGAAATCCCTCCTAAGCTCACCTTACTATGCTACAGAGACATAGCATGAGTCCCCACTTGGTGGAAAGTATTTGAATGCATTATTTAAGACAACTGGCATTAGGAATTTGATCAGTTTTAACTTAGTTTTTGGTTGAGTTAACAGCTACATTGTGGGAAGGTCATAGGATTTGGAGTCAAAAAGACAAAAAGATTTAGGTCAAAATGACCTACCCCTAACTGTGAGACCTTGGGTAAGGCTCTAGGGCTCCCTGGGGCATCTGTCTCTTTCAGCAGCAACATAAAAACTGTTCTCTGTGCAATTTTACTCATTATTGGTTCATCTGATATATATATATTTTTCCATTTAACCTTTGCACATGGAATTCTAGTCATATTATAACACCTATGACACACAGTATTTCTGCATTGTCTTGGAAAGGAATTGTTTAATCAATCAGATCTTTATAAATAAGTAACCTTGATTTCTTGCTTTGGGGTTATTCTATATTACTTCTGTAATTAAAAAAAAAAAAAAAAAAAACCTTCTCCTTGCCCCTCTGTGCCCTGGCTGCATTGTCTGTCACTTCCATTATTCTGTTCTGGCTTCATGGCAAGTTTCCTGGGCCAGCTTTCTAACTGGAATTTACAAAGCTTATTGATCTTCACTTTACAGTATCATTCTCTTGCTTCTCTCAAAAAAAAGTCTCTAATGGCTTCTTTCCTCCTTTATACTAATTGTTTTTGTCTTTCTCCCACTTGCTATTAACAGCCAAAGGTAAATCCCATCCCCCTTGTAACAGAGCAGCCTCTGCATTGAGAGTGTCCAGCTCTTCTCCAGGAATTTCTCCCCACCACTTAGTTTCTAAGCTGTCATGGCTATGGCTACATTATTTTACTCTTCCTTCTTTGATTAATAACCATATTGTGTTCAGCTGTTGTTTACTTTGATTTTTTTCTCCTTCTCTTGAAGGAGTTCAACACAAAAGCTCCACATCACCTCTTCTTCAGGCAGCCTTCCCTGGTTATCTTGTCTCCAAAGTCCCTCACCACCACCTCTTCTCCCTCACTCCTAGAGGGCTGGAGTTGGAGGTTTGATTCTTCCTTAAACTCTTCATCATTCATTGCTTTCATCCTGTCTTCATGAACCTCTTCCATTTTTGGTCTTTGTTTTCTGTTATTTCTGCTCAAATTTCCTCACCTTTTTTTTTTCCTGTTCAAGAATTCTATTAAATTATTCCACAGCTGGAAATATCTATTCACCTCTTTAAAGCTGGTGGCTTTATATTTTTTTCCTTCAAAGCTTTCTCTCCCCCTCCCTCCCTCTCTCCCTCATTCCCTCCTTCCTTCCTTTCTTTCTAAATGTTCATTGCTTTCTGAAATTTTTGGAAGGAGTACAGGGCATTCCTTATTTCTCTTATAGTTTAAATTTGTTCTTGTTTTAACAAGAACTTGCTCACCTTTCATGTACTTCTGTCAATTTGTTAATGCCTGAGAAATTTAATTTAGCCTTTACCAAAGCTTGACTAAAGCAGGTACTATTATTCATTTAACACTCCTCAAACTCCACCTCTGTGTCCATAAATCCAATCTAGTCTGTTTCTCCACTTTTCTTGGTCAGTGTATGTCATTGTTGGGTCATTTTCACAAGCAGCCAGCCCATTCTTACGAGGTGTGTTAGAAATCCACTGACAATACCATTTTTCTTGCCATGTGTAAGATGTATAATATACATAACAATAAGTATTATCAACACTATTTTTCAGATAAAAGTAATATTTAATGAGAAGTTGTAGTGTTAGGCATTATACTATATATTTTCTCACATTAACTCTTTTTATAGCTGTAAAATATTTTTTGAGGGAGGTAAGTAGCCAAACAATTTTATAGGGTTTTTTTTTTGTAGATACAGATTTTTATAGATAGAAACAAAGGATTGACAATGGTCATTACTATTGAGCAGCAGAATCAGAGTTCAGATGTATGTCTCCCAATTCCTCCTATGTCACACAAGTCATTTTTTACCTTAACTTTTTTTGTCATTAAAAAAGGTCATGAAGTCATGAACACACTGAGAAATGGAGACAATAATCCACATAATTGATTAAACGTGAATGTTTTACCCTATTTCAGAATTGTCATTAGTTGTAGTGCTGGTATGTGTTGTAGCAGTAACAGTAGTAGTATTTTACATAAATGAAATATTAAAATTGCAGTTGAAGACCTCTAAGCACTCCAGTTCAACCCTCTTATACTGAATTTGGTGAATTATTATTATTCTCAACCAATAAAGCCAAGATATAGTGTTGTGCTGAAGGAAGCATTTAGTGTTTATTGAATGATTTTATTTGTGTTTTTGTTTGTCTTGCTTTATGTTCCTAAGGATCGTGTGTTTTAATTGGTGTCTTATTACATTTCTCTCTGCAGCATTCAGAGATGGCTGAGGCCGGGGGCATGTGTGGAAGTTAATGATTACTCTACTCAATACACTGGTAGAGATGGGGAGTACTGCAGTTCCCAGAAGCTGGAGAGTCATTTGCATTTCATAGTGCTACTCATGTCATTCCTTATTTAACTTTCGTGATTTTCTCATTTTTGAAGAATGGGATAAACTGGGTAGCTTCTTTGAGTTGAGTTTGAAGAGCTCTTAATTATTTATTGAACCCACTTTCAATGAACTAAGTGTAATTGTAAATGTGGCTTTTGTTTTTCCAACTTATGACTAAAGTGAAATTAATGGAAGAGTTGGTACCCTATTCCTAACTATAGAATTGGGTCTGGGGAGAAATAGAGTATGTATTGTGTATTAATAGAATGCCTGTGGACAGGGCTAACTGGGACCATCCCCAGATGTGTTAGTAACTGAGGACTAGATGATTATGCTTCTAAAAGCCACGGACCTGAGCTCTTGTATTTTAGAAGACTGATGGAGAACTTACCCAGTTAGGGTTTCCATAACTTATGAAGGATATTGGGAATTTCAATAAAAGGAAAACATTTTCACAAAACTAATATTACAGCAAAGCATCAACAAATAGTATCTTTGTTACAGTAAAGCTAATTCTTATTGTATGGCTACTTGGATCAGACACAGTGGAAACTACTTTGAATATATTTCCTCATATAATCCCCATAATTGCCCTATTAAGGATTCTTAGTCTCATTCTATAAATAAGGCAACTGAGGCTTAGAGAGTTTAAGAAATTTATACAAAGCACGCAGTTATTAGCAAATAGAAAAAAATCTGTCTAATTCTGGTAATAGGAGCTGAACTTTCTCCCTGCAGAGGTTGTCAAATCATAGTACTTAATGTATAAAAGTTATCAAGCAAAGTAGGAAAAAAATTAAATGAAAAAGTGAAAGATTTATTGGCTCCTTTACGTGTTTCTACAGCAAACACTGCCTATTAGCCATCCTGTCCAACTTATATTGAATTTTCAGTCATTTGACCTTTTATCTGTTTTGTTATCACATCACATCATTTTAGTCTTGTACAGCGCTAGGTACTAATAAAGGGAAGTTCAGAATAAAACATTTTTTTCCTCTAGCTTAGCAGTTCCCAAGCTTCATAGAACTACGTAGCATGTTCTTTATTTTTGCACAACATACCTCTTCCCAAAGGAGTTATGTGAATGTTTGTTTTTGTCTTCCAAATAAAAGATAATAGTGATTACAAAATGAATACTGTTTCAAGAATGTCCTTATGCTCTTAGGATATTGAAGACAGCAGGTAGAGTTAGTCTCTGCTAGCACAATGCCCGGTACATAGTAAATCATCAATCTTTAATATAATTATTATCTTTAGTAAAAGAAATCATGACAAACATAGCTGCAATAGTGCGAGCATGAGATACATGGAGACAAAAACCCATAATGACAAAACTTTGACTTTTGATCTAGTTATCTTGGCACAAAAAAACATGACTAGTTTTGAGTATATGGCAAATTTTTTCTTAGGCAAAAAGACTAGTTTAATATTTGCAACATGGCATTTCTAGTAGAAATTACACTAACCAGGTTCTTATTTATTTCTGTTCTAAAAGATAACCGTTCATGAAATGAAGGAAGAATCTCTGCTTTCATAAGAACTTATATTACATGAAAATATTGCCTGAGCCTCAGATCCTGTGAACAGTCATTTTCATAGGACTTAGCTAGAATTTTCACACATGTTATTCTAGCCTTTAAAATGCTCGAATAGGGTAGCTGCAGCAATTTACAGACAGGGAAACTGAGCAGAGGTTAAGTGAGTTACTCAAGGACATGGAACAAACAGCTCACATTTTCCATCTCCAAATAAGGGTGTTTTGAAAATTCAACCTCCCATCTGTGGGTGTGGAGCACATTACCAGCACTAATTACCATAATAAACTGTGGGAAATCCAATTCAGAACAATGAATTATTAGGCTTGGATAACAAACAATCACTACCAAATTAATAAATATGTAACATTTGTGTTTTAATTGTTTCACTAGAGTTTCACTTGTGTGCTTGGCCAAGACAATGTACCAGGCATTGTGCTAGTAGAGACAAACTCCACTTGCTGTCTTCAATATCTTAACAGTGAAGTTCAGATCTCCTGCTGTGGGGAGTGTAACAGACTAACCACTCTATCTGCTGATCTTTTGGACCTCCCACTGTGGTCCCTGTGCTCTTGATGAACTATTTTTTTAATATGCAAAACGAAACTATAATTTAAGGGTTACGACTTACATAGTATTATTGTAATACATGCTATTTTTTTTTCCAGAAATTGAGCTATCATAATTGTTTTGGTGTCTGTGTGTATAGGATGTGCCTAGCATTACATGTTGCATTTTACTGCAAATTTCCATCAAGACCATAGCTGAAAATTGTGTTCATCCATCACAACATTAAATCCCACAAAAGTTTATTTTATCCAAAACACTTTCTCCCTCATCTAAATTAAAATCATCTAAAGATAAATATACCCAAGACATTGATTTGTGCTAAATAGAATTTTATCACACCCGATTTTACAGAGCAGAAATTGTGGGGGTGTAAGAAGGGATTTGAACCAAGGTGGTTCAGTTCTTAACCACTCTTCATTATTACCTCCCAAAGTCTTGCCAACCAGTTAAGCAGCAAGATTCTAAGGAATAAGATGGGAAGTTACAAGACAAGGAAACTTTGGTTTCAAATTCTGACAAAGAAGATTTTCAATATAAAATTCTTTACCCAGACAAAAGATCAGATGTGGTGATAAATATTTCAGGTATGCTGAGATTGAAAAATCAACTTATTACCACCTTTTCTCAGGATGATATTAAAGCAAAAAAAAAACGATTTTCAACAAAATTTAAAGTAAAAAGGAAACAGGAAGAGGGTGTTACATCCAGCAAACTGGCCATCCAACACAGGTGGTCATTAAAAGGAACGTTCAGGATGGTAGCTGTGTAGATCTAGAAACAAAACAGTATGGACTAGAACAGAAGGACCAGAACCAATGTCTTTGGGAGTTTGCCAGAAAAAAAGAGATGTATTTGAGTACATGGAAAATAACATTGTTAGGCTTGTAGGAGAAACATTGGAACTCTTGAAAAGATATCAGTTAGTTTGTTCATAGAAAACTAAACAAATGAAAAATTATGGTAATGATGAACTCCAAAAACAGCAACAACAATAACAACAGCAAAAGGTTTATAAGAAAGGAGGGACACAACAGCGAACAATATTTGGAAGGTTCTAAGAATATAAGCTATTCATTTACTTAAAAGTTGTGATATAATTTTCTTGGAAAGCCGGGAGTAGGTGAATTTAGGATGACTGGTGTGGAAAAGCTAAATCCTTATCTTCAATGGCAGGTTGTCAATACACAAGGCTTAAAATTAAAAACGATACTCAAGGCTAGTAGAATCACATGCTGTTCAGAGATATGGAAGCATCGGTCATGTGAAATAGCTAGAAGAGTTGAGTAGTTGCTTTTGGGATAAAAAATCTGAGGAATGGGATGGGGTAGGATACTCTTTGACTTTAAGACTTTAAGAATTATTTGACATTAAAAACTATTTACAGTTATTACTGATATAACATAAAAATTATTTAAAATTTAAAAATAAAAATACTTTTGCTACACGTTTCCCAATATATCAAGGAAGATTCTGGAGCAGGAACAGAACTGGGGAGAAGAGAGAGCTGTCTTTCCCTTGACCCTAGAAGTGAGTCTTCTATATCTTTGCCTCAGAACTGTTAAGATCAAGGTGGATAGACTCTGGAGGAAGGAACGTGACACATGAGTTTGAAACATTGGTTATTGGTCCTCAGATCATGAGCCATGAAAAGAAGGTCACCAAAGGTTTTTTTGTTTTTGTTTTGTTTTGTTTTTTGCTGCTCCCATCAATGCAGGCAAAGACCTGAGTTCCTTGAGCTTCAGCTCTGCTATGGACATGGGGAGAGCTGCCTGCCCCTCAGTCCTGGCTCCCTCACCAAGAGTGGGGAACTGCCAGTTGAGTTGGACTATGGACCCGTTAATCATGCACGTGACAGGCATTCTCTCTCTTCAATCTCTCTGGGTGACTGAATGAGCCAACGGAGCCCTGACTATTTACGGCAGGTTTAGTGCTCTGCATCAGTCTGTGTGACCATCCTTGAATTTCCTGCTTTTGTGACACTGATTATTAGGAGTAAGGCCCAAGATTTTGATTTTGGCTTTGGGGTGGGCACATGCCAGACTTATGACTTGGCTCAGTTTGGACATTGGCTCAAGCCAGGTATGCCAGCTTTTCGAAGAGCCCTCCATCAAGGTGGGGACCTTCACCCAGCTTGCAGTAAAGTAATTTCCTTTTTCTTATTTGCCTACTGAGCCTTTTGCATCTATCCCTTGGCAACCCTACTGGTGGGGAGGTGAGTAGATGGGTTGCAAGGCAAGATTCAGGCAATCCTGCGTCCCTGATTCTAATAATCATAAAACAAACAAACAAACACAAAACACTTAAATCTACTTACCTTCACTTCTAACAGCAACCATGAAGAACAAGCAATCACACTTATTTTATACAAAAAACAGTTTTTATGTGTAAATGTAAGATGCCAAGAACACATTGTTTGCAGTCTGTTGTATCACAAATCCTACACAAAAGACCAGCCCTTGCTATTGATTAAAGACCTAGGGATGCTCATAAAAGCCTCTTCAAGCAGCTGTGGAAGTCTATTGAAATTATATTTTCATGTGCTTTTACAATAATAGCAATAATAATTCATTTTCTAGTGATGAAACAGGAACAAAAGAATGAACAAACAAAACCAAAAGAATAAAAATGGAAGGCTTATGTTAGGTAAGGAATTAATAAATACTAGAAAAAGACCCAGTGTTCCAGTTTGCCAGTATTAGGCTAAGAGTTGTGCTTTTGTAACACAGATAATTTCATTTTAAAAAATGAGGATCATATTCTCTCACTCAGATTGTGGGGCTCTAATCCTTTGCAGCTGAGTCATCACTTACATTCAGTAGATGAGACACTAGCACAGGGTTGTTTCCCTATAGGTACTTGCTAAATCCCTGTGAAATAGTTTTATATGGATTTGTGAAGGGGTTGGATAGAAGTATTTACCTTAAATTCCCGAATTCTCAGAAAATCAACTTCTGTCACTTAAACATCAGTTTCTCAGTAATTTCCTCATGAGAAACTGGGAATCCCAAACTTATCTCTCTCACCTAAAATTTTATTTATATTTATTTATTTATTTATGTTATTGAAGTACAGTTGATTTACAATGTTGTGTTACTTTCTGTTGTACAGCAAAGTGATTCAGTTACACAAATATATACATTCTTTTTTATATTCTTTTTTAAACTTCTTTATATATATATATATATATATATATATATATATATATATATGTTTTAAGATTTTATTTTATTTTATTTTTTTATGGCCGTGCCTTGTGGCTTGTGGGATCTTAGTTCGCCGACCAGGGATCAAACCCAGGCCCAATGGCAGTGAAGGCATGGACCACCAGGGAATCCCTTATATTCTTTTCCATTTTGGTTTATCACAAGATATTGAGTATAGTTCTCTGTGCTATACAGTAGGTCCTTGCTGTTTATCCATCCTATGTATAATAGTTTACATCTACTAACCCCAAACTCCTAATCCATCCCTCCCCAAGGCCCCTCCCCTTTGGCAACCACAGGTCTGTTCTCTATGTCTGTGAGTCTGTTTCTGTGTCATAGATAAGTTCATTTGTGTCATATTTTATATTCCACATACAAGTGATATCACATGGTATTTGTCTTTCTCTTTCTTACTTCACTTAGTATGATAATCTCTAGGTCCATCCACGTTGCTGCAAATGGCATTATTTCATTCTTTTTTATGGCTGTCATTCACCTAAAATTTTGCTTGCAGAAGCAGACCCAACTCAGAGTGATGCTCAGTGGAAATAGGCAATGTGGGATGGGCTTGTTGGTAACGTCTGTAACTACAGGGTCTCTAATTTTTTTGCTGTGAAATTATTTAAGTTGAGTGGTTTTTCTCTTGGAAGTTCCTGTTACTTATCCAGCTTCATTTTTTAAGCCTAAACATTTTTACTGCAAGGAAGTTATTCAAATGTGTTGAAATATTAGTCTCCCAGTGAAGACTCTTAAAACAACATATTATTTCAACACTCCCTGCTTCAAGGACCAGTTGTTTCAACAGTCCCTGAGTCTCAACCCATATCACAGCCAAGTCTTTCTTCTGCATGTGTCTGAAGATTTACATTTCCATCCACTTAGAAGGGGAAGTCTTTGATTTCGGTCCAGCCATGATGGAGGCAACGTTGGTGCTGGTATCTGAACGTTCTCTTGTTGGGTGAGGCGCCGTTTGGTCTTCCTACTAGTGGTTTCATTACTCTCATTACATTCACTGTTTCATTCTTTCCTCATACTGTTAATATTTTAGAAGAAAGGTTAACACTGATTACCATGAAAATCCACGTGGAAGTTCTGCTTATATTGACTCACATAAAAATCTCAACTCTCATCCAAAGCATGTTTATCAAATGACACAAATGATCATTAATTCTTTTCCTCAGATAATAAGAAGTTACTCTTTTATCATAAATAACACCTTGTTCAGAGTATGGCACCTTATTCAAGATTCAAAATGTATTCTTTCAACTCCCGAATGTTATTTGTTTTACGCATTGACTCCTCATAATAAGTGTCACCAATGAATTTTGCTTTACCTTTATGATGATAATACAGTTAGGTAAGCTAAACAAATATCATTTAGCACGGAAAATATAAGTCGCTATTGTAGACACCATGGAGGAAATGCAGACCAGTAAATGACAATGCCTGCCCTGCCAGGTTGAATAACTAATGCATGACTGACTGTCGTAAGTACTGTACAAATGTATGAATAAAATACTCGGGGAATATGGAGGGAGAAGTGATGGATTCAACAGTTTCTAACACACACGTGAAAGAGATATACCAATGCAGCCTTACAGAAAAATCACCCTCATCAAATCCTCTCACCTTTTCCCCACTTGTTCTTACAAAGACAATCTATTCTGGGAGCATGTGAAGCTCTTCAGCACCCTCTGTCACCACTCACACTCAACTCTCTAAAGATTACGGTCTGCATTTTGAAACGGGTTTCACATGCCCTCTCTCCCCAGCTACCCACTCACCCTCTCGACGGCCTCATCGCAAAAGTCATGAGGGGCGTTGCCCGTGTGGTTAGCTGAGTATAGGCCAGGCCAGGAAGCCTCGTGTGAAAGAGGAGTTGCTGGTGGTTTGGCTGAGAGAACAGAAGTCTTGCCAAAGATGGCTTTGCTGCTCACTTTAGAAGTGATGTGTGGTGACCACAAGACTGTTTTCCCCACAGGGCTGAAAAACAGTTCATGAAAAATGACATGATGGCACATGGAGATTATCTTGGTGCCCCCTCCAAGCTCACACACAGAGTGTACACCCTCCCTTGGCAAGAGGACTTAAACATCATTTCCACCAGCCGCAGACTTTGAAGCTCTATGTGCACTTGTAATTGGCCTTTAAAGGGCTTCCTTGAGCAGATTCTGTGATACTGAACGCTTTGCACATACAAGTCATGTAGACCACACCTCCACTGTAAACCACAGATTTGGCCACATCATTCACTGACTCATTGTTCTGTGTTTACAGAGTCCTTGCTCACCCTGGGTTCTAACATCGAGAAAGACAAGAGTTCATTTCTAGTTGAATTCCCAGAATATCTTTGAAACTTCTCTTGCTTATTCTTCAAGCTTTACCCTCTATAAAAGGAAGAAGAATATCTTATCCTATTAGATATTCAAAGAAGTTTTGTGTAATAGATGTAAAATAAACCAAGAGAAACAAAAAGATACGATGTAGAACAAAATCCCCACTGCCTTCTGCACTACTCATATAACCAAGAAAGAGACGTATATCTGACTTTGAATTTAGAATTAGAAAAAGCAAGGTATGTAGGATTAGAAAGCAAATTGATGATCTTTTGGACCCACGTTGTTCCAATTCACCAAACATTTGTGGGGCACCCTCTGGGCACCAGGCACTCGACTAAATACATACTTGGGATTCAAAGATGTGTAAGATGTGGTCCCCAACCTCAAGGAGCTCACTGAATATGCAGACAGGAGAAAGTCAACAGTCACTGGAAATGTGGCGTGGTGAGTGTTGAAACAGCTGGGATGGCCATCACCTTGGGAGCACAGAGGCCGACACAGCTCTGCTACGCAGGGGAGATTGAATAGCTTGAGGGGAAGAGAAAATATTTGCGGTGGGCATTTAAAGATGAGTCCAACCATCTCCTCAGTCTACACCCAGAAAGATGGAATCACGCACCTTGGGGCCTTCAGGTAACAGGCCAGTGTCTCCATAGTCAGAGAAGAGCAAAGATGAGGGAAGGATGGGAAGGCAGACAGCTCAGCGGCTCCGACAGAGTAGAAGTGCCGGATGCAGCTGGAGCAGGTGAGGGAGGAGGTCAAGGCTTTTTAACAACAGCTGCGACAGCTAGGATCCTAAGATCCTAGGATCCTTCGAAAGGAAAGCCAAGCCCGTGAAGACATCAGAGGTGACCCCAAGAAGGGCATGACAGGACCCTTCAACTAAGCTCTGCAGGAGAATATATACCTTTAATTTACTTTTTTTTTAACATCTTTATTGGAGTATAATTGCTTTACAATGGTGTGTTAGTTTTTGCTTTATGACAGAGTGAATCAGCTATACATATACATATATCCCCATATCTCCTCCTTCTTGCAGCTCCCTAATTTACTTTTTTTTTTTTGGTGGTATGCGGGCCTCTCACTGCTGTAGCCTCTCCCGCCGCGGAGCACAGGTTCCGGGCCCATGGGCCCAGCCGCTCCGCGGCACGTGGGATCCTCCCGGACCGGGGCACGAACCCGCGTCCCCTGCATCAGCAGGCGGACTCTCAACCACTGCGCCACCAGGGAAGCCCCCTAATTTACTTTTAATTAATTTTGTATTAATTTTGTATTGAGTTCTTATGCATATTTCGTCCTGGCTTCAGATTGAAGAAATCCTAGTTGGTGAAATAACATTTGAGAGATCTGGGATCCACAGTGTTAACGTGGCGTCACGGACCATCTTTGATGCAATCAGTCTGTGGATTCACCACTTTGGGAACTGTGCTCCTCTAAGGCTGGCAATTCATAAAAAAGCACATGGTTTGAGCTCTTAAGTTTCAGGCTGAGATGGGAACTAAGTCATCTGCACAAATAAGTGAAATGAAATGGACATGGGAAAATGGGTCATTTGAAGTATAGAAGGAATTTGCATTTTTCCCCTGGAAAAGCTTTCCACTCATGGTACTTATTGGCTTCCTTCACTCCTGTCTGCTCTTTTCAATCTTGTGTGCCGGCACCCCTTCTTTTGTCAGCAACCCAGCCCTCCGTTCCTCAGACCATCTCTTCTGAAGCTGCCTCTCCCTGCAAGTTCATCTTCATCGACAATACTTCCCAGAGCTCTCCTTCCCCTAGGGCTGCCCTCAGCTCCAGGTGCACCACCTACATCCTGGAGGCAACTCACGTCATCCTATCTGAAAACACAGTCATTTCTTCCTGAATTATGGTTCTCTTCCTGAACAATCCTCTTGTTAAACGATGTTGCTATCGTACCTAGACCACACATCTGGACATCATCCCTGTCTTCCCTCTTTCTTTATCCCTGTACACCTAGGCAATCCACATCCGGTCTGTGGATTCCACAGTCTTATCTTCTGTCTCTAAGACTAAAGTTATTGATGGAAACAAACAGAAACTCACTCAAGGTAAACCATGTCAGAGGAGTTTGTTGTAAAGTCACAGCAGATAATTCGAAGGACCCCCGGGGGATGACAGAAGCCAGCAGGCCAGCACAAGGACTGTGACTGAAACTAGAAATTTAGGAAACGAGGATTCTCTCTCCCTCTCTCTCTAGGGCCCGATGATCTCATCTCCCTCTTTGAAAATCACCTTCTCTCTGACGCTTCCCCTGCCTCTGCAGTCTGCAGATATGGATACCAGGTCCTCATCTGTGTGATCACAGCACTTGGTTCAGAGCACTCTTGAACAGTCACAGTGATCACCACGGTGACCATCAATGTCTGCAGACATGTCTAGCTCACCTGTCATAGTCTCCAGAGATTGTGAATTCCTTGAGGGCTGTAATGTGTTCTCTTCATCTCTGTATTCCCCAGGATTTATAACAATATTAGGCACCTAGTATTCGTCAAAAAATGCTTGCTGCATGGATGCCTACCTCCACCTTCAAGTGCACACATTTGTTGTGACCTTGGTACAGAACTCAGCATCTCTGGGTTATTGCAGTCCTCTCCAGCTGGTCTCTGGCTTCTACCATCTCCTCCCTGATTGGAGTCCCCTGTTTCCCTGCTTGCGTGTACAATACGTTCCTCACAGAGCAGCTGCATTGATTATTTTGAGACAGAAGTTAGACCACGCCAGTGCTCTGCTCCAGACCTCCCAGCGTCTTTCCATCTCAGCCAACGTGAAAGCCAAGTCCTCACACAGGCCGGCGAGGCTCTGCGGGATCTGACTCTGCGCGGCCCCCTCCAGCTTAGCTCCCGCCTCACTCCTCTCACACACTGTGCTCCGGCCACAGCAGCCGCCTGGCTACTCCTCCATCACATCCTGCCAGGACCCATGTTTCCTGTGCTTTGCCAGAAACTCTTGGCTCAGATATCTTCGTGGCTGCTTCTTCAATTCCATGAAGTCTTGACTCACACATGAGCCTATCAGAAAGACCTGTGCCCCAAGCCCCCTGTGAAGTGAGAGCTGCCTTTCCCAAACACCCTACACCCCTTTCACTGCTTTGGTCTTTCTTATATATTTTATATTAATTTTATGTTGCGTGTCTTAAACTGCTTGACTATCTGTTTCTTTAAGTCAGAGACTTTTAATTTTTTGTTTACTGCTGTATCCCTAACACCTAAAATAGTGCTTGTCACTTAATAAATGCTGAAAGATGTTTTCGAATGAGTACACAAACAAATAGAAAGACATTTGTAGTGATTTTCCCATTTACTTCCCCCCGTTTTAACCAGTTCCTGTGGCTTTCTTCTTCTGATATTGTAACCCTATTGTTTGTTGACAAATTGGCCACAAATCCTCTATTTCTTGGAGTCAACTTTTGCTTTAACATTTATATCAAAAATGGAGTGCACTTCCATCCCAGGGGGGCAAGAAAATATTCCTGTGCAGATAGATGGGTATTAGAGGTATCAATAATTCAAGACTTCTAAACCCTGCATATGTATGTATACTCCTCCGGTCTATGTATGTATGTGAGTGTGTACATTTGTGTGCATGTGTCTGTGCGTGCAGGCAGTTCCTACCTCTGTCAACTGGAAGAACCCAGAAGTGAAGATATTCCTAGAATAATGAGTTTATTGAGTGCTCAAATCTTGATGTCTAATACTGAAAGGAAACAAGAATCCTGAGAAGAATGGCTGATAGGGTAGGAGAAGAATCAACCTAGAATATTTTGTTGCGTCAGAAAGCAAGATAGCATGAAAACCATAATGAGAACATGTCACAAGGACACAGGGGCCAGACTGAAAGGGCTCCCCCGGCGACATCTGGGACACTTTGAGCATCACAGTGATTATGCATGGTATGCATAGTAGTGAACTGTAAATCACTGAAAACTATTTAGGTCTAAGCAGATAATAAGTAGAAAAATAAACAGACGGGGAGAAGGAGTGCTTCCGATTACAATAGAATGCTGGGTGCTGACTGGTAAATGGAGGGTAGAGACAGGAAGCTATCATTTGTAATCATCGCTGTAAAGATTGGATCAGGGAAGACTAATTAATGGATGCTGGATCTTGTGGGAAATTTTGAGGAAGAGCAAGACATTTGTATAATTTTAACTGTCTCCCTACAGATTGCTTATTGTTGTGAGGGGAAAGCGTAGTAATTACACAACGAGGGAATCATGCACCTTGAGCAGGTGATCAAAATTAACATCCCCTGCGAGGGACAGTTGGATATCACACGTCTCACGGGGGATACCCTGAGAAGAATTCAATATGACCTGTTCTGTATTCTGGGAGAAAATACATAATCTGAATGTATGCATGAAAATGTATCAGGCAAACCCCGAATGAGGACAATTCTATTTTTTAAAGAGGTTGGTAGGTGGCGTTCTTCAAAAATATCAGTGTGATTGAAAAACAAGAAATGCTGTTCTAGACTAACTAAGGCTAAAAGAATGTAAACAACAAACTTAATAACTCGCCTAAACTACGTCCATCCTGGAAGAGAAAAAGTGCTATTCAGGACCTCACTTGACAGACTGTAAATATGGATGGCCAGCTAAACTATTTCATCAATATTGAATTTACCAAAATTGGTAACTATACTGCAATCATGTGAAAGAATATTCCTGCTCTTAGGGAATGCACACTTAAGTATTTAAGGGTGAAGAGCCTTGATGAATACAATTTATCCTGGAAAGTTTCTGGGGAAAAAAAAAAGTGAGGGTATATAGATAGACATATAAAGCAAATGACAAAGCAAATAAAGTTAAAAGTTAACAAGAGGTGAATCTGCGTAAAGGGTATATGGCTTCTTTTGTATTACCAGTCAGGCTCTGTATCTGCAGGTTCCGCATCTCTGGGTTCAACCAAACTCATATACAAATGGGCTGGCTGTAATCCACCATTGTATACAAGGGATTTGAGCATTCGAAGATTTTGGTGTCTTCTGGGGGTCCTGAAAGCAATCCCCTGTGGATATTGAAGGATGACTGTATTCTTATTCTTCAATTTTCTTGAAGTTTGAAATTATTTCCAAATAAAATGTTTAATTTATTTTATAGGCACTACCACATATTAGGGAAAGGTCTTTTCCCTGAATTTCTGCAGACCTCTGCAGACCTCTAGAAGAGTCTGTCGGCTGCACTGCTGGGATGCCTACCATGAACTCACTCTCTTTGGGACTTGCGGCTACCCCTCCCCTCTGCCCCCTGAGGGATGGCAGCCCCAGCACTAGTAACCCAGTAGGTGTGCAGAAGACCTTTGTGGAAGACCTGGAGATAGAGCAATCACATCATGGTAAAAGGAAAAGTTCAAAATTATTTATGGTACCCTGTTCTTAACTTTTCCTGGCTGTCTGAGTCCATGGAAATGGCCTCGCTCCGGCTCTGTTCCCAGGCCATTGGCCTCCCACCATGGGGTTCTAAGACAGAAATGGCTACAACCAGATTTTGGGTCTGAAATATCTTTTTTTTTTTTTTGCGGTACGCGGGCCTCTCACTGTTGTGGCCTCTCCCGTTGCGGAGCACAGGCTCCGGACGCGCAGGTTCAGCGGCCATGGCTCACGGGCCCAGCTGCTCCGCGGCATGTGGGATCTTCCCGGACAGGGGCACGAACCCGCGTCCCCTGCATCGGCAGGCGGACTCTCAACCACTGCGCCACCAGGGAAGCCCTGAAATATCTTTTTTTTTTTTCCTCCTGCTGCTACCTGCCCCTTACTGTGCTACTGCGGTGTTTAAAGAGAAGACGTTGCAAACATATTGACCGTTTATTTTCTCTCCAAAACTGTGCAAAGCACTTTACAGAAATAATTTCATTTAAAACTCAACACCCAAGACATAGGTACTATTATGATTCCCATTTTCCAAGTGATGGAATCATCATTTATCAGTTATCTTGGCTAAGGTCTCAAGCCCCTCTAAGCTCCTACTACATGTTTCGACCGAGATGGCTGACTTCCAACTCCAGAGAAGCCTGTCGGAAGTCTGCAATGAGAAATAAGTGTAGTGTAGGTGTGGTGTTCATATTTTTTAAAGTACTTAGGTTGCCAGGCTTTATTAACATCCCTGGGAAATCTGAAGTAACGTGGGAAGAACTCTTCTGCCCTCTAGTGGACATTCTTCACTATGACGCCCATCAAGATGTTAGCAATTTGGTTCCTCCAGTGTGAAATCAATATCCGAAAACATCAAGAGGTACGTATAGAATCCATTTCGTTTTTATGTCATATCTGGGGGAAGAGCCTTTTTGATCCCAAACCATGCTACAGCTTCTCCTGGAAATTAATCTGCGGTGCCAATTGGCTGTCACCAAGCACACCCTCATGTTGGAGCAATCGTTTTTTTAAATGATTTGAACCTCAGGAGGTTTTACAAAGTGGGTTTTTTTTTTTTTAACATACTCTAAAATTTTAATCTTTATAATATTCCTGTGGAGTAGATATAAGTAGCCCCACTTTATAAATGAAAAACCTGAAGCTCAAAGATGTAGAGAGACTTTCTCAAGTCTCTACATTTAGTTAACAGCAAGGCTGAAATATGAATACATTTCCTCTTAATTCAAATTCAGACTTCCTTTCCTCCCTCCCTCCCTTCTTCCCTCCTTCCCTCCATCTTTCTTTCCACTCCTCCTATCTTCTCCTTCCTCTCTCTCCCTTTCTTCTTCTTTCTCTTCCTTTGCTTCCACATCTATACGTTGTCCTCTGGGGCAGGAATAGTTGTCTGGCTGGTGCCCCACCAGCGCCCGGCCCTCTGGAGCACATTCCAGTCTGTGAGACACCAGCAGACACATGAGCTGGGGTCTGGGGTGCCCTTTGTTCTCCTGGGACAGGGCTCTCCTTGCCTCCCTCTCCTCCTTGTGTGACAACAACACGTGACTCAAGCTGTAAGATGAGACTTGCTGGACTGGGGCTGACACAGCTGAGCTGGTGTACACCAGCCACCATCCCCTGGGAGGGCTCGCTCGCTGTATAAGAAAAGGATCCTTCTGTTTGTTTGTCGCTGTAGGCAGAGCTTTTGAAACGTTTCTGATGGATGGGGTGTCCATCAACCGACAGCGCTGGGCCAGGACCGAGTCCCAGCCTCCTGAGCTCAGAGTCTACACTGCCTGGGCTGCAGGGCCCATGGTTTTCAGAGATGATCCCAATTCCAGCCATCCTTTCCCCAGGCTTTCCTCAGCCCTCCCCTTAGACATTCCCACTTTATTTTCTATAGTTTTCCATCAAAAACACTGACTAGTTTTGAAAGAGGAAAAAAAAATCAAGACGTAGAAACCATTAGGGGAACAAAAAGCCCATTTTGCCTTAAATAATAATCTGCAGAGTGGGTTCGTTGGTAAATCATTTTCTGAAAGCCCGAGGCCACAGGCATTTGAGCCAGGCCGGAAGATAATAACCTTGTCCAGAGCCCCCCACTTCTTCCTTGATGCTCCTTCATATCAATTCTTCTTCATGAACACCTGACTGATGCTGAGGATGGGCCCAAGCAGCTCTGTGCAGACACCCAGTACAATCTCCATCCTCGCCTCCCTGGGAGAGTCACACAAGGCACCTCTTTCATCAGACCCACCTACTTTCTGATAGGTCCTCAGTGTCTCCACTGGCTCAGTGACCATCCCCAGCCTCTCTGTAAAAAGCTCCTGAAGCCCCCTCCAGCACTCCAGGGCCTCTGTCCAGGGCTCACCTCCTACCCCTGTTCCCAGCCCCATCTGGAGATCAGTTTCCATCCCGTGCTTTGTACTTTTTCACTCCTCTTTCCAGGCCCCGTAGACAGATCCTTTGAAGGGATCAAATTGCTTCATCTCTTCCCTGGAGGCCTTCTCAGCTCTCCTTGGGCCTCATGCCGCGTGGTGCTAGGTGCCCTGGCTGTGCCTGGAGTGGACAAATGTAACTCCAGACCCAGATCCAGGTCATGGGGAGTTCAGACACTTAGCACAGCACGTGGGAGCTTTTTTTTGCAGGTGGATTCACATGCATTAAAATAGTGCATCAATCCTACTGAATCAACTGCCTCTAATTCTTTCAAACACCAGGATGTTACTGCTGGGAAAAGCCAAGTGCAGGCATCTATGTCCAGCCCTCGAGAATTTCCCCTTTCCATCTTTCAACACAACAAGTGTCACCTGGAAGTACAGCAGGGCTGCATTTGACCCAGTGGTAACAGCTACAAGACACCGGGTCAGTGGTTCCAGCTGGCAAACTTTTGGGTTCAGCAGCTGCCAGATGGGCAAAGCTTAGCAGTAATTCCTACAGTGGCTCTTGGGAAAGGTTAAGTCTTTCTTGGAGAACTGAGGTCAAGAAACTTGTGGCTGATAGTAAGAAAAGAGTTCAAACGCACAGTGTAAGGGAACAGATGGCAAGAGATTCTTCCCTACCCTACTGGGAGATTCTATCCTCTTCCAAAGCCCATGTCTTATAAGCATCAATAAACTTGATTATATTCTTCTTTGCTCCCAATATCTATGCAGCTGGGCCTCTGTTAACCACACCCCACCTCCCCAGTGTTTGCTGGGAAAGATGCAGTAGAGATCAGCTGATGGAATATGTGTGGGGGTTCTTTGGCTAAAGAGCTTGTCCTGGTCTAGATGGAATGTGAGGTTGGAATGTCAGCTGTCACCTCTATTGGTTCTAGAGATGTGGATTGAAACTATCTAGCTTAGCAAAAATAATTTTGCTATAAGATGGAAGACTGTATACATAGATCACAGAAGCCACCTTGCAAATGGCCCTCTGCTTAGGAAATGTGACTGGATTTACCCAAATCTTAGTAGCGACCAGAGGATTTTGGAATTAGAAGTGGGTATTTCAACAGAACACCATGGGACCAGAGTCCACTCGGTAACTACAGTGCGATGTATGTAGCTATTGAGCAGTGTGTCCTACCACTCACCCCTCCAGCCAGACAACTCTCCACTCATTTATTTCTGAGTTTCAAGTGTAGCAAAGTGACTAAGAGCCCAGAGTGTTAAGTCAGGCGACTGGAACTTATCCTAAGTGCTATTCAGCCTCTGTCTGCTTCAACCTGTAAAATAAGGATAATAGTAATGGTCATAAGGGTAATAATAACTAAACTTTACATAGCACTTACTAGATACTTGGCATCATTCCAAGCACTTTGCATTTATTTAATATTAATAATTCAATTATTTACATTTATAAAGCACTGTTTTATAGCAGAAATGCTGCTTGCAAGAGTGTTAAATTCTAGAGTCGGCTCATGAGCAAAGGAAGTATACATATTCAGAATGACCCCCTGGAAATTCCTTAAGTTTCCTGTCAAATATAATACATGATAGAGCCGACCCAAGCTAGTGGGTGTTGATTCTTCTAATACTATCCCTGCACACTGCCTTTCTGTGCAAGTTGCTGCTGGGGTTACAGGAGATGATGCATGTACAAAGCCTATCACAGGTCCTGGAGCATAATACGGCTATAATGTGAGTTCATATTACAACTGGGTTCCCAGGATGCCTTCTGAGTCAGAGCAGGACATTATTACACAGTCCTCCTGGATGGACACGTGACAAGGGAGGGGAGGACGCAGGACTGGACAGAAGGACCAGTTGAGCTGCAGTGAAGCCCTAAGTCTTCAGCCAGTTCCATGGGACTCTCTGCAGTTGGAGCAGCTGAGAGCTGTCCCCATGGAGGTCTGACAGCTGAAGACCGCATTCCTGGAGGGAGAAACTGTCACGTTCCTGCATACACCAGTTTCGGTGATGCTTACAGTATGTATTATTATTGCTGTTGCTGTTGTTGGTTGACCTCATCACAATTTTTTTTTGGAAAAGCATTCCATCTTTCTCCCTCTTGTGAGAGCACCAGAATCACAACTGCTGAACAATCAGCGACAGGAAGACACAGGAGCTCACCGAAAAGATACCCCACATCCAAAGACAAAGGATAAACCTCAATGAGATGGTAGGAGGGGCGCAATCATAATAAAATCAAATCCCATAACTGCTGGGTGGGTGACTCACAAACTGGGGAACACTTATACCACAGAAGTCCACCCACTGGAGTGAAGGTTCTGAGCCCCATGTCAGGCTTCCCAACCTGGGGGTCTGGCAACAGGAGGAGGAATTCCCAGAGAATCAGACTTTGAAGGCTAGCAGGATTTGATTGCAGGACTTTGACAGGACTGGGGGAAACAGAGACTCCACTCTTGGAGGGCACACACAAAGTGGTGTGAGCATCAGGACCCAGGGGAAGGAGCAGTGACCCCATAGGAGACTGAACCAGACCTACCTGCTAGTGTTGGGGGGTCTCCTTCAGGGATGGGGTTGGGGGGGCTGTGACTCACTGCAGGGACAAGGACACTGGCAGTGGAGGTTCTGGGAAGTACTCATTTGTATGAGCCCTCCTGGAGTCTGCCAGTTAGCCCCCCAAAGACACAGTGCTGGGTTGCCTCAGGCCAAACCACCAACAGGGAGGGAACCCAGCCAAGCTCATCAGCAGACAAGCAGATTAAAGTTTTACTGAGTTCTTCCCACCAGAGCAACACCCAGCTCTACCCACCACCAGTCCCTCCCAACAAGAAGCTTGCACAAACCTCTTAGATAGCCTCATCCACCAGAGGGCAGACAGCAGAAGCAAGAAGAACTACAATCCTGCAGCCTGTGGAACAAAAACCACATTCACAGAAAGATAAACAAAATGAAAAGGCAGAGGGCTATGTACGAGATGAAGGAACAAGATAAAACCCCAGAAAAACAATTAAATGAAGTGGAGATATGCAACCTTCCAGAAAAAGAATTCAGAATAATGATAGTGAAGATAATCCAAGACCTCAGAAAAACAATGCAGGCAAAGATCGAGAAGATGCAGACATTTTAAACAAAGACCTAGAAGAATTAAAAAACAAACACCTAGAAGAATTAAAGAACAAACAAACAGAGATGAATAATACAAAAACCGAAGTGAAAAATACACTAGAAGGAGTCAATAGCAGGATAACTGAGGCAGAAGAACGGATAAGTGACCTGGAAGACAGAATGGTGGAATTCACTGCCACAGAACAGAATAAAGAAAAAAGAATGAAAAGAAATGAAGACACCCTAAGAGACTTCTGGGACAACATTAAATGCACCAACATTGGCATTATAGGGGTCGTGGAAGGAGAAGAGGGAAAGAAAGGACCCGAAAAAATATTTGAAGAGATTATAGTTGAAAACTTCCCCAACATGGGAGAGGAAATAGCCACCTAAGTCCAGAAAGCACAGAGAGTCCCAGGCAGGATAAACCCAAGGAGAAACATGCCGAGACACATAGTAATCATATTGATAAAAATTAAAGACAAAGAAAAATTATTAAAAGCAACAAGGGAAAAATGACAAATAACATACAAGGGAACTCCCATAAGGTTAACGGCTGATTTCTCAGCAGAAACTCTACAAGCCAGAAGGGAGTGGCATGGTATATTTAAAGTGATGAAAGTGAAGAAGCTACAACCAAGATTGCTCTACCTGGCAAAGATCTCATTCAGATTCGATGGAGAAATCAAAAGTTTTACAGAAAAGCAAAAGCTAAGAGAATTCAGCATCACCAAACCAGCTCTACAACAAATGCTAAAGGAAATTCTCTATGTGGGAAACACAAGAGAAGAAAAGGACCTACAAAGGCAAACCCAAAACAATTAAGAAAATGGTCATAGGAACATACATATCGATAATTACCTAAAATGTGAATGGATTAAGTGCTCCAACCAAATGACAAAAGCTTGCTGAATGGATATAAAAACAAGACCCATATATATGCTGTCTACAAGAGACCCACTTCAGACCTAGGGACACATTCAGACTGAAAGTGAGGGGATGGAAAAAGATATTCCATGCAAATGGAAATGAAAAGAAAGCTAGAGTAGCAATACTCATATCAAATATAATAGACTTTAAAATAAAGAATGTTACATGTGACAAGGAAGGACACTGCATAATGACCAAGGGATCAATCCAAGGAAAAGATATAACAATTGTAAATATATTTGCACCCAACATAGGAGCACCTCAATACATAAGGCAAATGCTAACAGCCATAAAAGAGGAAATCGACAGTAACACAATAGTGGGGAACTTTAACACCTCACTTACACCAATTGACAGATCATCCAGACAGAAAATTAATAAGGAAACACAGCATTAAATGATACAATAGACCAGATAGATGTAATTGATATTTATAGGACATTCCATCCCCAAACAGCAGATTACACTTTCTGCTCAAGTGCACATGGGACATTCTCGAGGATAGATCACATCTTGGGTCACAACTGAAGCCTTGGAAAATTTAAGAAAATTGAAATCATATCAATCATCTTTTCCAACAACAACACTATGAGATTAGAAATAAATTACACAGAAAAAAACGTAAAAAACACAAACAAATGGAGGCTAAACAATACGTTACTAAATAATCAAGAGATCACTGAGGAAATCAAAATAGAAATCAAAAAATACCTAGAGACAAATGACAATGAAAACATGATAATCCAAAACCTATGGGATGCAGCAAAAGCACTTCTAATAGGGAAGTATATAACAATACAATCCTACCTCAAAAAACAAGAAAAATCTCAAATAAATAATCTAACCTTACACCTAAAGAAAAGAACTAGAGAAAGAAGAACAAACAAAACCCAAAGTTAGTAGAAGGAAAGAAATCATAAAAATCAGAGCAGAAATAAATGAGATAGAAACAAAGAAAGTAATAACAAAGATCAATAAAATTAAAAGCTGGTTCTTTGTGAAGATAAACAAAATTGATAAACCTTTAGGCAGACTCATCAAGAAAAAGAGGGAGAGGACTCAACTCAATAAAATTAGAAATGAAAAAGAAGAAGTTACAACAGACACTGCAGAAAAACAAAACATCATAAGAGACTACTACAAGGAGCTCTATGCCAATAAAATGGGCAACCTGGAAGAAATGAACAAATTCTTAGAAAGGTATAACCTTCCAAGACTGAACCAGGAAGAAATGGAAAATATGAACAGACCAACCAAATTGAAACTGTAATTAACAATTTTCCAACAAATAAAAGTCCAGGACCAGATGGCCTCACAGGAGAATTCTATCAAACATTTAGAGAAGAGCTAACACCTATCCTTCTCAAACTCTTCCAAAAAACTGCAGATGAAGGAAACACTTCCAAACTCATTCTACAAGGCCACCATCACCCTGATACCAAAACCAGACAATAATATTACAAAAAAAGAAAATTACAGGCCAATATCACTGATGAATATAGATGCAAAAATCCTCAACAAAACACTAGCAAACAGAACCCAACAACACATTAAAAGGATCATACACCATAATCAAGTGGGACTTATCCCAAGGATGCAAGAATTCTTCAATATATGCAAATCAATCAATGTGATACACCATATTAACAAACTGAAGAATAAAAACGATATGATATTCTCAAAAGATGCAGAAAAACTTTTGACAAAATTCAATACCCATTTATGATAAAAACTCTCCAGAAAGTGGGCATAGAGGGAATCTACCTCAACATAATGAAGGTCACATATGACAAACCCACAGCAAACATCATTCTCAATGGTGAAAAACTGAAAACATTTCCTCTAAGATCAGGAATAAAACAAGGGTGCCCACTATCACCACTATTATTCAACATAGTTTTGGATGTCCTAGCCATAGCAATCAGAGAAGAAAAAGAAATAAAATGAATCCAAATTGTAAAAGAAGAAGTAAAACTGTCACTGTTTGCAAATGACATGATACTATACATAGAGAATCCTAAAGATGCCACCAGAAAACTACTAGAGCTAATCAATGAATTTGGTAAAGTTGCAGGATACAAAATTAATGAACAGAAATCTCTTGCATTCCTATACACTAACAATGAAAGATCAGAAAGAGAAATTAAGGAAACAATCCCATTCACCATTGCAACAAAAAGAATAAAATACCTAGGAATAAACCTACCTAAAGAGGTAAAACACCTGTACTCAGAAAACTATAAGACACAAACAGATGGAGAGATATACCATGTTCTTGGATTGGAAGAATCAATATTGTGAAAATGACTATACTTCCCAAGCAATCTACAGATTCAATGCAATCCCTATCAAATTACCAATGGCATTTTTAACAGAACTAGAACAAAAACTTTTTTAATTTGTACGGAGACACAAAAGACCCCAAATAACCAAAGCAATCTTGAGGGAAAAAAACAGATCTGGAGTAATCAGATTCCCTGATGGAAAAAAACAGATCTGGAGTAATCAGATTCCCTGACTTCAGACTATACTACAAAGCTACAGTAGTCAAGAAAATATGGTATTGGTACAAAAACAGAAATATGATCAACAGAACAGGAGTGAAACCCAGATTAAACCCACGCTCTTATGGTCAACTAATCTATGACAAAGGAGGAAAGGATATACAATGGAGAAAAAGACAGTCTCTTTAATAAGTGATGCTGGGAAAACTGGACAGCTACATGTAAAAGAATGAAATTAGAACACTTCCTAACACCATACACAAAAATAAACTCAAAATGGATTAAAGACCCAAATGTAAGGCCAGACACTATAAAACTCTTAGAGGAAAATATAGGAAGAACACTCTTTGACATAAATCACAGAAAGATATTTTTTGCCCCACCTCCTAGAGTAATGGAAATAAAAACAAAAATAAACATATGGGACCTAATGAAACTTAAAAGCTTTTGCACAGCAAAGGAAACTATAAGCAAGTTGAAAAGACAACACTCAGAATGGGAGAAAATATTTGCAAACGAATAAATGGACAAAGGATTAATCTCCAAAATATATAAACAGGTCATGCAGCTCAATATTAAAAAAGCAAACAACCCAATCAGAAAATGGACAGAAGACCTAAATAAACATTTCTCCAAAGAAGACATACCTATGGCCAAGAGGTACATGAAAATCTGCTCAACGTCACTAATCATTAGAGAAATGTGAATCAAAACTACAATGATGTATCACCTCACACCAGTTATAATGGGCATCATCAGAAAATCTACAAAGAACAAATGCTGGAAAGGCCGTGGAGAAAAGGGAACCCTCTTGCACTGTTGGTGGGAATGTAAATTGATACAGCCACTATGGAGAACAGTATGGAGGTTCCTTAAAAAACTAAAAATAGAACTACCATATGACACAGCAATCTCACTACTGGACATATACTCAGAGAAAACCATAATTCAAAAAGACACATGCACCCCAATGTTCAATGCAGCACTATTTACAATAGCCCAGTCACAGAAGCAACCTAAATGTCCATCGACAGACGAATGGATATATATATACAATGGCACATATGGTATATATGGATATATATACAATGGTACATATGGTATATGGATATATATATACAACGGTACATATATATATATAGTGGTACATATATACAATGTAATACTACTCAGCCATAAAAAGGAACAAAACTGGGCTATTTGTAGAGACGTGGATTGACCTAGAGACTGTCATACAGAGCAAAGTAAGTCAGAAAGATAAAAACAAATATCGTATATTAACGGCTAAATGTGGAATCTAGAAAAATGGCACAGATGAACCGGTTTGCAAGGCAGAAACAGAGACACAGATGTAGAGAACAAATGTATGGGCACCAGGGGGAAGTGGGGGATGGAGGGGGTGGAGGTGGGATGAACTGGGAGATTGGGATTGGCATATACACACTAATATGTATAAAGTAGGTAACTAATAAGAAGCTGCTGTATAAAAAATAAAATAAAATTCAAAAGAAAAAAACACGCTTTATTCATTTAATAAAATGTATGAACAACTAAAAAAAAAGAACTCCATCTTTGCAAGTTTCTGCTTTAAATCAGCTAATTCAGTCCCATACGTGATGGAACATTGAGTCCTAGAGAACCGGCTGCCTCCTGGAGCCCCAGGGTATCCAGGTCAAGGTCAAGGTCATGGCCCAGACTGCTTACTTTCTGTCCTGCACTCACTCTTTGATCCCCGGTTCCTCTCTCACTGGACCACAAGGTGAACCAAGCCTGTGTCACAGTCTCCACCATGTATCAATGAGAGAAGTCACCCCAGACCCATATTTCTTTCACTGGAGTCTCAGTATCTTTCTAAATCCAACCTCTGCCTCGCTAGACATTTAGGGACTAGAGATGCCATTAGAAGAAATAGGATCTAGTATGTGACTCTGGGGTTTATAGAAATAGGATTCATGAGATTTATACCCATGAAGGCCTTTGGAGAGAACGTTCATGGTTATAAATTAGATTTGGTATAAATGATGGTATAATTATGTATTTCCCTGAGAAATTGCATGAAAGAGGAGGTGTTATGGGTGTTATTAGCATTGTTACTATCGTGTAAGATTTGAGACCAACTATCTATAGTACTATTGTGATTGTGTAAGATTTGAGGCAAGTAAGTATGTGTATATACTGGCCTCAAATAGAAGGTATTTTAATATACAAATTGTAGATGTGAAATATTGGAGAATCATCAGCACAAAAATAAAAGATAAGAGCTGAGCAATCCAGGAGTGTGCGGGAGGGTCAACGGTGCCTGAATCCTAGTCTTAAAATAGCCACTGCCCTTGCACACAAAACTTAGCTCTGAAGCTTTTGGTAGCCAAATAGGTCTCAGAGATTAGCAGTCCACTTAGCACTTCCTCTTTAAGAAGGAGACGAGGGGCTCAGAGAGAGTTGTGGCCCAGGCTTAGGAGAGTCCCCACCTGAGTCAGGTTCATCTGGAGACTTCTCTGGCAGATGGCAGGCAGGGAAGCCCTAAGTTTCGTTGGACACTTGGGAATGTGTGTATGTGTGTTTGTGTCAGTGTACTTGTGCCTAAGTGTGCGTGTGCATGTTTGAATCATCGTATTTATTGCTGTGCAAATTTGCGGTGGCTTAAAATGTCTCAGCAGATCATACGTTCTGTGCAGGACTTATCTGTAGGTACCCCAGGAATATTCAACCAGCATTAACTCTGTAGGAGAAAGTACTTTTCTGATACCAACTTCTAGGCAGATGACAAGTGCAATTGTCCAGTCGTCGTTCTTGCCCCGGGGGCCTGATCAGGATGTATTAATGAGGGCCAGCCTGCTGCAGGCACAGGCGCTGTGTGAGAGGCTACTTCTCAATCATTTAGCTGTCTGATCGCCCGGCCCCCAACCATAGCCCCTGCTTCAGAGAGGCAGAGTGCTAAGGGAAAGTGCCGGGAGCTTTAGGTGGTGTTGACAGTATGGGGAGCATTTTCCTTTGTAACATGACATTAGAACCACACCCCGTGACCACCTCACATGATCCCACTATGACCCACTGGGAGCCCTGAGGCTCTGACAGCAAGACAAACACCAGGGTAGGTAAGTAACATGTTCCCTGAACTTCTTTGTATCCACCATTACCGATTGACACAGCTGAATTGGTGTCTTTCTTTTTTCCCTTTGGTAAGACAAGAACATGACTGTAGCTCTAATGGATCATCTTCAAAGACAGAAGACATGCTTACGCTCCCAGTTAATACACCAGTATGACTATTTGAAAAAAGGGCTGGGATGGTATTAGAAACTGACCCTTTTTAAAATTGCCAACCTTATATCAAGCAGTTCTAGGGTCTTGCTTTAACAGCTTTATTCCAATAATAAATAAAGGGTAGAGTGCTTTCGAAAGGTGCCCTGTGAAGCAGGAACTAATATCAGCCTGTTTATAAATAAGGAAATTGAGGCTTAGCAAGTAGTTTGCTCAAGATTGCTTAACCTGTGGAGGGGCGATCCTGACCCAGTGCGGTCCGATGGCAGCGCCAAACCTCTTATCCATCACACTCTACTTTCTTTCATTAAGATATTAGACAAAACAGAGAAAACGGATTTCATTTCTGCTTCTCCAGGGTTCTTTTTGGGTCACTGCTCAGTCTTCACACCTACAGATTATTCTTATCAGAATTTGAGCTAAAAAATTGTAGTCGGCCTCCTAGGGTTGACTTGTCTATCCTTAGCAGACTTGAAAGCAGTCCAAACACCCCATTTCATACCTTTACTTCATGCTACATATTCACACCCATGATGTCAAATATATTAGTGTCTCTGATGAAGGTCGAACCTTTAGGAATCAAGGACTCCACAACCTGGTCCCAGGTAACCTGCTCCATCCTCTTGCATCTCCAGGCTCTTACCAGCCTGGGTACCACAGACCAGAGTGATTGAGGACCACTCCATCATGTACTGCAAGGATCTCTGCTCAGGTCATGTCTGGTTATTCCCTTGGCTTGGAGAATTTATTTCCCTTTCCTCATGTGGAGAACTTCAATTTGTCCATCCTTGAAAAAGTAACCCAAGTGTTACCTCGACCCCCAGGCAGAAGAAGCCTCTTGCCTGTGATGCCTGAATGCTGTTGATTGCAACTCCGTATAAGCCAGGGTTCTCCAGAGAAACAGCATCAATGGGAGAAATCTATATGTCTCTATCTACCTGTCATCTGTCTGGAGACATTTATTTTAAGGAATTGGCTCATGCAAATGTAGGGGGCTGTGAGGTCTGAATCTCCAGGGCAGGTCAGCAGGCTGCTTACTCGGGGGACCTTACTCTTGTTTGGACCTCAGTCTTTTCTCGTAAGGCCTTCAATGGATAGGGTGAAGCATGCCCACGTTACAAGAGGATAATCTGCTCTTCTCAGGGTCGTCTGGTTGTAAATATTAATCTCATCCGAAAGATACCTTCACAGCAGTATCTAGACTGGTGTTGGACCCAAAACTGGATACCAGGACCTAGCCCAGTTGACACATAAAATAAACCATCACAGGCTCTTATCATACTTCTCTGCAATTGTCGGTGCCTGCCAGCTCCTCTAGAATCTGAGCTGCTTAGGGGAAGCAGACCTAAATTTTAGTCTCATTGGGACAATACATACATGAAGATCACTTCTTTTAATGTATAAAACTGCGAGCACTGCATTTGACATAAAAAAAAATGTGTTCCCAGAGTGGCACTCAGTGCAAAAGGCAGGCGGTGGCCAGGGAAACAGAAATGATTAAACTACCGTCTGACTACAGTGAACTAATTAGTCATAAATCACTAAGATCCTTGGCTTCAAATATGAAAATATGTTTTTTTCTGAGCGGTCTGATGCTTTCATCTGGACAGTTGACTACCGGCAGCAGGCTGGATACATCCCAGGTTTCGGGGTCCCAGGGGCTGTACTCTCCCAAAGTGGCAGGTCCCCACCCTCTGGAATGGTCAGAGATGCACGCCCTCAGAAGTGGGACTGATTGTCCTATGAGATGCACTAGCCCTAAGGAGGACTTTACATTAACTTCTCTCTTGGCCGTTTCCTTCCCAGTCGCCGTTGAAGGCCTCTGGAAGGAGGGGGACAAGGAGGAAGTCCCGCCACTTCCCACTAGGTGGCAGTAGACTCCCACCTCTGACGGCCTCTGTGTCTCCTGCTCACTCAGCCTCCAAAACCTGGAGAGAAAACTTCCAACCCACGGGCAGAGCCATGCTGGGAATTTCAGGTTAACTGACTAAGTCGCTTTAATTTTCTTGGGAAAATAGTTGCAGTCACCCATTAAATAAGAGGCTCCTCAGGCACCGAGACCTGCGGTGTGAGGCAGCAATTTTTTCCAGCCCCCAGATGTAGAGATGTTTCTCTTCCTGCAGTCATCATATGCCCCCAACCCGGTCCAAACAGCAGGAGCAAAGCTCGCTTCTGGCATGATCCCACCAAGGCCTGTTTACTTCCTCCCCTTGAGTCCAGGACGGATTTCATGCTTAGGACCTGCCAGTGATTTCTCTCAATGTCCTCTCTCTGCTTCCCAGCTGCCGTGCCACCGCACACAGGCTGCCGGTCCATAGCTGGCCACAGAGTTTGCAGGGTTAGGATTAGACTTCTTGCGGTGTAAGCACAGTAAATATAAGTGGTAAAAATAAACACAATTCTCAAGCCAGTCCAACATGGAGATGTGGGCATTAAACAAAAAGTCTTTCTCTTCCTCCTTCAAAACCTTTATCTCCTCTATGAATATATTTATATCCGCTCTACAGCAAACCATTTTTGAAGGGCACACGTCCCATAGACAGGGACAATTTGTAGTTTTGGCTAATTCAGTGTACATGATATGAAATGGTTCACAGTGCAGAGCGAAGACTCATAAATGTTAGTTGCATCTGACGTCACTCTCTGGAAATTTTATGTAAGAGCTCCTTTGTCTTTGGGAGTTTAAAGTCCTTCACCTACAGGTTCTCATTTTCCACTTAGAGTGATAACAAAGGGCCATAGATTATTATTCCCAATTTACAGGAAAGGAAATTTAAGTCAAGGAAAGATTATTTGCCTGAGAATAGAGAGCAAGTCAATGACCATTTCTCTGTTCTTGCCAGCAACCAGAGGTGCCAGCCGAAGCCCTGAACCCCAAGGAAGTAGAATCAGAGTCTCTTGAAATTGACTAAAGGCTTGGACCTTCCATCTCCTGCTCTCTCTGGGGCTACCTCTTGTCTCTTTACACTGCTCCGTAGTCACCGACAGGACAGATCAGCAGTGCAGTCTTCTGGTAGATCAATAGTCAACAATATCTCATTACCCCAGGAATCAGATCGCTCCAGCAGCCTAGTTCTGATTTCCCTCAAGTCAGAGCATTTAGAGGATGGAGCATGCTTCATCACCAAGCACTCCATACCATGGACCTAAAACTCCAAGCTAACTCCAGACTTTGGGGCTGGAAGGTGTGAAGTCAGTATACGCATCATACAGAGTAATAGGGGCAAAAGCTCCAATTTTGTGCAGCTCCCATCACTTCCACCAACTGATATTCTATCCTCCTTCAAGACCTCAGTCATGTCACCTCTGCAGACCTTCTCTTAACCCTCTATTTCAGTTGGTATTAGTTGATTGCTCCTTGAAACTTACATACAATTTAGGGAATATTTTTGGTTTGAAACATCTCCTGTAATGCCTTATATTAGAGATACTATCCAAAGTTCTTCTCCACTGCTGCTTTTATTGAAATTATGATGTCCTAAGGAACATATGTCATATTATATTTACTTTGCCTTATACCTGGAGCCAGTGCGTTGCTTGTTCATAGTGCAATGGATAACATATGTCCATAGGAAAGCCCAACAAATGCTTGTTGAATGGAATTGAATCCTCCTAACTAGATCTATAGCTTTTAGCCACATCTAATTCATTCTGATATTGCACACATTAATCTTCCTGAAACAGTTGTGTTTCTATGCCATTTCCCTGTAAAAAATTCTTAATATTCCCCTACTGCCTGTAGAATTAAGTCTAAACAGGAAGACCTAGTATGCAAAAGTTGACAGGTTTCATCCTTGTCCTACTTTTCCAATTTTCTCTCCTCCTATTTCCAACATACATCCTTCATTGCCCATGGGCTTTGCATTGTGCCTTGAATCATCCTTTCCTACTTCTGTTTACTTACCTTTATTTTATTTTTTAATTTTTAAAATTTTTATTTAATTTTTATTGTGTAGTTGATTTACAACGTTGTGTTAGTTTCAAGTGTACAGCAAAGTGATTCTCTTTTACATGTATCCATCCTTTTTCAAATTCTTTTCCCATTTAGGTTATTACAGAATACTGAGCAGAGTTCCCTGTGCTATACAGTAGGTCCTTATTAGTTATGTATTTTATATATAATAGTGTGTATATGTTACTCCCAAAATCCTAATTTATCTCCCCCGCCCTTTCCCCTTTGGTACCCATAAGTTGGTTTTCTAAGTCTGTGACTCTATTTCTGTTTTGTAAATAAGTTCTTTTTTTTAAGATTATGCATATAAGAGATACAATATGATATTTGTCTTTCTCTGTCTGGCTTACTTCACTTAGTATGATAATCTCCAGGTCCATCCATGTTGCTGCAAATGCATTATTTCATTCTTTTTTATGGATTAAAGACCTAAATAAATGACCTGATACTATAAAACTCTTAGAGAAAAACTTAGAATACTTACCTTTATTGTAAAGCTATGTTTCCACCTGAAATATCCTCTTTACTTCTTTGCTTCTCACAGTACTTACTTTTCTTCAAGGAAGTTGATTAATGGGAAAATCTCATTGGATTTGGTAGAGGAGGGGACATTAGTAACATTTAAGAGTGGAGAATGGGACTTCTGTAGGGTTGGGGACAGAAATAAGATTCCTGAAGCAAAAACAGGGAAGGGAGGTGAGCACAGCATCTATGATTCACTAGTCTAGTGGTTTGACAGTAAGAAAATAAAAGTGACCAGTCATATGACATCTAGATGAGCTCAGTGGTTATAAAAAGCATTCTGTTTGGTTTGGTCATTGGTACACAGATGTCCTCAGTGTGACTGAGAGCAGTGGGGCAGGGTCCTCGAAGAGAAGATTCAGTTTACTGGAGAAGGACAACCTGAATTTGGTGGTTTCTTGCCAAAAGCTTGAATCCAGGCATCTTCTTCCACATCAGCCTTCTCCCCATCCAGCTCTCTGTTCAGGGACATAATCTCATTAAGTCATTGCTGGACTCCATCAGGACACTTCTCTTCGTTCTCACCCATTTATTTTTCTGCTTCCCCTCTCTTCCAACTTGCATTCTGTCATCCATCATATCAATAGTACTAGAAATTCCCCCTTTCCCTTCTGTTAAGTATTACTCCTATTTGTTAAAACACCAACCCCAATAAATGCAAACAACCACTATGTTTGTGCTTGAAACCAAGATGTGATAGAAAAAGCTATAAGAGAAAACACATCGGTTCTACATTAAATGTATTCTCACCCACATCAAAAGGTCCTGCAGAACTGTCAGGATGCACACCATACTTCAACAAGTCAGCTCATTCTCCCACCTGATGCAGGACTCTTCAAATTATCTCCACGTTCCTAAAAGGCTTGGCCACTCACTCCCCACTCCCCCTGCACATACAAACACACATACACACACACACACATGCACACACACACACACACACACACACACACACACGATCTTATTTTGCAAGAGATGATCTCACTCTCATGTTTGAAAAGAACATAAGAGCCTAGAAGCTATCAGAAGGGAAATCCCTCAGCTCCCTCTGTGTCCTTTCTCTCCCCCTTCCCTCCTGTTACAAGAGAGGAGCTGTCTTGCCTCCTACCTGAGGTCAATGTCTTGACTTAAGCTCTGGAGCCCAGTCATACCTTTCTTCTTAGAAGACCTCATTCCTCCTCTCTTTTCTCTTTTCAGCTCTGCTTCTGAATTTGATAATTTCCATCTGCTTGTCTCCTTTGCAGGCTTACTTTCTTTTGTCTAATATTGATAATAATGATGATAATAATATAAAAAGTAATAATGCTGTTGAAGAAGAAGCAGTAAAAGAAGCAACTAACATTTGGTTGGTGTTTATTAGGGGCCAGACACTGTATAGAACTTTACACGTGTTATTTCATTTAATCCTCACAAAGCCCTAGGGGATAAGTATCATTAGCTCCATTTTTGCCAGTGAGGGAACAGAGGTACTAAGAGATTCAGTAAACTGCTTGAGACCACACAGCTACTATATGAAGGAACCAGAATGTAGACAAAGGCAATCTGACTTCAGAACCTCAACTCTTTATTACAGAATTATCTTGTTTCCTGTGCTTGGAACTCCCTAGTATTTATTGGACTTCTTAGCATAATTTTCTCTGTGCCCACAACTTCACTTACACCTCTATGCTGATGACTCACGAATTTATATTTCTAGCCTTGACTCTTCTTGAGTTCTAGAATTAACCATCTAATTATCTATTTGATGTATACACTTGGGAGACATAAGAGCTTTCCAATGTTGAGCTAATATCAAACTGGGAGCTCCCTCCAGATGGTTTCTTCTTCCACTGTTCCCTATGTCAGCCAGTAGCATCACCATCCATTCAGGCACTACTGCCAAAAACTTAAGAGTAATCATCTTTAACACACCTGTCATCCTCGCCCTTCTTATCTCCATATTCCATATCAAACATAAATCTGATTCTGTTATCCCCTTGATGAAAATCATTCAATGGCCTCTTATTGTTTAATTAATAAAGAATAGTAAAGAACAAGAAATAAATGAAGAAGCAACTAAAATTCAGTGAGCCTCATCTCACCTCACTCTCTTATCCCCTGTGCTTTAAAAACTTGACCTTATTTCAGAAGCAAAATGTGCTGTGTGTGCTCTTTCTGTCCCAGGATACATCTTTTCCTCTTTCTGGAACACTCCCTATTTCTTTTCAATAACTCCAATCCAACTTTCAGTTGTCTGTCCATGAACTTTTCCAGAGAAGCCTTTCCCATTTTCCCAAAGTAAATCTGGTCTCTGTGTTATACACTCACATCAAGTACTCTTTTTTTTTTGAGGTATGCAGGCCTCTCACTGCTGTGGCCTCTCCCGTTGCGGAGCACAGGCTCTAGACGCGCAGGCTCAGCGGCCATGGCTCACGGGCCCAGCCACTCCGCGGCATGTGGGATTTTCCCGGACCGGGGCACGAACCCGTGTCCCCTGCATTGGCAGGCAGACTCTCAACCACTGTGCCACCAGGGAAGCCCACATCAAGTACTCTTTAGGGCACAGCACACTTCTTTGTTGCAATGTTTCCTTTATTTTAGTTAATTATCTGATTGATGTCTATTTCCTAACTACACTTTAAACTCCATAAAGGCAGTGACCTGGTCAGGTTTTGGTCATCATAAAAATAAGCATAATACTCAGGCCCAGGGTTCAAAGAACTCAGAATAGGGCCAGAAAGATTAGACAGTGTGCCTAATCAAAACTATTTTTCTTCTCTTTTATAACAATAGATATACCATTTATAAGGAAATCTGCTAGTAGGATGATATGTAGTATGTTGGCCATGAAAAGAGAGCTTGGTTTTCTTAGAGTCACACAGTAGGGAACTATAGAAGGCAAAAGTATATATAGAGAGAGGCAGAGAGGAAAAAAAAAAAAGAAAAAAAAATAAATCTGCTCTCAATAACCTGAAGATTTACTTGTAAAACTGGACTCTGAGTCAGTCCATGTAGAGTGCCAACAAATTGGAAAGCAAATGTGACTTGTGCCATGGAGAGTTAGCTGCCTTGGATGGAGAGGCTTAAGAAGGGCCTGGATCTAAAACCAGCCATGTCTGCTGGGCTAAGGCAGATGGCAATGAGAGGGGAACATGCAGACTGCTTCACGGTGGAGGAGGAGGCTAAACTCCAGCTGTGCAACTCATAGATAGTATGTAAACTTCCTAATGAGAAGTGTGGAATGTCCTCACGTATCATCAGAACAAGGTAGATCTGTCTTAATAAATTGGGGGACTCTAGGGAGAAAGCTGAGACTATTGCAAAGTTTTCTGGGCTGTAAGATTCCATAAGGGAGTATTTGGGACTTAGGGGATAGGAAGAGGCTCTTGGAATTAATCAGAAGTAACTAGATAGGAGATACTTCAGCAAAACCAATTTCCTAAGATGTTTGATCCGGGAGAGTGCTATGAACTAAGCTCTGTCCCCCCCCATATTCACATGTTGAAGCCCTAACCCTCAATATGAATGCATTTGTAGCTAGGGCTTTTAGGAGGTAATGAGATTAAATGAGGTCCTAAGAGTGGGGCCCTAATTCAATAGGATTCATGACCTTATAAGAAAAGGAAGAGAGATCTCTCTCTCCATACACATGTACCGAGGAAAGACCACCTGAGAAGGTGGCCGTCTGCCAGCCAGGAAGAGGGCTATCACCAGAACCTGATCATAGTGGCACCCTGATCTTGAATTCTCAGACCTCCAGAACTGTGAGAAAATAAATTTCTTTTGTGTAAGCCATCCAGTCTATGTATTTTGTTATGGCAGCCCAAGCAGACTAAGACAGAGGGGAAGTGAGAACAAGGTCCTGTGTTAGATGGGCGAATGGGAGAATTTTTCCAGGTAGAGACTGACCATATCAAACACTGACTTCTCCTTGGAGTTTAAATAAAAAGGTTGGCCAAATGCTTCCTCTTGTCTCTCCCCTCTAAGCCTCAGACACTAGCATCCTCTGTGTCATTTCCATTTTGGTCATCCTGTGCCCACTTATATTTCTCCTTTGCTTTCTCTTGCTCTGTTCATGTAGCTCAGGGATCATTACTGCCAGTTTCAGGATGCTCAGCACCCATGCACGTGGGGACAATTAGAAGGATAGAATATGAGCAAAAACAGGAAGCTTCACAAAGTAGAATGTCCAGGGACCTGTCTCTGTGCTGTTCATAGGGCTCTGGCTTGCCAGAAGACATTATTCCTGGTTTTCAACAGTGCCTTCTGTTACTTTATAGGACTCCCAACAGAGGATTCTATCCATATCTTTTACCTACTCCACACAGGAAGCAACTCAGCTGGTCAAAGGCCAGGCTACTGATAACTATGTTGACTCTTTCCGCTGCCTGTGTGATAGCTCCTGAGCTGAAAATAGAGTCACACTTCTGAAGCAAGTACAAGAACTTGGATTCCGAAACCTGAAATAACGTCCCCTGTTCTTAGGCACTCCTTTGTTGTTGGATCTCCTTTATGCATTTTACACCCTCCTGATACCCAATTTTGTTTATCCCACTGGATGCATAATTATTGGGAACCAGAACCAACTCTTTTCCAGTGCTTACACCAATCCTAAAACACACAAGTAGTTCCGGTCCCATCTTCTCCCTATTTGCTTTATCTTATTAGGTTTTACCAATCCATCTTCAGCTATATAGCTGAAATCTCACAGAAGGTCAATTTCAAGGCCAGAACAGATCTCTCAGAGAAGTTCCCTCACTCACGGAAATTCTAGTTCCAGAGCCTGAAACAAGACTGGGTGTGCTGGTGAGAACATGTAACTCTGATGCTGAAAGGACGTATGAATAAATTCGGGGATAAAACTGATGAATTTCCATTGAAAGCTCTTTTTAATTTTATTTTTATACCAAACCAAAAATATTTTACATTTTTCAGTATCAAGAGCTTGTTTACTTGGACATGGAGCAAAATTTGTCACGATCTTTTGGCGCTTAAGTTAGAATGTGAACTATACCTCTTCTGTTTGGATAATTTCTACCAAGGTAGAGCAAATACTCACAAAGCCAGGATGCTCGTACGTATCTTGAGGGTTGTGAGAACATTGCCACCTAATAACCTCCCACCCCAATGAAGTGCAAAAGTATGGGTAATGAAATGTTCTTCTTAAGGCCTTTGGGATGGTTGTTTTAGTGACTCTAAGGAAGGAAACTTAGAGTCAGCACTTCTCTCTCTTCTTTCTCTCAGGTATTACTGTTTCTTAAATTATGTTGGCGTGATTCGATCCAAGAAAGATTTATCCAAAGAATTTATAGTATGGCTGGAGTCCCACTATTGGCTTTTTCTATAGAAAGCAGATTTTAAAAGCAGCTGGTGCTGGAGGCCAATGCCCAGGCTTAAGAGTATGAGCTCTCTTTTGAGTAGTTCCTGCCAACACCAGCATGTGAATCTAGCATCTGTAATTAAATCCTTACCTCTACCAGTGTGCTTTTAATCTGTGTGCTTCTGTCCAGTTAAAAGTGATTTTGAAGGCAGTATATAATTTCTAAATGAAAAACACACAATGATTGACCCTCAGCCAGAACAAAACTGACTTTCAAAATCTTTGTATCACACTTTCCTGTAGGAGAATGTTTCCTAGAAACACATCATCCTTTCTAAGGACTTATTTCCGTGCAAGGAGGCTTATTTTAATGAAAAAAAATAGTATTCTGGAAGCATTCACAATGCTCAGGTGGGATAGCTCAGGCCTGACCTAGGCAGTGCAGTGTGGGGTTTGAGGGAGCATGTTCTGGCCTAAGACTAAATGGGCACTAATCCCGGTTCAGCCAGTTAATACCTATGCTATGGTGACGTGCTAGTTAATTTCTTCTAGATCACTTTTCTCATCTGTACAGAGGGAATCATCATGCTACCCTACAGAAACCTTGTGAAAATGGACTGACGTAATTCAAATACAATATTTATCTCGGTGAAAACCCCGGAACGGTTAGTTGTTGCTGCTGTTATTTTAAAACCCCAACTCTAATGAACGATCTTACATTTATTCAGTCCAAATGGTCATTGGGCATCCTGGCTGATGGAGAGGCTTTTTCAAGGTAATTAGTTAATGGGACGCTCTCATCTACACATGAATGTGAATTATCATATCAAATAATAAAGGTTCTTTTGGTTTCTGTGTGTGTGCGTGTGTGTGTGCGTGTGTGTGCACGCGTGTGAGTGTGCGCACGCGTGTGTGTGCATGTGTGTGCGTGCGTGTGCGTGTGCATTTAATAAGGACAATAGTATTTTCAAAAAAGCTCTAGTCTGATAATCAGTTGACTATAATCTTTATAACAGTCCTGATTCTTAGTTTGGTTTCAGTTTCTCTATATACAAAGTGGAGAGAAACCCTTCCATTTCTACTGATCTCACAGAGTTAGTGTGAGCACAGGGGAGATGGATGGATTTAGAGTTTTTAATATACCTTTTTAATAGCCCAAACTACTATGTTGTTTAGACTCATTTTTAAGGGGATTATTTTAGACTCATCATCTTTGAAGTATTATTTTTATCTCTAAAAGATGTTATACCTCTTTCCTCTGAAATGTCCCATTTAAAAAAATTACCAAATATTACTTCATGTTATTATCATCAATAAGTCATTTTATTAATTACCTTATTAATTGATATCAGCTTTGCCACAAATGGTCTACTATTTCTGACATAAGCAAATGTCATTCGTTCTTTCCCTAAATTAGCACTTGTATTACAAAATAAGGAGAATTTAACCCAACAGCAAGGGGGTCTCAATTCCAACAATGACAAAAAGAAGTTTGGAACCAGAAGTTTTCGGTCTGTTTTTCTATAGTTTCATTAGATGATGTGAATAAAAATCAAGGGAAGGGTATTTCTGACCTTTACTTCATGCTTTGTAATAATAACCCTTATCTGTGTTGCCTGTTTATTTGTTTACCCTAAGATTTCATTATTTTACACAACAAATTCTATATAGTTTTTTGTCCAATGACTTTATTTTAAAGTTCTTATTTTTTTATTCTTTAAGATAATAATTAAGTGGCAAATTACTTTTTCTGCTTCCAAGAAGGGTTAGTTTTTTTTCTATAATTTTTTCTTTCTTCAATTTTCTTCCTTTTCACCCCCTGAATCCAGTGCTTTTAATTTTTGAATGACATTTAAAGACTTGCCATAGTGGGGCTCCAGTGCAAAGGGGAAAACTGTAATGAAAAGACAGCAGAATTTGTTAATAGCCTCCAGGAGGTCAGACAAATGCTTCTTCTTAAAGTTTAGATACCCTGTGCAGTGTACCATCCAACTTCTGCCAAGGAAACTATCTGTGCATAATGACTGAGGCTCTGAGAGAAAAAGTTGGTATAGTATGATAAACCAATGACCTTTCAGCTATTCATTTGCTGTGCTTAGAACTTAATTTATATCTCAGGCATTTGATGAGTATAATACAGAGAGAGTCTCTGGGTTTTATCTACTCTGGACAGCATAGCATTTTGCTCCAGTAAGCATAAAGGGTAGAAATTAGGTACAGAATGCTGGCTGGAGAGTTCTCTCCATGTGAGGAAAGTAGATACAGATAAATCAGTCTCTCTGTGTAATGCCTTTGCAGTAAACCAAGGAATAATGCCATGGGGAGAAGATGGTGGCTACAGCTTGGTAGCCTCCATGAATAGCTCTGAGAAGTAAGGACAGTATGGTCTAAGACCTGTATGGATTTGTCACTTTCTCTAAGCCCTGCCCTTGACTCACTCAGTCACTTTCTTTGGCTCACCTTTCCCAACAGCACCAGAAACTGATGGTAAATTTTGCATATCTAAAATGTTAGACAGGTACTTCCCTGGTGGTACAGTGGTTAAGAATACACCTGCCAATGCAGGGGACACAGGTTTGAGCCCTGCTCCAGGAAGATCCCACATGCCACAGAGCAACTAAGCCTGTGTGCCACAACTACTGAGCCTGCGCTCTAGAGCCCATGAACCACAACTACTGAGCCTGCGTGTCACAACTACTGAAGCCCGCGTGCCTGGATCCTGTGCTCCGCAACAGGAGAAGCCACTGCAATGAGAAGCCCACACACCACAACAGAGTAGCCCCTGCTTGCCACAACTAGGGAAAGCCTGCACGCAGCAACAAACACCCAACACTGCCATAAATAAATAAATAATAAAATGTTAGGCAACTAGTAAGAAATTATCTAGTTACAAATTTACTTTTGTAAAGGTAAGGCAAAAGTTCTAAGAGGATGGATCACAAAACTGAGCCAGGAGAACCAAACTTCTTTTCCCCATGAGGAAAGATAATGTAAGGAAGCTTGGAAATAATAATAAACACAAAATAAACTACTGTGTTTACACACAGTAGTTTATAATGTGTGTAAACTATATTTAGTTTAAATAAAGTAAAAAATAAAACTATAAGTTGTTATATGCTTTTCAAATGACATCCACAATTACTAGCTCATTTGAACCTCACAATAAGGGCTGTGGGCAGATATAATTCTCTTTGTTTTGCTGTTATAGAAACTGAAACGCAAAAAAGATAAAATGATTTGCATAATTTCACAGGACGAGTTAGTAACACCACTTCACATTGCCTGGCAAATATAAATCACTTGGTAAATATTTGTTGAATGAACGGACATGAATGGAGTCTGATCCCTAGTTCATTGTTTCTGTCTAATACAATGTATCATAAATTACTGCTGCTTCTGGTATATTGTTGGTGAGAGAATTAATTTGAAACACGCTACCTAAATAAATTTAGAAACTTTCAGAAAATTTTCTTTGTATTGCTTATTGTCAGGTGGACTTTAAAATAATTCTGTTATTGTATATCCCTGTATTCTCCTTTCTTCACCCTGATTAAATTGTGGGATTTTTTTGCTTGTTTGTTTGTTTTTAAAAGTAGCAGTTTTTGTAAAGCTTTTATAAATGAGAACATGAGCAACAGAGTTAAACCTTCTTCTTTTAGTTTAATAGTGAGAAAAAAGACAAAGATTTTAATTTTCATAACCAAGTAATCTGTTCAGTTGAGTTGCTTCTAGTTGGTGTATGATGGCCACTAGATCACCTTTTTAAATCCAGGTTCCTAAAATGTCATGGAAATAGATTGAAAATTAAAGTATCATTTCATGTTAAAATGAATCTTATAGCAAATCCCTTATACAGACTCCCTCTGAGGAAGATTTCTTAGGGAAGCCAGATGTCCAGAGGGGAGACAAAAACTAGGACACCAGAAGAATTTGAAGCATCTGGCATGTATCAATACAAGCATTACACACAGCCAAGAGAGATGGGTAATGTAAGCAGAGAAATGGAATAATCAAAAGGAAATGTTAGAAATGAAAAAAAAAAACCATAACAGAAAGAATAATGTTTTTAATGGGCTCATCAGTAGACTGGACAGAGCTGAGGATAAAATCTATGAGCTTGAACATAGGTCAGTAGAACTTCTCAAATTGAAATGCAAAGAAAAAGAATATTAAGGAACAATGGGACAGTTTCAGAAGGTGTAACACACACTTAATTAGTATGCCAGAAGGAAATGAAAGAATAAAGCAGTAAAAAATATTTAAAGTAATAATGTTTGAGAATGTTTCAAACTCAATTACAGACACTACACCACAGATCCAGGGTGCTCAAAGAACACAAAGTAGGATAAATACTCAAAACACACCTAAGAATACCATATTTCTAAAATGGAAAATCAAGGGCAAAAATCAAAGGCAGAGAGAAATCTTAAAGAAAGTCAGAGGGGAGAATAAGGCCACCTTACTTACAGAGGAAAAGGATGAGAAATATAGTGAGTTTCCTGGCAGAAAACATAGTAGTATAAAGAGTAACATGAAATCTTTAAAGTATAGAAAGGAAAAGAGCAAAAAACAAAAAAAAAACCCTGCCAACCTAGAATTCCTTATCCAGTGAAATGATCTTTCAAAAGTAAAGAAGAAATAAAGATTTTCAAAGATAACAATTGAGGAAATGTATTGCTAGCAGAGCTTCCTTGCATTCAATGATTAAACAAACAAAATTTCTTTAGGGAGAATATAAATAAACCTCAGAGTGAAAACTCAGATTTACATACAAAAAGAAAGGTTATCAGAGAAAGAATAAGTGAAAGTAAAATAAATTCCTTTATTTTTCTTATTCTTCATTTGTTTAATGTCATTTGTTTGTTTTAAATCAATAATGGTAACAATGTATCGGGTGATTATAGCATATGGACAAGTAAGTAAATGACAGCAAAATCACAAGGGGCAGAAAGGACAAATTAGAAATAGTCTAAATTACCTGCAATTTATATGAAGTGGTATAGCATTATTTGAAGATGGACTTAGATCAGTTAAAAATATATATTGGATGGTTTGATGAGGGCAACATTCATATTTTTTTTAGCAGTAATCTTTTGATGTTTGACTACATGTTTTTTTTCCCCAGCAAAACTCTTATATACCCTGGCTTCTCCCTTACCTCTTTGGAACAGAACAGTTCTTCAAAACTTTCTGAGAGGCTGCATCCCAGGTTATATAGTCCTCAGTAATGTCCATGAATAAAACATAATCCTCAAAAAAAATTATCCCATATATATATATTTATCCCATATATATATTTATCATATATATATATATATATATATATATATATGAAACACTAGGCCAACCAGTAAAAAAAAAAAATTAAAAAAAAGAATATTTGATATGCTAAGAGAGGAGAGAAATGGAATCTTATAAAATGCTTAGTTGGAACCAGAGAACAAAGAAAAAGAGGACCAAAAAGAAATATAGAGCAAATGCCATGAATAATAAACAATTACAAACATGGCAGACACTAAGACAACAATATCAGTAATCACCTTATATGTGAATGATCTAAATATACCAACAAAAAGACAAAAACAATCAGAGTGGATACAAAAATAATCCCAACTCTATAGTGCTTAAAAGAAACCTACCTAAAATATAAAGACTCTGATAAGTTAAAAAGGGATGAAGAAATACATACCATGGTAACAATAATCAATATAAATCTGAAATAATAATATTAATTTCAGACAAAGTTTACTTTAGAATGAGGAAGTTATCAGGAATTAAGAGAGATGTTACATAATAACAAAGGTTAATTCTCCAGGAAGACAAAACAATCCTTAAGATGCATGCTCCTAACAACAGAGCATAAAAATATGTGAATCAAAAAACTAATAAAATTGACAACTTCACTACTATAGTTAGACATTTTAGCATTCCTAATTCAGTAATTGATATGTAGCATGCAGAAAATCAATAAGAATATAGTTGACCTAAACAACACTATCAACCAAATTGATCTGTTTGACACTTATAGAATTCTCCATAAACAGTAGCTAACTACACGTTCTTCTCAAGCTTTCATGGAACATTTACTGATGGCATAGACCATATTCTGGACCAGACCATAAAACATATCTTAAACTTTTTAAAAGAATAGAAATTATAAAAAGATTGTTCTTAGACTACAATGGAATTAAACTGGAAATCAATAACATAAAGGTAACTAGAAAATTTGCAAATATTTAGAAATAAACAGCACACTTCTAAATTTCAAATGGATCAAAGAAAATGTCTCAAGAGGGGTTTAAAAACAGTTTAAACCAAAGAAAATGAAAGTACAACTTATCAAAAACTTTAGGATGCTGCAAAGTTAGTATTTAGAGAAAAATATATAGTATTGAATACATACATTAAAAAAAATAATAAATCCAAAATAAATAACCCAAACGTCCATCTTATGATGCTAGAGAAGAAGGAGCAATTTAAGACTAAACAAACAAAAGAAAATATATGATACCAATTAGGATAAAAAAATCAATGACACTGAAAACAGGAAATCAATAGAGGAAATCAACAGAACCAAAAGATTAGTTCTTTCAAAATATTAATAAAATTGATGAACCTCTAGCAAGGCACAAATTATTAATATCTGAAATGAAAAATGATACATTACTACTGATCCCATGGACACTATAAGGATAATAAAGTAATATTATGACAACTTTGTGTACACAAATTTGATAACTTTAATGAAATGGACCAATTTCTTGACACAGTCCAAACTCACACAAGGAGAAGTAAATAATCTTAATAGGTCTACAGCCACTAAAGAAATTGAATCAAGAACTCATAACTTTTAAAAATAAAAAGCAACACAATTCTTCCAAAAAATAGAGAAAGCACTAATGGATTCTACCAAACTTTTAAGCAAGAAATTATATCAACTCTCAACAATATCTGCCAGAAAATAAATACAGAGGGAACACTTCCTAACTTATTTTATGAGACCAGCATTATTTTGATACCAAAATGGATAAAGACATTATAAGAAAGGAAGACTACACACCAATAACACTCATGCATAGAGATGCAGAAATCCTCAACACAATAACAGCAAATTAAATTCGACAATATACAAACTGAATAATAGATGATGACAAGTTGGATTAATTCCAGGTATGCAAGAATCATTCACCATTTAACAATTAATCAATGTCATCCACCATATCAACTAACTTAAGAAGAAAAATTATATTATCACATCAATTAGGCACTTTTCCCCTAAGATCAAGATCAAGGCAAAAATGTCCACTCTAATCACTTATATTTATCATTATACTGGAATTTCTAGCTAGTGCAATAAGACAAGAAAAGGAAATACAGATTGGAAAGGAAGAAATAAAACTGACATGATTTTCTATGTAGAAAAAGCAAAGTAGAAACAGAAAACAACTCCTGGAACTTATAAACATACATGCATAATAAGGTTGCAGAATATAAGTTCAATATATGAAAGTCAATTTATTTCCTATATACCCACAATTAACTATTGAAATTTGAATACAAACAAACAAATAGCATTACAATAAAACTAAAACCATGAAATATTTAGGCATATATCTAAAATGTACTAGGTCTATATGCAGGAAATTACAAAATTCTAATGAAAGAAGTCAAAGAAGATCTCTCAAAGTGGAGAGATATTCCATGTTCATGGATTGAAAGTCTCAATATTGCTAAGCTGTCAATTGTTTCCAACTTGATCTCTACATTCAAAAAAATTCCAATGAAAATCCCAATAATCTATTTTGCAGACACTGATAGACTGATTCTAAAATTTATGTATAAAGTCACAAGATTTAGAATACCCAACATCATACTGGAGAAGAAGTACAAAGATGAAGAGTTCATATTATCTATTTTTAGGACTTACTATAAAAATACAGTACTCAAGATAGCATGGAATTAGAGAAAAAATAGACATGTAGATTAATGGGATAGAAGAAAGGGTCCAGAAAAATATTCAAAAATATAGTTAACTCATCTTTAACAAAGGCAATTTAATGAAGAAAGGATGGTCTTTCAGCCAGTGGTACTGGGATAAGTGTGCATCCATTTACAAAAGAAAAAAAAAAAAAACCTAGACATAAACCGTACAACTTTCCTAGAAATGAACTGAAAATAGATCTTAGACCTAAATGCAAAATGAAAACCATAAAACTTCTAGAAAAAACTAACAGGAGAAAATTTGAGTTACCTTGTGTTTGGTAGTGAGTTGTTAGATATAACACCAAAACTATCATCTGTGTAAGAATAAAATTGATAACTTGAACTTTTTATCAAAATTAAAAACCTCTACTCTGAGAAAGACACTATTAAGAGAATGGAAAGAAAGCCACAAACTGGGAGAAAATATTTGCAAAACACATATTTGATAAAAGACATTCAAAATATACAAAATTATTTTAAAGCTCAGAAAAAAAAAAACCCAACAACCACTAAGAGCCCAATTAAAAACTGGGGAAAGGTCTGACAGATACTTCACCAAAGAAAATATACAGATGGAAAATAAACATATGCAAAGCTTCTCAGCATCATTTATCATTAGGGAATTATAAATTAAAACAATGAGATACTAGTACACACCTATTAAAATAGCTAAAGTTTTGAAAAAAACTGACAATACCAATTGCTGGCAAAAGTGTAGAGCAACAAGAAGTCTCATTCATCGCTGATGAGAATGCAAATTGTACAACCACTGTGGAATACAGTGGCAGTTTCTTACAGAGATCAACAGTCTTGCCACCGGATGCAGACAATGCACTCCTAGCTATTTACACAACTGATTTTAAAATCTATATGGATGGACCTTGAAATAAGTGTTACGCTAAGTGAAGCAAGTCAGACAGAGAAAGACAAATACTGTAGGATATCACATATATATGGAGTCTAAAAAAGCCCAATTATAGAAACAGAGACTTGAATGGTAGTTACCAGGGGCTGGGCTGGTGTGGGAGGGTCATGGAGGCAGACAAAGGGGGATTGAATCCAGCGTCTGGATTCAATTTTGCAGATTGAATTCACCAAATTCAATCTCAGAGATAGAGTTTGGGGTGAAGTAGAAAAGAATAGCATTATTGCTTTGCCAGGCAAAGGGGGACACAGTGGGCTAACGTCCTTAAAACTGTGTGTCTTGACCTAGAGAGGGTAGTGAGGAGTTTTACAGTAATGGTTCAAAGAGGGCGTGATCAGCTCATGGACATTCTTCTGAGCTGTGGTGGGGAGGTAAGTGGAAGTCAGTATCATCAACCTTCTTGTTCCAACCCTTCTGGGGTCTACGTGTTCATGGGCATCATGCCTTCATTAACTGTTAATTTCTCCCACCTGGTAGGGGTTTCAGTATCTGCAAAACAGCTCAAAGATATTGTTGTGTGTATCCCTTGATAGGGAACCAGGATCCTGCCCCAGGGCTGCACTATTTTTTCTCATGTTCCTCCCTTTTCTCCCATCCCCTCTCTTTCCTAATTAACAACTGCTTGAGGGAAGGTCATGGAGGCTGAATGAAGCCTATTTCCTGTAATCAAAGAAGTGGGGGACACAGGAAAGCTGTTGTGCCCAGGAGCCCCACAAGGTCCTGCTCAATATCAAGATGTTGGTCAAAGAGTACAAACTTCCAGTTATAGGATAACTCAGTTCTGGGAATCTGATGTAGTGCATAGTGACTATGGTTAACAATACTGTATTATATACTTGAAAGTTAGTAAGAAAGTAGATCTTAATTTTTTTACCACAAAAAGAAATGGTGAATATGTGATATGATGCAGGTGATAGGTAACATTATGGTGGTGATCATGTTGCAATATATAAGTGTATCAATCAACACTTTTATACCTTAAACTTATGCAATGTGACATTTCAATTATATCTCAGTAAATCTGGGTTAAAAATCTTATATGCACACAAAAAACCTGCATATGAAGTTTATAGCAGCTTTATTTATAATCTTCAAGAAATGAAGCAACAATTATGTCTTTCCACAGATAAATGAATCAACAAACTATGGTATATCCACAAAATGGGATACTCTTCAGTGATAAAGAGAAATAAACCATGAATCTGTGAAAAGACATGTGTGAGCATTAAATGCATATTTCTAAGTGAGAGAATTCAGTCTGAAAAGTCTAAGTACTCTGTAATTTCAATTATATGAAATTCTGGAGAAGGCAAAACTAAAAAGACAGTAAAAAAAATCAGTGGGTGCTAGGGAGATTGTTGTGAGGGAGAGGTGCAGTGTTGAATAGGTGAGGCATAGAGAATTTTCTAGGGAGGTGAGACTTCTGTGTGTTACGGAAATGCTGGATGTACCACGCTATGCATTTGTCAAAATCCATAAAGCTTTACAACATAGAATTTTACATGATTAAAGAGTGAATCTTATTGCCTGCCATATCAATAAACAAAAGATGTCACAGTCATCAGCGATTGCAGCCACTGCTGGTGAGCTGATGAGCCTGAGGGAACTCAGGGAGGAAAAGAATACCTGCCATCTAGCATTCATTTCCTCAGGGCTCACTCCCCACGGTGAGCCCTGAGGAAACTCAGGATATTAAAACATGGGATGCTGGACCCGGATAGCTGAGGTGCACATCAAAGGAATGATTTCAGTGAGCCCAGACTCTTGCATCTTCCCGTACATAGACAAGCGCCAAATTCCTTAACTTGAGATATCTGGTTTTCTTTAAGCAACAATAATCTTTTGGGGAATTCCCTGGTGGTCCAGTGGTTAGGACTTCAAGCTTCCACTGCATTGGCTGTGGGTTCAATCCCTGGTCGGGGAACTAAGATCCCAGAAGTTGCGCACATGACCTAAAAATAAATAAATAATTTAAAACAACAACAACAATAATCTTTTGACATTCAGACTACCTGCCATTTGTTGCCAAACTCCTATATATCCTGCTCCCCCCTTGACTCCTCAGAGCAGTTTTCTCAGGGTTACTTGAGATGCTGCCTCCTGGGCTTGAAGTCCTAAAATTTTCCACCAAATAAAGCATAGCTTTCAATTAAAAATAAAAAAGAGGGATCCTTAATGTATGTAAATTTTTAGAAATTCATGCAGAAGGTCACGGGGTCTCAGGATGGAATACAGAATCTGACAAAACAACCTAACTATTACAAATATATGGCACATCTCACTAAAGGAGGTGAGGGGAAAAGGTGCTGACCTAGGTACCTGGAGATGGTGTCTGTAAGATTAAAGGCAAAGGAGACTGTACATAAGCACTCATGTCCATAAGCACTCATGTCCAGTTGATAAAGATGTTCCCTCGGGAGTACAGATTAACAGTTCTGATACTGCCATACATCTGTATTTGAATTCAACAGTTAAAATGATGGCAGATGCTAAGAGCCAGGTTACTCACTGATGAAATGAAGGTTACATATAAATAAGCAAAGGTAAGAGGCTAGAATGGTCCATGTGGGAATGGACTAGAGTTAAAGGCATCACTATGAACACATCTAGTGCAATATATGCAGATGGTTACAGATATGTGTATTTGTAACACGGGTTAGCCTGCACACATAGACTCCCTTGCTCTGTAAGCTGAGAGGGGCTAGAAGCAATAGTGCCCAATAACAACATCCTGTTATCAAAGTGGAGAAAGCATAAAGTCAGGTTCAGACTCCCTTAGCCAGTCTGTAGTTATTACGTAACCATTTAATTAGTAAATGAAACCTCTGTTATGTCATGAATTGAACCTACAATTATCTGCTGGCATCACAGAGATTCACTGCTTCCTTCATAGTTGGTAATAATATTCTAAGTTTGTAAGGGAGGTATTCTATAGTTTTCTTAAAAACGACAATGGAGTTCTTACTCTCTTTTGATGTAAACTGTCAGTCTCTAGCAGCCTTCTATACCATAAACAGGGCACACATAAACAGACACAGGTAAAAGTAGTGTTATAACTGATAATAAATTAGTAGTAAAACTATGTCCCAAATATAGCTAAAAGCTTTATAGGCATCTTTTCATTATTTCATTGAACACATACCACAATATATTGAGGTAACTACTGCTACTATCTCTGTTTCCCTGTTGGAGTAGCCAAGGATAAGTGAAATTTAATAACTTACCCAAGGTTAAACAATAAGTAAATGAAGGAGCTGGGATATAACTTGCATAATTTGACTTCTGAGCACATACTCTTAACTAGCAGGGAAATTGCTTTGTAAAGGTAAGGCCTTATTAAACCATCCTTGCTCATTGTGGGAAGGACGCTATACCACTGACAGCACCATCTGCTGTAGAGGACCCACATTTAGAAAGAAGAGAGACTTTTAAACGATCAACATAGTCTTTGAAGCATGAGATTTGATTGCCCATCATTTACAACTTAAATGCTTTAATGGCACGAAATAATCTGGATCATGTGTGTTCCCCCACCCCCATCCCCCACAATTTAGAATATAAAGCACATGTCTAAGAAGGCAGTGTTGCTAGAAAGCCAGAAGAAATATTAGCGCTGGATAATGGAAATGAATCAATTGACTCCTATATGTCTCCATAAGCAGACACAATGTGAATAATAATAAAAGCTTCAGTTAGCAAGTGCCTACTGTGTGCTAGACATTGTTCTAAACTCTTAATGTATTATCTCATTTAATCCTCACACCAGCACTCTAAAGCAGATATCATTATTTACAAAGGAAGAAACTAGTACACAGAGGGAGTAATTTATACACCTAAGATCACACAGCTAGAAAACAGTAAAGTCAGGATATCTGATTACAAAATATACGCTTTTAATAATAATGCCGTACAGTCTCCCTATATGCAGCTCACATCAAATGAAGATTAGAGAATGACAGCTTTCAAGAGGACAGATTTGGGTTTTTCAGAGATATCAGTGTTCTGTGTTTGCTTGTAGATAACTGTTTTTTTCCCCCATCACCCTAAATAAGATATTTGCACTAGGCATTCTGCTAATATAGTTAAGAAAAACTAATTAGATACTCAGACGGAGTGAGATCCTTGCAAACCTCAGAAATAGAACATATATTGCAGAATGTCTGTCTAATTCAGTTAGTTTTAAAATTGTGGTAGTGATTCTAGGGTTCAAGATTTGATCCCTTCATGAGGTATCAGTTGTGCGTGCATGTGTGTGTGTTTCATTGCCACAGGAAGCATCCTCATCCCAGCCACCAGCTGAAATGGTGGTGGTTCACCATTTATTGAAATGGTCTATTATCATAGGGATCAGTGGGTCAGCATCATGACAAATATGGGCAGAGTTCCTCTAGACAGATAATGGGTTAGTGGTGATCTTTTTATTTACAAAAAGCTTCTTATAGGGCTTCTCTGGTGGCACAGTGGTTAAGAATCCGCCTGCCAATGCAGGGGACACGGGTTCGAGCCCTGGTCCAGGAAGATCCCACATGCCGTGGAGCAACTAAGTCTGTGCACCACAACTGCTGAGCCTGTGCTCTAGAGCCTGCGAGCCACAACTACTGAGCCCATGGGCCACAACTACTGAGCCCACAAGCCACAACTACTGAGCCTGCGTGCCATAACTACTGAAGTCCGTGTGCCTAGAGCCCGTGCTCCACAACAAGAGAAGCCACTGCAATAAGAAGCCCACGCACTGCAACGAAGAGTAGCCCCCACTTGCCACAACTAGAGAAAGCCCGCATGCAGCAACAAAGACCCAATGCAGCCGAAAACAAATGTAAATAAGTAAATAAATTTTTAAAAAGCTGCTTATAATTCTAGCAAGAAACTGCATCTCCTGTTGTAGTAACCTAACAGATTTCTTAACAGAGGCAAAATAATGACTCAGTTGTGTGCCCCTCTCTTGGCCCCAGGGCAACCCAAGGAGAGCCATGGTAATCTATTTTGGGGCAGTACTTGGCTGTGACAATGGGCTCACTGATCTCTATCTGCCACAGACACATCTTAACTGGGATAAAACTGAGACCCTTAGATGCAAGGTGACTCGTCAAGCTCATTTATCTAGTACGTGGATGAATCAGTTCTTGAATTAATCTTGAATTTTGTCTACTAAAAGTTTGAAATCTAGTACTTCCTCAAGGCTAACTTTCTGCTCTAGTTCACTAAAGTACAAAATAAGTTATTCATTCATGCTTCTCGTGTGGGATCAGGATAGGCACAATTTACTCAGGCTGCACCTTCCCTGACACCTATGATTTTCCTAGTGGAGCCAAAAGGGAACTTGGGGAAACTACTGATCAGAAGCACTAAACATTTTATAACCACAGCACTTTACATTGATTCCACCTCTGATTAAGAAATGTTTCAAAATATATTGTTTATACACGTGGACTGTTGTGAGTGAAAACTGTAAAGTAAACATTACTTATATTAATCAAAACATATACAACAGAGAGTATAAGTTCACCTTTGCAAGCTGCCTGAGACATTGGCAGAGAAGGACGTTATCTAAAAATACCAAACATTTTTAACTCTGTGGCTGAAATAATACCCAGGGAGAAAATTATCTGAAATATTAGGGAAATGCCATGTATTGATACAGAGGAGTCCAGGGAATACAGAAGATGGCTGGAATGGCCCTAAAGAAAGATAGAAAGAACAAGACACACCAATTAAGGATTTATCAGCTGAGACTGACCTCATATATTCATAGCTATTATTTCAACAGCTTATCTAATCCCAGTTGGGAAGAAGAAAAAGAGCAAGTAACTTCCAAAGTAAAGACCTCCATAGGCTGATTCCATCCTGGAATTCCATGAGGGACACATCTGCTTGTTAACTCATCAGGGCAGGAGCCCCAGAGGGCTGCTCATGGTTGTACCATCCGTGGTGGTGCCAGTTCTCAGAGCCAAGTTTCAGAAGAGACTGTGGAATGCCTTTTCCCTATGTTTCTTCATATGCTCTTTCTGTGGTCTGTCTCCAGGTAAATAAAGTTATGCAGGCACAATCAATTTTTTTAAAAGCCTGATTCTCAGCACAGTCTGGAGAGGGAAGGAGAAAATCTGGAACAGAGAGTGAGAGAGTTCCAGAACACAGGTGATGTTTTGTTTCTTGATCCGAGTGCTGAATACACACATGTTCAGGTTGTAAAAAAAAAAATCATGGAGCTGTACATTTGTGGTAAGAACACTTTTCTGAATATATATATATTTCAGTAAAATGCAAAAAAGTAAGAAAGAAAGAAAGCAAGCCTGCCTGTGTTTTGTCAGCCATGTACATGATGTAGCCTTAGGGCGAAAATATCTAATACAAAACCTTTGAATTAGGACTTTTAGATTCAGACCCAACCCAGGCATTTCAAATGTCTGCAACAGTATGCTTGGGTTCATTTCCCTCAGTAGTCTGAGGTTTGTGAACCATGTAGTCTAGCCTGGCTCTTCTTCCCCTAAAGTTGTTTTATTTCAGAGAAGAAGGAGAAAACTTTCTAAGAACTTAAGCCATGTTGGGCAGCTTACAACCATCAACACATCTAACCAGCCCTCCTCTTCCTTCTCTGTACAACCAAGTGACTTATGATTAGAGAATATATTTACGTTAGCTAACATTAATACTAACTTCATAAGTTAGAGATGTCACAGAGAAACCTATTTTTCTAAATAATACCATATTTTTTCTATAAAATGAGTTTTGTGTGTTTAGGTGTGGGAGGGAAGTGTGCCGATTGGGCAGGACCAGCTTTAAGGTTCATCTGTCATAATAGGCTTTCCAGATGATTTGTTCCAGAAAATAATAAAATGTCATTTATCTCTACTAAATAAACTATACGTTTTGAGTACACAGATTCATACACACACACGCACAGAACACACTTTTCTATCCATGTGCATTTCCCTACAGCTTTTTGAAAACTGTTGAAAGTTTAATCACTGAACCAGTTAGGTATAGTGGAAGTTAACTAACAAATCTTATTCCCTAAAGTGAACTTATATAATCAATGATTCTTCTATAGTAAAGCAGTCAAATGAGGTATGGCTCCTTACTTTGTAGGAGTAAAAAAAAAAAAAAAAGAAAATGAGAGATTTAGAAGTTGAGGGAAGAGAGGAAATTAAGTCAAACAAAAGCCTTCTTCTCCAAAGTTACACATTGGGGATATACTGCAGCAGGAATAGGATGTAAGTACTAGAATGTTTTGGGGTTGTGGTGATGTCTTAGTCCATATGAGCTGCTATAACAGAATACCACAGACTAGGTGATGTAAACAACAAACATACATTTCTCATAGTTCTGGAGGCTGGGAAGTCTAAGATCAAGGCTCTGGCAGATCTGGTGTCGAGCGAGGGCCTGATTCCTGTCTTGTAGAGGGAAGACTGTCTTCTCACTCTGTCCTCACATGGTGGAAGGAGCAAGAAAACTGTCTTTTAGAAGGGTACCAATACCATTCATGAGTGCTCTACCCTAATGGTCTAATCATCTCCCAAAGGCCCCACCTCCAAATACCATCCCATTGGGGACTAGGTTTCAATACATAAATTTGTGAGGGGAAATGCAAGCAAGTCCATGACAGGTGATAATATGGGAAGAGGACCAAAGGTGTCTTTGCTGCCAAATAAGGGCTCTCATGTACTCCACGTGTGTGTGTGTGTGTGTGTGCGTGTGTGTGTGTGTGAAAGAGAGAGAGAGAGAGAGAGAGAGACCCAGCTCTGAATCTCACAAAAGAAACAATGGAACTGGCTTAGCAGCAGGCCTCAAGTCTCAGGCCCCTGAGATACTCCTAGTGCACCATGCTTGCCTACTGGGCAGTGCACAATGACTGCAGTCTAGTGGCATTTCCTACCACACAGCGTGATTAGTGTGAACCAGGTTGAGGAAAGGAATTGGTTCCAAGGACAACAACAGAGCCAAAGACTGAAACTTTGAGCTCAAATAACCAGGAATCAAACTCTGGTCCCATCACAATCTAGAGCTAAAAATGATAGTGAACCACTCTGAGCCTCATTCTCTCATCTACACAAGCTTCCTCATAAGTCTGTTAAGGAGCACAGGATGTAGTAATATAAGGTAGCACCTAGCGTCCTCCCTGGGGTATAAGGGCCCAGGACGTGGCAGCTATTATTGTCAAGAAACAAAGGCTCAGAGACTCCCTGGGGTTATAGCCAACAGCCCCTCCAGATGGTGACCCAGTTAAGTGGGCACTAGACACTCAAACTGTAGCTTTGACTGCCAGGTTCCATTTAGCTTTTCAGAATTGAGCGTTAAAGACTCTGCCCACTCCTTCACCCTCTTCAACTCCTCTTTACCTGAATAAGCTGTGCTCACTAGCTGTCCTCCCTCCAAGGGCACAGAACTTCCTTTCATCAGCTGAATGTTTCCATTCCCTTTCGGATGATCTCTCCCTTCCTGAGCCTCTCTCTTCAAGCAGCAGCATTCCACTTACCTGAGCTAAAAATGCAGAGAAAATTGTTTTTATGGTGGAAAGAAATAAAACCATGTATGCATATTATTAATATTAAAGTAACCATGTACACGATACACACTAGGCTGAGATGGTCATGGATTGAATTACACCACCTCCACAAAAAAACATATGTCAGGGGCCCTAACCCCCAATACCTTAGAAGTGACCTTATTTGGAGACAGGGCCTTTACAGAATGTAATCAAGTTCAAATGAGGTCATTAAGTTTGGTACTAATCAAATATGATCGGTATCCTTATAAAAAAGGGAATATCTGGACACAGAGTCAGGCATGCACACAAGGAGATTGCCAAGTGAAGATGAAGGTGGAAATCAGTTATGATACACCTCCCAGCAAAGGAATGACAATGATGGCTAGCAAACCACCAGAAGCTAAGAGAGAGGCATGGAAAAGATTCTCCACAGCCCTCAGTGGGAACAACACTGCCTACACCTTGATTTCAGACTTCTAGCCTATGGAAATGTGAGACAATGAATTTCTGTTGTTTAGGCCACCCTGTTTATGGTTTCTTGTTATAGCAACCTTAAGAAATGAATACAGGGATCCATCTACCATCATGGCAGTTTTCTTTCCATGAATTTAGATCTAGGGGAGAATGAATGTATTTCTGGCTGAGGTTTTAATTTGTCCCTTGCTGAATCACAATGCAAAGTAGACACTTATGTATCCCAAGTAAAATGAAGACATTGATTAAAAAGAACATGTAAGGATTTTCTTGAAATTCATCCCTAGATCCAACATTTGTGGATAGAGCAAGGCAATCACTTCTTAATCTGAGGGTGAGATCTTCACATCCTGCACTCAGATCTAAGTACTGTTTCCCTGGCTGGGTGGGTGGGCACCTGAAGGCATAGTGGTTGATGGTTGGGAAGAAGATAGTTGTGTATATATGTCTTGTCAAAACTCTCCAGTGAGGCTTCTATGGCATCACTATCATCTGAATCTTCAACTTCAGATACAATTGTTTGAGCAGGTACCTACTGTGTTCAGGGTAGTTTGCTGAGTATAGGTGCTTAGGACCTGCGCTTTGTAAAATATGGTTTCTATCCTGTCAAGACTTAAACTTAGTTGGTGAGCTTGACAAAGCACAATGCAGAGTAGGTGTGACTAGAGAGGGTGTTATAAGATTTCAGCTCTAATACATACTGTTTTTAAACTTGAGTTTGTGAAACTACTGTCAAAAGGATAGAGGGTATTTAGAAAAATATAAAAGAAGGAAATTTTGATTATGCACACAGAAAAGTGGTTTCTCAAGGATTGTGTGAGCAAGGTGGTAGTTAGTAGAGTACAAGCAGTTCTTAATAATATTCTTATGTCAACACTTTGGTCCTTTAATTCCTATGGCCATTTTGGCCCTTATCCTAAAATCAAATAAAATATATTTGAAGATGGGCCTTTAAAAGCAGAGATATATGGGGTATCTAGTAGAAGTAATGATGATGGTAATGCCATTCTGGACATTAAGCAATAACGAAATAGAAAATTAATCTTTCAGGAAGCAGACATGAACTAATAGAAATGCATACATGACAGGCGTACATAGCACATCTCTCTATAGGGCCCCATGTGCTTTCAACTCCATTGCATGACTTTGTCCAAAACTTTCTAGGTGCCGACAAATTCAGCTATCTGCTGTATATTTAAGATATGTTTGTTGTATCAGAGGATAGCATCTCAAAAGCCATGTGATGGCTTTACCCCCCATCAATGAAGGCATTGTTGGATGGCATACAGTTTGTGTGTCTTTATGTGCCTTATAGAGGGTATAGCTGAGTTCCTGAGTGAAGAGCACAGAGAGGAGGGAGGCACAAATATTAATCGATTTTGAGTTTTAATCCATTTTGAGTTAATTTTGAGTGGTGTCACATAGGGGTCCAGTTTCATTCTTTTGCATGTGGATATTAAGTTTCCCTAACATCATTTATTGAAGAGCCCTTTCTTTCCTCTTTGAGTATTCTTGACTTCCTTGTTAAATTTTAGTTGCTTGTATACATAGAGGCTTATTTCTGGGCTCTTGATTCTGTTCTATTGGCCCATGTTTGTCAGTTTTTATGTCAGTGCTATTCTGTTTTGAATACTATAGCTTTGTAATATAATTTGAAATCAGGAAGTGTGACGTCTCCAGTGTTGTTTTTCTTTCTCAAGATTTCTTTGACTATTCAGCATCTTTTGTTGTTTTATACAAATTTAAGATTTTTTTTTCTATTTCTGTGAGAAATGCCAATGGAATTTAATAGAAATTGCACTGAATCTGTAAATCACTTTGGGTAGTCTGGACATCTTAACAATTTTAATTCTTCTGATCCATGAAGACAGGATATCTGCTTATTTATTTGTGTCTTCCTCAGTTTCTTTCATCAATGTTTTATAGTTATCAGTGTATAAAATTTTCAGCTTCTTGGTTAAATTTATTTCTACGTATTGTATTGTTTCAATACTATGGTAAATAAGAAAGTCTTCTTAATTTCTCTTTCCAACAGTTTGTTGTTAGTGTATAAAAATATGACTGATTAGTGTACATTGATTTTGTATCCTGCAACTTTGAGTTTATTATTTCTAACAGTATCTTGGTGGAGTCTTTAGGGCTTTATCTCTATATATAAGGTTATGTGATCTGCAAACAGAGACAATTTTACTTCTTCCTTTCTGATTTGAATACCTATAATTTCTTTTTCTTGCCTAATTGTTCTAGCTAGGGTTTCCAGTAGCATTTAGAAAATAAGTAGCAAGACTGAACACCCTTGTCTTGTTACTTATCTTAGAGGATAAGTTTTCAGGTTTTCAGCATTGACTACGATGTTAGATGTGGATTTGTAGTACATGGGCTTTATTATATTTAGATATATTCCTCTATTCCTAATTTTTGATTTTTGCTCATAAAAAGATGTTGAATTTTATCTTATGCTTTTTCTGTATCTATTAACATGATTGTGATTTTTGTCTTTCATTCTGTTAATGTGGTGTAACACATTGATTTGTGTATGTTGAACTATGCTTGCATCCCAGGAATAAATCTAATTTGATTATGGAGTATAATACTTTTAATTGCTTTGAATTCAGTTCACTAGTGTTTTGCTGAGAATTTTCTTAATCTATGTTCATCAGGGATATTCTTTTCTTGTGATGTTTTTGTCTGGCTTTGGTAACAGGACAATGCTGGCTTCATAAAATGAGTTTGAGAGTATTCCTTTCTCTTCAGTTTTTTGAGAAGAGAAGGATTGTTATTGATTCTTTTTTAAATGTTTGATAGAATTCATCAGTAAAGCCATTAGGTCCTGGGATTTTCTTTGTTGAGGGTTTTTGATTATTGATTTAGTTCCCTTACTCATTATTGGTCCTTTCAGAGTTTATATTTCTTCATGATTTATTCCTGATTGGTTGTGTGTTTCTAGGAATCCATCCATTTCTTCTATGTTATCCAATTTCTGAGCATAGGGTTATTCATAGTAGTCTCTTATAATCCTTTGTATTGTTGTGTTATTAGCAATAAGTTCACCTCTTTTATTTCTGATTTTACTTATTTGATTATTTTCTCACTTTTTTTGCTAGCCCAGCTAAAGTTTTGGCAATTTTGTTTATCTTTAAAAAAAACAGGTCTTAGTCTTATTGATCTTTTCTATGGGTTTTCTGGCCTCTTATTTATTTCTGCTCTGATCTTTCTTATTTTCTTTTCTATGAACTTTTGGGCTTAGGTTATTCTTAGTTTTTTAGTTCCTTGAGGTGTAAAGTTGTTTATTTGAGATATATTTTCTTAATGTAGGCATTTATTGCTCCAAACTTCCCTCTTTGAACTACCTTTTCTACATCTCATAAGTTTTGGTATGCTATGCTTTCATTTTCATTTTTTTGGTTTTATGGTATTTTTAATTTCCCTCTTGATTTCTTCTTTGACCCATTGGTTTTTCAGGAGTGTTTTGCTTAATTCCATATATTTTGTAATTTTTCAGTATTTCTCCATTATTAATTTCTATTTTCATACCACTGTGGTAAACAAGATACTTGGCATTATTTCAATCTTCTTTATAAAGGGAATTTTCTCTCCCTTGCTGCTTTTAAAAATCTTTCTTTGCCTTTGATTTTAGACAACTTTTAATAATGTGCCTTGAAGAAGTTTTGAGGAGAGGACGCAATTGTTTTGGGGATGTCTGAGCTTTAAAAACTTAAATTTATTTATTTATATTTATTTTTGACTGCATTGGGTCTTTGCTGCTGCTCACGAGCTTTCTTTAGTTGCAGCGAGCAGGGGCTACTCTTTTTTTCTGTGTGTGGGCTTCTCATTGTGGTGGCTTCTTGTTGCAGAGCACAGGCTCTAGGCACATGGGCTTCAGTAGTTGTGACGTGTTGGCTTCGGTAGTTGTGGCTCAGGGGCTCTAGAGCACAGGTTCAGTAGTTGTGGCACACAGGCTCCGCAGCATGTGGGATCTTCCCAGACCAGGGCTCAAACCTGTGTCCCCTGCATTGGCAGGTGGATTCTTAACCTCTGCACCACCAGGGAAACCCCTATTATTTCTTTAAATAAGCTTTCTTCCCCTTTCTCTTTTTGGGACTCTAATAATGCATAGATTGTGTCCTTGATGGCATCCCATAATTCATGTAGGCTTTCACTCTGTTTTATTTATCTTTCTTTGTTTTTCCTCTGACTTGATAATTTCATATGCCTTGTCTTTAGCTTCATAGATTCTTTCTTCTGATTTATCAACTCTGCTATTGTTACTCTCTATCATATTTTTTTATTTTATTCATTGAAATTTTCAGCTTCTGTTTATTGTTTTTATGATTTCTATGTCTCTATTAAACTTCTTGTTCATGTACTGTTTTCCTGATATTGTTTAATTATTTTTCTGTCATTTCTCGTATCTCAATGACCTTCCTTAGAAAAACTCTTGAATTTTTATCAGGCAAATCATCAATCTCCATTTCTTTGGGGTCGATTGCTGAAAAAGTTTTGTGTTCTCTTGCTGGTGTTATGTTTCCTTGATTGTTCATGTACTTTGAAGTCTTGTGTTGCTGTTTTCGTATTTGAAGAATCAGTTGCCTCCTTCAGTCTTTATTGACTGTCTTTGATAAATAAATGACTTCTTTTAATGATGGTAGGACACCTGAGACTTTCTTGATCCTTTTCAAAGGATATACCAGCTCCACATGTCTTTTATAATGTTGGTAGGATACTTGAAGTTTTTTGAGATTTGAATATGAAGGCTACTGTTTTTAAACAAATATGGGAATTTTTAGGCACTATTTTTTCAAGTACTTTTTCTGTCTTTCTCCTCTCTTCCTGGGACTTCCTCTGTGTCTGTGTTGGTATACCTGATGATGTTCAACAGGACTCTGAGTTTCTGTTTTGTTTTCTTCATTATTTTTCCTTTTGCTATTCATACTGGATAGCTTTTATTAACCTATCTTTATATTTGTTGATTCTTTATTTTGCTAGCTAAAATCTGCTGTTGTGCCCCTCTAATTATTACCATTTTGTTTCTTGTCATTTTCAAATCTTCCTTGTTTATTATAACTTCTACTTCTGTATTGATATTTTCTCTTTGTGAGATGTCACTGACAAACTTTAATTCTTCTTTTAATTATTTGAACATATAATAGTTGATCCAAAGTTTTGTCCTCTAAGTACAAAATCTATCCCTCTCTTTAGTTACATTTTATGTTGGCTGCATTTTTTTCCATGTTTATGTAGCATATTTCCCTGTTTCTCTGAATGTCTTGTAATTTTTAAATTGAAAACTTGAAATCTTAGACAATATATTGAAACAACTCTCAATTCAGAACTCTCCACCTACAAAGTTTGTTGTTCCTAGATTTTTTGGTTGTCATATTTCTTATTGCTGCTTATTTGCTTAGCACTTTCTTGGACTAATTCTGTAGATTTTGTATTCCCTTTAGTGTTTGTCCACTGAGTTAGGTGCTAATGTTTTTCTTCTTTTATTTCTTGTTTTTATTTTTTAGGCTGTCTTCCTATGAGTCATCCTTTGCTCAGTAAAATCTGGTGACTAAGTAATCAGTGTTCATAAGATGTCCCTAAAGGGAAATATGTTCTACCTTTTGTCCAAGAAAACCTATGTAAAAAGGTATGGCTTCAGCCAGAAGTTGGCTTTCACTTAGTCTTAGCTCTTGCTTTTTCCTTGCACTGCCCCTCAAGGTAAGCTAGACATGAGTGACTATCATTTTCTCTTTTCCCAGGACTTTCCTGACCTTGCACACAGCCTTGGGAAGACTGCTAGATCCCCAAGAATTTGTTGTAGATTTTTAATTCTTTTACTCATCATAACAATTCTTATTTATTTATTTATTTACATCTTTATTGCAGTGTAATCGCTCTACAATGTTGTGTTAGTTTCTGCTGTACAACAAAGTAAATCAGCTGTATATCTATGTATATCCCCATATATCCTCCCTCTTTTTCTTTTTTTTCGGTATGCAGGCCTCTCACCATCGCAGTCTCTCCTGTTGCAGAACGCAGGCTCCGCACGTACAGGCTCAGCTGCCATATTTCACGGGCCCAGCCGCTCCACGGCACGTGGGATCTTCCCGGATCAAGGCATGAATCCATGTCCCCTGCAATGGCAGGTGGACTCGCAACCACTGCGCCACCAGGGAAGCCCTATCCTCCCTCTTAAGCCTCCCTCCCACCCTCCCTATACCACCCCTCTAGGTCATCGCAAAGCCTAAAGCTGATCTCCCTGTGCTATGCAGCAGCTTCCCACTAGCCATCCATTTGACATTTGGTAGTGTATATATGTCAGTCCTACTCTCTCACTTCATCTCAGCTTCCCCAGCCCCCACTCTGTCCTTAAGTTGTTGTAGCTTTTAAAATGCTCCATTGTTTGTCTAATTCTCCAGGACCTCCTTTGAATTCCAAGGCTGGCTCTATTTTGCCCTAACTGAATGGCAACTATCTTAGGTAATTTAAATATTGCCAGTTGTTTACCATTGCTTCAGTGATGCCCTGGGGTAAGTCTCCCTTACCCTACCCAAGCTGTGCTCTTAGTCAAACAAAATAGCCAACACACTCTGATTTCCAAGGGAGTACCAAGTTTGGACAACAAATGGACTGTTCTCTGGGTGATTGTGCTTTTAATAAAAGTCAAAAAGTATTCACATTTCTCCATTCTCTAAAATGATGTTGGATTTTGGTTACCACACCATTGAGCTGGGAAAAGAAGGAAATGGGATATTTCCAAGTTAAAACTTCACAGATCCCACTGTTTTATCAAAACGTCGTAGTTTATCTTGGGTGATTTTCAGTTCTTGCAGTGGCTTTTGATATTGACTAGAGTTCTGAAATGATCGATTTTAGTTGTTTTGCCTATATTGCCATTGTTTCAGAGGGAAAACAACTCATCACTGGAAAACAAAATTCCTCACTGCTCCAGAAATTGATCTTGGTATCTCTTTTACATCTATGTAGTAAAGTAAAGAATTCAGGACCTCAATGAGTGGAAATTCAGTCCACCCTTAAAAAAACATTTTAAAAGTCAGAAAATGAAAAATAAAGAAAACAAAAGTCTTCATGAATTGTGGATATACAAGCAAAGTTGTCTGACTGAGTGGCTACTCATCTTTAGTATTGTGGTTGCCATTTTCTTAGAATTGAAGATGCCTCTATGGAGCTCTTATAATTTAACTGTCCTAATTAGGTTTTCAATATGTGAAATGTTCTATGAGGCCTGCAAGAACCATTATTTCAATCAAGTGTATTCCCATCAGTTGGTATGCCTGAATATAAAACATCCTCAGATAGAGGATCTGTTCTAAAACAACACTTTAAGGTGCTATGTAAAATTTATATTTAGTATTTTTTCTAAAGAGTTATGCTTTATGCAAGAAGATATAATCCTTCTTAGAAAACAGTATCTGGAAGACTCTATATAACAGAGAATTTGTAAATATAGAAAATTACAGGGTTTTTTTCAGTATGTTGCTTAGAAAAGTATTGCATTTAAGTTACAATTTTCCTCTCAGAGCATCAATTTTCTCATCTGTAAGATGAGTTTTACAGTACCGATAAATTTTATAGAACTGATTATTTGATTAAACATTACCACGTACATCAAATACTTGCCAGGTGTTTACTTTAACTCCTGCTATTATGCACCCTTCCCATTACCCACTGGGTAACTGTATATGTAGCTCTATCTCTTTAAGAGTCACTGTGACAAAGGACTAGAATTTTGCAGCCAAACACAGTTAAGTTTGATCAAAGAAAAATTCCCCTCATGTTTCAAGTAGGATAAGGGAAAAGTAACCATTTTGGAATATGCCTAGAGCATTCTTAGAGGACTAAGACAAATGACTTTACCAAAGATTCATTTGACCTGGTGAAAATACAGTTAGAAAACTGCTGTCTCCTTTATCCTTCCATTCTCACAAAAGGAGAGGAAAAAACAAAAAAAAAGTCCAAGAAAAACTTCTGAAGATCACAGACCAGGGAACCAGACCTAATTAAAAAATTGAGATTTAATCATAGCAGCATAGAACACTTCCCCTCTCCAACACCTTAGCAACACATAACAGGGCCCCAGCATATAAGAAAAGATTATAACTCAGAGAGATGAAACACATAACTCTATTTAAGGAGTTATTAAGGCATCTCAAAGTCAACAGGACAGGATTAAAAGGAAACTGGAGAAAATTGAAGCCTCTAGTACCTAAAGCTCCAGGAAACATTAAACACAGTCCAATTCCTAGCCAAATTAATATGACATCTCACACTAAAATTCTAAATACCTTACTTCCTATTACTTGATAGATTATGTCCATCTTGCTACAAAAAATTACAAGGAATGGAAAAGGCAAGAAAAAAGTAATCTCAAGAGAATAAGCAAACATCAGAACCAGACACATAAAATACAAGAGGTTGGAATTATCAGATAGAAAACTTAAAATAAGTATGATTAATAATCTAATTACTCTAATGGCAAATGGAGCAATATGCAAGAACAGATGAGTAATGTAGGAATGATGGAAACTCTAAAAGAGTATCTAAATGAAATGCTAGAAATCAAAAACACTGTAACAGAAATGACAAATGCCTTTGATAGACTCATGAAGACTGGCCAAGGAAATAATTAGGGAGCTTGAAGGTATGTTAACAGAAATTTCCCAAACTAGAAAACAAAGATGGAAAACAAACAAACAAGTAAAAGGTAATATCCAAGGATTATGGGGCAATTAAAAAGATGTCATATATGTGTAATGGGAACACCAAAAGGAGAAGAAAGAGAGAATTGATCAGAATAAATATTTGACGTTATAATGGCTGAAAATTGTCTAAAATTAATGACAGATACCAAACCATGGGTGCAGGAAACTCAGAAAGCACTAAGCAGGATAAATATCAAAAAGTGTACACATAGACATATCATATTAAGATTGTAAGAGCCAAAGACAGAGAAAAATTTTCAAAGATGTTGGGTGGAGGGATATCCTACCTTTACAGGAAGGAAGGTCAAATTTTCATTGGCCTTCTTTTCAGAAACCATACTAAAAGAAGTATGTAGAGTGAAAATTTTAAAGTATTAAAAAAAATCCCTACCAACCTAGAACTCTGTCTAGAGTGAAAATTTCCTTCAAAAGTGAATGGGTGAATATAGGAAAAGAATTTGGATTTGCAGAATGAAAGAAAGAGTGAGTGAGTGCATTAGAGAAAAATAAAGTTAAAAGAAAATCTTCCATTTTACTTATTATTATTGATATAATAATGTATCAAGTTAATAATAACAAGAATGTATCAGGTGATTATAGCATGTAGCTAAGTTAAATGAATGATGACAATGTAATAAGAGATGAGAAGGAAGAATGGGAATACTCTCTTACAAGGTACTGGCACTGCACATGAAGTAGTACAGTGTTATTAGAAAATGGACTTTGATTAGTAGTTAATATATATTGCAAACTCTAAGGAAACTTAGATTTAAATTTTAAAAATAGTGCAATTAATATGCTAAGAGAGGAGAGGAAATATAAAATGTAAAAATAAAACAAGACAAGTCAGAAAAAGAGAAGTTAAAAAAGAAATGAAGAATAAGTGCAACAAATAGAAAATAGTAGGAAATGTGGCAGGTATTTACTCAACTATATCAATAATCACTTTAAATGTAAATGGTCTAAATATACCAATGAAGAAACAAAGACAGAGTGAATAAAAGTAGCAAGACTAATTATATGTTGTTTTCTAGAAATTCACTTTAAATACAAGGAAAAAATGTCAGTTGTTGCCAAGTATTCAGGTGGAGGAGAGGTAAGTAGATAAAGCACAGGGGATTTTTCTGATGGTGAACTATTCTGTATGATATTGTAATAGTGAATGCACTTGTCAAAACCTATAGAACCTTACTTCCCAAAGAGCAAACAGTAATATAAAATAGGGCTTTTTGTTAATAATAATACATTAATATTGTTTCATTAATTGTAATTGACGTATCTACATAATGCAAGATGTTAGTAATAGGAAAGTGTGAGTGTGTGTGTGTGATAGGACCTCTGTAGTATGTACCCAATTTTTATGTAAATATAACATTTTCTAAATATAAAGTCTATTAATTTAAAAATTCTTTTTCTCATTAAAACTAATCAGCCAACAAAGAAAACAAACACACAAAAACTCTTAGCAAATTTCCATAATCTGATAAACTGTATCTGGAAAACAAAATAAGCAAACATTATATATAGTAGTAAATCATTTAAAGTCCCCTCTGCCCTTAATCTGAAAAACATTCAAGAATTCTGGCTATCATTATTTGTTAGGTTGTACAAGAGCCCTAGCCAGTGCACTAAGGTAAAAAAATGAAACAAACAAACAAACAAAAAAATGATATAAGCATTGGGAAGGAAGAAACACTTGTTATTATTCATAGGCAATATGATTATGTGTGTAAAAAATTTCAAAACATCTATAAATAAGTCATTAGAAATAATGAGTGATTATAGCATGGCTACTGGAATTACAATATCAAAATACAAAATCAATATATAAATCTTTAAGAAATAGCTTTTTAAAAGATAGAAAACCACATTAAAAATAAACTAGGCAAAAGTATGAACAGACACCTTACCAATGAGAAACATAAATGGCCTATTTGAAAAAATGCTTAACATCAAAAGACTTTAAGGGGATACCTTACCCACCAGACTATCTAAAACAGAAAGGAAAAAGTTGGTGATAACAAATTTAGGCAAATATTTTTAGCTATAGGAACAGTCCCACACTGCTGGTAGTAGAAGTATAAGTTGGAAATTTTAGAAAATATTTTGTAATGTGTATTAAAACTGCATTTAGATACACCCTATGATTCAGCAATTCTACTCTCAAATATACACCAAAAGAGAAATGCATACACATATTCTAAAAATATAGACAAAATTGTTTACAAAGATACTGTTCAAGAAAGGCCTAACTGGAAACACCATGTACATTGACTACAGAATGAATAACTCATGATATATTCTTAGCATAGAATAACATACAGAAGATGGTGCAGGAGTAGGTAGATGTGGAGTTCATT